>NC_083367.1:19191875-19830000 GCF_030254825.1 Meriones unguiculatus | reverse complement strand
AGTGTTCACCCTTGGAAGATAAAGTAAATACTGTGAAATTTTAAATTAAAAAATGAGTTATGTTATGAAAACATGTTTTTGTTTCAATTGAGGTTGGGATATAGGGCTGTTTCAGATTGTCCAGCAGAAGACTATTAAGCATTATTTGTGCTAGTTGGACATAGTTTACAGTTGGAATTCTGAGTACTTTTCAGAATTTATGAACTGGAGCTTTCTGAGAGGGCCTGCAATGTCTGCTTTTCTCCCTGCTGCTGACCGCTGCTCCTGATGGTTCCTCCTGTTGCTGTGTTTCTTGTTGCTTTTGGTATTGCTGGTTTGCTGGACTGCTGGATTTCGTGAAACAAAGACTGGACTTGCCCCAAGGAACCCCATGAGCCTAAGAAGCAGGAAAAGACAAAGAGAACTACACTCACTCTCCCCACTAAACTCTCTGTTACCTGGTATTGGGGTGTTGGAGGAGATAAGGGGTGGAGAAGAGAAGAGGGATAGAGATATAAGAAAGCCAATAAAATAGGTAAAAAAAAAATACCAATCAACAATGAGTCAACAATGCTCTCTCTATCCCTCAGGACCTATAGCACTTGTACTACAAATAGTTTATCCTGGGAAGCAGCAATTGGTACATAATAAAGGAGGACCTTTCACATACAGAGAAAAACATCCTCGTTGCCTAGAAGAACTATGTTCTTAAGTTCCTTTCCAGGAACTTTCCAGGTATTCTATCATAGCAACAGAAAATGAATGAGGTTATAGGTGGAGAGCAAACTAAAAGTTGATGGGTGAAGGAAACTCACATGACTATGGTACATGCACTCCAGCATCCCTGCAATTCCATGTCCCAGGTGGATCACCTGAGGATCTGAAAGTCTTGAACACATGGACAGGAAGAAAGTATGTGCCCAGCAGAAGGGCAGACTCCAAAAGAAATAGACACCTACAGGGTGTTGAGCCAAAACAGAAATTCTAAATGCCATAACCATTTTGGTCATTATCTCACTGTGTGGAGAAGGAAGGGATTACAGGGAAACTGAGTACATTCAACCCGTTTCTACTGCCTGGAGAGAGTAGTGGAAATACTTCTTCTTCCAGGATAATAAATGGAAATAAGAATGCATAGATTTTCCTCTCTTACAATTTATTCATTCCTTCATTTGTCCAAACAGTAGTTATAATGCTTCTGCTTCATGTCAGGTTCAGCTTATCTAGTGGAAGCAATATAGAAAGGTTGTTAGTTATTTTTACATTTCTGTGACCCAAGTACCTCAGAAACAAGTCAAAGGAGAGTCTACTTTAGTTCACAAAATCAGAAGTTTCAGTCCACTGTGGCAGAGAAGGCATGATTATGCAGCATTTGGGACATTAGGGATTGTTCACATGGCAATGGGCAAGGAGAGAGAGAGAGGGAGAGAGAGAGAGAGAGAGAGAGAGAGAGAGAGAGAGAGAGAGAGAGAGAATGGGTGAATGGGCCCATATCGACGGATGAAGCTGTAACCTTCAAAGGCCAACCTAAAGCATCCACAGCTTCCCAAAAGAGGACTCCAGCTGAGGACCAAGCATTCAATGTCAGAACATTGCAGAATCAAACCATAACAAAGAACAAAACAAGTATAAGCATTGCTTCAAAAAGCATGTGGCCAGTAGGAGACAAACGCTAGATTACCATGTAGGGAAAATATGGGGGATTTGAGAGAATAATATGAGAACATGATGTAGATTGGTGAGGTAAGCCTTCTTTAATCTCACTTCAGAAAAGCATTGCAAGTATTTGTATAAAAAATGCTACAAAGGACATTAAGGACAATAGCGTGACCTGAAAGAGGAGAGAGGGTTAAGTAGCTCAAGAGTAAGAACAAAACCAAATCAATATTTACATGCTATGTTAAATATTGGGATTTACCCTATGCATTAAGCTCTTCGCAAAATACCAAGGGATGGGTGAAGCACCCAAACATAGTAGGGAATTCTTCTGTCCAGTACAAGCTCTGTTCCTTTCAAACTTTCATTTCTACTCCAGTTTTGTCCTGTAAACAGAGCTGAGATTATAAGTGGCTGTTAGGAGAAAGTCACAAAGCTAGACCCATTATTAACAGTGTCTGAGTCTTCAGTTCATCAGTGGCTTAGCCATTGTCTGACATTAGTCTGGAGGAACATGTTTATGGCATGCACAAATCTTTCTTTTGTGTTTATTTTATTCAACAAATCATATGGTGATCTGTGTCCTAAATCAATGGTTCACATAAAATTTAGAACAAATGTATTAAGTGACAAAATTTATTCAGAATTATGTCTAGTAGAAAACTCTCAGTTGAAATTTACTGGGTGTAATGCCAAAGAGAAATTGAAATCTGTGTATATGATTCAAATCCATTATAACAATCAAGAATATACAAGGAGATCGAGAACATGAGAGAAAATAGTTTCAGTTCATACATTTGATAATTAATGTATATAGAGAATATATAAATAAATTTATATATTTTGTATGTGTTCTTTATTTATAAAGACCCATAAAGAATTAGAAAACATCAAATATTAAAAAGTGACTGTTGCATGCAGAGATTAATATTTACTACTGGTATATCTACTATTAATACTGGTGTTAATCCTTAAACACCTGCATACCAAATCACCACACAGAGACTATGATTTATTTAATTAACCTAGAACACAATGCTGGGCAATAGTTACTCCCTCCTAAACATCCAAGCTCTCATGGTTTCCTAACATTTAGATTTTACCCATTATACTTGCTTTTTGTGAAATCTTAGGTCTGGTTCATTCTCTCCATGCTGTTCCAAGATCTTTCCCCAGCTCAGCTCTCCTATCTCTCCCTCACTCATTTTTCCTCCCCCTCATTTCCTGTCCTCTGGCTCCTCCCCTCTTTCCTGTTCTCTGGCTCTTCCCCTCTCCTTGCTCAACATTGTGGCTAGTTGCTTTATTTTGGCCTGTTTACACAAAGTTGAGACAGGATACTTAGAATAAGTATCACAATGCAATATCCAGATTGAAACAAGAGATGGCAGGAGTGGGGGTAGGGAGTGGGGAATCAGCATTTGAATGAACAAGATTAAAGTGTATACATTTCAAAAGAGCATTATACCAACATTTCCCCCTTTAAGTCCAATAAAAGGCTCCTTTTCTTTCAATACAATAATAATTATGAAATTTTGAAAACTATTAGGTAAAATTTACATGTGCAATGTCCAGTCCATGTGTATTGAGCAACTTAGGAGAAAGTATCTGATTATCCTATCTATCTTGACAAGTTTAAAGTTCTACACCTCAATTAAATTTTGTCCTTATTGTATTACCTATATGAAAGGATTTCTTAACTTCTAAACAACTCAATCTTAAATGTGACACTATAAATATTTGGTCTTCATCCCCATCAGAGACTTGAGAAGGAATAAAATTAGTTATTAAAGTAATTCAGAAGTGCATGATAGCAGCTTCCAAAAAATAAAAATTTTGCCAGAAACAGTCACCCAATTTTTTTGAGCACTCTAACAGGATTTCTACATGCCCAAAATGTCAGCTAGAAGAAGTCTTTAAGAACTACATCCAATTTTCCTTAAAAGGGGTTGGGTATGTTTTTGGTTGTTTTCTATGCTTCAAATTTAACTCTTTTTTTTTGACAAATACATTATATTTATTTCTCAGTACCGTTTGGTTTATATCAATGTCTCAGATAAAATCTAATCATTAATTATAATAGAATCAATATTAGGTAAAAGCAACATTATTTTGAAATCTAGTGATACTCCCTTTTTGTTAGGTAGAAAATATTTATGCAAAATTTCTTTTGCTTTATCAATTAAATAAAACTTTTAATTTCTGTTCAGTAACTAGTATTGTTTCCTTTTCCAAAATTAAGCAAAATACTTCTTTAGAATGTAAAATACATTTCTTACATCATATACTAACCTATTTCTGTATTTGTAAGTTTTAATATTTGTGTTCTTGTTTTTAGAATGTGCTCTGTGGTTTGCTCCAATAGCATCTTTGATGGGAAAACTTCTTCCTAGTCAGTTCCGATCAAGTATTCATAAATGAAAAAAAAAGCACAAAACGGTTGAATCCCAAAAAGTCCTTATGAATCTAATCTATAATGCTTGAGAATAGAAATTTATTTTAGTTGATTATTTGCCTGTTGAGACAGAATATTGCTGTTTATCCCACAATCCTCCTTTGGCTTCCAAAGAGCTGGAATTCCAGGGGCCCACCACCGCACCTGGCCTGTATGTAAATGTGGTATAATGCCCTTTGTACTAACCATCAATTATAGGACTTGTTAAGCACTTCAACATTTTTTTTTCTTTTATTGGAGCATCATCTTCAGGTTTCTAGCTCAGAATATTTAACAGAAATGTATATGAAGAAGGAACTATTTAGTACTTGCTTACCCTGTCTTAGAAGATTTCGGCAGTCGACTTGTCCTGAATTTAAGTTTGCCCTTTTTTGGCAGAATTTGTCTTGAAAAAGGCATCTTCTTTATCTGAGTGGCTTGTTTGCCACATTTGAAGCCATTACCATGTGGAGATTCTTCCATGTTCATTGTCTTCTTTGAAGTAGGTGGGGTACTGCCAGGAGATGACTTGTCTCATTGTCAAAGAATCTTTAAAATAATAAAGATACTTTTACATGTCATATTTTGTATGTCTCTGAAGATTTTGAAGACTACCTATCTTTAATTGATCTGTCCACAAAATCATATCTATCTTTTAAACATAGGATGTATACTCCTATGATAAAATAGACTAGTGTTTGACATAACTATGAGTTGAATAACTAGCACTTAACTTGCATTACCTAATACCATAACCCATTTTTAATATCTGTTTAAAAGTATTGGAAGTAATCTTTGAATTTGTATCAATATCCTAAAGCTTATACCAATGTATCAATAATACTTATTTTTGCATCAATATGCAAATTCCTAGACCATAACAAATAAAACCCTAAGTTGAGTAGATTCAATAATCTACCTTTTGTCTTATAAGATACCTATTGTTTCTAAGATACCCCTTTATACTATTTTCTTTTTAACCATTTTTCCCCTTATCTAATAATGAAAGATAAAAAAAGAAAAAAGAAGACAGATAAATCCTTGAATATAACCATATTTCACTCTGAATATGACCATTAATAATTATAAACATCTCCCAATGACAATAAAAATTTTGTAGCATAGAAAACAACCAAAAACATACCCAACCCCTTTTAAGGAAAATTGGAGGTAGTTCTTATAGACTTCTTCTAGCTGACATTTTGGACATGTAGAAATCCTGTTAGAGGGCTCAAACAAAATTGGGAAAAAATAGTTAATTAAGCAAGCAATAACATTTGTAGTCCAGTCATTGAATGTTGAGAAATTTCAGGCTTAATGAAAGTTCTCTTTGGAACAGTCTAAAATGCTGAACCTATTCAGATTAGTAGCTTTCTTCAAAGTTCTTTTGGAAGCAGGCTTTGATGAGAAATAGCAATTGAAGCAGTTGAGGCAGGAACAAGCAGAATGCTGGGACATGCAAGAAGCTGGAACAGATGTGTCAATGTCTCAGCATGCTGAAGGATGAATCCTGTCAGACTTGATCCAGCATCTCTGATGTCCAGTTCTTTTGCTCTGCAAACATGTAATTTCTCACAAGCATAATAGAGTTCTAAAATGATAAATGTATGGGATATGCAGGATGAAACTAAAATATAAGACAATTTTATCTATGCCATTTAAAAGAATGGCATAATAAAATTTTTGAGGATATTATCGCCAAGGATTTATTGACCAAGTGAAGTTCAGGAGACATATTTTATGTTTCAGTCAGTATTAGATTGTTCCCATGTAAAGGGACCAGCAATATAAGTTACCATTGTTATTGAACATACAATCATTATCATGTTGAAATCAAAACAAGGTTGGATAGATTAAAATATCTTTTGGGGCTCTCGTGTGCCTGTTGTATTAGGCCAAGTTGCTATCTATTTCCCTAGAGAAGCCTCCCATTAGAGAGAAAAGCTGTTTGCCTTGAGCAATAGAAAACACATGTTTTAAGTAAACTTTATATAAACTCCTTTTTAATTTAGAATATAAGCATACCATAGGTATCTTATAACTATTTAGAGTTTAGCCATAGATTTTTATATATGTTGTAGCTATTTGTCCTATCCCCATTTTTATATAGAATAGACCGTTATGCCTTTATAGCCAAACATTATTTAAACTTCCTCTTACCTCTAGCATTTAAGCATACCCTAGGCATCTTGTACCTGGGCTTTACATTGATAGTGACTATTTTTTGGCTTGCCCTTTTTTTATATGGGATGGACAGTTTTGTTTTTTAAGCATGAATATAATTTTTGAGTTTTTAAGGACTAAACTAGGCTGGCCTGTACTTTCCCATCTTTAAGCATCTTGTGTCTTTTTCATATTGGCATGACCCACACTCCCCCCCATGAAATGAAAATGTCTCACATTTAAAAGGATAAGGCAGTTTCCAGAGCAATGTGACATTATCTCTCTTTACATAAACCTAAAAATTATATGAATGCCACCTTTAGATCAGTAAGGACATAACATCTATGATTAAGAAAGATGAATTTACATGGTAACCTTAAGGAAAATGTTGTCATTTTGAATCTTAGACTATCTCTGTAAATGGGTAAATAGCAGGAGTTGCTATCCTGGCTTTTATTATGTAAATTAGCTTGATCTTGAACTCAGGGACTTGCCTGTTTCTTTTTACCTTGTGTTGGGAAGAAAGTCATGTGCCTTCACCAACTTGTTCAAATATATATATATATATATATATATATATATATATATATATTTTTTTTTTTTTTTCCAAATCAAAATCATGGTAACTCAAAGCCTTTAAATGAAAATCAAACAAAGAGACAAGAAAAATTTAAATTTGGGGTCAGTTTTACCAATTTATGCTGTAACAAACAAAGCCCAGATGGTTATTTTTATTGATGTTTCAGTGAATTGGTGGACCCTTACCAGAAAGAGCTGACAAGTATCTGGCAGCCAGGGAGCTTTGAATTTTAGCTGTTATTAATCTAGTTACTAGGAAGAGTGCCCTTTTTCTTATCTGTAACTTAGTATCTCAATCCTTGGCTTTTTTTTTAAATTTTATTTAACTTTTATTAATTACACTTTATTCCTTTTGTATCCCCCCATAAGCCCCTCTCTCCTTCCCTCCCGGTCCCCCCTCCCCCCCCTTTCTGCATGAATGCCGCTCCCCAAGTCCACTGATAGGGGAGGTCCTCCTCTCCTTCTTTCTGAACTTTTTTTTTTTGTTGTTCTTCTCAATGCAGTTTATTCAGGAACCTTGAACAATTTCTGACCCTGGGGAAAGCCAGCCCACAGCTTAAAATAACTTCTGGGTAGCCAACCCCAGCGTGCCTCATGGGCAATGCAGAGAGGTGCACATACATGGAAGCAAGCCAGATCCTTGGCCTTAGCCAAATGTGGAGTTGTTCGTGACAGAGAGCACTCACCATTGGGAAGGTGGAAGGCGGAAACCAGCTCCATCTTTAAGGCGCGGCATTACGCAGCTCTCTACAGTTCCCCCTTTTTGTTTTAGACGCATCAGGCAAGAGTAAAGGTCTGATCTCTGATATTAGAAATAAATTGGGACTTTGTGCTGATGTTCATTTAGGTGTCATCCACCCAAAGAGCATCAGACCCGTCCAATACCTTTTTCTCAGAGGCGGGACCTGGGGCATCAACCCGCATGCAATCAGACATGCTCTTCTCTGGGTCGAAAGCGGCTGACCCTGAGTGCAGTGCTTAGCCTGGCATCCTGAGCGTAACATTTTAGCTTTTTATGGTAGCCAACCATGCTTGGGGAGACTGTCCTGCTTCAATGGCTGTAAAGGCCTGAATGATCATGGCTGCATTACACTGTTGTGAGACTCTAATCTTGCATATACACCACAGGCAAACCAAGGAGACCAACACCAGAAGGCCTGCTAATGCTCCCATGCCCGCCCATTCCTTCAGATGATTCATGGCTACAGCAATCCATGTTGATAATCCTGTGGCTAGTCCTGCGTCCACTCTGGTAGAATTTGCCGTAACAGTGGCCACTCTCAGCTGCTCCATCATAGTATCGAATTCTTCAGTCCAAGTACCTAAAATATAGCTAGACAATTGTTTAGACAGATTTGCAGCACGGGAAAAATTCTCATATTGTATGCTAGTGACACAAAGTCCAGCATACTTCCATTGACAGCCAAGTTGAGCGATTTGCCATAGGGTATCAATTTGCTCCTGCACGAGGTCACTTGAACACCATCAAGTCTCCTTTTAGTTGAGCATTAATTCCTTTTTGTACATCTATAGCATGAGCTACATTGGCTAAAATATTATTTAGGGTCTGAGCATTCTGCATAGTATGACTCATGGCTAATGCCGCCATGGTAGCTCTAACAGCTGCCAATGAGATGGCAGTAACAATGGCAGCTGTAATTCCAAGATCTCTTTTCTGTCTGAAGAGAGTCATAGCGTGAGGGGCATCAACGGCACAGGCACCCAGCAAGGCATACCTAAATTCACTAGCATTCCGGCACTGGGCAAAAAAGCAAGTATCATTACCACAATTACTTGGCTCTATCTGGCTAACAATGAATAAAAATTGGGGTTATAAACAAACAGGTGTGGACTTATAGGAAATATTATGAGAAGCCTTAACCCCCTCATTGGAACATCCTGCATCAGTTCTAGAACTAGCAGTGGTGGTGTTTGAGTTCTGAGTAGGTTCAGGAGACCATTTCCCTCAGGGGTAAGACCTGCTCCATGTAAATTGACTAACTCCATGTTTTCCTCCACTTTTGAAAGTCATTTAAGGTTCTTAAATTATCTTTTTCTTTTCTTTTTTTTTAATTTTTCATCAATTACCCTTTATTCATTCTGCATCCCCCCATAAGCCCCTCCCTTTTCCCCTCCCGATACCACCCTCCCTCTCCTTTCTGCATGCATGCCACTCCCCAAGTCCACTGATAGGGGAGGTTCTCCTCTCCTTTCTGATCTTAGTCCATCAGTTCACATCAGGAGTGGCTGCATTGTCCTCTACTATGGCCTGGTAAGGCTGCTCCCCCACAGGGGGAGGTAATCAAAGAGCAGGCCAGTCAGATTATGTCAGAGGCAGTCCCTCTTCACATTACTATGTAACCCACTTGGAGACTGAGCTGCCATGAGCTACATCTGTGCAGGGGTTCTAGGTTATCTCCATGAATAGTCCTTGGTTGGCGTATGAGTCTCTGGAAAATTCCCTGTGTTCAAATTTTCTTATTCTGTTGCTCTTTGTGGAGGCCCTGTCCACTCCAGCTCTTACTATTTCCCAGTTCTTACATAAAATTCCATTCACTCTGCCCAACAGTTGCCCATCAGGCTCAGATCTACTTTGATAGTCTGTAGGGCAGAGGCTTTCAGAGACCCTCTGTGGTAAGTTCCTAGGTTGTTCGCTGTTTTCTTCTTTTTCTGCTGTCCATCCTCTTTGCCTTTCAGGATGGGGATTGACCATTTTAGGTAGGGTCCTCTCTCTTGCTTAGTTTCTTTAGATGCACAGATTTTAGTGGGTTTGTCCTATGTTGTATGTCTATATGAGTGAGCATATACCATGTGTGTCTTTTTGCTTGTGGGACAACTCACTCAGGATGATCCTTTCCAGATCCCACCATTTACCTGCAAATTTCATGATTTCCTTATTTTTCATTGCTGAGTAATATTCCATTGTATAGATGTACCACAATTGCTGCATCCATTCTTCAGTTGAGGGGCATCTGGGTTGTTTCCAGCTTCTGGCTATTACAAATAAAGCTGCTACAAACATGGTTGAGCAAATGTCCTTTTTGTGTACTTGACCCTCTTTTGGATATATGCCTAGGAGTGGTATGGCTGGATCTTGAGGAAGCGCTATTCCAAGTTGTCTGAGAAAGCACCAGATTGATTTCCAGAGTGGTTGTACAAGTTTACATTCCCACCAGCAGTGGAGAAGGGTTCCCCTTTCTCCACAATCTCTCCAGCATGTGTTGTCACTTGAGTTTTTGATCTTGGCCATTCTCATGGGTGTAAGGTAAAATCTCAGGGTTGTTTTGATTTGCATTTCCCTAATGACTAATGAGGTTGAGCATTTCTTTAAGTGCTTCTCTGCCATTCGATATTCCTCTACAGAGAATTCTCTGTTTAGCTCTGTTCCCCATTTTTTAAGTGGATTACTTGGTCTGCTGCTTTTCAGCTTCTTTAGTTCTTTATATATACTGGATATGAGTCCTCTGTCAGATAAAGGGTTGGTGAAGATTCTTTCCCAATCTGTAGGCAGTCGCTTTGTTTTGATGACGGTGTCCTTTGCTTTACAGAAGCTTTTCAGTTTCATGAGGTCCCATTTATTGATTGTTACTCTTAGAGCCTGTGCTCTTGGTGTTCTGTTCAGGAAGTTTTCTCCTGTACCAAAGAGTTCTAGGGTATTCCCCACTTTTTTTTTCAAGCTGATTTAATGTGTCTGGTTTTATGTTGAGGTCTTTGATCCACTTGGACTTCAGTTTTGTGCAGGGTGATAAGTATGGATCTATTTTCATTTTTCTACATGTAGACCTCCAGTTGGACCAGCACCATTTGTTGAAGATGCTATCTTTTTTCCATTGTATGGTTTTGGCGTCTTTGTCAAAGATCAGGTGTCCATAGGTGTGTGGGTTTATTTCTGGGTCCTCTGTTTGGTTCCATTGATCCACCATTCTGTTTCTATGCCAGTACCATGCAGTTTTTAAAACTGTTGCTCTATAGTACAACTTAAGATCAGGGATGGAGATACCTCCAGAAGATCTTTTATTGTAGAGGATTGTTTTAGCAATTCTGGGTTTCTTGTTATTCCATATGAAGTTGAGAATTTTTCTTTCCAGGTCTGTAAAGAATTGTGTTGGTAATTTGATGGGAATTGCAATGAATATGTAGATTGCTTTTGGTAAGATGGCCATTTTTACTATGTTAATCTTTCCAAGCCATGAGCATGGGAGATCTTTCCATCTTCTCATATCTTCTTCTAATTCTTTCTTCAGAGACTTGAAATTTTTTTCATACAAGTCTTTGACTTCCTTGGTTAGGGTTACTCCGAGGTACCTTATGTCCTTTGTGGCTATTGTGAAGGGTGTTGTTTCCCTAATTTCTTTCTCAGCCCTTTTGTCTTTTGTATACAGGAGGGCTACTGATTTTTTTGAGTTAATTTTGTATCCGGCCACTTTGCTGAAGGTGTTTATCAGCTGTAGGAGTTCCCTGGTAGAATTTTTGGGGTCACTCACGTATACTATCATATCATCTGAAAATAGTGATAATTTGACTTCTTCTTTTCAAATTTGTATCCCCTTGATCATCTTCAACTCTCTTATTGCTCTAGCAAGGACTTCCAGAACTATGTTGAAGAAATATGGAGAGAGTGGGCAGCCTTGTCTTGTCCCTGATTTCAGTGGGATTGCTTTAAGTTTCTCTCCATTCAGTTTGATGTTGGCTATAGGTTTGCTGTATATTGCCTTTACTATGTATAGATATGTGCCTTGTATCCCTGATCTCTCCAATACTTTAAACATGAATGGATGTTGGATTTTGTCAAATGCTTTTTCAGCATCTAGGGAGATTATCATGTGGTTTTTTTCTTTCAATTTGTTAATATGGTGGATCACATTGATGGATTTCCGTATATTGATCCACCCTTGCATACCTGGGATGAAGCCTACTTGGTCATGGTGGATGATGCCTTTGATGTGTTCTTGTATTCGGTTTGCGAGTATTTTGTTGAGTATTTTTGCATCAATGTTCATAAGGGAGATTGGCCTGAAGTTCTCTTTTTTGGTTGGGTCTTTTTGAGGTTTAGGTACCAAGGTGATTGTGGCTTCATAGAATGAGTTTGGTAATGTTCCTTCTGTTTCGATTTTGTGGAATAGTTTGAAAAGAATTGGAGTTAGCTCTTTTTGAATGTCTGGTAGAATTCTGTGCTGAAACCATCAGGTCCTGGGTTTTTTTTGGACGGGAGACTTTCGATGACTGCTTCTATTTCCTTGGGAGATATAGGACTATTTAACTGATTTACCTGGTCCTGATTTAGCTTTGGTAAGTGGAATCGATTAAGAAAATTGTCCATTTCATTTAAATTTTCAAATTTTGTTGCGTATAGACTTTTGAAGTAAGTCCTAATGATTGCTTGGATTTCCTCAGTGTCTGTAGTTATGTCCCCCTTTTCATTTCTGATTTTGTTGATTTGGATGGTGTCTCACTGCCTTTTAGTTAGCTTGGCTAAGGGTTTGTCGATCTTGTTGATTTTCTCAAAGAACCAGCTCTTGGTTTCATTGATTCTTTGAATTGTTTTATTTGTTTCTAATTGATTGATTTCAGCCCTGAGTTTGAGTATTTCCAGCAGTCTGCTCCTTCTTGGTGTGTCTGCTTCTTCTTTTTCTAGGGTTTTTAAGTGAGCCATTAAGTTGCTTGAATGTGCTGTCTCAAATTTCTTCTTGAAGGCACTTAGTGCTATGAACTTTCCTCTTAGTACTGCCTTCATTGTGTCCCACAAGTTTGTGTATGTTGTGTCTTCATTTTCATTGAGTTCTAGGAAGATTTTAATTTCTTTCTTTATTTCTTCCCTGACCCAGCTGTCATTTAGTAGCAAGTTGTTCAGTTTCCATGTGCGTATAGGCTTTTTGCTATTTAAGTTGTTACTGAGGTCCAGCTTTATTCCATGGTGATCAGACAGGATACAAGGGATTATTTCAATCTTCCTGTATTTGTTGAGGCTTGCTTTGTGACCAACTATGTGGTCTATTTTGGAGAAGGTTCCATGAGGTCCTGAGAAGAAGGTAAATTCTTTTGTGTTTGGGTGTAAGGTTCTGTAAATGTCTGTTAGGTCCATTTGTTTCATGACCTCTGTTAGAGATATTGTTTCTTTGTTTAATTTCTGTTTTGTTGATCTGTCCTTTGTTGAGAGTGGGGTGTTGAAGTCTCCCACTATTAGTGTGTGGGGATCTATGTGTGGTTTAAGTTTTATCAATGTTTCTTTCACAAATGTGCGTGCCCTTGTATTTGGGGCATAGATGTTCAGGATTGTGATGTCTTCTTGGTGGAATTTTCCCTTGATGTGTATGAAGTGTCCTTCCCCATCTCTTTTGATTAATTTTGGTTGAAAGTTTATTTTATCAGATATTAGAATGGCTACTCCTGCTTGCTTCTTGCATCCTTTTGCTTGAAAAGCCATCTTCCATCCCTTTAACCTCAGGTAATGTCTATCTTTGTGGCTTAGGTGTGTTTCTTGTATACAACAGATTGCTGGGTTTTGTTTATGCATCCATTCTGTTAGTCTGTGACTTTTTATTGGAGAATTAAGTAATTGATATTGAGAAAGATTAATGACCAGTGGCTGTTAGATCCTTTGAATTTGATGTTGGCTGTGGTCATACGGTTGTGTGCTTGGTTGCTTTTTGTTTTATTGTAGTGGGGTTATTTATTTCCTGTGTTTTCTTGAATGTAGCTAGTTTTCTTGGGTTGTATTTTCCCTTCCAGTGTCTTCTGTAATGCTGGATTTGTATGTAGGTATTGTTGAAATTTGTTTTTGTCATTGAATATCTTGTTTTCTCTGTCTATGAGGACTGAGAGTATTTCAGGGTGTAGTAGCCTGGGCTGACATCTGTGTTCTCTTAGGGTCTGCATGATATCAGTCCCGGCCCTTCTAGCTTTCATAGTCTCTGTTGAAAAGTCAGGTGTGATTCTAATGGGTTTGCCATTATATGTTACTTGGCCTTTTTCTCTTGCAGCTTTTAGTATTTTTTCTTTGTTCTGTATACTTACAGTTTTGATTATTATGTGGCAGAAGGATTTTCTTTTCTGGTCTAATTTATTGGGTGTTCTATAAGCCTCTTGTATTCTTATTGGCCTCTCCTTTAAGTTGGGGAAATTTTCTTCAATGATTTTGTTGAAAATATTTTCTGGGCCTTGGTGCAGGGAATCTTCTTTTTCCTCTATTCCTATTATTCTTAGGTTTTGTCTTTTTATGTTGTCTTGAATTTCTTGGACGGTCTATGTCAGGAATTTTTTAGATTTAACATTTTCTTTGACAGATACATCTATTTCTTCCATTGTTTCTTCCACACCTGAGATTCTTTCTTCCATTTCTTGTAGCCTATTGGTTATGCTAACCTCTGTAGTTCCTGCTTTCTTTCCTAAGTTCTTTCTCTCCACAATTTCTTCCATTTGTGGTTTTTTTTTTTTTATTTTTCCAATTCTATCTTCAGGTCTTGAGCTATTTTGTTGGTTTCCTTCCTCTGTCTGACTGTATTTTCATGTTTTTCCATCAATTCCTTCAGCTGTTTGTTTGAACAATCCACTGTTTCTTTTATTTCATTCAGTGATTTAAGTATTTCCTCTCTAAAGGCCACAAACTGTTTGGCTGCAGCTTCCTCTATTTCTTTTTGTATTTTATTTGTTTCCTTTGTTATCTTCCTCATGAGCATAGATGTTAGGTCATCTCCTTGAATTTCAGTTATGCTGGGGTGTCTAGGGCTATTTGCCCCTGGATAACTGGGTTCTGGAGATGCCATAATGCTCTGGCTTTCCTTGGTTGAACTTTTACGCTGTCCTCTACCCATTGGGCTATCTTAGTTGTTTGAAGTTAGTTTCTGGTTGTTCCTGGACTCTTGTAGTGGAGAGAGTCCCTTTGGCAGGAAGGTGGTTTTTCCTGAAGGAAGCCTTCCCAGCTTTTTGGGTATAGTCCCTGGATGTCCTGTGTTTTTCAGGAGTTGCTACAGCTCACCTCAGGCATCGAGACCTGGGTGGTAACTGTGGTCCTGTTTAGTCAAGAGGGCTCTCCTCTCACCGGCGGAAGGGAGAAGTCCTGGAGACAGCTGCCCTCCTTCTGGGTTTCTTGCTGTAAATTTAGTGATCAGCTGCTGTAACCTGTGTGTCCCGTGGTTTGGACGGTTTTGTTAGGGATAACTGGTTGCCCCTTGTAGCAGTATCTGGGGGTTGATCTCAGGGTTCCCGGTCTTTTGTAGGTCTGAGGTTGGGGCTCTGTGCCCCAGAACCCAAGAGGTAATCTGTGGTGGGTAAGTACTGCTCTGGTGTCTTGGGGCACACAGTTCTGTCTGTAAGGAGTAGTTGGTACAAAGCAGGCTTCTGGGCTGGCGGAGAGTGTGCCCACCTGCTAGTCTGCGGGAGCTGTTTTGGCCCAATCACTCTGTGCTCCCTGTTTTGGCCCAGATCTGTGATGGCTGGGTGTACTTGCCTGTTTGCGATCTGCATTCTGCTAGACTTTCCCGAGGTGACCCCAGCAGTACAGTTTCTTCCTTCTCTGTGGGGTCCTCTCCGGACAGGGGTTCCCAGTCCCTGTTGTACTGGGGCGCGCAGCTTGTCTGTACTGCTGAGCTGAGCACGCAGCTCTCCGCTCTCAGTAGGAGCTCAGCTGTGATGGCAGGGGGCAACTGCCATCCCAGAGACCTTCCGGGGAAAGAATGGGTGACCCACAATCAGACCCGAAACCTTGCTTCCCTGTGGGGTCCCCCGCGATTGGGACTCCCAGCCTCAGGCACCCTTGTGCCCATGGATCAGCCTGGGAAAGTGATGGGGACATGCAGGCTTAAGGCACCAGCCTGGAGACCCAAACCCCGCGCCTCCCGGGATCTCTTCCAGGTTCTGGCTGGGCAGCTGAGAGTGGACCTGACCGATTCCCATGCCGAGGGAGCCTCCCCTCACCTGGGAAACATGACCGCTGTGGTTTTAGAGCCCAGAGTTCAGTCTCCTGGTCGCTGCACGGAGAGTGCTGTCCTGCTTCTCAGACACAGTGCTCTCCCGGCACCGCTATCTTGGCTCCCCCCCAATGCTTGGCTTTTTCCCCATTTTTATCCTTGAACTTTCTTGGAGAAGTCATGGATAAGAGCCAATTCCATTAAACATATTGCAACCAGATCCATGAATATGACAGCCAAAATGAAGCTAACAGGGATTAAAACACCCTCTCCCATGGCAATTTTTTATTTTAGTTGCAGTTTAGGCCAAACTCTATCTAGAAGTCTGTCTGGCTCCAGTTCCTTTTTTTCCTGCCATGGGTATGGAGCTGAGCCATTTGAGCCAGCCACAGTATAATGAAAGAGCCATGCTTGTTTACTCTTCAGTTAAACTGCAGCAGCAGCCAGTTTGGTAATGGAAGTCTCAGGTCTGCTCACAGGAGGCTGTCTTTTGCTCCTGGGCCTGTTTAAAAATCACTCTTAAAGAGACAGTAAATGACCTGGGAGTTTTTAGGTCGTAAATTTGGTTTTTTATCACTGGGAGCTTATTCTCCCCACCAAATCATGATAAAGTATGATTTAAATGGTGTGGATACTTAGATTAGTTGGGCTCCATTTGTTATAAGTGTCGATTAAGATTTACTATTGATATATCTTCTATTAGTGCTGGTGTTAATCCTAAACAGCTGTATACCAAATCACCACACAGAGACTATGACTTATTTAATTAACCTAGAATACAATGCTGGGCAATAATTACTCCCTCCTAACTTCCAAGCCCTGAATGAACAAGGGTCAGGTGTATACATTTGAAAAGAACATTATAACAACAAGTGACAAAGGTTCTATGTGGATATTTCTCTAACGAAGATGCACAAATGGCCAAGAATCCAGGAAATTCTGGGCAGCTTATTCATTTAGAAAATGCAAATAAGAAGCACCATAAGATGTCATTCTGCCATAATTACACGGCTGTAATTACAAAGACAAAATGCTGACAGCTAATGCATATCTGGAGAAGTTGGATCCTTCCTACACTAATGAACAGGATGTGAGCTGATATAGCCACTTTGGAAAATATCCAGGCAGCCTTTCAAAGCATTCAATAAGGAGTTACCTTTGGATCTAAACTAATTCTAAGTTTATACCCTAGAGAAAAGAAACCATGTTTGCACAAAAACCAATACACTAAAGGTTTGAAGCAACATTACCATAAATATTCCAAGTTAAAAACTATCCTAAAGTCCATCAGCTGATAATGGATTAATAAAGTCTGCTCTACTCTTGAAATACTTAATCCTCATTCCGAAGAGCAAACAGGATAGACACTGGAAGTAGCAGAAGACAGGGAACAGGACAGGAGCCTTCCACAAAGGGCCTTTGAAAGACTACCTACAGGGTATTGAAGCAGATGCTGAGACTCATAGCTAAACTTTGGGCAGAGTGCAGAGAATCTCATGAAAGAAGGGGCAGATAGAAAGATCTGGAGAGACACGAGCTCCACAAGGAGACCAACATAGCCAAAAATCTGGGCCCAGCATGGGCCAGTAAAGACTAGTGAATCAACCAAGGTCCATGCATGGAGATGACCTAGACCCCCTGCTCATGGGCAGCTCAGTCTTCATGGGGGTTCCCTAATAAGAGTAGCAGGGGCTATCTCTGACATGGACTCAGTGACGCTCTTCAATTACCTCCCTGTGATAAGGTGGCCTAACCTGACAACACAGAAAGAGTGTCCAGAGAGCCTGATGAGATCTGATAGGGTAGGGTCAGATAGTAGGGGAGGGACATAGTGAGGGAAGAGGGTGGGAGGGTAGGGCTGGGAGGGGGCTACAGTTGGGATACAAAGTGAATAAATTGTAATTAACAACAATAATAGTAATAATGATGATGATGATGAAAAACAACAACAAAAAAACATGACCCTTTCAACACCTTCAGGAAGTACATAAAAAATGTACAATGGCTATTTGTGAGGAAAACAAACTTAACAATAAAGGGGAAGTTACTCAACCTGATGAGGCCATCTTCCAAAGACCATTTTCATTACCATCATATTAATAGAAAACAAACAAAGAAGCAAGCAAACAAAAACATAAGCTTATTTTTCTAAGATGAAGTGAAAGTCAAAGACATAGATAGCTTCATATTTAACACAGTACTAGGCATATCAGCTAGTTCAGTCATGATTAATAAACAGGTGGCATGCAGTTGGACAAGAAGGAGTACATTGCAGTCCTTATTGTGGGTGGCATAAAATGTATACTTCAAAAACCTGGACCTGGAAGATGGCTTAGTGGTTAAGAACACTGGCTATCTAGAGGACCATAGTTCTATTCCCAGTATCCACATGGTGGTCAAAAAACATCTGGATCTCTGGTCTTAGGGTATCTGACACCCTCTTCTGGTCTCAGGCACTGCATATGTCATCCATAGACATACATGCAGGCAAAATACCCACATACATAAAATAAAAATTAAAACAACCTGTAAAAACTACACTAAAATCTCACTAAAATTGATAAGTAAATGGTATATATTTGTAGGCTACAAAAGCAGCCTATAAAATCAAGAGCATTTTTATATACTAAGAACATGAAAAATGAATAATATAAATGGCCTGGAGAAATGGCTTAATAGATAAAAACACTTGCTGTCCACGAATGGGGAAGTGAGCTTGAATTCTCTGTGCCCTTGCAAACAGCCAAGTGTAGCTATCTGTGTCTGTAACCCAGGCTGTGGGGTCAGAGACAGGTAAATCCTGGGAGTTCATGGGTTTGCCAGCCTTGTCAAAATGGTGAGTTTTAGGTTCTCTGAGAGATCCTGTCTTTAATAAGACAGAGAGTGACAAAAGATACAAGCCAGCCATCCTCCTCTGGCCTCTGCATGAGGATCACAGGCATGCATATCCTAGACACATGCGCATGCACCCCAACAAATGTTGGGGTTTTATTATTTATTATTTACAGTATTATAGTATTATTTACAGTAGTATCAAAAGAGGAAGTCTGTATGACTAGTCCAAGTTGTATACAATCCTATGTACAAAAAAACAAAAACAAGAACAAAAAAAAAACAAAACAAAAAACAACCCAAAGCATTGTTAAGTAAAAAAATCCACATAGAAATATAATATTCTTGTGAATCAGAGACTCAATATGTTAATGTAGTTTTCCAAAAACTTCTCTACATATTTAAAACAACCCCAAATAAAATCCCTGTATAACTTTTAATTTGACATTGGAACCTTATCTGAGTATGGTGACACATCTGCCATGCATATTTGGAACATCGAGGCAGAAGGCCACAGTTGAACGTTGTTGTATGTTGTGTAGTGAGTCTGAGGCCAGCCTGGGCTATGTGAGACCTTGTCTCAACCTCTCTAAAACCAGAATATATATTGCATATACATATGAAAAAAAATTCATGGTACATGTGGAAATGTAAATTATGATAAAAGGACAAACTTAGAACAATTTTACTATTTACCTGGTTCAAAAAGATTTAAAGATTCTAAAG
Organism: Meriones unguiculatus; assembly: GCF_030254825.1. NCBI lineage: Eukaryota > Metazoa > Chordata > Mammalia > Rodentia > Muridae > Meriones > Meriones unguiculatus. The sequence goes on along the minus strand of NC_083367.1, from coordinate 19,810,728 downwards.
TAATCAGCAGATTCATTTAGGGAGAGGGTTCTGCTGTTAGTCAGCATGAGGACAAGTCTTGGTAATGGATTCATTCTGTATTTTGATTTCAGTCATGGCTACCAGACTGAACAGATAGTTATAGATTTACAGGCGTTCAATTTACCAGTTTTTCACCTTATTAGGATGCCAGAGCAATTTGCATTAGTACAGATCATAATGATGTTAAAGAACATGTATTTCATTAAGTCTCTATGTCCCTTTTATGTTCCAGGCACTATATACTAACATTCATAATATGATGGGCAACAGAAAAAAATTTTAACATAAACAGAGTTATATTTAGCCCCTATGGTTAAATAAAAAGAACATTTTTTTGAAGCTGCTATAAAATAAATGAACCTTTCACAAAATCAGTAGTATTCCTTTGAGCAAAACCTCATCCCAGATGCTATAGGACATTTTGTGTCAGAGGTCAGTTACCTTTGCAGATGTGGTTCTGTACATGTGTATGAAGACTAAAGAAAATTCATGCATACCTGAATAGAATGGGTATGCATTAAGTATAATTTCATGTTAAAATATGTACTTCTGGTTATGAAGATGTCACTGCATATTATGTTTCAGATAATTATTATGAAAAATAATCTAAAATGCTACTAGCCAAAAGTACAGTTATTAATATTTATTACTCTTTTAACTTTATGTTTATACATCTTAGACATCATGAGATGTCCTCGCTTGACAAATAGTATAGAAAACACTATGACAACAGCAGAAAAACCAAAATTTCTAAAATTGGATAGAACTGTATTGTTGGAGGTAACACAGCGAATTTTTATCAGTTTTCTGTCAATCAACATTGACTATCTTTTTAAAAATTATTTTTATATATTTACCCTCTCTCTCTCTCTCTCTGTCACTCTCTCTCTCTCTCTCTCTGTGTGTATGTAGGCATGTGTATAAAACAATGTGGTAGTTTCAGTGAGAAAAATCCCTCCCTCTGCCCAGGTTTTATATTGCCCTTGATTTCAAATGAATAAAAATACACAGGTTCGAGATTTCTCACTTCAAGACCGAATTAGAGTCATCATTTATTCTGTACTGGGTTTAGTCTCACCAGGACCCACTGGGCCTGGGCCTTCCTATGCCTGGCCTCACCAGTGCCTTGGTGGCAAGCTGACCAGGCATGGGACTTGGCCCACACCTCTGCAGTGCTCAGCCCAGCAACTTGAACAACAGGTGTAACACTTTGACTTTGCCAGGGAGAGGCTGTGGATTGCCTAAGCTTCCATTGCCATAGGCGAGCTCGTGCTAACAGAGCTAAACTACAACACTCTGTGGAAAACCTTTTCCGCACCCCTTGTTAGAGCTCTGGGGCCTCACCCTAAAGCACTCTGGCTGCCACTGAGAGAAATGGAAACTTCTTTCTAGGCCTGGAAGCTGAACTCCAGGACTCCAGCCAAGATGCAGGCCCCCTGACAAATGGAGAATGACATCCAGCCTTTGCCCCTTTTTTCCCCATACCAACACTCTCAATGTCAGCAGGAAGTAGCCAAAGAAGATTACGCTGATGCTTATCCATTTATCACTAACAAAAGACTGGGATGTTTGGTTTCAAGCATCCCTAGGTTCTTACCTGCTGCAGGGTATGGTGGGAATACCCTGCCTTTTACCCTGAATTCTCTAGACCAGGGGCAGATCCAGACATTTGGCTTCTTTGCTTCTCTTTCTTCTGCACTCCTCTCTCATTCTGTATCTCTCCTCCTCTTCTCCTTCTCCTCATACTCTCTGTGTGTATCTCCTTCTCTCTCCTCCTCTGTCTCTCTATCTCTGTCTGTCTCTGTCTGTCTCTCTCCTCCTGAATGAGAGTCAAGAGCTGCTTCCAATGAACCTGCACCTATGTATTGTAACTTTGTCTTGCAACTAGCTCATTCTGCTGTTTCAGTCAATATTCATTCATCATCAATTCACCCAAAGCTTTTCTTGCCAAGGCAGTGGTGGTACACACCTTTAATCCCAGCATTATCTCTGTGAGTTCCAGGCTGACCTGATCTCCAGAGACAGTTGTGGCATAACCAAGGATATACAGAAAAACCCTCTTGAAAAATAACAAAACAAGCAAACAAACAAAAAAAAAACAGAACAAACAAAGCATTTCTTGTATATGGCAAGTATATATAATAAATCGGTCATTGGTTCAATGAATTTATAGTCTGGTTGACAGCTTTTAACCAAAAGATCATAAACAAATATAAATTTTCATTATGGCAGACAGCATGATACCAAATCAGTGTGACAAACACATAAACATGCTGGCCTAGTTGGGATCTTAAGAAATCAGAGAATACTTCTTTGAAAAATTGAGGACTGCCTGAATTAGGAATTTTTTTAAGATTTATTTTTCTTTATTAATTACACTTTATTCACTTTGTATCCACACCCCTCTGCGGTTCTCTCCCTCCTCCTGTCCCAATCCCTCCCTTCCTCCACCCTCTGTATGCATGCCCTTTCCCAAGTCTACTGATAGGGGAGGACTTCTTTTCCTTCCTTCTGATCCTAGTCAATTAGGTCTCATCAGGAGTGACTGCATTGTCTTTTTCTGTGGTCTGGTAATGCTGCTTCCCCCTCAGGGGGAGGTAATTAAAGAGCAGGGCAATCAGTTCATGTCAGAGACAGTTCCTGTTCCTATCACAATGGAACCCACATGGATACTGAAATGCCATGGGCTACATCTGTGCAGGGGTCTTAGGTTATCTCCGTGCATGGTCCTTGGTTGAAATATCAGTCTCAGGAAAGACCCCTGTGCTCAGATTTTTTGGTTCTGTTCCTTCTTTGTGGAGCTCCTGTCATCTTCAGATCTTAACTGTTTCCCATTTCTTTCCTAAGATTCCCTTTACTCTGCCCAAAGGTTGCCCATAAGTCTCAGCATCTACATTGATAGTCTGCAGGGCAGAGATTTTCAGAGGTCCTCTGTGTCGGGCTCCTGACTTGTTCCCTCATTTCTCCTTCTTCTGATGTCCAGCCTCTTTGCCTTTCTGGATAGGAATTGAGCATTTTAGCAAGAGTCCTTCGTCTTGAATAGTTTCTTTAGGTGTACAGATTTTAGTAGGTTTATCCTATATTATATGTCTATATGAGTGAGTATATACCATGTACATCTTTCTGCTTCTGGGATAGCTCACTCAGGATGATCTTTTCCAGATTGTACCATTTACCTCCAAATTTCATGTTTTTTTTGTTATTTATTGCTGAGTAGTATACCATTGTGTAGATATACCACAATTTGTGCATCCATTCCTCCACTGAGGGGCATCTGGGCTGTTTCCAGATTCTGGCTATTACAAATAAGGCTGCTACAAACATGGTTGAGCAAATGTCCTTATTGTGTACTTGAGAATCTTTTGGATATATGCCTAGGAGTGGTATAGTTGGATCTTGAGGAAGCGCAGTTCCTATTTGTCTGAGAAAGTGCCAAATTGCTTTCCAGAGTGTTTGTACAAGTTTCCATTTCCACCAGCAGTGGAGAAGGGTTCTCCTTTCTCTACAACCTCTCCAGCATGTGTTGTCACTTGAGTTTTTGATCTTAGCCATTCTGATGGGTGTAAGGTGAAAACTTAGGGTCGTATTGATTTGCATTTCCCTGATAGCTAATGAGCATTTCTTTAAGTATTTCTCTGCCATTCAATATTCCTCTGCAGAGAATTCTCTGTTTAGCTCTATTCCCCATTTTTTGATTGGATTACTTGGTTTGCTGCTTTTTAGGTTCTTTAGTTCTTTATATATACTGGATATTAGTGCTCTGTCAGATATACAGTTGGTGAAGATTCTTTCCCAGTCTCTAGGCAGTCATTTTGTTCTGAGGACAGTGTCCTTAGCTTTACAGAAGCTTTTCAGTTTCATGAGGTCCCATTTGTTGATTGTTGCTCTTAGAGACTGTGCTGTTGTTGTTCTGTTCAGGAAATTGTCTCCTGTGCCAATGAGTTCAAGGGTATTCCCCACTTACTTTTCTAACCGATTTAATGTGTCCGGTTTTATGTTGAGGTCTTTGATCCACTTGGACTTCATTTTTGTGCAGAGTGATAAATATGGATCTATTTTCATATTTTTACATGTAGACATCCAGTTAGACCAGCACCATTTGTTGAATATGCTGTCTTTTTTCCATTGAATGGATTTGGCATCTTTGTCAAAAATCACGTGTCCATCAGTGTGAGGATTTATGTCAGAGTCTTCTATTCAATTTCAATTATCCACCAGTTTGTTTCTATGCCAGTACCATGCAGTTTTTAGTATTGTTGTTTATAGTACAGCTTGAGATCAGGGATGGAGATACCTCCTGAAGATCTTTTACTGTAGAGTATTGTTTTAGCAATTCTGGGTTTCTTTTTGTTCCATATGAAGGTGAGAATTTTTCTTTCCAGGTCTGTAAAGAATTACGTAGGTAATTTGATGGGAATTGCATTGAATCTGTAGATTGCTTTTGGTAAGATGGCCATTTTTATTATATTAATCCTGCTAAGCCATGAGGATGGGAGATCTTTCCATCTTCTGATATCTTCTTCTAATTCTTTCTTCAGAGATTGGAAATTTTTTTCATATAAGTCTTTGACTTGCTTGGTTAGGTTCACACGAAGGTACTTTATGTCCTTTGTGGCTATTGTGAAGGGTGTTGTTTCCCTAATTTCTTTCTCAGCCCTTTTGTCTTTTGTATACAGGAAGGCTACTGATTTTTTTGAGTTAATTTTGTATCCAGTATCCACTATATTCACTTTGCTGAAGGTGTTTATCAGCTGTAGGAGTTCCCTGGTAGAATTTTTGGAGTCAATCAGGTATACTATCATATCATCTGCAAACAGTGATACTTTGACTTCTTGCTTTCCAATTTGTATCCCCTGATGTCCTTCAATTGTCTTATTGCTCTAGCTAGGACTTCAAGAACAATGTTGATGAGATATGGAGAGAATGGGCAATTCATCTGTTTGAAATGCCAAAATAAATCAATAACAATCTATTAATTTTATTCAAGAAAGTAGACAGAGGTAGAGATATCAGAAGAAGAGTGTTGGCTTAGGTGAGGTGCTGAGTCTATCCCCAGTACCACACAAAGAAATAAAAAAAAAAGGAAAAAACATAGTCTAGGACTCTTGTGTACCTACCACCCTCAAATATTTCTGCAGTGTTTTAATTTTGCAGTATATTTTAAGTAGGCAGAAACTTCAAAAGATGGCTGACACACTCATATAGTTCTTGGCTTACTGAAGGGGTGAAATAAAAAAAATAATGGCTTCTTCTGAGTAAATCTCACTCAGAAGGGAAATAGAATAGATGGACAAAGTGACTGAAGAGAGGAAAATATACAGGAGCCTAGCCTAGTTGTTCACTGAGAGGCTCCACCTAGCAGCAGATCAAAACAGATACTTAGACTCACAGCCAAACATTTGGTGAAGCTTAGGGAGTCTTGTGGCAAAGTGGGAAGAAGGATAGAACAACCTGAAAATGCCAGGAGCTCCACAAGAAGACCAACAGAGACAAAGTAACCAGGGCCAAGAGAAGCTTGTGGAGAATGAAGCATCAACTAAGGACTATGCAAAGACTAGACTTTGGTCCCCTAACAGATGTAGCTGATGGGCAGCTCAGGGGAGCTGGGATTGACTTTGAAGTCGACTGTGTTGCACACTTTCTGGTCATTTCTGGGAGGCTGGGCTGTCATACCAGGCCACAGGGGAAGAGAACTTGCAGTCCTGAAGAGAATGAGCTGGGATGGGGGTGCTGGGCTCCCCTTATCTGAGGAATAGCGAAAAGCTAAGATCAGGATGTAAAGTGAATCTATTAATTAAAAAAAAAAGAAATAAAAATAAAAGAACTGGAATCCCTTCAGAGAGCAAGAACAGAAGCCAATTACATCCTTGGCATTTGCATATAATTGGTATGTCTTCTAGCTAAGACAATAAAATCCGTGTTCCTTTGGAAAAAAAAAAGAGAGAGTGTAATCTCTTAATTAACTATCTTGTCCAGTGATAGGCAATATCAGCACTCAGGAGAATGAAATAGGAGGATCACCAAGATTCAATACCAGCCCAATCTGTTCTAACTTCTATGCCAAGGCTGGGAAGGAGGAGGGAAAAGGGCTGCCTTTGCTGTTTTGGGGAGTCGTTGTTATCTCTTCGAGACTGGAGGTTTCTAAAGCCCTGTCTTCTCCTCTAGCAGTGTTTTCTAATATCCAGAAAATGCCTTCTGGGTTTTTACAGAAAAGTCCATCATTTGTATCAGTGTGCTTTGAGAAGCAAGGCCAGAGCAATGAATGTAAAACAGTCTTCAAGATTTTGCCAGGGGAAGGCACAGCTGGGAATGAGAAATCACTACCAGCTAGGCTGGCATTAAAGCAACACAGACCTAGATTTCACAACAAAACACCAGTGAGCTGCGCCTCACTAAGGGTCTCAGACTTACAAAAAAATACAGTGGGTCTGGGGTCACTAATCAGGAGATGACTGATTTCCAAGGACTGCAAAATCACAGTCCAACTGGGCCCCTCATGCTGTGAACAGGTGGAAGGGGCTTGCTCTAAAGTATTTAGGTGGGGCCAAGAGCCAGTCAGGTCTGACCTAGGGGCCTGACTTGGAGCAATGGGGCGTGGCTACAAGACGTGGGGGGAGGGGCAGTTAGGAAGGAAGAGCTGGCAGTTGCAGCCAGTGAGCCAGTGGTGTTGGGCCCCTTGGTCACATGGCACAGGAACGTGTGCCCTTCTAACTGTCACACTGGCCTTTGCCAACTGCAGAGCTCAGGCAAGTGCAGACTCCTCCTCTACCTACTGCCCAGAGCAAGCCCAGGGGCGCCCTGAATCTGCCAGGTCAAGTGTGAGGCAGTATCACACAGAATCTCACTTGGACCTGGATGACTCCGTGGGCTCATGCAGAGCCAGGGAAGCTGCTCAGGGACAGGCTGATGATGAGAATTCATATAGATCAGGTGAATGGTTTTCTCTGTTAAAGTTGGTCAACATAGGACTTTCACAGAAACACTGTGGACATTGGGATTTGCCTAGCTTGGACAGTAGGTGGTAAATTGTTAGTTTGTAAATTTTGAAAAAATACGTGGTAAATTAATTTGTAAATTTTTGGAAAAAAGGGTTGTTTAGTGAGTATTTAGCACTTAGTCTGTACAGTATGAGGAGCATGCTAATACTGAGAAAATGTTTGTAGTAAAGGAAATTCACCTGCACAGATTACTACTGAAATTACCTTTCTTGTATGCTATGCAGTAAACCTGTTAGGAGGAAGAGTCATTTGGGTATTAAACCCCCCCCCAAAAAATGTATTATTGGGCTGTTTATATTAAAAAAAACCTCACAGCCTTATTTTTGTTAATGTTTTATTTCATACAGATTCCAGTTATATAGGCAAAGTCAGCAAAAGCTTATAGCATTCTTATAATTATAGTTCATAGGAAAATAAGCTTTTTTAATTGATTGTGGCAGTCATGGAAAAAAGACTATGAATCTGTGACAGTTCCTTCCAACAGTGTAAAATCCATCTTTCAACAGAACATATATATGGACACGCACTCACACATAGTGTATGTGAATATGTGTCTATGTGTTCATAAGTGTACCAGAAGCTACATGCATTCCTAGACTCTACCTATAAATGAAATCAGCAGCCAAGCCCTAGTGTATACAGATACATGAGGGATGAGAGGAAAGTCTGGGTTGGTTCTTTGCACTCTTTCATTGAGGGGAGGCTGTGATGTGCATCCTCAGGTCAGTGAGTGAGTGTCAACAAAGGTGTGAAGAGACAGAAGCAAGTCCCTGGAGGACTGAGACCACAGGAGTAAACTGTAGAAAGACAGACATCCACACATGAGTCACCTTCTGCTTCCAAACTCTGTCTATCTGTGACTTTTCTGTTACTGTTGATGAGGACAGTAGACAGCTGGCTGATTGTAGAGGATGAAGTGGCTGGATTGTCAGAATGTGCTATAGTGTTGGGCTGGGGAAGATCAACTGGAAAGGGGATCTCTCTGTTCAGTATGGGGAAGCCTTCATCAGTGCTTTAGGGTCATCCAGGCTCCTGCCAGCATCCCCTCACCCGTGAATTTAAGTAAACCCAGTAAGTCTGCAGTGTGAACTACAGTCCTTTAGTTTGTCATTGGGGCCCTGGAAGAAGGGGTAGATATTACTTATGTCTTCTAGGAAAGAAATTCTCAAAATGCAGGCATACCAGTTTAATAATTTGTTGTCCAGAAATTACAGCATTTATATTTGTCTTGGGTCTTACAGAATGACTACCAAACTTATATGGACTATGGTCTCTTCTGATTTATGAGTTTAACTTATAGATTTTAAATGTAATTTTAATTTTGGTAACATTTACAGTTGACTGCCTTTATCCCTATTCTTTTTGATTTTCCCTTTCTTCCCCTCTCACTTCCTCATCCCTCTCTTCCTTCTTCTCTACTTCTTAACCTGTGGTTTACCCTTGTGCTCTGAAGTTCTCTTGGTTTTGACAAAATGTGCCATTTATCTACAGTAACACTGTCAGATGGAATCATAGCTACAGTACCTGAGAAAGTAAATCCACCATGTTTCTCTCAAGCCCTAGTAATCACTGACCTGACTACTATCTCTGTTCTCTCAGAATATCCTGTAGCTAACGCTGTATGAAACCACCTACTATTGTTGACTTTCCTTATTCGTGTGTATGTAAGGTCCATGTTGTAGTCAAAACATGGATTTTTAAATGACAGTGACAAACATTGAGCATATTTCCACATGGTCATGTGCCCTTTGTGCATTACGTTCAGGTAAAATATTTACATCTTGTCCTCTAGCCATCTCTTTTTCTCTAGTTAGGGATTTAGTACCACATTTCACAAGAAATCTGGAGAAGGGCAGTTCTCAGGTTGCTCTCTGTTTTAGCATAAAGGAATCAGGCTTTTGCATATCAAGTGTGTGGACTTCTCAGGCTGTCACCATTGAAGATGGTCATCATAGAGTCAACAGTGCCAAGAAGCTGAAAGCAAATCTTTTCTCTTACTGTCCTTTTCGTGAGCATATATCGTCATATATTTATGACATTAACTTCATCAAGAAGTATAAAGTTTGATTTTGTCAGGCTGATCAGAATATTTGGCATCACATCTCATTCCAGGTCATTTACAACTCCCACTGGTAGTCACTATTCATCTTTTCTTCCAGAGGTTTGGCCATTTTAAGTGTTTAGCCATTATCAAATTGTGACTAGTCATTTTATTTGTGACTCCTTTTACATTTGGGGGGAGTTGTTTGTTTGTTTTGGGGGTTTTGTTTTTTATTTGTTTGTTTTCCTAGACAGGGTTTCTCTGTGTAACCGTCCTGGCTGTCCTGCAATTCACTTTGTATACCAGGCTTGCCTCAAACTCACAGGGATCTGCCTGCCTGCCTGCCTCTTCCTCCTGAGTGCTGCTGGCATTAAAGGCATGTGCCACCATGCCCAGCTCTTACGTTCTTAAAGTGATCAATCACTATTATTGTAAGTGCCAATGATACTGCCAATTGAGGGTCCAGAAGCAGCCTTAGAGTTTCCATGCAACACATATACTATGAGGGATGTGGTTACAGTGAAGAAAACAAGCAGAGCAAAACTCCACAATGGAAGAAGGTCCTCAGGACAGTCCTTGGGGCCCTGCTTCTCTGAGCCACTGTGGTTGTGCTAACCTGTGGGCTGCACACCCATGACTTTTGGGGCTGTTTATTGTTGCACTCCCATGGGTCTCAGCACATGCCAATTCACCCAGAAAATCTTCTAGGTGTCAATCTAACTGGAAGACACTCCTGAACCATGTACACATGTACTGTCAGGTGTCAGATTCTGTGTCCCTTCATGGCTTAAACAGAATGCTGGATGGAAGACCTTTGCCGCACCTCATCTCCCGCCAAAATGTACCACATATACAGCTAAGCGTCAGCCCGAGTGGTGCACCACATTTTCTGCTACATATTTCCTGCTACATGTTGCTCTTCCCAGATGTACTGCTACATATCACTTGATAGGCAGTCACACGCTTGCTACTACATGAGCAGACACACAAACATACACACACTACTGCAAGCTATCAGTACTACAGAAGAGCAGACAAACTGAGCCTAGCAAAGCAACCAAGGCAAGGTGTACCCACTCCCCTCTCTCTACCCCTGACTCTGGACACAGTGATAATAGTTGAGTTTCCTGCCTTGATTTCCCCACAACGGTACCCATAATTTTAAGCTCATATAAACTTCCTTCTCCCATACATAGTATTTATCAGTATTTTGTCACAGCAACAGAAATGACACCAGGACGCCATGCAATGGTTGTCTCCTCTACACTGCTAGGAATCTTCGGGTGTCCCTTTAGTGTAGGGGTGGTGGGGCATTCGGTAGTTCTCATACCTAGCAGTACATGCAGACAGTACTCTAGGCACACAGTGTCCAGCTTTACTTTCTAAGAGCCTAAATACTGCTCTGCACAGCCCATCTGAGCCAGAAGCTTTCAAGCCCTTTCAGGTCCAGTGAGTTTTGCACAGCCATGATCACTGTGTGTCCTATAGTGACCTCATAAGGAGCAGCTGTGAGAGAGTCCACTCAGCAGATATAATGGTGTGGCCTGTCCTGGGTTTCTGTGGGTGTAGAGAGGTGGTGTGGAGTTTTGGCCCATGCAATTTGCTTATTTCCAGTGAGATTGTGTGAGGTTTTGAGTGCTTGTTTGGTTGGTTTGTTGGTTGGATGGTTGGTGTGTGGTGTGTATGTGTGTGACAGAGAGAGAGAGAAAGAGAGAGAGAGAGAGAGAGAGAGAGAGAGAGAGAGAGAGAGAGAGGTTGTGAATAGGATACGCGTGTGTGCTGTGACTGTATATATCTGCTTGTTTCTGTGTGGGAGAGAGTGAATTCATCTGCAAGCTTGTGTAGGTGAAGGTCACTGCTCAACCTTCAGTGCCTTGCTAAGGTATGTTGATAACCTTCATTTCCAAAGCAGAGTCATTAACTTGCCTGTATCTTGCCACAGAGGCCTGGTTTGTTGGCCAAGGAGCCTTGGGATCAGCCTATGGTGCCTCTGTGCTGAGATTGAAACTAGTGATTCTAGGCCTGTTTTGTCTTTTTATTTCTTTGGTGAGCAGTGGCTTTTGGCATTTCACTTAAGAGCTCCTGCTTGCAAGCAGGTTCTTTACTGAATGAGGTGTCTTTTTAGCTCCTGGACACTTACCTTATTAGTATAAATTAATTATTTGTTTTTCTGTTTAGATTCTTATTTTATTTCTGGTTTTACTTTTCTTGGATGTGTTTGGGGCTCTTTAAAACTTTTATCTGACACGGATTTTATAAATTTTATTTTTTTTTTAATTTTTTTCTCTTTTATTTCATTTTACTTTTCTTTACTCTTTTACTCTTTAGAAAATATTAATCATTAGTAGTGTTCTTGACCTGTAGAGTTGATACCTATTTGGCTTCCAGAAAGTTCTGGTTTTCTAATTAATTTTGTTAGACATGTTTTTAACTTGTGCTTGTCTGCATCAATTTACTTCATGAATTTCTGTATGCTTCTGGTTTTGTTTTGATTTCTTGAGGTGTCCTAGTTTTGCTTGGACTTCCTTGATTGGTATTTTAGTTAGTTGGTCTTGTTTGGAGTTTTGGTTTAAAATTTTGTTTTATTTTTTATATTTACTTCTCAGTCATTTCTCTCTTGTTCCATTCATTTCCTTTCCTACTCCCTAGTTCCTTTTACAGTTTTATGGAGTAGTGCCAGAAAATTCCTGAGCTTCCTTCTCCTTCTCTGGATTGTGAGTTATGTCATGGTTTGGGTGTCAAGTTTGGTTGTTTTCTGACTGTGTCTTTGATGCTCTAGTGTAAAGGTATTTTTTCGTGTGGTTTTCAATTTGTACTTTGTTTTCACTTTCATTCCCCTGACTTTGTTACTTTCTTTTTTTTTTTTTTTGACTTTTTTTTTTTACTTTGTTACTTTCATGCCTTATGTTTCTGTATGTTCCTTTGTATCTCCTTTCCATTTCCCCCACCCCACCCTAACCCCCTGTTTTCTTTGGCAGTAGCCTTGCTACCAACCATGTGCAGTGAGGAGGAGTCATCAGAGCCCAGCACTGTGTTTGGCATCTTTGAGGAAGAGGTGTTCACCAGGCAGTACACAGTCCTGAAGACCTTGGGCCAGGGTGGCACTGCCAAGGTGATGCTGGCCCACCATCGCCTTACGGGTGCCCCAGTGGCTGTGAAAGCTCTGGTGAAGCAGAAGAAGTGGTGTGAGCCAACAATGTCTGAAGTCGACATAATGAAGATGCTCAGCTGCCCTAATATTGTTTCCCTCCTGTAAGTGATAGATAAGAACTCTTATCTGATTATGGAGGTGGTCCAGAGAGAAAATATTATTGAATTGGATCTGGGAGGCTGGATGCCTAAAGGAAGATGAAGCTAGAAACATTTGTTCTGCTGCTCAGTGCCATGATGTGGGCGTTGCTCAGAGACCTAAAGCCTGATAATATTGTAGTTGATGAGCACGGAAGGGTCAAAATTATTGACTTTGGTCTAGGTGCCAGACTCAGGCTTGGGCAAAAGTGTTGCCACCCGTGTAATAGTCTCGCCAGCAAGAACGCACACGGACAACAGGATCCTTATGCAGCAGGCTTTATTATAGTCAAGCAATGAAAGAGGAAGATCCCAAGCCCCAAAGTGGTGCTGCTTAAATAAGCCCTGATCGCACCTAAGTGACGTGAAGTGACGTGTCATACCCTGATTGGCTGCTTACTCATCACCCTGCCTGACGGCCCGGGCTCCGGCAGTGGCTTGGCACGCTTTCACAACTCGCACATGCGCTCTAGAGGTTCTTTACCAGTTCTGAGGGCGGATGTCAGCGCCATCTTGTAATGGCGTCTGAACTTCAGCTCTCCACATATCCCCCTTTTTGTTTTAAATATAGCAAGTCCCCTTCCGCCGACGAGGTGCTGTGCTAATTTATTTGAGAACATTACCAACATCTGAGCCTGCTGGAAGGCAATGCTCAGCCCTTACCCGTCATTGGAGCAACCTCCTCACAGCGAGGCTGTCCTGTCTTAGGCGGGTGGAGACTTATTTGCACTCTTCCATCACTGACTTTCCAGACTGTTTGATTTTTATACTTATGAGGAGACAACATGGAATCGCACCCATCCCCGTGCAATGGGAACATGTCCCCGGGATGCAAGGGCTGCTAATCCAGTCTCATCCAATTTTGTGGCACTACAACTACAAAGGCAGAGGTAACATTGCTGTTCATCATTCTTTTAACATGGAAAGCCAAACCTCGGGAGAAGAGCCTTGCTCCAGGGCTGCTAGTGCTTGTGCAATCACCACCTTGTCACGTTTTTGTTGGGTTTTGAGTTTGCAGAACAACCAGAGTAAAAACACTAAGCCACAACATAATGCTGCACCAAACATTCCAACGCCCACCCATTCTTTAAAATAAGAAAAGACGGAAGAAACCCAGGATAATAAGCCATCTGTGAGCGATAAATCCACTTGAGTAGAATTAATGGTCACCACCACCGCCCTTAGCTCTTCAAGCATTTCTTCAAATCCTTTTGACCAATTTCTGGTGATGTCAAAATCTCTCTTCTGTCTAAACGGAGAGGGTGGATGGAGTCTCCACAGGGATTGAGATCCACTGCGGGACTCTAACAACCAGGGCACGAGCATAACGCCTGGCAGTCCAACATTGCGACATCCAGCATGTCTCATTGGTACAATTTCTAAAAGAATTATTGGACAAAACAAGTAAAAAAGGGGGATAAACACAGACAGGACTAGGCGGAAAAGCCATCTGATTTGTAATGGTTCTATTTCAATTGGTAATTTGCCTTGTCGCATTCACCATTTCTATATCCTTTTTTAACACAGTACCATTTAGGGCGCCCATGACGATAGATTTCCCTACAGTACCACCACTAATGAATCCCAGAGGATTGAGGTCCGTACAACTACCATTTATTCCACAAAGTACCCATTTATGAAAAGGGGTCATATCTCGATGTTGTATAAAAAGCCCCTTTTTCATTACCCGATCTTTTGTAGGATCCATCAACATATTTGGGGAAAAGGAAAAGGTTTTATTTTTGTCAGCCCATCGAGTAATGCGCGACTGGCAGTCGGACCATGGAGGGATGGTCTTATCATCCTCCCATGCACATGAAGGGGCCACGCTAGGTTGAAGAGGTCTATCTTTATCTAAAAAATTTGGTCCTAAAAAGGAACCATTTATCCAGGTGACCTTTTGGCAAAAGGTATAATAGACATCGATGGTGTCGTTATTACCCCTTTTCTTTTGGGTCATAACTTCCCAATTCCAATCCTTATGGCTATATGACCCAAGAATTCTTTTGGTAAGCCAAACACAATCTCCTACGGAATCCTCGATTTGAAAGCAAAGGGAGCCAGCTTCTGGAAAGTCATGGCTTTCCCCTAATGATGCCTCAGTCTCATCATAAGGCAAATAAGGCAGGCCTAAATCCTTATTGGACGAGAAGAATTTTGGAAAAGTCTATGAATTATGTCTGACCGGCATAGGCTTTGGGAATGCAGACAAAATGGCCCAACGTTGTACCCTCACAATACTCGGAACCCGATTTAGAAGGATCCAAGCAAGAACTGGAATTAGTTGCAGGTATATTCATTGGAGGATCATCTTCAGCTGCCGCGAGCTTTCGCGTGAGGCGCTCTGGTACCCAGAATGGATTGTTTTCTTACTGAGGGAAAACACAGACAGCTCCCCTGGATCTTATTAAAATAGGATCCAGGCCTTTCCACTGACCAGTCAAGACATCCTTCCATTTGACCATTTCCTTAGGCCTATCAGGCTCTAAGCAGTGGCAATCAGCCGCCGAGTGGCCCTGACTGTCCAAATTTAAAAAATTGAGAGTAAAGAGTGCCAAGGAAACAGTCACTCGTGGCACTGAGGGCAGAGCCTCCTCGACTCCCCCTTTTTGTTTTATTAAATAGAACTTTAGAGTGCGATGAGCACGTTCAATAATGCCCTGTCCCTGAGGTTTATATGGGAGACCCGTTAGGTGGGTCACTCCCATTTGATGACAAACTCCAAATTTTTGAGAAGTATAGGCTGGCCCATTATCAGTTTTTAGAATTTTGGGCTTTCCCCAGGCACTCCATGCCTCCAAGCAATGTTGAATAACATGGGCTGCCTTTTCTCCAGTCAGGGGAGAAGCAAACATAACTCCAGAGCAAGTATCAATGGAAACATGTAAATATTGTAGTTTGCCAAAAGATGAAATGTGAGTAACATCCATTTGCCACATCTGTAGCGGACGGATTCCTCTGGGATTAATCCCAACATGAGGCTCAGGTAAAAACTGACAACAATTTTGACATTGGGTAACAATATCTCTAGCTTCCTTTATAGTTATGTCAAATCGATGATGCAATGTCTCAGCTGTAACATGAAATTTTTTATGAAACTCCTTAGCCAATTCTAAATTTGAAAGGAGGGCAAATGCAATCATCTTTGTGGCTCGATCTGCCAGGTCATTTCCATGGGACATGGGCCCCAGTAGACCGGAATGAGCCCTAATATGTGTAATAAAAACAGGGGATCTTCTGGTAATTAAGGCAAACTGAATCCTTTGAAAAATTTTACAAGCTTGCTAGATGCTTTAATCCAGCAGCCTCTAAGATTTTGGTTGCATTTACCACATAACTAGAATCAGAAACAATATTTAAGGGACCTGGAAATTTTTTCAAAACTTTTAGCAATACTAAACATTCCACAATTTGAGGCGAGGTCTCATGATATTGCTTAGAAACAACTTTATTATTAACCACATAAGCTCCCACTCCTGTTTTTGACCCATCTGTATAAACTACCAGTCCATCCCGAAGTGGTTCCTGGGGCGTTACATGCGGGAAGACTACCTCTTGAGTTAAAGCAAATTGCAAAACGGTGTTGAGGATAATGATTATCAATCAAACCACTAAAGGAGGTAACTAGCACCGCCCAAGTATCAGAGGTAGCAGTCAATACCTGAACCTGATGAGCTGTATAAGGCACTATTAAGAACTTTGGCTCCTTCCCAAAGTATGTAATGGCTGCTTTTAACCCATGAAGTGCAAGTTGAGCAACTGTATCTGGATACCATTTAATAATTTTTGCAGGAGAAGCATTGGGATGAACCCACAATAAGAGTCCATCTTGCCATAATACAGCAGTTGGTAAATGTTTAGTTTTAATGACACACAGGTCAAAGGTCTTAGTTTCATCTGCACGTTTTAATTGGGCATCTTGTAAAGCGTCTTCTACCACTTGCAGGGCGCGGCTTGCAGCCAGTGTTAAGGCTCTGGGTGAAGAAATATGAGCATCCCCTTCCAAAATATCAAATAGGGGTTTTAATTTAGCAGAAGGAATCTTTAAAAATGGCCTAAGCCAATTTATATCACCTAATAATTTTTGAAAATCATTTAAGGTATGCAAATGGTCCCTGCGAATTTCTATTTTTTGAGAAACTATTTTGTCCGGGTAAATGACCGTCCCCAAAAAGGAACCTACTTCTGAAATCTGGACCTTTTTAGTGGCAATATGCAATCCCCATTGTTGCAGGGTTTTTTGCAACACAGGATACGCATCTTGTAAGATGGCTAACTCCTCATGGCACAAGAGAATATCATCCATATAGTGAATCAGCAACAAGGAAGGAAATTGCTGTCTAACTGGTTCAAGAGCCATCTGCACATAAAATTGACACATGGTGGGGCTATTAGCCATGCCTTGAGGTAAAACCCTCCATTGATATCTTTTATCTGGTTTATGGTGATTATCAGAGGGTAATGTAAAGGCAAATCTTTGTCTGTCTTGTGGGCACAATGGAATGGAGAAAAAACAATCCTTGATGTCTATTATTATAATTCTCCATTGCTTAGGCAGGGCTGAAAGCAGAGGCAAGCCTCGTTGCACTGTTCCAAATAATCGCATCTGTGCATTAATAGCCCTCAAATCATGGAGAAGTCTCCATTTTCCTGATTTCTTTTTTATAACAAAAATGGGTGTATTCCATGGAGAGGTAGAGGGCTCCAAATGACCAAGTTGTACTTGCTCTTTAATTAATCTAGTGGCAGCCTCTAACTTTTTAGAGGAAAGGGGCCATTGAGGAACCCATACGGGGCTTCCACTGTGAGCCAGGATATGGCCATGGAACCCTCAATGGCGGCTAATGAAAACCCAAGCCCTGTCTTCCTTTATTACTTTTTTGTGAAACTGGGTTTACTCTCCCTTGTTCTTTCTTGCCAAGGCCTTTTTCTTCCTTATACCCCATCCTTTTCATAATAGCAACTGCTTGTTGAGAATACTCATTGGTCAATGCTAATCCTAAATCCTGCAAAATATCTCTTCCCCAGAGATTGACAGGGAGAGGAAGAACATATGGTATCAAACTTCCTGTTTGACCTTCTGGTGCTTGCCACATCAAAGAACGTGAACTAACCGCAGGGCTGGCCTCATATCCCAACCCTTGTAAGGAGTGGGATGATTGTGTAACAGGCTACTCCTTAGGCCACCAGGTGGAAGAGATAATGCTTTTATCAGCCCCTGTGTCCAAAATACCAGTAAAACTTTCCCTTTTTATTTGTAGTTGTATGGTAGGTCTAGTTTTAATATCAACTACCAAATGAGCAAAATCTGTTCCTGTGGAACCGAGTCCTTTTGCACCCCTTGGTGTTCCGGTAGATGGAAAACAGTCATGAAGGCTTGGGAGGAGGACTAATTGAGCAATCCTATCTCCAGGAGAAATAGAAAACATGCCTTGGGGGCAGGAACAAAGCACCTGCAGCTGTCCTGTAAACTGACACTTCCTTCAGGCAGGGGGCCTTCAAACTCCACTGGGACAGGTCACACCCCCATGTGTGGCATTAATAAGAATTGGGAGGTGGAACAGAGGTCCAACCCTGCTGATCCTCTTGTTGCTCTACAGCTGGATAAACCCTCCTGTTGCCTGCCTGTGTCCCATATCTTTTGGGGCCCTGAGACCTGGGGCCCTGAGATCAGTTTTTTGGAATATTTTCATTCCTCTCATTAGGGGGGGTTTCATGCTGAATAAGTTTTCCCTGAATATCTCTAACTGAACAGCATTTATTAGCCCAGTGATTGCCTTTTCTACACTTAGGGCAAAGTCCAGGAACTTTCTTTTGCGCAGACACACAACAGTCTCTTTTTACATGACCCATTTTGCCACAATTAAAACAAACTTTATTGTTTCCAGAACTTGGGCGGTTCTTGCTTTGTAATATGGCTGCCGCCAGGCCGGCGTTGATAAGCGGGCCTCCAAGTCCTCGGCAAACTTTTATCCAGTCTGTTAGCCCTTTGCTCCTTCTGGGGGTAATTACTGCCTTGAATTCTGATGAAGCATTCTCATACACCAGTTCTATCATTGGTCAGACCCGTTTCGGGTCTCCAAATATTCTACCTGCTGCGTCTGTCATTCTGGCCACAAAATCTGAAAATGGCTCTTGAGGACCCTGGACAATTTTTGTTAAATGACCTTTGGTCCCACCCTTCTTTGAAAGGGCCTTCCATGCTTTAATTGCAGTAGCAGATATTTGGCCGTACGCTCCCCAATCATAATCTGTCTGTTGCTGAACATATGGACCTTGTCCTGTTAGTAGCTCAAAGGTCCAGCGTCATTGATTGTCTTCTGCATTAGCATTAGCCCTAGCTTGGGATTGACAGGCATCATGCCATAAGGCTTTCCATTCCAAATACACTCCCATATTAGGGAGGGCAGCTTTCACTACAGTCTGCCAATCATTTGGGGTCATTGCTGTAGAGCCTAGCCTCTCAAGCTGCATAATTGTAAAATTAGTATCCACCCCGTACTTATTAACTGACTCTGCCAGTTCCTTGACTAGAGGGTAATCTATAGGTACGTGGACACGGCCTCCCTCCACGTCTTCAAATACTGGAAAAGTCTGAAAAATTTTGTGTCTATCTTTTGTTGAAAAGAATGAATCAGGACAGTGCCTCCCAGTGTAGGGTGGAGGAGCACTAGGGACAACGGGAGCAGCCGACTGAGAAAGTGTGCACTTCCTGTTCCTCATACTACTTTGCTTCCGATACAACAGTAATGGCCGCTCATCTGGGTGGTATCGTTCTTCCTCATAGCGGACTGCTTCCTCCTCTAAGTTTGACTCCTCGGAGGGACTTAACTCCTCCGACTCAGAATTGTCAATTTCTAAAGCATCTAGTTTTTTTGTCGGATAGAGAGGCTCCTTTTTAGATTTTTTCTTCTCCTTATCATGTTTCTCTCCCAGGGTGTCCTTTCCCTTACCTTTTGCTCCTGCGGCTTTAACATCCACAGAAGGGCCTTTTTTCTTAGAGACGTCTTTATTTCTATCCATTGGGACCCCTAATCTTTTGTCACGTTCTGTTTCTGACATGCTGTCTTGTATCTCCTCTAACACTCCCTGACCAGCCTTAATAGATGAACGCCAGTTTTCATCTTCCAAGCAAGATTTAACCAAAAGCCACATTGATCTAGTGCCTGCTCTTAGCCTTCCGTTAATCTCTTCCCTTTCGAGATCGCCCTCAAGCTTGTCCCAAGAGGCGAGCATCAGCGACCCTGAGCAGATGAACCAGGGTGCCACTCGATCGATCTCTGCCACAAATCCCTCTAACGTCCCTTGGAAATTTTAAGTTCATGTTGCCTCAAAAGCGATTGGAGTGCCATGATCACCGAGTGTGATGCTCCCATGTTGCTCTCTTATCTACGAGTGAACTAACACAAAGGGGGGTAGTGCGGCTTATCTACGTCCGTCTGATCGTACCCACAACACTCAGAAAGGACTCAGCGGCTTATCTACGTCTGCCTTACCGTGTCCCTCAACAACGGTGTGTATTAGCACCAACCCTTATGAAAACAAAACGAAACCAAAAGAAAGAGGACGAGGGCAACGATCACAACAGGGAAGGCAATAAGGGCTCCTGCTAGCTGAGGTGAAAGATGAGATATGTCAAGACCAAACATGCCTCTCAGAACTTACCCTAATGCTGCAGTTCTGAATCCTCCTCGCGAACGGGGGTCTCCTCAGCACCGGAGATAGCAGGCTTCCGGCGTCCCGGGTTTCGGCACCAGATGTTGCGACCCGCGTAATCGTCTTGCCAGCAAGAACGCACACGGACAAGAGGATCCTTATGCAGCAGGATTTATTATAGTCAAGCGATGAAAGGAGGAAGACCCCAAGCCCCAAAGTGGTGCTGCTAAATAAGCCCTGATCACACCTAAGTGACGTGAAGTTACGTGTCATACCCTGATTGGCTGCTTACTCATCACCCCGCCTGACGGCCCGGGCTCGGGCAGTGGCTTGGCACGCTTTCGCAACTCGCACATGCGCTCTAGAGGTTCTTTACCAGTTCTGAGGGCGGATGTCAGCGCCATCTTGTAATGGCGTCTGAACTTAAGCTCTCCACACAAAAGCTGGAAAGGCTATGTGGTGTCTACCAGTTCATTCCTCCAGAAGTCTTTCTGCATTTCCCATATGATGGCCCCAAAGTGGATTTCTGGACCTTGGGGGTGCTTTTATACTTTATGGTGATAGAGATTCTCCATTTACAGCAGCTACCTTATCAGAACTTAGCAAAGAAGTTCAGCAAGGGAGGTATGACATCCCCTGTGACCTTTCTAAAGAATTAAGGAGTATGATTAGCCTGCTCCTGGCAGTAAATGCAAAGCCCAGGCCAACT
Organism: Meriones unguiculatus; assembly: GCF_030254825.1. NCBI lineage: Eukaryota > Metazoa > Chordata > Mammalia > Rodentia > Muridae > Meriones > Meriones unguiculatus. The sequence continues at coordinate 19,790,015 of NC_083367.1, read as the reverse complement.
GTACTTGACGACAGGGCCACCCATGGCTTCAGAAAGCAAAAAACACTCTGAAAATTCATGACATTGGAGATACCAACTACTCAGATCTTCAAATTAGGGCAGCTAGGGAAAATATTAGATTTGGCTCTCAGGACATAAGAAAATCTTTAAAACACATGAAGTTCAATGAAACCATGACTTCCTAACACCTACTGAGAAACCAGGCATGCCAGCATGATACCTAAAAACTACAAAGAAAGTTAATGAACACAGGGTTGACGCCTTTCCCTACCCCTGAAGATACTGCCAAAATTCCTTTGTTCCTCAGGAAAATGGCCAGTGAACCTTCCCTTCAGGTATTAGTTTCAGTCACTGAAAAACATTATTTAAGACAAAGGAGGGTGAAAATGCCCCTGTTGTGCCAGAGAAGACACCTACTCTGGGCAGAGGGTGTCTAAAACGCTCTATGACAGCCCCGTGTGTATATCCATCAAAACATAGCATGATGGACATAGGAGATTCAATCTTTTCAATTAGCTCCCTGACTGAAAAGGCATCACGTGTCAAAGAAGAAAGTGGGAATTCAACATCAACTCCCTGCAGCCCAACAGATGGGTGGCAAGGAAAAAGAGGATTGGAGAATGCATCCGGAGGCTGTGCTGCTGTTGCTGCTGCATGTCATCCCCCAAAAAACATTCAATTCAGGCATCAGTATCATACACTGAAAAACCTCAAAAACAAAGGAGGGAAAGAAATGTTCTGTCAGAGACGACACCCACTCTAGGCAGAAGGGATCAAAAATGGTCTGTAAGAAGAAACCATGATGGATGAAGATTCCAACTTTTCCACAAGCTCCCTGCCAGAAAAGGCCTTAAGTGGCCTAGAGCAAATCGAGACTTCGACATCAAGCTCCCTGCAGCCCAGGGGAAGGGTAGCATGGAAAAAGAGGATTGGAGAATGCATCCAGGGGTGTTGCTGCTGCTGCATGTCATCCAACCAAAAACATCCAATTCAGGCATCAGTCTCATCCACTGAAAAACCTTACAAAGAAGGGAGAGAAATGTTCTGGCAGAGAAGACACCCCCTCTGGGAATAGGGTGTCTAAAATGCTCTATGACAGCCTGTGTATAAATAACTCAAGAAATACCCTGCTGGACATGGGAGATTCAAACTTTTCAACTAGCTCCCAGTCTCAAAAGGCCTCAAGTGTCCAAGAAGAAAGTGGGACTTCAACATCAAGCTCCCTGCAGCCCAGCAGATGGGTGGCATGGAAAAATAGGATTGGAGAATGCATCCAGAGGCTTTCTGCTGTTGCTGCTGCTGCATGTCAGACCACAGAAAACATCCAATACAGGCATCAGTCTCATACACTGAAAAACCTCAAAAACAAAGGAGGGAGAGAAATGTTCTGCCAGAGAAGACACCCACTCTAGGCAGAAGGGATCAAAAATGGTCTGTAAGAAGAAACTCTGTGATGGAAGAAGATTCCAACATTTCTACAAGCTCCCTGTCAGAAAAGGCCTTAAGTGGCCCAGAGCAAATCGAGACTTCAACATCAAGCTCCCTGCAGCCCAGGGGATGGGTGGCATGGAAAAAGAGGATTGGAGAATGCATCCTGAGGTGTTGCTGCTGCTGCATGTCATCCCACAATAAACTTCCAAGGAAGGTGTGCCCTCAAAAGTGTGAGAACAGCATGAAATGACAGGAAGAACAAGGATGGGTAAGGTGCATTTTTATATTTGCTTTTGGCTCTGCTTGTATATAGACATGTCCTGTGTATAGCCAGTTCATAGTTTCTTGGAGTGCAGTCATTTGGGGGTTATATCTAGATACTGAGGAATATGGGTTTCCATAAAATCAAAACTAAGTACAATACAGTTTTTCTTTCAAGAGGGCCGAACAAGGAAATTGTCACAATCCTATCAAATCTAATCAAATCAAATCAAAACCAATGTCCCACACTATAAATTAGATACTGTGGCTTGGGGTTTCCAACACAGTTCTCAGGATCTGGGATCTAAAGGTCTTGGTCCACACTTCCTCTGTGCTTCTCTGATGTCTACAGCTCAAACACCTTGTCAGGTCAGCTGGACACTTTCCACACCTATCACTGATTTTGGTTATCATCCCACACTCCTAGCATTGCCAATATGCTGGATATGCACAGGACGTTTGACAGTGGCCTCTCCTGGCCAAGCCAAGGCTGTTCCCCACACCCCCTTTTCCCTTCAGCTTTTATGCAGACAAAACCAGTACCACCTGGGAAATTCTTAACACATTATCAAGCTTGGTTGCCATGCTATGCATTGAAGCCTTTGCCACTACTGGGACACAGCTTTTCTGTGAGGCCATTAAAAAAAGAAAAATTGGCTCTGTGATGCCTTTGTCTTCTTAATCATAGAGGATGTCTCAGCCAAAGCCAAGTTGAATCAGCTCTCCAAGGCAAGCAAGATTTCACTCTTATTAATCAAAGCTTATTCTTTGGCTTCTGCTGGCCTGAAACCATAAATTTTTTATTCAAAATATAGAATAAGTGTGTCTGAGAGGCTTTGATTCTATCACATTTCACAATCCAAGCCTCCATGCCATGCATTTATCCCAGCATTCTTTTCTGCCATGCCCCCGAAACCAACCCATTAAGCTTTAAGAACAAATGGCTTCTCAGCATAAGGTTCCAAATATTTCCACACCTTCCCAAAACCAAATGGTTACCTTTGTCATCAATACTCCATAATCCTGTCTTAATCTGCTTTCTATGGTGGTGAGAAATGCTGGGGGTCAGGAAGAGAGTTTATTTACATGTCCCAATCACAGTCTATCACTGAAGGAATCGAAGGCAGAAACTTAAATAGAGAAGTAACCCAAGGGCAGGAATTGAAGCAGAGACCATGGAAGAATATATTTTACTGGGTTGAATACCATGGTGATGTTCAGGTTCTTGCCTTCTACTTCCAGGACAACCTGTCCAGTGGTGACAACACCCAAAGTGGCTGTGCCCTCCAATTCAATCATTAATCAACAAGAAGCCCACAGGCCATCTGATGTACACATTTTTCTCAATAGAGTTTCCCTCTTCCCAGATGACCCTAGCTTAGTCAGGCTAATAAAAATCTAACCAACACCTCTCAAGTGTTCTGAAAGTCTCTCCTAAACTCCAGAACCAAGCATATTTATTTTAAAGTGTCTTGGAAGACTACATGTTTGAGGCTGGGCTGGTCCATCAACTCCTATAAAGGCAGCGGTGGGGGAGTGATAATAAGAGCAAAACAGCTCAAAAACAAAATTAGTGTATCTCAGATGAGCTACAAGGTCCATTTACATTTTCAACAGATTGGACTTGTGTATTATGTGCTGTAAAAATACCTGCAGTGGGAATGAGGGGACAGAGAAACTCATTCATTGAAAGCTGAACTGGATCCCAAGGTGACTGCCTGAAAAGTTGTCTTCAAATGATTTTCTCTTCATGTTTCTGTGCCTCCTCATTTGATCCTTTACATTTTGATTATTCTTTCAATTGGGCTAACTGTGGTAGCCGTCTATGGTGGGTTTGTCAGCCTGTTTTTTGAGACCTTCTTAATCTAGCTGTTCTTGCATCTGATATTTTTTAAATCTTTGCTTCCTAGATGCTGAAAAGTTCTCATCAGAAACCAAAAGCACAATGATCATAGATCATTATCCAGAATATCCCAAACCATCTTACTTTTGAGAATCTTAAAATTCTCAAAACTAGAATTAGAGAAAAGAATGATGCTTACTGCATAGTGAGAATGGAGGAAGGTGGATAACATGAGAGTGAGGTCCTGAGTATGATGGACATGGATTTAGTGGGTGCAAGGAGAAATGGGCAAGGAGGTGAGCAAGTTCCAGATGAAAGCAGCTTGGGGAGAAGTAAAGAGCAGGGTGATCACAGTCACTAAGTTTCCCAGTGTTGTGCCTCCTTACATTTGAAGTGGCCACTGAGGTCCATGATCCTATAGGGTCATTGTGTTTTCATCCTTGTGTAGACACACAGACCTGCAGAAGAGTGTGAGAAATTCTACCTTTTAAGAGGTTCTCTTTCCTGGTCTAAAATACTCCTTGATCTAGAAAAGAGGTAACAGATAGTGGAGAATTCTCCATGGGAGTTTTCCTGTCACCTGTGGGTCTCTCAGAGAATTCCATTCATGTGAGGAGGGCCAGGAAGCCAACAGCAACTGGAGGTAAACAAAAGCAATGACAATAAGAGCAACAAACTCCTGGCAGCCAGACTAGGATGCAGGCAAATCCTCAGGTGCAATATGGGTGCACAGTTCCCTAACCCCTCCCTCCCAGCTTCCTCTTCACATAGAAGGAAGAAACAAAGAGGACACAGCTGTGGCTCTAACTGAAACCACTCTACCACCCCTGTTTTTTCTTGAATTAATTTTTTTATTTTTAATTTTTTTTACTATTAATTACACTTTATTCTTTCTGTATCCCGCCATAAGTCCCTCCCTTCTCCCCTCCCAAACCCACCCTCCCTCACCCTTCCTCATGTGTGTCCCTCCCCAAGTCTGCTGATAGGGGAGGTCCTCTTCTCCTTCCTTCTGATCTTAGTCTATCAGATCACCTCAGGTGTGGCTGCATTGTCGTCTTCTGTGGCCTTGTAAGGCTGCTCCCCCCTCAGGGGGAGGTGATCAAAGAGCAGGGCAATCAGATTATGTCAGAGGCAGTCCCTCTTCCCATTACTATGGAACCCACTTGGACACTGAACTATCATGTGCTACATCTGTTAAGGGGTTCTAGGTTATCTCCATGAATAATCCTTGGTTGGAGTATGAATCTCTGGGAAGTTCCCTGGGTTCAAGTTTTCTGGTTCTGTTGCTCTCCTTGTGGAGACCCTGTCCTCTCCAGCTCTTACTATTTCCCACTTCTTACATAAGATTCCATGCACTCTGTCCAACAGTTGACCTTAAGTCTCAGCGTCTGCTTTGATTTTGTGCAGGGCAGAGGCTTTCAGAGGCCCTCTGTGGCAGGTTCCTAGGTTGTTTCCTGTTTTATTCATCTTCTGATGTCCAGCATTTTTGCCTTTCATGATGGGGATTGAGCATTTAAGTCAGGGTCCTCCCTCTTGGACTCAATTCCCCAATTTTTTTTTATATTACTTACAGCTTATTCACTTTGTATCCCTGCTGTAGTCCCCACCCTCATTCCCTCCCTATCCTATCCTCCCTCTCTCATCTCCTCCCATTCCCCTCTCCAAATCCACTGATAGGAGACATCCTCCTTCCCTTCCATCTGACCCTAGTTTATCAAGGCTCTTCCAGACTGGCTGCATTATCCTCCTCTGTTTCCTGGGAAGGCAGCTCCCTCCTAAGCGTGGGGTGTTCAAAGAGCCCGCCACTGTGTTCATGTCACAGATAGTCCTTGTCCCGTTTATTAGGAATTGAGCTGCCATGGGATACATCTGAGGAGGGGTTCTAGGCTATATCCATGAAGTGTCCTGATATTCCAACCACCCCTGTTTTTAGCAGCCTTTGACTTTCTCTTCTCTGGGTTTGACAGGCTTTCTCTTGATTGGTCCACTTCACCTCACTTCAGGAGCCCAGCCAATAAGCATCTGTAAGTCTACATTTTCCCAGTCTGCCTCTCAGTTGGCTCCCTCTTCTGGCTGTCCTATTACCCAAGCTACCTGACATCAGAAAGAAGACTGAAAACTTCAGAGTCACACATATAAGCCTGCTTGTCAGAAAGAAAGGTGGGCAGGAATGATGCCACTCTCAAGACCTTCCAGAAATGGACCAACCCAGACTTGGTGCTCCCACTCAGGCTGGGAGCACATTCCTGCTCCATCCACTAAGACTCATCATGCAGCTACAGCAGAAGAACTGGCTCCTGTGGAGGAGAGTTTTCTACATGTCTGCCCTCTGAGACCTGCTTCTTAAGGCAACTGATCTTCACTGAGCACTTTTCTTCATTGGCTTTGGGGGCCTCTTAGAGCTCACAGCCATATCTCTCCCAATCTCTCTTGATTGGCATTCCACTGATAATGGGAAAATTATGGTTTCTACTTTTTAGTTTATATTTCTTTCTTTGATTCATTGCTCCCATGTTTGAAGTAAAACTCTAATATTCTGTTCCCTTTCACTGTCTGTCCACTTCAATCTTAGAGCTAAGACAACTGCCCGAGATAATTAGAACTGACTGCTTCATGGCCAGCAGGGAGTCCAGTCAGGGGCATCTCAGTTAGCTGGACTCTACTTTAGTAGCACCTCCTTCATCTCCGAGATTCTGTCTCTTAATTTCAGCAAACATAATTCCAAGCAGTAAACTGCCTTGCCATATGGGCAAAGATAAAAGAAATGGGGAGTCCTAAAACATATGAATACAGTGAGAAATCTGTTGTCTCTATAGCAACCAGAAACTTGTAAACTCACTCAAAAAATCTGTGTGCTAAGGGGTTTGTTCCACCTTGTTCTCAACATCTTACTTTAGACAAGAGAACTGGAAAACTTGCCAATCTATTAATGTTCAGTTAGAGTAGAGAAGCCAGTTGGCTCTTAGGAATCATAGAATATCAAAATCAGTCCAGAGGTATCTGTCAGTCTTCTTGATAAATGTCTGGCTTCATTCAGCTGGAGACAGCCTGGCAGGATGTGGCCTTTCCTGTCCATGATTGCATTGTTGACAATGTCATCATTCCACAAAATCAGATAAAAAATTTTTTAACTGAAGCAAAATCTCTGAGTCTTTGTCTAATTTTGCTGTGTACACACATTCACACACAATAGGTAAAAAACATAGAAATGTTTTTGCTTTACCTAATTAGTGCTGATATTTTTATTTGAGAAGTATAATGCATTAATGAATACATAATTTCTTACATTTACAGAGATATTCATTAGTGACACAGTCCCAGTGGGCCTAAGACAAACACTGACAACTCAAATGACAAAGCACATACATCATACAGTTTAATACCTTATGAGAAAGAGGATCTACATTTTATTTTTTGAAAGATTTCTAAGTGTATCTTTTATATTAATTTTCCAAGTTAATCTTTTTCTTGCCAGGAGCCAAAGTTATTTACTGAAGCCAAAGCCAAATAGTGAGCAAAGGTCATTTAGTGGAGACCTAAAGCTATTTAGTGAAAGAGTTATCTAGGACCCTAAGTCATGGGTGACAGATTTGTGAGGACATCCATCTGTTAGTTTTAGAGCATCTGTGAGATATCTTCAGAAAACATCCTTATGGTATCTTGCAGGTGCAATATTCCAGCCATGAAAGCACTCTTGCTATCTCCTGCAGCAGTAATTTAGCCTTCCTCCTTTTCCTGCCTTCTCCCTATATAAGTTGGGTAAAATTTTCTAATAAATGAGGCCTTGATCAGACAAACAGATGTGGCTTCCTTCTTAGTGTCTCTGTGTCCTACCCATTATTTTCACCACCACCACCACCCCCCTTTAGAAACCCATTGAAGTCCTGTGGGTCAGGACAGTTTCTTAGTGCAAGTTATCGTAATTAAGAGAAATAAAGATGCCCCTTGTTTCCTAGGTGTTTATATTCCAGTTTGGGAGACATCTTTTAGAGCAGTGGTTCTCAACTTTTTTAGTACTCTAAACCTTTAACACAGTTCCTCATGTTGTGGGGAGCCCTCCCCAACCACAAAATGCTTTGGTTGTTACTTCATAACTGTAATCGTGCTGCTGTTATGAGTTGTAAGTATTTCTTTTGCGGGATATCTGGTATGTGGCCCTATGAAATGGTCTTTCAACCCCCAAGGGGATCAAGACCTATAGGTTGAGAACCGCTGTTTTAGAGGGATACACATGAGAATAAATAACCTTTAGTTAGATAGGTAGTTTGAGATAGGATCTGGCTATAAAGCATACACTGACTGGTATAGTCTACACAGCTCAGGATGGTCCTCAACTATCAATAATTTTTTCTCAGCATCCTAAGTGCTGGAATCACACTGTCATCCAAGTTACAGAGTGTGTTTATGTACTTGGTGGTGTTTCAAGATAAGCCTATCAGAGACATTCATGTGGACATTCTTAAAGTTGAAAAGAAAGCCCTTTGCCTTTCATGCACATACACACACACACACATACACACACACACACACACACACACACACACACACACACACACATATATATATATATATATATATATATATATATATATATATATATAATGTTCTATTAAAGCAACACAGGCTGGGAAACCTTGAAGAAAATATCAAAACACTTTTTCACAGTTTTGAAACCTCAGAAGGCCAGGAGCAAACATATGGAAAATCTAGGGTAGACTCTTATCTAATGGTTTCAGGATGGCATGCACTAAAAATCTACCTAGTCCTAAACCAACTAGTAAGGGCCCTACTTTCATGTCTTAGTCAACTCTAAAGGCTCCATGTGGATATCATGCATCTATTAAGGATTATGTTTCAATAAGCAAAAGTTTTTCCAGAGAGTCAACAAAAACATTAGGTCTATAGCACTTGTTTTACACTTAATTCTCTTTGCACTTGACTCATAACACATCTCTGTTGTAACAGATATATTATATATATATATATATATATATATATATATATATATATATTTGTTACATTTTAGTTAGCAAGAACCAGAACTACAAAAGCCAAAAAGCAGGGAGGGACATTGGGAAACTTTCCTGGAACTGTGGACTAGTTCTGGTTGTGGTCCCATTTTAGTGGGTATTGGGGGACTACACTTTGTGTTTGAAGATCAGAATGGTGCCTATAACATTGTGTCAGTCATGCTTAATGGGCCTGTTACAAAAACTTCTCTACAGATTTAAAACAACCCCAAATAAAATCCCTGTATAACTTTTAATTTGACATTGGAACCTTATTTGAGCATGGTGACACATCTGCCATGCATATTTGGAACATTGAGGCAGAAGGCCACAGTTGAATGTTATTGTAAGTTGTGTAGTGAGTCTGAGGCCAGCCTGGGCTATGGGAGACCTTGTCTCAACCTCTCCAAAACCAGAATATATATATGTTATTTATATGAAAAAAAATCATGGTACATGTGGAAATGTAAATTATGATAAAAGGACAAACTTAGAACAATTTTACTCTTTACCTGGTTCAAAAAGATTTAAAGATTCTAAAGTAATCAGCAGATTCATTTAGGGAGAGGGCTCTGCTGTTAGTCAGCATGAGGACAAGTCTTGGTAATGGATTCATTCTCTATTTTTATTTCAGTCATGGCTACCAGACTGAACAGATAGTTATAGATTTACAGGCGTTCAATTTACCAGTTTTTCACCTTATTAGGATGCCAGAGCAATTTGCATTAGTACAGATCATAATGATGTTAAAGAACATGTATTTCATTAAGTCTCTATGTCCCTTTTATGTTCCAGGTATTATATACTAACATTCATTAGTTAGTCATTATACTAACTATAAAAATGTGATGGGGAACAGAAAACATTTTAACATAAATAGAGATATATTTTGCCCTATGGTTATATAAAAAGAACATTCTAATAATTGAAGCTGCTAGAAAATAATTGAACCTTTCGTAAATCAGTCGTACTTCTATGAGCAAAACCTCACCCCAGATGCTATAGGACATTTTGTGTCAGAAGTCAGTTACCTTTGCAGATGTGGTTCTGTACACGTGTATGAAGACTAAAGAAAATTCATGCATACCTGAATAGAATGGGTATGCATTAAGTATAATTTCATGTTAAAATATGTACTTCTGGTTATGAATATGTCACTGCATATTATATCATATCAGATAATTATGATAAAAAATCTAAAATGCTACTAGCCAAAAGTACAGTTATTAATATTTATTACTCTTTTAACTTTATGTTTATACGTCTTAGACATCATGAGATGTCTTCACTTGACAAAGAGTAGAGAAATCACTATGACAGCAGAAAAACCAAAATTTCTAAAATTGGATAGAACTGTATTGTTTGAGGTAACACAGCGAATTTTTTTACCAGTTTTCTGTCAATCAACATTGAACATCTTTTTAAAAATTATTTTTATATATTTACCCTATCTCTCTCTCTCTCTCTGTCACTCTGTGTCTGTGTGTGTGTATGTAGGCATGTGTATAAAACAATGTGGTAGTTTCAGTGAGAAAATCCCTCCCTCTGCCCAGGGTTTATATTGCCCTTGATTTCAAATGAATAAAAATACACAGGTCGAGATTTCTCACTTCAAGACCGAATTAGAGTCATCATTTATTCTGTACTGGGTTTAGTCTCACCAGGACCCACTGGGCCTGGGCCTTCCTATGCCTGGCCTCACCAGTGCCTTGGTGGCAAGCTGACCAGGCATGGGACTTGGCCCACACCTCTGCAGTGCTCAGCCCAGCAACTTGAACAACAGGTGTAACACTTTGACATTGCCAGGGAGAGGCTGTGGATTGCCTAAGCTTCCATTGCCATAGGCGAGCTCGTGCTAACAGAGCTAAACTACAACACTCTGTGGAAAACCTTTTCCGCACCCCTTTTTAGAGCTCTGGGGCCTCACCCTAAAGCACTCTGGCTGCCACTGAGAGAAATGGAAACTTCTTTCTAGGCCTGGAAGCTGAACTCCAGGACTCCAGCCAAGATGCAGGCCCCCTGACAAATGGAGAATGACATCCAGCCTTTGCCCCTTTTTTCCCCATACCAACACTCTCAATGTCAGCAGGAAGTAGCCAAAGAAGATTACTCTGATGCTTATCCATTTATCACTAACAAAAGACTGGGATGTTTGGTTTCAAGCATCCCTAGGTTCTTACCTGCTGCAGGGTATGGTGGGAATACCCTGCCTTTTACCCTGAATTCTCTAGCCCAGAGGCAGATCCAGACATTTGGCTTCTTTGCTTCTCTTTCTTCTGCACTCCTCTCTCATTCTGTATCTCTCCTCCTCTTCTCCTTCTCCTCATACTCTCTATGTGTATCTCTTTCTCTCTGCTCCTCTGTCTCTCTCTCTGTGTCTGTCTCTCTCCTCCTGCATGAGGGCCAAGAGCTGCTTCCAATGAACCTGCACCTATGTATTGTAACTTTGTCTTGCAACTAGCTCATTCTGCTGTTTCAATCAATATTAATTCATCATCAATTTACCCAAAGTATTTCTTGCCTAGGCAGTGGTGGTACACACCTTTAATCCCAGCACTATCTCTGTGAGTTCCAGGCTGACCTGATCTCCAGAGACAGTTGCAGCATAACCAAAGATATACAGAAAAACCCTCTTGAAAAATAACAACAAAACAAACAAAACAAAAAAAAACAGAACAAAGCATTTCTTGTATATGGCAAGTATATATAAGAAATTGGTCCTTGATTAAATGAGTTTATAACCTAATAGACAACCTTTAATCAAAAGATCATAAACAAATATAAATTTACCGTATGACAAGTACCATAATGCCAAATCAGTGTGACAAACACATAAACATGGTGGCTTAGTTGGGATCTTAAAAAATCAGAGAATCCTTCTTTGAAAACGTGAGGACTGCCTGAATTAGGAATTTTTTAATTAAGAGATCAGAAATTAGATTTAGAGTCAAAGTAAAGTAATCACTAGGACTGACAGGGACAGAGGCCATCTCTAGCTAATAGTGATGACAAAAAAATCTGAGATGGCAGGATTCTTCCTCACCCTCTTTATCTGAGACAACAGCCTGGAAGCTTAAAACAAAGCTCTTGTGGGCTTTTTCTCCTGACAGCAGGAAACCTGCTGATTGAGTGATTCAACAAGTTTGAGGCCACAATAGCTGTGGGTGGATCAGCCACACTCTCTTCCTTCAAAGTGACCATCTCTAAGTTAGGAGAGGAGGATCCTTCAGAGACATAAAATACCCCAGAATCTGAAGAGAGACTGGAGTGTCAGCTTCCCTAGGACCCACTTTACTCTGTAGAGGATCTTCTTCTTGTGCCTGCCGTGTTCTGTCTGCTGTTTTTGATATTTGTCTGCTGCTACTTGTCAAGCTCAGTATTTTCCTTGCATTTCAGTAGTTTGACCAGCAGAAGAAAGGAGCCCAATCAAGACTCCCTGGACAGTAAAGCTATGACACTCCATTAAGACTATTACGTCCTTGTCATTTATATTCCAAATGTTTCTTTCAACTTATTCTGGTTTGTTTGTTTCAGTCATTTGCTTTTCAGTTGATTGTTGAAGAACTGAACCTTTTTATGAAACCTAAACCTCATAAGCTTTTAGTTATTGAAGTTAAGCTACAGACATCATAATGGATTACACTGGAGTTGACAATTATTCCAGGTTTCCATCCTAAGATCCATTTATACATTTTCAAAATCACTTAGTGTGTGTGTGTGTGTGTGTGTGTGTGTGTGTGTGTGTTTGTAGGTCATAGCACAATTTGCAGGAGTCAATCTGCTGTTAAGAGAAAAATTCCACAAGGACTTTGTTTTATACTTCCAGGCTATGTTTTGTGTCAAGAGGGTATGGAAGAAACCAACCACTCAGAATTTTGCCACTATTATTATTTCCTTACACCATGTGGGTCCTAGGGATCAAACCCATGTTACTATGTTTAATGGAAAGAGCCTCTCTGCAGAGTCATCTCACCAAATCCAGGATTCACAGTTTAAAATCTTCTCTATTCAGATATGGAAAAAAATTAAAGAGGTCACCTCACTGGATAACGTTTTCTGAGGTCAGGAAATTGGCTTTTCATTGCAGGGGTCAGCTTAGTCGTCAGTATGTCACGTACAGAGGTCAGTTTCCAACAATTTAGAGTATGTTCCTTTTCCAGAGTAGGCTCTTTCCAAAGTCTCCAGAGTCCATGGTATGCTTCACGAGACTACTCCCATCAACTAGCTATGTTTAGGAGAAGTATCATCTATTCCTCAGGTGATGCTCAAGGTCCCCCAGAGCTTTAATTTGTTCTAAAGCTTGATGAACAGTATGTTCAAAGAATTAACAAACAGTTCCAGTGAAAATACTTCAAAACTACAAGATGTGAAAATATCCCTGTTGCAATGAATTCTTGACTTAATACTTACAAATTTTCAGTGCCATTTGCCCACCCAGTCCTATGCTATCATTGATATCTGGGGACCTTTTCTATCATTGATACTGTGATCCATGGAGCCTTCCCACCCATTGCTCTGAAGACTACCAGGAGAACTGGCTTGCCTCTCTATCTTCTTTTCCTTTGTTTTGTGATGTCTTTAGCCACCAATGACTGTACTCCAATTGACTCTATTTCCCAAAGCACCAGGTGGCCAAAAACCATGGCACTTAAAAGGCTCAGGGCTGAGAGTGAGGTTGGATACTTTAGGGCACTCGTGCTGGAGACACTAAGAACACACTCAGAAATATTTCAGCCATTGGACAGTGCATGAATTGGCAAAGGAAGGCTGCATTGATGGTGGCAGCAGCAGTAACAGGGTAGTTGAACTTACCAGCGCTGTGTAATGGAAGCAGAGAAAAAGTAACAATTCCCCCCTTAGGACACTTTTGAGCTGACTGCCAGGTAGAGAAGCTGCCCACATCTCAGGTGTGTCTTGCACATCAAACAACATGATCAAGACAATCTCTTGTAGTTGTGCCTCTCAGTTAATCTTTTAGTGAATTCAAGATCCAGTCAGATGACAACCAAGACTAACCATTACAGATGGATTGCGTAACATGTTATATGTTTGTACTATAGCTCAGTTCAATGGTAAGAGTGAAGGGGTCCTATTAGGGAGTAGGGGGCAGGGTTTGGTCATGCCTCTGTAATCAAGGGGCATAACTACTAAAAGAGCAAACATTTCATTTTTCCTTCAAATTCATGTTTTATGGGGATCCCTTCTACTTGGACATTTTGTTTTTCTTAGTTTAAGTTTCTTAGTTTAGTTTCTTAGGGACATAGTCATTACTTGAGAAACCCTATATAAAATATATATTATATATAAGACATGGGTGTATATGTATAAATAGATGCATAAGTGTGTGTATACATATACATATATACATCCTAAATCAAACTGCAACAGAGTCATAGAAGAGAAATCTCTCCCCTCTTTATCTCTTACTTTCTCAGAAGCATCTTCAGTGTTTTCTAACATGATTCTGCAGAATAAATTTCAAAAAGAGTGACAAAAGTGTATCAGAACAATGCCCCCAACCCAAGAGAAGGCAGGATATGTGTGTGTAATTTTTATTTCTTTTGTTCCAGGGACCTCCAAAGATCAGTCCAAGTGTTAGAACTCTCCATCCTCAGCATTTGCTTTGATCCCAGGTGCACAAGCTGGCTCAGTGTCAAGGGAGCTCACACATCTCCATAAGCCAGGGACCATGAAGTCTAGGTTCCCTGTGGCAGCAGCAGCATGCAAGAGCAATGTACTGAGTAATGCAGATGGGGAAGTATGTGTGGCGGCTTCTAGCTCCTCTTCCTGGATCTCCCTGACTTCTATACCAGACTCAGGGCAGAACCACAGAGGTGAGAGAGGTCAATTTGACCATGTGGTACTTTTCCTTGGCCAATAAAATATCAAGTCTGTTACCCTCAGAACTGCCCACAAAATGATTCTTTTACCACCCCCAAGAACATTTTCAACAGCTTACTTTTATCAGTAAACAGAAAATTAAGGCTTATATACCAGACAGTAGGAACATAATGTAGATATTAGCAGACATCTGGAGCAATAGCATTGTTAACTTACTCATTCCTGGGTATTTTAATTGAATAATCACTATGTACCAGGCACCATGTGACAGCAGATATATGGTAAAATACACATGGGCCTTCCCATTCGGGTCCAGAAAAGAAACGAAGCACAGTAGAGAAAGAAAACAAAAGAAAGAGGTGTTTGAGAACCCAAGAGGAGGGAATGGCTTCAGGAAGTGCTCGATGATATTGAAAGTTAGTAAGGCTTACAATACAGTGGACTGTTTGTCTATGGCATTTGAAGGAAAGAGACCTGATTGATAGAAGAAGCCTTGTACCCAGGAAAAAACAAAATGGCAGGCAGCGGTGACACTGTGGCAAGCACAAGCTGAGAAACCTCGAGCCAGTTGCCCCTCCTGTTATCTTGCTTTTCTGATCAGTGTTCAGGCCAAAGTTTAAACATGTCTCCCTGCCTGAGAAGAAGCCAACTTAGATGCCCATCTTGTACATGTCTGTAAACATCCTTCTTTCCAGTAATGAACTTACTTTCTTCTGGATTGTAAACTACAGCCTGCCACCATATGCACAGAAAAGCCAAGGTTTGGGGACATATGTGGTGGCTTAGAGAATTTGAATAGAAAGGTGGAATAGAAATATTAAGAGTTCATAATGCTTTTCCACAGGCCATGAATTCAGTCCCAGAAGCTATGTGGGGCAGGTAAAAACCACCTGTAACTTCAGCTCCTAGTCATCTGACACTCTTTTTTGGTGTCAGTATTCTCACATATACAACATATAAAGACTGACACACACATGTATAAATAATATAATTCTGAGAAACTAGACCTAGAATAGGCCAGGGCCAGGATGATGGTTCCATGCATAAAAATGCATGCTATCAAGGCTGGTAATCTGAGTGTGACCCACAGGACCCACAAGTGAAAAAGAGAATTGACCTCTGTAGTTGTCCTCTGACTTCTATAAGCACATGGTTGCATGTGGGCCTATACATACACACTCACACAATGAATAGCTATATGTAATTTTAATTTTTTAAAGGACAGAGGTCAAATCCAAAGGCAATCAAGCAATGGAAATAATGCCAGGGTCACACTCGGGTGGAGTGGGTTAACCAGCAACCTTGCCCCTGTATGTCACTGCTACTGCATCCTGGCTGCTTCTGACATTGTGTCACTATAGCAACCAATTCCAACCTGCCCCAGTTCCCTTAGAGAATCACACAGCTCCCAAAATTAGACATATAAAGAAGATGGGATAGCATTTGTGTCCAGATTCCAGAAAGACAAAGTCAACGTCTCCATGGTTACTGTGGAACCATTATTTTGATGTGTGGGACATCCTTCTGATCACATTCTTCTTAGAGATAAAATCCTCCAGGTTTACATTTCTTTAGTTTTCCCACATACGTATGTTTCCACACTACATATTACACTGTAAGTTTTGTATACGTGGAATCCCACTGTGTGTATTGCATCTGTAACATACTCTTTTTGACTATGTTTTTATGTGTTGACATAAGATAGGTATAGTGTGTTCATTTTAATTGTTTTATTTCCTGTGCTGATAGAATAACGTTCATTTTTCCTTTGTGCTCTTACTGAAGTTCAAGACTTCCTCCCCCAGTCAACAATGCTGATAATTCTATGTACTTGCCTTCTATTGCACATTCTAAAGAATCTATTCAACGTCTACACTAAAAGTAAAATTCATAGTGGCAGGAGAGGATGCTCAGTAATTAAGAACACTGTTTACTCTTGCAGATAACTGGAGTTAAGTTCATAGCACCCACATAGTGGCTCACAATCACCCATAACTCTAGTTTTAGGGGCTATGTTAGTATTTAGGCAGCCTGCTTCTGCGTTGCTTAGCAACCTATGATGTCATCATGTGTCACTGCTAAGGTAAACACACCTGGCAGGCCTGGTTATGTTGCTCCTTAAAGGGACAAACCCACCATGTTCTCTCTCTCTCTCTCTCTCTCTCTCTCTCTCTCTCTCTCTCTCTCTCTCTCTCTCTCTGCTCTTGCCCTCTCCCCTTTCTCTGTTGGGGCACCCCCTCTCTCTTCCCCCTATCATGTCCTTCTTTCTCCTTCTCCTCTTTCTTCATCTCCATCTAATAAACCTCTTTCATCTAAAATCTGCTGTTTGCCTCAGCATTAATTAATTGGCTCCTAATATTGGTGCTTTTGGCCAGGAAGGGGCTCTCCTGGCACCTGGTCTCGTCGTGCCAGGACCCCTTAAATCGGGTTTCTTTCAGACCATGGATGGCTGCAACAGATTTTTTTGTGCTCTATCTACCCCTAACCACGTATGCTTAAAAGTCGTTACTTTCTCTCAGCTGCCCTTATGTGCACACCTGTCCTGCTGGCGCACACCTGCTTGTGGCTGCTCCCATGGCTTCTTGCAATGCTGCAGCTGCTCACCACAGCTGCTCAGATGCTCTGAGCCCCTGGTGTAGGGCACACGCTGAGCCAAAATCGGCTTGGGGAGCCTAAAACCGCTCAAGCACCACTTCAGACAGACACAGCCTCCTTCTAGGTATGCAAGTACAGAGGAGCCGGTGCACAGACAGATTGCTTTAAGTTGCACCGCTGCCTCTGGTTCCATGGGAGAGATTTTAAATTTCCTGCGGAACGCCTGCTGCTAGAGGCTGGCTTGCACAGAAGGGTTTTCAGTTGCGCAGACGCAGAGCCACGCGGACGCAGAGTTTTAAACTGGGCTGGGTCAGCTCTCTCATGGGCAAGCACCTGATCTCCCTGAGCCGCCACAGCCAAGCACAGCACAGGGCAAGCCGCTTGTTGATTTTAAAATAGGGAAGCTGCATCATGCACTTGCCTCTCCCCCACTCCTGCAAAACTCCAAGCCCTGCGCATTCAAACACTGACTCTCAATATTTCTGACCTAAAGTGCTACTTCCAAGCTTTTAAAAAATCTTTTCTGTCTGATTTCTGTACACTCTGCTCTCTCTCTCTCTCTCTCTCTCTCTCTCTCTCTCTATATATATATATATATATATATATATATATATGAATGCTGTAAATTCTTAGCTAACGATTTATATCATTTTCTCATTGGGTTTACATTTATAAAACTTCCTTAATCATAATTAATTCTCTGTTTATTTTATCTCATTTTAGACTAGGACAGCAACAAGCCTCATTTTAAATTGGTATGGATATTCATAAAAATCCAGTTACATTTTCCTGTATACATAATTAACCCCTGGTTCAAAAATGCTGAAACTTCAAAGTTATAAATGTCTATTTACATTAATTTAAAATGTACATCTAACTGCCTATGTCTTTATCAATTCCTAAATTAGTACAAGCTGTTTCTCCTGCCATGAGATGCTTATGATCAAGATTCACCACTAGGCTTTCTGGCTCATAGGTTTGTTATAATAAATTTAAGTATAATTTTAAATTTGTTTTACACTGTTCTACGATATTGTTGATTTTAAAACTCATAACCCAGGGGTTACTATGAACGGATTTTTATCAATATTCTAAATTAAGATCTATTAATTTTAGAGGTATTTATGTTAAAACTTGGTCATTGTGCTGTATCTTTACTATCAAAAGGTTAAATTATGCTTGGTTTTACATTCTAAAAAATGGTATTATTATTATTAATCTATAGTATAGCCTTAAACTTTTATAAGCTATAAACTTTTTATATACTAAATCATACAGAAAACTGTTATGCTCTCACTTTAATGGACTATATTTATGACTTTTAAGGCTCCAACTTAACAGGGACAAAACCTAAAGTCCTAATATTTAATGGTTAATAAATGCAAGTTAATAGTCAGTCATCTCATAGATGATCAAATCCTCTTACATGTCCAAAAATATTATAGTCCTACAGATGCAATCATGGTCTCACTGCCATCTTTAATAAACAGCTGAGGATAGTCCTTGAGTCACCATACAGGAGTTGGTAAAAATAATAAGAGAGGAGCCTTCCTGACAAACTCATCTACAACAAAAACTATGCTCCAGACCTTGGCTGCTGCTCTGAGGCTGTTGGCATTCCCGCACAAAAAACAAGAGGTCTGTAATGCCCCATTCCTCTGGGGTATAGCCAAAAATCAATTCCACCAGGTGATTCTTTCAAATGCAGCCAAAGGGGATGCTGCTCCCACAGCTGCCTCAACATGGCTGCCTGCTAGCAGACTGGCCCCTGGAAGTCAAAATACCCCCATGCAGGTTTGTTCTCTTTGCCCAGCCATGGAGGCTCAACTAGCACAAGAGCCACAGACACTTCCAGCCTTCCAGCTCTTTGGCCTGGCAGAGGACAAATGTCTCCTTGATTCAGCGACCTCCACCACCCTCACCCAGCCCAGTGTAACATTGCAGGTCTGTTTTGGCCTCACACTGGGGTCCCATGGACCTGTTGCCAACTTCTATCTTCTGAAACTTCAGATGCCTTCTCATTTTTCTTCATATGCAGGAGACCAGGCCTTAAGCCTGAGTCCTAGAGTTGCTATTGTCAGGCCTAGACACAATATGCCTTGTTGCCAGACTCAAGAAAGAGGCCTGAATGAAATCTTTTACCACTCCCTTTAGCTAAAGGACAATAAATGTTCATTGCAGTCTCACCTATGTTTCATGGTAAATAACTTGATATAAAGGCATTAAAAAATGTTGTTTGAGAGTCTAAAAAAGTGTCTTAAATTGTTAAACACAAATTATACATGTTTGAGAGTCTAAAAGTGTCTTAAGGTTGGTAAATGCAAGTTATAAATGTTTTGAGGGTCTAAGAAAATGTTATAAGGTTGGTAAATGCATGTTATCAATGTTTGAGGGTCTAAGAAAGTATTTTCGTTTTTAATTTCTTTTTTTTATTTTTCATTACATTTTATTTAGTTTGTATCCCCCCTCTAGTTCCCTCCCTCCTCCCCTCCCAGCCCCTCCCTTCCCTCCCCTTCTTCACGAATGCCCTTCCCCAAGTCCACTGGTAGAGGAGGGTTTCTTTTTCTTCCTTTTGATCCTAGTCTGTTAGGTCTCATCAGGAGTGGCTGCATTGTCTTCCTATGTGGCCTGGTAATGCTGCTCCCCACTCAGGGGGAGGTGATCAAAGAGCAGATGTTGAGACTTATGGTCAAACATTGGGCAAAATGCAGGGAATCTTATGAAAGAAGTGGAATATAGTAAGATCTGGAGAGGACAGGAGGTCCACAAGGAGAGCAATAGAACCAAAAAAATTGAACACAGAGGTCTTTCCTGAGACTCATATTCCAACCAAGAACCAGGCATGGAGATAACCTAGAACCCCTGTACAGATGTAGCCCATGGCAGTTCAGTGTCCAAGTGGGTTCCATAGTAATGGGAACAGGGACTGCTCCTGACATAAGAAAGTGTTTTAAAGTTGACAAATGCAATTTATAAATGTTTCAAGGTCGAAGGTGATTTAAGGTATCCTAAATAGGTAAAAATGTTTAATATTTCCTCTGTTGCTATGCTACTGTTATATTGACTGGCCAGAGCTTTGACCTTTATCAAAAGAGCTCTGATGTAGTAATCTAAATCTAATACAAAAACATTCCACTATACCACCCACTGTCGTGGTTCAAAGATCAAGATTTTACATCTCCATAATGTGAGCTTTTGTCCCTTGTACTTTGTAAAAGGCTTCTGCCATTTCAGAGCTCACCTTAAAGAATGCTTATGCTGTTAACATGAATGTATATTTCTCCTGCCTTTTCTACAATGTGTATTACAGTGCAGATTACAATTGGATGTTTTATCTCCTTCATAAAACTTAAAAAAGTAATTCTTGTAAGCTGCAAGTAATCCACCTGATCCACCTCTTAGGTCACTTGGGCTCCACATAAATACTGCACTTATTGCCTATTTCAGAAGGTGGGATTCCTCTCCTTTCCCTAGTTTTGGAACTTCCCTTTCCTGGCTACAAGAATTGGAAGCAAGAATATCAGGCACTGAAGATACAATAGTAGAAATTGATACAGCTCTCTAAGATTAAGGAAAATCTGAGAAGTTTCAAACACAAAACATCAAGAAATCAAGGAGGCCATGAAAAGACAAAAAGACGAAGAAAAAGATTCCAGGCTCCAAGGCCCAGAAAATATTTTCAAGAAAAATTTCCCAACTTAAAAAAAAAGAGATGTCCATAAACATACAAGAGGCCTACAGAGCACCAAATAGACTAGACAAGAAAAGAAACTCCTCATGTCACATCATAGTCAAAACACTAAATCTGCAAAACAAAGAAAAAATATTAAAAGCAGCAAGGGAAGAAGGCCAAGTAACATATAGAGATAGACCTATCAGAATCACACCAGACTCCTCAACAGAAACTATGAAAGCCAGAAGGGCCTGGGCAGATGTCATACAGACACTAAAAGACCACAGGTGCAAACCCAGACTACTATACCCAGCAAAACTTTCAATCAACATCGATGGAGAAAAAAAAAACATTCTGTGACAAAACTAAACTTAAATAATATATACACAGCAACCCAGCACTACAGAAAACACAGAAGGAAAACTCCAATCCAAGGAAAACAACTACACCCAAGAAAACATAGGATATAGATAACTTCACAACAAAAAATTAAAAGAAAACAAGCAGTGAATCACAGTAAGACCACCAACTCCACAATAAAAGAAAGGGGCATTTGATTGGTCACTATTATCTATCAATATCAATGAACTCAACTCTGCAATAAAAAGACACAGACTAACAGACTGGTTGCAGAAACAGGATTCAACATTCTGCTGCATCCAAAACATACACCTCTGCAACAAAGATAAACACTACCTCAAAGTAAAGGACTAGAAAAATGATTTTCAAGCAAATGAACCCAGAAAACAAGCTGGGGTAGCTATTTTAATATATAATAAAATAGACTTTCAACCAAAATTAATCAAAAAAGATTGGGAGGGCCACTTCATTTTCATCAAAGGAAGACTCTACCAGGAGGACATCACAATTCTGAACATCTATGCCTCAAATAGAAGAGCTGCCACATTTGTAAATGAAACATTATTAAAGCTGAAATCACAAATTAACCCCAATAACTTTAGAGTGGGAGACTTCAACACTCCACTCTGGCCAAGGGACAGATGATTGAGACAGAAGGTAAATAGGGAAATAATGGCACTTGCAGAGATATTAAATCAAATGGACTTAATAGATGTCTACATAACTTTTCACGCAAACACGAAAGAGTATACTATCTTCTCCTTACCTCACAAATCTTCTCAAAAATTGACCATATATTTAGACACTAAGCAAGCCTTAATAATATAAGAAGATCAAAATAATCCCTTGTATCCTATCAGACCACCATGGCCTAAAATTAGACATCAACAATAGAAATTTAAAAAGCCTACATATACATGGAAACTAAACAACCTTCTACATGATAATCTCCCTAGATGCTGAAAAAGCATTTGACAAAATCCAACATCCATTTATGTTTAAAGTCTTGGAGAGATCAGGGATACAAGGCATATACCTAAACATAGTAAAGGCAATATACAACAAGCCTATAGTTAACATCAAATTCAATGGAGAGAAACTCAAATGAATCCCACTGAAATCAGGGATAAGGCAAGGCTACTCACTCTCTCCATATCTCTTCAATTTAGTACTTGAAGTTCTAGCTAGGGCAATAAGACAACTAAAGGAGATCAAGGGGATACAAATTGGAACGGAAGAGGTCAAAGTTTCACTATTTGCAGATATGATAGTATACATGAGCGACCTCAAAAATTCAACCAGAGAACGCCTTCAGCTGATAAACATCTTCAGCAAAGTGGCTGGATACAAAATTAACTCGAAAAAATCAGTAGCCTTTCTGTATACCAAAGACAAAAGGGCCAAGAAAGAAATTAGAGAAACTATACCCTTCACAATAGCCACTAATAACATAAAGTACCTAGGTGTGACTAACCAAGCGAGTGAATGACCTCTTTGAAAAAAATTTCAAGTCTCTGAAGAAAAAAAAATAAAAATTAAAAAGAAATTGAAGAAGATATCAAAAGATGGAAAGATCTCCCGTGCTCATGGATCAGCGCGATTAACATAGTGATGATTCTGCCAAAAGCAATCTACAGATTCAGTGCAATTCCCATCAAAACACCAACACAATTCTTTTTAGACCTTGAGAGAAAAATTATGAACTTCATATGGAGAAACAAAAAAACCCAGAATCTCCAAAACAATCTTGTACGACAACAGATCATCTGGAGGCATCTCCATCCCCGATTTCAAGCTGAACTACAGAGCAATAGTAATAAAAATGCATGCGGGATATTGGCAAAGAAACAGAATAGTGGATCAATAGAACTGAATAGAAGACCCAGAAATGAACCCACACACCTATGTATACTTGATTTTTGACAAAGAAGCCAAAATGATTCAATGGAAGAAAGACAGTATCTTCAACAAATGGTGCTGGTCCAACTGGATGTCTACATGCATAAAAATGAAAATAGATCCATACTTATAACCCTGTACAAAACTAAAGTCCAAGTGGATCAAAGATCTTTTTTTTAATTTTTTATTTAAATTTTATTAATTATACTTTATTCACTTTGTATCCCCCCATAAGTCCCTCCCTTCTCCCCTCCCGATCCCACCAGCCCTCCCCCTTTCTTCACGCATTCCCCTCCTCAAGTCCACTGATAAAGGGAGGTCCTCCTCTCCTTCTTTCTGATCTTAGTCTATCAGTTCTCATCAGAAGTGGATGCATTGTCATCTTCTGTGGCCTGGTAAGGCTGCTCCCCCCTCAAGGTGAGGTGATCAAAGAGCAGGCCAATCAGGTTATGTCATAGGCAGTCCCTCTTCCCATTACTATGTAACCCACTTGGACACTGAACTGCCATGGGCTACATCCATGCAGGGGTTCTAGGTTATCTCCATGCCTGGTACTTGGTTGGAGTTAGAGTGTCTGGGAAGTTCCCTGTGTTCAAATTTGCTTGTTCTGTTACTCTCCTTATGGAGTTCCTGTCCTCTCTAGCTCTTACTATTTCCCACTTCTTACATAAGATTTCATTCACTCAACAGTTACATAAGATTTCATTCATTCAACAGTTGGCCATCAGGCTCAGCATCTCCTTTCATAGTCTGCAGGGCAGAGGTTTTCAGAGGCCCTCTGTGGCATATTCCTAGGTTGGTGTCCTCTCTCTTGCTTAGTTTCTTTAGATGTACAGATTTTAGTGGGTTTATCCTATGTTGTATGTCTATATGAATGAGTATATACCATGTGTGTCTTTTTGCTTCTGGGACATCTCACTCAGGATGATCTTTTCCAGGTCCCACCATTTACCTGCAAATTTCATCATTTCCTTATTTTTCATTGCAGAGTAATACTCCATTGTATAGATGTACCACAATTGCTGCATCCATTCTTCACTTGAGGGGCATCTGGGCTATTTCCAGCTTCTGGCTATTATAAATAAAGCTGCTACAAACATGGTTGAGCAAATGTCCTTATTGTGTACTTGAGCCTCTTTTGGATATATGCCTAGGAGTGGTATGGCTGGATCTTGAGGAAGTGCTATTCTTAGTTGTCTGAGAAAGTGCCAGATTGATTTCCAGAGTGGTTGTACAAGTTAACATTCCCACCAGCAGTGGAGGAGGGTTCCCCTTTCTCCACAACCTCTCCAGCATTTGTTGTCACTTGAGTTTTTGATCTTGGCCATTCTGATGGGTGAAAGGTGAAATCTCAGGGTCGTTTTGATTTGCATTTTTCTAATGCAATGACACTGAGCAATGGCTAATGACACTGAGCATTTCTTTAAGTGTTTCTCTGCCATTCGATATTCCTCTACAGAGAGTTCTCTGTTTAGCTCTGTTCCCCATTTTTTGATTGGATTACTTGGTTTGCTGCTTTTCAGCTTCTTTAGTTCTTTATATATACTGGATATTGGTCCTCTGTCAGATAAAGGGTTGGTGAAGATTCTTTGAAATCTGTAGGCAGTCACTTTGTTTTGATGACAGTGTTCTTTGCTTTACAGAAGCTTTTCAGTTTCATGAGGTCCCATTTATTGATTGTTGCTCTTAGAGCCTGTATTGTTGGTGTTCTGTTCAGGAAGTTTTCTCCTGTACCAATGAGTTCTAGGCTGTTTCCCACATTTTCTTCTAGCCAATTTAATGTATCTGGTTTTATGTTGAGGTCTTTGATCCACTTGGACTTCAGTTTTGTGCAGGGTGATAAGTATGGATCTATTTTCATTTTTCTACATGTAGACATCCAGTTGGACCAGCACCATTTGTTGAAGATGCTATCTTTTTTCCATTGTATGGTTTTGGCATCTTTGTCAAAGATCAGGTGTCCATAAGTGTGTGGGTTTATTTCTGGGTCTTCTGTTTGGTTCCATTGATCCACCATTCTGTTTCTATGCCAGTACCATGCAGTTTTTAAAACTGTTGCTCTATAGTACAGATTAAGATCAGGGATGGAGATACCTCCAGAAGATCTTTTATTGTAGAGGATTGTTTTAGCAATTCTGGGTTTCTTGTTATTCCATATGAAGTTGAGAATTTTTCTTTCCAGGTCTGTAAAGAATTGTGTTGGTAATTTGATGGGAGTTGCATTGAATATGTAGATTGCTTTTGGGAAGATGGCCATTTTTACTATGTTAATCTTTCCAAGCCATGAGCATGGGAGATCTTTCCATCTTCTGATATCTTCTTCTACTTCTTTCTTGAAATTTTTTCATACAAGTCTTTGACTTGCTTGGTTAGGGTTACTCCAAGGTACTTTATGTCATTTGTGGCTATTGTAAGGGTGTTGTTTCCCTAATTTCTTTCTCAGCCCTTTTGTCTTTTGTATACAGGAGGGCTACTGATTTTTTTTGAGTTAATTTTGTATCTGGCCACTTTGCTGAAGGTGTTTATCAGCTGTAGGAGTTTCCTGGTAGAGTTTTTGGGGTCACTCACGTATACTATCATATCATCTGCAAATAGTGATAATTTGACTTCTTCCTTTCCAATTTGTATCCCCTTGATCATCTTCAACTGTCTTATTGCTCTAGCAAGGACTTCCAGAACTATGTTGAAGAGATATGGAGAGAGTGGGCAGCCTTGTCTTGTCCCTGATTTCAGTGGGATTGCTTTAAGTTTCTCTCCATTCAGTTTGATGTTGGCTATAGGTTTGCTGTATATCGCCTTTACTATGTTTAGATATGTGCCTTGTATCCCTGATCTCTCCAATACTTTAAACATGAATGGATGTTGGATTTTGTCAAATGCTTTTTCAGCATCTAGGGAGATTATCATGTGTTTTTTTTCTTTCAGTTTGTTAATATGGTGGATCACATTGATGGATTTCCGTATATTGAACCACCCCTGCATACCTGGGATGAAGCCTACTTGGTCATAGTGGATGATATCTTTGATGTGTTCTTTATTCGGTTTGCAAGTATTTTGTTGAGTATTTTTGCATCAATGTTCATAAAGGAGATTGGCCTCAAATTTTCTTTATTTTTGTTGGGTCTTTGTGAGGTTTAGGTACCCAGGTGACTGTGGTTTCATAGAATGAGTTTGGTAATGTTCCTTCTGTTTCAATTTTTGGAATAGTTTGGAGAGAACTGGAGGTAGCTCTTTTTTGAAGGACTGGAAGAATTTGGCGCTGAAACCATCTGGTCCTGGGCTTTTTTTGGGAGACTTTGACGACCGCTTCTATTTCCTTGGGGTATATAGGACTATTTAATTGATTTACCTGGTCCTAGTTTAGCTTTGGTAAGTCAAATCAATCAAGAAAATTGTGCATTTCATTTAGATTTTCAAATTTTGTGGCATATAGACTTTTGAAATAAGTCCTAATGATTGCTTGGATTTCCTCAATGTCTGTAGCTTTGTCCCCTTTTCACTTCTGATTTTGTTGATTTGGATGGTGTCTCTCTGCCTTTTAGTTAGCTTGGCTAAGGGTTTGTCTATCTTGTTGATCTTCTCAAAGAACCAGCTCTTGGTTTCATTGATTCTTTGAATTGTTTTATTTGTTTCTAATTGAGCAGTACTCACCCGCCACAGATCACCCCTTGGGTACTGGGGCACAGAGCCTCAACCTCAGATATACAAAAGACCAAGAACCCTGAGATCAACCCCCAGATACTGCTCCAAAGTGCAACCAGTTATCCCTAACAAACCCGACCAAACCACAGGACACACAGGTTACAGCAGCTGATCACTAAATTTACAGCAAGAAACCCAGAAGCAGGGCAGCTGTCTTCAGGACTTCTTCCTGTGAGAGGAGAGCCCTCTTGACTAATAAGGACCACAGTTACCATCCAGGTCTCTATGCCTGAGGTGAATTGTAGCAACCCTGAAAAATACTGGCCATCCAGTGACTATACCCAAAAAGCTGAGAAGACTTCCTTCAGGAAAAACCATCTTCCTGCCAAAGGGATTCTCTCCACCACAGGATTCCAGGAACCACAAGAAACTAACTTCAAACACCTAAGATAGCCCAATGGTTAGAGGAGAGCATAAAAGTTCAACCAACAAAAGCCAGAGCAATATGGCATCTCTAGAACCCAGTTATCCAGGGGTAAGTAGCCCTAGACACCCCAGCATAATTGAAATTCAAGAAGATGACCTAACATCTATGTTCATGAAGAAGATAACAGAGGATCAAATATCTTAACAAAAATCCAGATACACTAAATTGGTTAGAAGAAAAAGTGGGAAAGAGCCTGGAACTCATTGGCACAGGAGCCAACTTCCTGAACAGAACACCAACAGCACAGGCTCTAAAAGCAACAATCGATAAATGGGACCTTATGAAACTGAAAAGCTTCTGTAAAGCAAAGGACATAGTAAAACAAAATGATAGCTTACAGACTGGGAAAGGATCTTCACCAACAATATCTGACAGAGTGCTGATATCCAGAATATATAAAGAACTAAAGAAGTTAAAAAGCAGCAATCTGATTAAAAAGTGGGGTACAGAGCTAAACAGATAATTCTCAGTAGAGGAATACAAAATGGCAGAGAAACAAAGAAATGCTCAACATCCTTAAGCCATCACAAAGATGCAAATCAAAACGACCCTGAGATTTCACCTTACACCCATCAGAATGGCTAAGATAAAAAACTCAAGTGACAACACATGTTGGAGAGGTTGTGGAGAAAGGGGAACCCTCCTCCATTGCTGGTGGGAATGCAAACTTGTACAACCACTTTGGAAATCAATCTGGCGCTTTCTCAGACAATTAGTAATAGTGATTCCTCAAGATTCAGCTATACCACTCCTAGGCATATATCCAAAAGATGCTCAAAAGATGCAAAAGTACACAGCAAGGAAATTTGCTCAACCGTGTTTGTAGTAGATTGATTCATAATAGCCAGAACCTGGAAACAACCCAGATATCCCTCAGTTGAGGAATGGATACAGAAATTGTGGTTCTTTTACACAATTGAATACTACTCAGCAATTAAAAATGAGAAAAGCATGAAATTTGAAGGCAGATGGTGGGACCTCGAAATGATCATCCTCAGTGAGGTATCCCAAAAGCAGAAAGACACACACAGTATATACTCACTTATATAGATCTATAAGATAGGATAAACATACTGAAATCTATGCATCTAAAGAAGAAAAACAAGAAAGAGGACCCAGGGTAAGATGATCAATCCTCACTTAGAAAGATAAATGGGATGGACATTGGATGTAGGCGCAAACAAGTAACAGGAGAGGAGCCTATCACAGAGGGCCTCTGAAAGACTCTGCCTAGCAGTGTATCAAAGCAGATATTAAGACTCATAACCCAATCTTCCGCAGAGTGCAGGGAATTATAAGAAAGAAGGGGAAGTTAATATGACCTGGAGAGGACAGGAGCTCCACAAGGTCCAAATATATCAGGGCACAGGGTTCTTTTATGAGACTGTTTCTCCAACCAAGGACCATGTATGGATATAACCTAGAACCTCTGCTCAGATGTAGCCCATGGTAGCTCAGTATCTAAGTGGGTACCCTAGTAAGGGGAACAGGGACTGTTTCTGACATGAACTCAATGGCAGGCTCTTTGACCCTCCCTCTGAGGGAGGAGCAGTCCTGCTAGGCCACATAGGAGTACTTTGCAGCCAGTCCTGAAGATTCATCAGGAGCAGATGAAAGGGGATGAGATACTCCCCTATCAGTGGACTTGGAAAGGGGCAGGGAGGAAATGAGGGAGGGAGAGTGGGATTGGAAGGGAAAGAGGGAGTGTGATATAGCAGGGAGACAAAGTTAACAAACTAACTAATAGTAAAAAAAATAATAAAAAAAATAGAAAAAAAAGAATCATTATTAAAGCTTATATGTCACAACAATCACAACACATTAATAGTGGGAGATGTTAACACCCTATTTTCACCAATGGAAAGTTCATCGAGGCAAAAGTAAAATGAACAAATAATAAAGCTAACAGAGATCATGAATCAAATGGACCTAATAGATGTCTATTGAAATTTTCACCCAAACAAAAGAAACAAACTTTTTTTCTCAGCACCACATGAAACCTTCTCCAAAACTGACCATATAGCTGAACAGAAATCAAACCTCAACCAATACATGAAAATTAAATTAACTCATTGTTCTTTATCAGGTCACCATGGATTAAAGCTAGACCTCAACAACACAGAAACAACAAAAAGCCTACAAACTCTTGGAAACTGAACAACTCCCTGCTCCATGATCACTGGGCGAGGAAACAAAGAATCAAATTAAAGAGTTTCTAGAATTCAATGAAATGTGGGCACAACTTACCCAAACTTATGATACACCATGAAAGCAGTGGTTAAGAGGAAAGTTTATAGCACTGTGCCTTCATAAAGAAATTGGAGAGATCACCTATCAGATAAATAACAGATCACCTGAAAGCTTTATGAAAAAAAGAAGCAAACACCCAAAAGGAGTAGATGCCAAGAAATAATCAAACCCAGCTGAAATCAATAAATTATAAACAAAGAGAATAATACAAAGAATCAATGAAACCAACACTTGGTTCTTTGTGAAAATAAATAAGATAGACAAACCCCTAGCCAAACTAACTAAAAGCCACAAAATTGGAAAATCTAAAGGAAATGTACAATTTTTTTTGATAGATTTTACCTACAAAATTTAAATCAAGAACAGGTAAACAGATTAAACAGCCCCATAACCCCTAAAGAAATAGAAGCACTCATTAAAAGTCTCCCAACCAAACAAAGCACAGAGCAATATGGTTTTAGCATAGAATTCTCCTAGACTTTCAAAGAAGAAATAACAATACTCCTCAAACTATTCCACAAAATAGAAACAAAAGAAACATTACCAAACTCATTTTATGAAGCCACAGACACCCTGATACCTAAACCACACAGAGTCAACAAAGAAAGAAAATTTTAGACCAATCTCCCTTATGAAGATTGATGCAAAAATACTCAATAAGATACTTGCAAACCAAATTCAAGAACACATCAAACACATCATCCACCATGATCAAGTAGGCTTTATCCCAGAGATGCACGGATGGTTCAACATATGAAAACCCATCAATTTAATCTACTATATAAACAAACTGAAAGAAAAAAAATCACATAATCTCATTAGATGCAGAAAAAGGCTTTGAGAAAATCTACCACCCCTTCATGATAAAAGTCTTGGAGAGATAAGGGATACAAGGCCCATACCTAATTAGCAATGCTGATATCCAACATGAAACTAAATGGAGAGGCGCTCAAAGCAATCTCACTAAAATCAGAGACAAGACAAGGTTGCCCACTCTCTCCATATCTCTTCAATATAGTACAAAAAGCTCTAGCTAGAGCAAGACAACTAAAGGAGATCAAAGGCACACAACTCAGAAAAGAAGAAGGAAAAGCATCACTATTCATAAATGATATGATCATATATATAAGCGGCCCTAAAAATTCCATAAGAGAACTCCTGCAGCTGATAAATTCTTCCAGCAGAGTGGCCGGATACGTGATTATTTTTTAAAAACTCAATAGTCCTCATGTATACAAATGACTAACAGGTTGAGAAAGAAATTAAGGAAACCACACCCTTCATAAGAGCCACAAAATATCTAGTATCTCAGGTTAACTCTAACCAAGCAAGTGAAAAACCTGTGTGACAAGAACCTCAACTCTATGAAGAAAGAAACTGAAGAAAATACCAGGAGATGGAAAGATCTCCCATGCTCATGGATTGGTGGGATTAAGATAGTAAAAATGGATATCTTACCAAAGGCAATCTACAGATTTAATGCAATCCCCATCAAAATACCAACACAATCACAGACCTTGAAAGAACAATTCTAAACTTCATAAGGAAAAACAAAACAAAACAAAACAAAACAAAACAATAAAACCCCAGAATATCTAAAACAATCCTATGCAATAATAGAACTTCTGGAGGTATCTCCATATCTGACTTCAAGCTATATTACAGAGCAATAGTAATAAAAACTGCATGGTACTGGCATAGAAATAGAGTGCTTAGCAATGGAAAAAAAATCTCAAACGCCTATGTACACCTGTTTTTGAAAAAGGAGCTAAAACCATACAATGGAAAAAAGACAGCATC
This sequence comes from Meriones unguiculatus, assembly GCF_030254825.1. Classification (NCBI taxonomy): domain Eukaryota; kingdom Metazoa; phylum Chordata; class Mammalia; order Rodentia; family Muridae; genus Meriones; species Meriones unguiculatus. Next base: position 19,758,924 of record NC_083367.1, on the reverse strand, counting down.
TTCAACAAAAGTGGATTTCTACCTGTAGAAAAATGCAAATAGATCCATAATTATTGCCCTGCACAAAACCCAAGTCCAAGTGGATCAAAGACCTCAACTTAAAACCAGATACACTAAATCTGCCAGAGGAACAAATGGGTAAGAGACTTGAACTCATTGGCACAGGAGACAACTTCCTGAACAGAACACCAACAGCACAGGCTCTAAGAGCAACAATCAATAAATGGGACCTCATGAAATTGAAAAGTTTCTGTAATGCAAAGGACACCATTAATAGAATAGAACGATAGTCTACAGATTGGGAAAAGCTATCCACCAATCCTGTATCTGACAAAGGGCTAATAGTCCGAATAAATAACCTCAAGAAATTAAACACCAACAAACTAAACGTTCCAATTTAAAAATGGGATACAGAGCTAAACAGAGGATTATCAACAGTGGCCTCTCAAATGGTGGGGAAGTATTCAATGTCTTTAGTCATCAGGGAAATGCAAATCAAAATGACTCTGAGATTCTATCTTACACCTATCAGAATGGCTAACATCAAAAATTCAAGTGACAACACATGTTGGCTTGGATATGGAGAAAGGAGAACCTCCTCCATCGCTGGTGGGAGTGCAAACTTGTACAACCACTATCAAAATCAACCTGCTACTTTCTCAGAAAAGTAAGCATAGCCATACCTCAAGACCCAGCTATATCACTTTGGAGCAGATACCTAAAAGATGTTCCAACATACAACATGGAAAATTTCTCAGCCATGTTCATAGTAGTTTTATTTGTAATAGCCAGAAACTGGAAATAACCTAGATGTTCTTCAGCCAAGGAATGGATAAACTGTGGTACATTTACACAATGGAATACTACTCAGCCATTAAAAGCAAGGATATCATGAAATTTACTGATTTCACGAACAGATGGAACTAGAGAAGATTATCCTGAGTGAGGTAACCTAGACTCCGAAAAACACACATGGTATGTACTCACTTATAAGTGGATTTCAGTCAAATAGTACAGGATAGATATACTACAATGCACAGACCCCAACCAGATAAGTTATGAGGAGGACCCAAGGGAGGACGTGTAAATCTCACTCAGAAGGGGAAACAGAATTGACAGAGTTATTGAGGAGTGGGAACAAGTTAAAAGAGAGAAATAAAAGAGAAATAAGGGTGGATCAGACCTGGGAAGAGTAAGGGTGCAAGGGCAGAAGGCTTGCAGAGTAAATAGAAACAGTAGGTGGGACTATCTGTGACAAACTGCAGACCTAAATCAGAATAGGGAGGATATGAGGAGGACTCTAGCAAGGACTCTCAGTTGCAGTGGCCATGGAGTCTGAAGAGGGCACCCTTTATCTAGACCAGACTCCTAGTAGACAAAGGGGATTACCAATCCACCCACAAAAACCTCAATCCAAAACTTGCCCTACCTACAAGCCCTGCAGAGACAAAGATAGAGCACAAAGAACACAGATTGAGGGAATGTCCAACCAATGTCAGGTCAAATCCTTAGACTCACCCCATGGAAGAAAGCCAACCCCTATCACTATTAACAATACCCTGATATGCTTGCAGAAGGAAGTCTACTAGAGTTGTCCTCTTAGAGGATTCACCCAAAAACCGTTTAAAACAGACACTGAGACTCACAGCCAAACATTGGTTGAAGCACGGAGAGTCTACTGGAAAAGAGGGAGGAAGGATAAATGGAACTACAGGTGACCAAAGCTCCACAAGAAGACCATCAGAACCAATCAACCAGGTCCCAGATTTGCCTGTCGAGTCTGAAGCACCAACCAAGGACACTGCATAGTTTGCTCCTGGGTCCTCTAAGTAGCTAATGGGCATCTTAGGTTTCATGTGGGCCCACTAGTGGTGCGGTGGGGGATATCTCTGACATGGACTATGTTGCCTGCTTTTCGATCACTTCCACCTGATAGGATTGCCCTACCAGGACACAGAGGAGGAAGATGAACTCAGTCCTCATGTGAATAGATGAACTGGGGTGTCTGGGTAGGGGGGTTCCCCTATGCTGAGGAATAAGAGAGGGTGTGAGGGATGGAGGAAGGGTGGAACTGGGAAGAATGAAGGGGCCTATGACCAAGATGTAAATTGAATTAATAAAAAAAAAATAGAAAAAAAAAGGAAGGCAGTAAAAAAAAAAAAAAAAGCATGATTGATTAAATGGTACCTCTCCCCATTGACCCATGGCAACTCTTTCCTCTATCAGCTTTCCACTTATTGTTGGAGTATGTCTGCAAGTTCTAGATCCTGTATTCTGGATCTTCTGGTATATCTGATAAGCCAGCCTGTCATGATCTTAAGCTTGAAATACATCTTGAAGTAAAGAAAAATTAGATCCATCTCTGTTTATGATTAAATCTGTTTCTCAAGGATTGTGTTATGCTTCATCTGTAACCTTAAATATACATGGTTCTATACTGCTTGTTCTGGAAATGGCAATGATTCCTTTGTTTTTAAGGTTATTATGACCACCTTGTTGTTATGACCACATTGTTACAGCCACCTTGCAACCATGTCTTTGTTTCAGGAGGTTGATATGACCAACTTATTATACTTCTGTAACCCTGTCTATTGCCTGCCAAATTCTCCATTTGAAACCCCTCTACTTCTGAAGTATAAGAACCCTCATCTTATATCCAAAGGGGATCTCTCAAACCCTGCCTTTAGGGAGAGACAGCCCATGTACATTAATAATAATAATAATAATAAAACTTGCTTTAGTTAATAATTGCTTTAATTTAGTTAAAACTTGCTTTAATTAATTTGGCTCTGATTTGTATCATTGTTTTTTTCCCCCTCACATCTGTAGGATGAAATTTGCAGGCAAATGGTAGGAACTGGAAAATATCATCCTGAGTGAGGTATCCCAGAAGCAGATAGTCACACAGGGTATATACTCACTCATAAGTGGATATTAGATATATAATATAGGATAAATATCCTAAAATCTGCACACCTTAAGAAACTAATCAAGAAGGAGAACTCTGGCTAAGATGCTCAATCCCAATTCAGAAAGGCAAAGAGGATGGACATCAGAAGAGGGAGAAACCAGGAAACAGGATAGGAGCCTACCACAGATGACCTCTGAAAGTCTCTACCCTGCAGGATATTAAAGCAGATGCTGAGATATATAGCCAAACTTTGTGCAGAGTGCAGAGAATCTAATGAAAGAAGTGGGAAATAGTAAGAACTGGAGAGGACAGGAGCTCCACAAGGAGAACCAAAAATCTGGACACAGGGGTCTTTTCTGAGAGTGATACTCCAACCAAGGACCATTCATGGAGATAACCTAGAACCCCTGCACAGATGTAGGCCATGGCAGCTCAGTGTCCAAGTACGTTCCATAGCAGGGACTTTCTCTGACATGAACTGATTGGCCTGCTCATTGATCACCGACCCTGAGGGGGGAGCAGCCTTACCAGGCCTCAGAGGAAGACAATGCAGCCAGTCCTGATGAGACCTGATAGACTAGGATCAGAAGAATAGGGAGGAAGACCTGCCCTACCAGTGGACTGGGGGAGGGGCATAGGTGGAAAAGAGGAAAGGAGGGTGGGATTGGGAGGGGAGGGAGGAGGGAGCTACAGGTAGGATACAAAGTGAATAAACTAATTAATAAAAATGAAAAAAAAGCAGAGAGAAGATGCACTTCTTCAGAAATGGTTTGACCTTGTTTGTCCTTTTGCAAAAGAATTTTTGTTTTGTTTTGCGTGTGTGTGTGTATGTCTGTGTGTGTGCATGTAAATCTTTATGTTTTTTTTTTAATCTAGTAAAGCATCTAAGTATTTCCCTGTAGCTAACATATAAATATGATATATAAAGTGAAAGAATTGATTCCTATTAGGAAAATATTAATTAAGTTATATGAATTCAGGAATGGAATCCATTCTTTTGCATTTTGAGAGTCAATCTTTTTTGGCCCACATTTTGTAACCGGTATTTAACTAAAAGCTTGTCATTTAGAATTCATTCTAATTTTTAAAAATGTTGGCATTTTTAATTAACTGAATTTGTAGTCACAGGATAATAATACACATTCCAAGATGCTAAATCTACACAACTGTTAGAAAATGCTTTTTGAATAATCACAGGAAGAGAACATTGCTAGTGAAAAACTGAATGAATAAAACCAAAGATACTAATTTTAAGTGTCAATTATAAATTCAAATCATTTCCAACACACACACAGACAGACACACACACACACATACCAGCTTAAACTTAGGGTGGATGCTCTTGATATCACTATTTGTACGAACCACTTTAGAAAAGTGAAGTCTCAAAAGTGAGACAAAGGGGTTTAAATATATGCCACCATGGCTGTGCATGCGACAGTGTCTTTATGCTCCTTGCCTGGAAGAACTCAGGAACAAGCCTGTTGTGCCAATTGCAATGAATAAAGTAGTACTTAATAGTAACTCTTCCATAGTTAAAAATTAATGTTGTTGGTAAAACCTTACCCGGGTGTGGTAATACAGTCCTGTAATGCCAGCACTCTGGAAACTGAGTGAGGAAGATCATGAGTTCAAGATATGCCTGTGCTAGATCTTGATTCAAACAAAACCCAAATCAAACCCTTTTGTTTCTGTACTTTAACCTCTTTCCCCATGTGTATTTGTGTATAATGAATGGCAATGCAAAGTAAGTTTTATACTGTGAGCTGTGGATCAAAAATAAAATACACATTTTCTTCATAGTCACCACTGCTGAGAGGGTTGTTCACACGTGTGATTCCACCTGTTCTTAAGTGACCAGGACAGATGCTGCCTACACTATGTTTCTGGGACAGGCTTCTCTGTGATCCTATTTAATTAATCCTCACCTGTGTCATATTTGTCCTCTCTGTGGCCATTGATGTTACTGTTTGTTGTTATGACAGTTTTGCAGCAGCATTAAAAATACCCTTTTTCCTCTATAAAAGTTAATGCATTTGATGAAAAGCAAACTTACCTCTAAATCACACTGAAGATTATCATTGTTATATATGTATACATTTTAAAATTTATATTTATCCTCTATCAGATGTGTAAAATATGAATATTTAAGTCAGGTAGTGTACAGATTAGCATAGTATTTCACAGTTAACTTATTTACTTTATAAACTAGACACCTGATTTTATGTTATCCAATATTACTCTCTCAAATTATTCTCCCAAACTATAGAATATGCAGTTTTAGAGATACAATATGAATTATCGTTCCATCTTCCTATTGTTGGATCTATGTATAGTTTTACATCTGAAAATCTTAGTCAGAAAACCTTTATATTTATCTTCATTATCACATCCTTTGGATGAATTCCCAGAAGAGTGATTGCGGGTCTGGAACCATTATGTGTTTTACACATCCTGATTTGCTTCAGCAAGGCAGGACCTTGTCAGTTCTACCATCCCTAGTGCATGGGGAGACCCTGCTGCCATCTTTTCACTCATGATAGCCTTTTGAAATAACCATAGCCTTCCCATAGAGTACTACCAACTGGAAACCAAGTATTCAAATACAACCAAGTATTCAAATGTCTCTAGGGGACATTTCTCTTTCAAATCACCACATCTGCATGTTGATTTGTGAATGGAACTTTTTGTTTGTTTGGTTTCTCTTTATAGCTTTGGCTGTCCTAGCCTTGCTTTGGAGACCAGGCTGCCGTTCAACCCAGAGAGATCTGCCTGGCTCTGCCTCCCCAAGTGCTGGAATTGTAGGCGTGTACCACGATACCCAGCAAGAACTATATTTTTTGATTACTAAAAATTAGCCACTTAGACTTTTGTGCATGTGTGAAACATTTTATTTATTATGTAAGCAAAGTTCATATTAACTGTTTGGTTTGCTTTTAGAGAATATACCCCCCCCACACACACACTACCACCTTTTAACAGTTTGGTATGGCTTTTTAACATCATTCAAATTTTATATCTCTGGCATTATTAGAATCACTTTCCTGGTTTGTATCTTAAGTAATCTCTTTTAATTATAGAGCTAAGAAAACTTTAAAATTGGCTCAAAATATAAGTCTATGTAAAATTAAAAGCTAGATTCCCTTTTTTTAAAAAAATCTACTTGAGTGTAATGTGTCGTGGTTTTAGTGGCTTTTCTGTTGCTGTGATAAAATACCATGGCCAAAAGTAACTCTGGGAAGAAAGTGTTTACTTTGGCTTCCATTTCTAGAGGCCTAGAGTCCATCTTGGCAGAGAAGAGATGACAACAGGCAGAGAAGGCATGGAAGGCAAGAACAGAGAGCTGGCAAATCTAATTCCATCTGCACACAGGAAACAGATAACAGCAGCTGGGGCCAGGCTATAAAACCACGAAGCTCTATACCCCTAATTGCCATGCTTTCTCCAGCAAGGCTTTACACTCTCAGGGTTCCTAAACCTTTCCTGACAACACTACCAACTTGAGAACAAATATTCAAATATAGGAGCCTGTAGGGAACATTTCTTTTTCAAACCATCACATCTGAACTTTAATTTGTAAATTGAACTGTTGACTTAAAAGTTTTAAATAGCCAAATCATGAAATTTATTGAATTTTCCCCACTTCTGCCATAACTGGTTTTTAGAACTTTCGATGTATTAGGAAGTATTTTTCATTTAATTTTCTTCTTAACTTTTTATGATTTAATTCTTAGAGCTAACTCTTTAAAATATCAGTAATTCATTTTGATGCATGGTATAGTTCTGATCAATATATTATTTCAAATAGTTAATACTATGGTTAAATATGAGGCTTTGTTGTTTGCTTTTTATCCCTAGGAACCTTATTTTTAAAATGGCATTGGGTGTGTGGATGTTGGGTAGAAGGGCCCTTGGGAACTGGCACTCGGAAGGAACTGACAACAGTCAACACTCCCTCCCCTCTGGACAGTTTCTTGACTGCCCTTCACTCCTAGGATTTCTCACAGCTCCTCGTTTCTACCTTGTCCTTACTACTCTGCCCCTTATTTTAGGTCCTGCAACTTCCTCCCTGGCCTCTGACACCAACCACTCACTATATTGAATGGCTTAAAATCCTCTCTTTCATCCCAGACCTCAGTCCAGGAGTTCCTGTCCATAGGTATACCCTACTAATGTGCCATTGTCCTTTCAATGTTAACTCGGAGCTTGTCTATTCCCTTTCTCCCAAGGCCCTCTTCCATTATCATCTTCGCCTTACAGAATGGGGCCATTGTCTTCTGATTTCTTAAATAAACCTGAAGGAATCCCTTATGCTGCCACTTCTCTATCCAGTCATCAAATCCTTTCACAGTGTCTCCCCTTTTCACTTAAATGAAACACAATTTATTCTTGATTGCTGTGAAACCTGTTGCATTCCCCCAGCCATCACCTTTCTGCAGACTGCATCCCTATCATTACAAATATATCTCTAATAAAAAACTGAATTTGTACCAGGTACTGGTGACACTCAGGAGGCAGGCAGATCTCTGTAAGTTCAAAGTCAGTTTGGTAGACAGGGCAAGTTCCAGGGCAGGTAGCACTGCATAGTGAGACCCTGACTCAAACAAAACAAAACAAAACACAAACACTCCCCCCAAAGAACCAAAATTATACTATGTGTGTCTTTCTGCTTCTGGGATACTTCTCTCAGAATGATCTCTTCTAGTTTCCACCATTTGCCCGCAAGTTTCATGATTTTCTTGTTTTTAATTGCCAAGTAGTATTCCGTTGTGTAAATGTACCACAATTTCCATCCCTCAATGGAGGGACACATGTTTTTATTTGTTTGTTTGTTTTTGTTTTTGTTTTTCCAGATTCTGGCTACTAGGAATAAAGCTGCTATAAACATGGTTCAGCAAATTTCCTTGTTGTGTACTTGAGCATATTTTGGATATATGGCTAGGAGTAGTATAGATGGATCTCGAGGTAGCACTATTCCTAGTTGTCTAAGAAAGCACCAGATTGATTTCCAAAGTGCTTGCACAAGTTTACATGCCCACCAGCAATAGAGGAGGACTCTCTTTTCTCCACATCCTCTCCAGCATGTGTTGTCACTTGATTTTTTTAATTTTAGCCATTCTGATGAGTGTAAGGTGAAATCTCAGGGTTGTTTTGATTTGCACTTCCCTGATGACTAAGGATGTTGAGCATTTCTTTAAGTGTTTCTCTGCCATTCGATATTCCTCTATTGAGAATTCTCTGTTTAACTCTGTACCTCATTTTTTAATAGGATTTCATGTTTTTTTTTGCTGTTTAACGTCTTGAGTTCCTTATATATATTCTGGATATTTGCCCTGTTGTCAGATATAGCAGATATAGTCAGATATAGTTGGTGAAAATCCTTGAATCAGAAAGACACACATGGTATATACTAAGTTATATGTGGATATTATACATATAATATAGGATAATCATACTAAAATCTGTACACCTAAAGAAGCTAAGGAAGAAGAAGAACCTTGGGTAAGATGCTCAGTCTCATTCAGAAAGACAAAAAGAAATAAACTTCAGAAGATGGAGAAAATAGGGAATAGGACAGGAGCCTACCACAGAGGGCCTCTGAAAAACTCTACCCAGCAGGGTATTAAAGCAGATGGTGAGATTCACAGCCAAATTTTGGGCAGAGTGCAGGGAATCTTATGAAAGAAGGAGGAGATGAAAGACCTGGAGGGGACAGGAGCTTCACAAGGAGAGTAACAGAACCCAAATATCTGAGCCCTGGGATCTTTTCTAAGACTGATATTCTAACCCAAGACCATGCATAGAGATAATCTAGAATCCCTGCACAGATGTAGCCCATGGCAGCTCAGTCACCAACTGGGTTCCATAGTAAGGGGAACAGAGGGTATCTCTGACATGAATTCAGTGTCTGGCTCTTTGATCATCTCCCTCTGGTGGGTTGCAGCCTTACCAGTCCACAGATGAAGACAATGCAGCAAGTCCTGATGAGACCTGATAGACTAGAGACAGATGGAAGGAGAGGAGGACCTCTCCTATCAGTGGACTAGGGCAGGGTCTTGGGAGGATGAGAGGGAGGGAAGGCAGGATTTGGAGGGGACTAGGGAGGGTGCTACAGCTGGGATACCAAGTGAATAAACTGTAATAAATACTAAAAATAAATAAAAAATAAAAAGAACCAAAATTAACTTCTAACCCCATCCTCACTACCAACCACAGTACTCAGAACAAGGTCATTGCTTTCCTTCAGGCCTCCTCTTTCCTCTAACAGCTGGCAGAGGGAAGCATCTGAGCCCCTCAAATAGCAGAAGCTCTGGCTCACTCTACCTTCCTAGTTTAGTCCCCTTGGCTTCCCACGAGTCAGTCAGTCTTTTTCTGCCTATCCAAACCCAACAATCCTCTGCTGCCACTGTGTCCGTGTGTCCTTTTCTTCAGAGGGAAACAACTCAGCCCCATTGCAAGAGAGGTAGAGAAAGGGAGGGAAGAGATTTTTATTTTATTTGTTTATTTTTGTTATGATGATGATGATAATGATGAATATGTTGACAATTTGGTGTACTTCAGGCTTGTCTCAAGCTGGCTGTATAGCCGAGGATTACCTTGAGCTTAGAAGTTTCCTATCTTCACCTGCTGGTCCTGAAGGTTTTTAAACGTCTTTGGATTCAGGGTGTATGGAATACAGTTCTTGCTGGCTGAGAAGTAGCTGAGGCCTGGTTTCTTTGCTTATATACAGGATCATTAATTTTTAACATATGGGGCAGCCCCACAGGTTCACTGCTGGGCTGCTTAAAGATTCTAAGTTGTTAATTACATCTATTGATTTTTTTTTCTTCTCTCTTTTCAATTTCTGCTTTAGCTGGTTTGGTAGTTATCTCAATGTACTAAGATAAGTGTATTCATTTTAATCTTCCTCTAAACCTTTCTTGTAGATTATTTCTCACGTGCATTTCCTATTTATTAGAGAACTGTATTAGAGTCTAATGTATGAACCTAATACATTATTATTTAAAAGGTCCTTGCAGGGCAGACATAGGACACAGTCTTTGCTGGATGACTTCAGCCTGAAATGGGGGGTGGGGGAGGGTAGCTGTTTACTGAACGAATTTTGGTTCGAGAACAGCTAAACATAGCCGTTTTCCGGGTTGCAGGGATATGGCTGGCGCAGCAAGAGGTAGGTACAAAAGGCCAGGCCCCTCCCTGCCCTCTGTCCAAAGCTCTCAGTGGATCCCTCAGGCGGGCGGAGCCTGGCCTGCAGCCAGCCACAGATCCCCACCTTTGCAGGATGCCTGGTTCCCCAGGTCCTCCAGGGCATTAGGTGGGCAGCCTTGATCTCTGAGTCCTCCCGCTGGGGAGCGCACCTGACGCGGCGGGAGTGCCGGCGGGCGTGGCGGCGGGGCTGACGTGGCCCGCGGCGTGGAGCAGGCGTGATTCATCAGCGGCCGCGGAGCGCTATGGGGATGAGCACAGCGGCCGCCTAGGCGCGTCCCCTGTGCGGATCTCTGGGTCGGGGGCCTGGCTGTGGGAAGGCCAAGATGGAAGAGATCCTGAGGAAGCTGCAGAGGGACGGATCCGGGAGCAAATACAAAGCCATCAAGGAGAGCTGCACCTGGGCCCTGGGTAAGCAAGGACGATCAATGAATGCTCTGGAGGCGAGGGGGTGAGTGGGGACTCTTGCTCTGAGATCACCTGCTCTACAGGGCCCCTGGGCGGTAGGGATTATCACCGAGTATGGGTTACGGGTGCTTGTTGCGCAATTCCAAGAGGTGCCTCCGGGAATTGATGCCTGGTATGAAAATCTTGGCTAGGCGCTGACATCCAGCTGTCTCCATCTGGTCTCCTCACCTCCTCCCAAACCTCTATGGGAACCCTTGCCTTTGGCACTAGGCATCCCCATTCCTGGTTCCTAGCTCCCATAGACAAGGGTTCCTCATAGCCTAGTTAGGACCTCCCGTTTATGTGAAATTGTGACCCTGGTTCCCAGGCATATGGAAGGAAAAAGGAAGTTTATTAAAAGCGACAGCCGTCTTGTCATACAATGGTGAGTGGAGCCAGGAAGGAAGGGTTTTTAATTTGATTTTCCTGATAGAGGCCACCTTGCTAAGTGTTCCCTGCTACTTAAGGCTGTTGTGCACGGAAAACAACAGTCTGGAGGAATCCTGTCACTCCTGCAGTTCTGTTAGAGACTTGACCCTCAGACAGGTGAGCTTTTAGTTGTGTGAGCTGTGCTAAAATTAAAATAAGTTCCCTGTAGCAAATGAGGATTTCTCATTATGTAGGCTGCAGTCCTCAACAGCTGAAAATAAGCAGAATGACATAACAATTAGGCAAGACCAAGGCACTGAGAATGGTGAGGGTGAAACTGCCATAGACAGTCTGAGTATACTTTGGGTAACAGAGATGCTTTTAAAACAGGGAAGGCCTAAGGGAACCAGGACAGCTCTGTGAACCCCTTGATTTACCAGAGCCTGTGTGTTATGCCTTGGTAACCAGTCAATTAAAAAAAAAAAAATACAGAACGTCTTCCCTTGAATTAAAAACCATTCGGGCTCTTGTCATGATTTTGTGCTGTGTGCAACCTGAAAAAAAATACACAGGAATGCCACTAAAGAAAGAATTCTGAATGTTTTAGGTCTTACTGTTCCAATGGAAGGTCTTAATACATGTGTGTGTGTGTGTGTGTGTGTGTGTGTGTGTATAGTAACACCATTCTTTGTTTAATTTCTGCATATCACTAAATTGTCTCAATTATTGTCCAGGTTGCTTATCTTGTAGGTACGACTAGCTCTTGGCCATTTTAGTTTAATGTTAAATGAAAGTGGTCTAGCTGTTTGAGAAGCAGCAAGGCTCTTAAAGCCAGTGTGGCCATTGTCATTCAGCAGTGATTCCATGCTGGATTCCCAAGAAAGGTCACTGATGTCTGGGTAACATAATAAAGCAGGGCCTGACTGTGCATAAGATGCATCGTTTCTAGTATTATTAGTTTACTGTAAATAAAACTGACAGATAAGCAGAGGGCAGAGCAACCCAGTGTTTTTGATAAGTTGGATGTTTAATATTCAACATCTTGAGTTTAAACCATAGCGTTGCATATAGGCTCTTGAAGCTACCAAGGAAGCCCAGAGCTGAGGACAGGTAGATTTTCTGTGTCAAGCTCAGAATTCACCTTAACTGTAAAGAGAAATGTGGTCCCTTTTGTTCTTCAATGGTTACTCTGCAATTAGCAAGAGATAAAACTGACAGTTAAAAAATAGCAGCGGCATTCCTTTGTACATGGGAATAACCACAAGTGGAAAACAGGCCAAAGAAGAGTTTGAGGATGAGGAAAGAAGGAAGGGAGAGTGGGTAGATTTTACTTAAAGAGTGGGTAAGCTTTGAGTTCTTTGTTTTTCTTCTATTTTTTGAGCCAACATTTCAGACTCTCCCTGCAGTGAAGAGTTCTGAAACCTGAAGGGAGGCAGCATATGCAGAATAAACAAAGGCATTGGAGGTAGTTTTTTGTGTCTTTCTACCTTCCTCCATTTCCTACTGCCAAGTCAAGGTTTTTACTAGAAAACATTTGTCACTGCTCAGTCCTCATTTTAAAAAGTACATTAACATTTAAATTTCTAATTCTGTACTTAGAAACCTAGACCAGTTCACTTAATTTTGCCCACCAAGAGTTGTGGGGCCTGGTGGTAGTTATCTGTGGCACTTTCTTGGTGACTCCATGCACAACAGTTGTTTTCTTTTCTCCTGGTACTCTCTGTCAGGGATTTCTCTTCCAGATCCTCCAAGGCCTTCTTGCTCACACTTGCTTGCACTGCCTGCCTCAGTAGAATCGTTTCCCCTTCGGGCTTAGAGCCCTGCCCTCAAAGACTCTATTAGAGCAGTTACTATTTTCTTCTTAGTTTTGGTATGTGCATAGCTGCAAGGGAAGGATAATTAATAAACATGTTGAGTGCAAAGGTGAGGCAAGTTATAGATGACCAACACCACACAATTTGCTTGCTCCATCCATTAAATGTCCCTTAGAAGAATAATGGGGTTTGGGCTGATGTGAAATTATACAGCTTTAAGGACCTTGTCTTGATCTTTATGAATTGTCTGACATGCTCTACATGGATTTTGGGTGTCCATAAACTTAGACCATTTTGGAAGATTGGGGTCATCCCTCAATTAGGTTGTTATGGGAGATTGGTATCACCCCCTACTTAGTCTATGCTAGGAGAGGCGAGTAAACTTACCCAGCCTTCCGTGGGGGAGCATGCTGTTGGAATTAGTTTCAGCTGTGAATTTGACATAAACCCAGAGTCACCTGGGAAGAAGAGGCCTCAATTGAAGAATTACCTAGATTAGATTGGCCTGTGATGATGCTCATGATGCATTTTCTTTCATTTTAAAAATTTAATACAATTTATTCACTTTGTATCCCAGCTGTAGCCCCACCCTCATCCCCTAAGAATCCTTCCCTCCCTCCCTCTCTTCCTATCTCCCTCATCTCCTCCCATGCTCCTTCCCCTGACCACTGATTGTGGAGGACTTCCTCCCTTTCCACCTATCCTGTCAGTTCTCATCAGGACTGACTTTTATAGTCTTCTTCTGTGGTCTGGACAGGCCGCTCCCCCTTCAGGGGGAGGTGATCAAAGAGCCAGCCGCTGAGTTCATGTCAGAGGCAGCCCTTGCTCCCCTTAATAGGGAACCCATTTGGAGACTGAGCTGCCACGGGTTACCTCTGGTTAGCGGGTCCAGGTTATCTCCATGAATGGTCCTTTGTTGGAGTCTCAGTCTCAGGTAAGTCGCCTAGGCCCAGATCTTTTGGTTGTGTTCTCCTTGTAGAGCTCCAGACTCTTCTAGGTCTTTCTATCTCTCCCTTTTTTCATAAGATTCTCTGCACTCCACCCAAAGTTTGTCTATGAGTTTTAGCATCTGCTTTAACACCCTGCTGGGTAGAGTCTTTCAGAGGCCCTCTCTGAAAGACAAGGCTTCTGTCTTGTTCCTTGTTTTCACCTTCTTCCGATATCTATCCCATTTGTCTTTCTGAATAAAGATTGAGCATCTTTCCCAGGGTCGTCCTTCTTGCTTAGCTTCTTTCAGTGTACATATTTTAGTATATTTATCCTATATTATATGTCTAATAGTCACTTATTAGTGAGTATATACCATGTGTGTCTTTCTGCTTCTGGGATACCTCACTCAGAATGATCTTTCTTAGTTCCCACCATTTGCCTGGAAATTTCATGATTTCCTTGTTTTTAATTGCTGAGTAGTATTTCATTGTGTAAATGTACCACAATTTCTATATCCACTCCTCCATTAAGGGACATCTGGGTTGTTTCCAGGTTCTGGCTATTACGAATAAAGTTGCTATGAACATGGTTGAGCAAATGTCCTTGTTGTATACTTGAGTATCTTTTGGATATATGCCCAGGAGTGGTATAACTGGATCTTGAGGTAGCAATCTATTCCTAATTGCCTGAGAAAACACCAGATTGATTTCCAAAGTGGATGTACAAGTTTACATTCCCACCAGAAAAAGAGGAGGGTTCCCCTTTTTCCACCTCCTCCCCAGCATGTGTTGTCACTTGAGTTCTTGATGTTAGCCATTCTGGTGGGTTTAAGGTGAAATCTCTGGGTCGTTTTGATTTGCATTTCCCTGATGAGTAAGAATGTTGAGCATTTCTTTAAGTATCTCTCTGCCATTCGATATTTCTCTATTGAGAATTTCTCTGTTTAGCTCTGTACACCGGTTTTTAGTTGCATTACTTGATTTGTTGCTGTTTAACTTCTTGAGTTCTCTATATTCTGCATATTAGCCCTCCAGATATAGGGTTGGTGAAGACACTTTCCCAAATTGTAGGCTGTCATTTTGTTGTGATGACAGTGTCCTTTGCTTTATAGAAGATTTTCAGTTTTATGAGTTCCCATTTACTGATCGTCTATCTCAGAGATTGGGATGTTGATGTTCTGTTCAAGAAGTTGTCTCCTGTGCCAATGAGGTGAAGGCTTTTTTCTACTTTTTCTTCTAGCAGATTTAGTGTGTTTGGTTTTATGTTGAAGTCTTTGATCCACTTGGACTTTAGTTTTGTGCAGGGTGATAAGTATGGATCTATTTGCATTTTTGTACATGTAGACATCCAGTTAGACCAGCACCGTTTGTTAAAGATGCTATCTTTTTTCCATTGTATAATTTTGGCATCTTTGTCAAAGATCAGGTGTCCGTAAGTGTGTGGGTTTATTTCTGGGTTTATTTCTATTCAATTCTATTGATCCTCCATTCTGTTTCTATGCCAGTACCATGCAGATTTTATTACTGTTGCTCTATAGTACAGCTTGATATCAGGGATGGGGATCCCTTCAGAAGATCTTTTATTGTAGAGGACTTTTAGTGATTCTAGGTTTCTTATTCCATATAAGGTTGAGAATTTTTCTTTCAAGGTCTGTAAAGAATTGTATTAGTATTTTGATGAGAATTGCATTGGTAAGATGGCCATTCTTAGTGTTAATTCTGCCAAGCCATGAGCATGGGAAATCTTTCCAATTTCTGATAGGTTTTTCAGTTTCTTTCTTCAGAGACTTGAAGTTTTTGTTCATACAAGACTTTGACTTGCTTAGTTAGAGTTACACCAAGATACTTTATGGCTATTGTCAAGGGTGTTTTTTCCCTAATTTCTTTCGCAGCCCATTTGTCTTTTGTATACAGGAGGGCTACTGATTTGAGTTAATTTTGTACCCTGCTACTTTGCTCAAGTTCTTTATCAGCTGTAGGAATTCCTTGGTAGAATTTTTGGGGTCACTCAGGTATACTATCATATCATCTGCAAATAGTGATACTTTGAATTATTCCTTTTCGATTTATATTACCTTGATCTCCTTCAGTTGTCTTATTGCTCTAGCAAGGACTTCAGAACTATGTTGAAGAGATAGGGAGAGAGTGGGCAGCCTTGCCTTGTCCCTGAGTTCAGTGGGATTGATTTATGTTTCTCTCCATTTAGTCTGATGTTGGCTATAGTATACTGCCTTTACTGTGTTTAGATATGTGCCTTGTATCCCTGATCTCTCCAGGACTTTAAACATAAATGAATGTTGGATTTTATCAAATGCTTTTTCAGCATTTAAGGAGATTATCATGTAGTTTTCTTTTTTTCAGTTTGTTTATATGGTGCATTACATTGATGGATTTCTGCATATTGAACCACCCCTGCATGCTTGGGATGAAGCCTTCTTGGTCATAGTGGATATCTTGGATTCAGTTTGTGAATGTTCTGCTTAGTAGTTTTTAATCAATGTTCATAAGGGATATTGGCCTGAAATTCTCTTTCTTTTTTGGGTCTTTGTGAGGTTTATGTACCAACGTGACTGTGGCTTCATAGAATGAGTTTGGCAGTGTTCCTTTTGTTTCTATTTTGTGGAATAGTTTGAAGAGACTTGGTGTTAGCTCTTCTTTGAAGCTCTGATAGAATTCTGCGCTGAAACTGTCTGGCCCAGGCATTTTTTTTGAATGGGAGACTCTTGATGATGTATTCTTTTTCCTTGGGGGATATAGAACTATTTACTTCATTTACGTGGTCTTGATTCAGCTTTGGTAAGTGGAATTGATCCAGAAAATTGTTCATTTTATTTAGATTTTCAAATTTTATGGCACATAGGCTTTCGAATTAAGACCTAATGATTGTTTATATTTCGTCAGTGTCTGTTGTTATGTCCCCCTTTTCATTTGTTATTTGGTTGATTTGGATAGTGTCTCTCTGCCTTTTAGTTACTTTTGCAAAGGGTTTGTCTATCTTGTTGATTTTCTCAAAGAACCAGTTCTTCGTTTCATTGATTCTTTGAATTGTTTTATTTGTTTCAAATTTATTGATTTCAGCTCTAAGTTTAATTATTTCTAGCCATCTACTCATTTTTGGTGTGTCTGCTTCTCATTTTTTTAGGGCTTCAGGTGAGCTGTTAAGTTACTTGAATGAGATGTTTCGAATTTCTTCTTGAAGGCACTTAGTGCTGTGAATGTTCCTCTTAGCAGTGCTTTTGTTTTGTCCCACAAGTTTTGGTATGTTGTGTCTTATTGAATTCTAGGAAGTCTGTAATTTCTTTCTTTATGTCTTCCCTGACCCAGCTGTCATTGAGTAGCGAGTTGTTCAGTTTCCATGTGTATGTTGCTATTTCTGTTATTTTTGAGGTCCAGCTTTAGCTCATGATGGTCAGAAAGGATACACGGGATTATTTCAGTCTTCTTGTATCCATTGAGGTTTGCTTTATGGTCTGTTTTGGAAAATGTTCCTTGTCATGCTGAGAAGAAGGTAAATTCTTTTGTTTTTGGGTGAAAAATTCTGTAGATGCCTGTTAGGTCCATTTGATTCATGATGTCTGTTAGAGTCATTGTTTCTTTGTTTAATTTTTGTTTTGTTGACCTGTCCTTTGTTGAGAGTGGGGTGTTGAAGTCTCTCACTATTAATGTGTGGGTATCTATGTGTTGTTTAAGTTTTATTAATCTTTCTTTTACAAATGTGGGTGCCCTTGTATTTGTGGCATAGATGTTCAGAATTGTGATGTCTTCTTGGTGGAAGTTTCCATTGATGAGTATTAAGTGACCTTCCCCATCTCTCTTGATTAATTTTGGTTGAAAATCTATTTTATTAGATATTAGAATGGCTACTCCTGCTTGCTTCTTCTGTCCATTAGCCTCGAAAACATTCTTCCAGCCCTTTAGCCCTTTACTCTCAGGTAATGTCTATCTTTGTGACTTAGGTGTGTTTCTTGTATGCAACAGATTGTTGGGTCTTGTTTATGTATCCTTTCTGTTAGTCTGTTCCTTTTTACTGGAGAGTTGGATCTACTGATGTTGAGAGAGATTAACGAGCGGTGGCTGTTAGATCCTTTGATTTTGATGTGGTCGTGTGTTTGTGTGCTTGGCTACTTTTAGTTTTGCTGTAGTGAGTTTATTTATTTCCTGCATTTTCCTGAAAGTAGTTAGTTTTCTGGGGTTGTATTTTTCCTTCTAGTATCTTCTGTAACACTGAATTTGTGGGTAGGTATTGTTTAAATTTGTTTTTGTGGTTGAATATCTTGGCTTCTCCATCTATGATGAGTAGGATGAGTATGAGAGTTTTGTTGTGTATAGTAGCCTGGGTTGATATTTGTGTTCTCTTTGGGTCTGCATGATATCTGTCCAGGTCTGTATGGCTTTCATAGTTTCTGTTGAAAAGTCAGGTGTGATTCTGATGGGTTTGCCATTATATGTTACTTGGCCTTTTTCCCTTGCAGCTTTTAGTATTGTTTCTTTGTTCTGTATTCTTACTGTTTTGATTACTATGTTATTATTATATTCTTTATTATTATTATATACTATGTTATATTATATTCTTTTCTGGTCCAATTTATTAGATGTTCTGTAGGCCTCTTGTATGGGTATAGGCCTCTCCTTTAATTTGGGGAAATTTCCTTTATGGTTTTGTTGAAAATATTTTCTGATCCTTGGAGGAGGGAATCTTGTTTTTCCTCTATTCTTATTATTCTTCAGTTTTGTCTTTCATGTTGTCTTGGATTTCTTGGATGGTTTGTGTTAAGAATTTTTTAGATTTAACATTTTCTTTGATGGATACATCGATTTCTTCCATTGTATCTTCCACACCTCATATTCTTTCTTCCATCTCTTGTAGTCTATTGGTTATGCTTACCTCTGCAGTTCCTGTTTTCTTCCCTAAGTTCTCTCTCTCCATGATTTTTCTCCATTTGTGTTTTCTTTAATTTTTCCAATTCTGTCTTCAGGTCTTTAACCGTTTTGTTGACTTCCTTCACCTGTCTGACTGTATTTTCCTGTTTTTCCTTTAAATTCCTTTACCTGTTTCTTTGAACATTCTTCTGTTTCTTTTATTTCTTTCAGTGACTTAATTATTTCCTCTCTGAAGGCCTCAAATTGTTTGGCTGCTTCTTCCTGTATTTCTTTATGGATGACCATAATCTGTTTGACTTTATTTTCTTCTGTTCCTTTACTGATGGCTCTAATATGTTTAAATTATCTTTCTCCTATTGTTTATGCATTTTGTTTGCTTCCTCCATTAACCTCTTCATAAGCATAGATGTAAGGTCATCCCCCTGAATTTCTCTTATGATAGTTGTCTAGCACTGCTTGCCCTGGATAACTGGGTTTGGGAGATGTCACATTTCTTTGGCTTTTGGTGGTTGTGTTTTAATGTTGGACTTTACCCATCTGGCTGTCTCAGGTGTTGGTTGTTAGTTTCTGGCAAGTCCTAGAATCCTGGGTTGAGGAGAATCCCCTTGGTAGGAAGATAGTTGTTCCTGAAGTAGTCCTCCTGAGCTTTTTGGTGTATGGTCACTGAATGCCCGGTGCTTCTCAGGAATTATCATTTCTGACAATTCTCAGGAATTGTCTCACTTCAGGTGTATGGACCTGGGTGGTAACTGTGGTCGTTGGTAGTCAGGTGGGCTCTCCTGTCACCCGGAGAAGTCCTGGAGACAGCTGCCCTGCTGCTGGTTTACTTGCTCTGAATTTAGTGGGCTGCTGCTGCTGCTGCTGCTCTCATGCTGTGTTTACTGGGTGCAGCCCTCTTGAAGAACCAGGGAGACTGAAGTTTGGTTAGTTTAGCTAGGGAGACAGGTTGCACCTTGGTGCAGTGTCTGGAGCTGAACCCCGTAGATCCCAGGCTTCTGCAGGTCTGAGGTTGGAGCTCTGTGCCCCAGTACCCAATCAGTAATCAGTGGGAGGTAAGCACAGCAGTCCTGCATGCAGCAGGAGGCAAGAGTTTGGAGCCTGTGGGAGCCCAGAAATTTTTCTGGAGCTGGGCATCCTGAGGTCAGTACTGATGTTTCCTCCACTGTGGGGTTTTCTTCTGACAGGGAGTCTCAGTATGTGGTGTTTTGGGGTCCGCAGTTCAGTCTGGGATTGTGAGTAGAGCAAGCAGGCACAGGTGAGTCACTTTGTGATGGCATCTGGGTGCTTTTAGGAACCCAGGAACTTTTCCCAAGATCTTTTGAGGGGAGGGATTTGGCTGAGTGCCCTGTGGTTGGACCTGCCATTGCCCTCACCATTGGATTTCTTCCCAACATAGAAACCCAGTCACTGGAGCCCTGGGGCCCACAGTTCTGTCTGGGATAGTGAGTCGGGCGTGTGGGCAGGTATCTGGGCTGGTGGCTGAGTGCCCCCCAGACACCAGATTCTTTACCAGGGATTGTCTGGGTGACAATCCCTGAGGTTAGTTCTGATTGCTTCCTTCACCATGGGGTTTTCTTTTGACTGGAAATCCCAGTCTTTGGTGTTGTGGGGTCCTCAGTTCAGTCTGAGACAGTGATCAGAGCACGCAAGCATGTGGCTTTGGGCTGGTGACTGAGCACCTGCCTGCACTGGAACCCTGAAACTGTTCCCTGTTCCGGGTTTTAGCAGGGTGACCTGATCTGGATTGCTTCCTACCCATGGGGTTTCCTCTCACCTGGGAAACACAACTGCTGGTGTTTTAAAGCTCGGAGTTCAGTTTTTTGGTCACTGTGCAATCACTTCTGTCCTGCTCGTCAGATACAGTGTCCTCTTGGTGCTGACATCTTGAATCCTCCATGAGGCATGTTCTTAACTGCTACTTGATACAGAAGAGTCGAGACCACTGTGAGCAGTACCATGCCTAGGGAGGTGGGACGTGAGCTGTATAAGAAAGGTAGCTGAGTGTGAGCCTGCAACAACCCCCAAAGCAGTTTTCCTTTGTCTTCTTGTGCTCTGACCTCCCTCAATGGATGAAGGTCTATAACCTGTTAGTTGAAATAAACCCTTTCTTCTCCATTGGCTTTTGGACATGGTGTTTATCATAGCACCAGAGATTATACTAGGACACATAATCATCATCTTTAGAATATAATCTGACAGCAGTCATCTCAAAAAAGAAAGGTTAAACTAATAAGTTTTTCTGGGAGGAGGTGAGGCAGACTTTCTAGAAGCTGATACATCTGCAGAGCTGTGGAAATTATGTGACTGTTCAAAAAGTAAAAACAAAGAAACAAAAAACACAGGACCTTTGTGGCTAACCCAGACCTTTGCTAACTGTTCTTTGTTTTACTGTAGTTGCAACTTTTTAACATTAGTCTAGCAGAATTGTCTGTTTCAATCTCAAAATTCTAGATAAGGATAGACAGTGGGAGTAAAGTCTATTCTGTGAGAAAGTCAGATGCTCTTCTAATTCATGAATAATCCTCCCTTCATTGTAGCTCACCTATAAGTTCAGCTACCTAAAATTGAAAGATTGTGACTCAGATTCCTTTACTCTCTGTCTGCATAAAATTTCTTCCCAATTCTTTATTTTATGTCATCTCTAAATTTTTTTTCTGATGGTGACAAGAACTTGGAAACATTTGTTAGAAGTTTCTGCTATTTCTGAGACCTTCCGCACTTTAATCAATAGCAACACCCAGACCATCTAAGGCATGGTTTTCAACCTTAGACCATCAGAAAACATGGATATTTACATTATCATTCCTAACAGTAGCAAAATTATAGTTATGAAATAGTAGGGAAATAATTTTCTGGTTGGGAGTCACCACAACATGAGGAACTGTATTAAAGGGTCACAGCATTAGGAAGGTTTGAGAGCCACCAATGTAAGAAGAGAAGAGGCACATACCATTTGCATCATCTCAAGATAAAGGAGTCCTTCCTTCCTTCCTTACACCAGCTTTAGAAAGACAGGTCATCACCGCAGTCAGAGCATGTGGGCTCTTCCAGTCATTCCCATGTTGTTTTTGGTTTCACCAATTCTCTGTGTGACTATGCCTGAACCTATATTCTACCCAAGAAAAACACCAGGATAATGGCATTAAACTTATGCCATGGAGACAAGTGAATCCCAGGGTTAAAGAAAGATGGTTTCCTCAGAGCAAAAATTGAATGTTGCAGGAGAGTGGATTCTGGCCAATTATGATAATAAAGATCAGCAGAGTAGCAGCCTCTGTGAGCTCAAGCGCAGTTTGTTTGCAGCCTTGGTGGTTTCTGCACCTATAGCTTGAAGTCACAGCTTTCAATATATAAATACATGATTAATGATCCCTATAGTTTCAAATATTACACATCCTTAATTTGTTAGATGACATGTTAGCTTTAGAACATTGGAAAACATAAAACAGCATGAAGAGAAAAGGTAATTTCCTGTTATCTCACCACTTGACAACACTATGCTGTTTTTACCTCTTTTTCAAAGGGATCATACTGAACATTTATTTTTAATGCATTTAACTTTTAAACATTTATATAGGGTGGGTACAAAAGCATGCATGTAGAGGTCAGACCTTCTACTTTTTGGCTCTTGGGAATTAAACTCATGTTTGTCAGGCTAGGTGTGAGTGTGTTTATCTTCTGAGTAATCTCACCAGCTTCTTTAGTACATTTTTAAACTTCAACATTTTACTCTGCTTTGTCATAATACCTCTAAAAAAGTAGTGTCCTTGATAATTGTAGAATTGGTAACAAGGACTAGGTATGCATTTTCATCTTATTCTCTCCAATTGGAGAGTATTCATCTTATACTCTCCAATTTTTGTTTACTAGTGATATGCTCTGAGTAAAAAAGCATGATTCGGTTTGGATGAGCTCAGGAGAGCCTGAAAGAACAAGGTTCAGAACTGATAACTCCCAAGACTGTGACTGGCACAGACAATGAAAAGGAGATGACTAGAAATTATATCTGGGAAGCACTATGCCCTCATTTTAAAATTACTTTTACTGTTTACATGTAACAGGGGACTTATGAGGAATGCATTTGGGATATAAAGGGAAAAGGAAATGAAATTAGAGACAAAACCCTAGGTAGGGGAAGGATCATCTTTCTCACCATTATCCTTTCACCTGTTTCCCTATCAGCTACTGGTAGCCTTCCACTGTCACACTTCTTAGAGTATCTGTAGGGACTGTGCCCATATCTTCGTCTCCTACCATTCTGCCCCACTCAAATCTAACTTGACTTCTGCCAGAGACACCAGATGCTTCTGGATGCTGACTTTGCCTTGCTGCCACAGCCACTTCCTGTGATACTGTGGATTTTGAGTGACAGTGTGTCATCAGGAATTGAACTCGTCCATTCCCACATTCTTTGTCTCTCACATCCCAGGCCCAATACAGTGAATTATGTCAATATTTCTTCTTGAGTGGCATAAAGGTATCTAAAGTTAGTAAGACCCAAAGTGAGCCTGTGAATTTCCTACTTCCTCCTCAAATCCAGCTCACTTCCCTCTGGTGTTTCTGTATGTTCAGTTAGTACTGTCACTTGTCCAGTTGCTTAAACCTGGAAGAGAGTGTTATCCTGGATATGTTTCTGTGGTTTAGTATTTAACCCACTCTAAGTTCTGCCTGTTTACCTTTTAGTTCTTTCTCCACCATGTCTGTCTACCTCTATTGCCCATTTGGGTCAAAGTTTCTTTCAAGCTACCCCTGGCCTACAGCAGCTTCCTGTGTTCTTCTTTGTTGCTTCTAGACTTTTTCAAGCCACCATCCAATCAGTAAGACCAGGAACCCTAATCTCTTCATTCCATGGCAAGTGAAAGGGCTGAGTAGCACCCAACAGTATAAAATAGAGCCTTCAGTGTGCTCTTGTATGTCAGATATGGTGTGCCTATACCTGTCTGGCAGCTCATCCTGCACCACCATCCTTCTGACACTCTGAATTTCAGCTATATTGACCTTCTTTTATTGACTGACATATACTATCCTCCTTGTTACTTCATTAACCTAAGCAAGTACATGGTGAAACACCTACAGTGAGTCAGGTGCTGTTCTCAGTGAAGTTAGCATAAAACAGACAAAAGATCCAGTGCACAAGTAAAATTTTGTATGCCAAATCAGATAGTGATAAAACCTGCTGGAATACATAAAGTAGTAATTGAAATAGGAGGCCCTTGTGGGGTGGAGATAATGGAGTTGCTATCTCAATAGAATTTTTAGGGAAGGCTTTCTTGAAAGAGAGGTTGTAAGGAGGGTAAATGTCTGATGACCAATGGATGTGAAGGGTTGGTAGGGTCTATTCATCTACCATCTTGAGAATGGAATGCGGGAGAGGGGCTAAACCAAAGGCAGGGACAAAGAGAACGCTGCTGTAGGTATGAGAAGGTTACAGCTAGGCCAGTGACCTCATGAACCAGCGACAGTGGTTGGAATCTAATAAGTGTATTCTTTTCTTTTTCTTTTTTATCTTGCCTTTTAAAAATATTTATTTTTGTATTAATTACAGTTTATTCACTTTGTGTCCCAGATGTATACCCCTCCCTCATCCCTTCCCAATCTCACCCTCCCTCCTTCATTTCCTCCCATGCCCCTTCCAAAGTCTACTGATAAGGAAGGTTTTCCTCTTCTTCCCTCTGACGCTAGCCTGTCAGGTCTCATCAGGACTGGATGAATTGTCTTCCTCTATGGCCTGGTAATGCTATTCCTGCCTAAGGGGGAGGTGATCAAAGAGCCAGCCACTTAGTTCATGTCAGAGACAGTCAGTGTTCCCATTACTAGGGAATCCACTTGGATACTGAGCTGCCATGGGCTACATCTGTGCATGGGTTTTAGGTTATCTCCATGGTCCTTGGTTGGAGAATCAGTCTCAGAATAGATCCTTGTGCTCAGATTTTTGGTTCTGTTGCTATTCTTGTGGAGTTCTTGTCCCCTCCAGGTCTTTCTATCTCCCCCTTCTTTCATAGGATTCCCTGCACTTTGCCCAAAGTTTGGCTATATGTCTCAGCAACTGCTTTGATACCCTGCAGGGTAGAGTCTTTCAGAGGCCCTCTGTGGTAGGCTCCTGTCCTGTTCTCCATTTTCGCCCCCTTCTGATGTCCATCCCATTTGTATGAACTTTGATCATCTTACCCAGGATCCTCCTTCATTCTTAGCTTCTTTAGTTATATAGATTTTAGTATGTTTATCCTATACTGTATTTCTAACATCCACTTATAAGTGAGTATAAACCATGTGTGTCTTTCTGCTTCTGGGATACCTCACTCAGGAGGATCTTTCTAGTTCCCACCATTTGCCTGAAAATTTCATGATTCCCTTGTTTTTAATTGCTGGTTAGTATTCTATTGTGTAAGTGTATCAAAATTTCTATATCCATTCCTCAGTTAAGGGACATCTGGGTTGTTTCCAGGTTCTGGCTATTACGAATATAGCTGCTACAAACATGCTTGAGCAAATGTCCTTGTTATATACTTGAGCATCTTTTGGATATACGCCCAGGAGTGGAATAGCTGGATCCTGAGGTAGCACTATTCCTAATTGTCTGAGAAAGCACCAGATTGATTTCCAAAGTGGATGTACAAGTTTACATTCCCACTGGCAACAGAGAAGGGTTCCCCATCTCCACACCCTCTCCAGCGTGTATTGTCACTTGAACTTTTGATATTAGTCATTCTGATGGGTGTAAGATGAAATCTCTGGGTTGTTTTGATTTGCATTTTCCTGATGACTAAGGATTGCCCAGAGAGTGTGGGCAAGCACTGTCCCACAGTGTTTGTTCCATGGTTCTCTTTCTCTTTCTTCACTCAGCATTTGTATATCAGACAGTGTTCAAACCTGGGCTGGAGATACCTCTCTGTCTCTGGAGAAAATACAATGCTTGTTTGTATGGTGTAATTTCTCCTTGACTAGTAGCATTGACTTGCCCTCAGCACTGCTACTTGTCACACTAAGTGCTTAGCTGTGCTAACCTGTATGACCCTTTGAGCTACGCCAGAGCCTGAATTTCATGGCTTCATTTTCTTGTCACCCTGTCCCATCCTCAGCTTTGACCTCAGTCCTCCCCCTTTCCAGCTGGACCTCATCTCTGAGGCACCTCTGGCCCTGCTCAGGTCTACTTTGTTTTGCTTCTC
This sequence comes from Meriones unguiculatus, assembly GCF_030254825.1. Classification (NCBI taxonomy): domain Eukaryota; kingdom Metazoa; phylum Chordata; class Mammalia; order Rodentia; family Muridae; genus Meriones; species Meriones unguiculatus. The sequence goes on along the minus strand of NC_083367.1, from coordinate 19,733,204 downwards.
TCAGATCCACTGTTTTTGCTCTGTTGGCTACAGCAGGCTTGATTCTGCCTTGCTGTGTCCTGTTAGTCCTGAGTCTAAGGGACATATTTGGATTCCTGTTCTCTCTGACCTCTTAGTGAGGTGGAGGGTCTGTCTTTTCCTAAGGGAAGCAGTTCAAATTGACAAAGCTTGTTGAATTTAAGTGGGGGACTTCATTGCCTGGAGACAAGTTGGGATGATTGAAGTAGAACTGTTTTGGAGGGGGCATAATAATTAATTTTTTACTGTGTGTACAACTAGAGTCAGCAGAGGTATATTTTATCCACAAACAGTGGCAAAGTATTGAGCACCAGGCCTGATTAATGAGGTTTGAGGCTGATCTTCCTAATCACTACCCTTACCTGTTAAGTGATTAAACAGATGATGCAATCTATCATGTCACAAATGTGTGTGGTTAACATGGGAATCCCTAAAACATAAGTCTAGAGAAGGGATAATAGGAGAAGAAATGATTTGTTTTAAAAGACAGAAACATAACTCTTGTTTAATCTACTTGAATGGAAATTTTCAGTAAATCACTGTCTCTGGATGATGTAGCCAACGCTTGCTATAAATAAATGTAACTTCAGTATTTCTCATAATATTAAAGGAAAACCCAGAAAGGGCCAGGTGCTTTAATACTAGGCAAACTGCTAAATAAATTACTGCTAAATGAAAACATACTGCATCGTTTTCTTTTTCTCCTAGAACTCACATTTTTCATTCTACTTCCTCCATGGAATTTTTTCTAAATATAATATAACTTAATGCTTGAAAGGCTTTCATCAATCTCCACATTATGCTTTTTGTAACAAAGTATATATAAAAAGATGTTTTTAACAATGTCCTGGGACTATAGAGCTTAAAAGTTTTCGATTTCAGTTCAAGCTTTCAGTTTGAGCTTTCGTTATTAATGCACATGACTATAAAGTGTCACATGTCTTGTAAAGTGCCTTGCGAACTTGAAATTCTTCACAAATATGGGTTTATTTACTGGGAGATTAACTTGCTTCAACCAAACAGCTCTTCTTTCTCTGACTGGGGTAGATGCAGCAGCCTGGACAGTGGTAGGTACATTGAATTGTCATTTTGGTTTAGGTCAGGGATTTAGCTATTAATTCCTTGTCACAAACTGGAAAATGTGGCCTAGTTTTTAATCATCTCTTTCCCAGTGATGAAATGAGCTCTATCATGGGAAAAGAATTTGAAAATAAGGATGGCTGAGAAGTAGGTAGTTTCTGTTTTCTAAGGGGCAACAATAGCCATTGGTAAATTTAGAGAATACCAAGATTTTACTATTTAGATATTACCTTAGATCATATTCTTTGAATATTTATTTGTAATTCCACAATCTTTTTCAGAAACCCTAAGTGGTCTGGACACTGTTGTGAAGATTCCTCCCCACTTGTTGAGGTAAGAGATGGCAACTGTAATGCAGCAAGAACAAAAATCTCCTTCCATGTTTTCCTGAAGGTTGGATCACCATGCTGGATTATAGCATTTCATGTGCTGAATAATTTTCTTGTCGTGTTGGTTTGTTTGGTGTGAATGAAATGGGATATTTCACGAGAGGGCCAAGGCTTGATCTATTTCCATCTGTGTAGAGCGATTGAGTGAGTGAATGAAATCAGTGATACTAAGATAATTAGTGAGCAGAGGGATGAAAGTGGGCAAGAAGAGAAATGACCACAGATAGTGTGAGAGAGTGGACGTAGAACAAAACCTTCTAGCGAAGCACAGAAAACGGTATGTTCTCTGGGATATGCCATCAGTCCTTCCATCTGGAGTGGGTTTAGGTTCTCTCCCCAGATTTTGCAGGACACCATCTTGCTGGAGGCAATCTGAAGTCACCTGCAACAGCTCTAATACACAAACCTATTTCTATATCCTCCCACTCACATTTTTTCCCTTCTATATCTTTATTCTGGTATAAATGCATGTCCTGTGTAGAAAATGGGAAAGAACAAAAGAATGAAAAAGACTGTTTTCACAAACACCTAGGGATAATGACTAAAGTCAGTTTAATAGATTTTGTCAAGTCTTTTGTACATACGTGGAGCATACAAATGAATATGGAATTTATTACAACTTAGTTTTCTGCTTGTTTTATTTTTACTTAAAATATATGAAACATTTTATAAATTGCATTGTATTCTTTAAGTTAAAATGTTGCATTTTTAATCACATGGCTGTAGGCTAACTTATTTAGCAGTTTTTCTACTGTTAAAGCACTTGATTGAGTTTTTTCGTGATATCATGAGAAATGAACTCACAATTAACTTGTAGTATGTGTTTTCTACATTGTTAGGACACAGTGATTTATTTGGAATTTCCATTGAAGTGGATAGAGTAGGAATTATGGTTCTGATTTTAAAGCAGTCTATTACCCCTTCTATCATATCTGCTCCAGACTTAAATGTTGTAGCTAATCAGACCTGTACAGAGCTTGCTAATGGACAGAGTGGTGGCCACACGAATGACTAGCAGAGAGCTGTCCCCAAGGCCACGTAAGAATTACAAAGGCATGATATTTTGGGCAGTTCATTTCCCGTATGTACCTTATCTTAAAACTGATTTGCACAACCTTGACTTTGTCACATCAGTTTTTCCATTGCACTTTTCACTGTCACTCTCCTGCTTGACAGAGGAAAATAGAGCTGGTATCGTTCTGGGTCTGCTCTGGAGATTTGTCTAGGATGTGAAACAATCACCCCATCACAAAGAACTGAAAATATCAGTCCATGGGTACAAGAAATGATAAAAAACAGGAAGTACATCTTTGTGAGACTTGGGAAATTTTGACTTCTTGAATTTCAACAGACTTGAAGGAGACCTAGTCTAGCTATAAGATGATAGATGAAAATACCTTTTGATAATTTTCCTTCATTTAATATAAACATATACAGACAAGGCTTCTCATTATTTACATCTATAAAATAACAAAATGTATAATTATGTGAAGCTAGGCTTTATCATAAACAGTAGGTAATACTCGTCCATGTTCATTAATAAATGGACTAATTGAAGAAATCAACAAATCCAACCACTTCATTAGAAATACATTTCCAATAAAATTGCTTTTTCCTCTGTTAACACTATTAACTTTCTTATAAATCATTGTTAATGTTTTTTTTATCAGTCATGTGCATTAATAATGAAAGCTCAAACTGAAAGGAAATCGAAAACTTTTAAGCTCTATAGTCCCAGGACATTGTTAAAAACATCTTTTTATATATACTTTGTTACAAAAAGCATAATGTGGAGATTGATAAAAGCCTTTCAAGCATTAAGTTATATTATATTTAGAAAAAATTCTGTGGAGGAAGTAGAATGAAAATGTGAGTTCAAGGAGAAAAAGAAAACGATGCAGTAATTTTTCATTATTATTATTGTAAAGGCTGAGTTTGTGCTCTTTTGGTAGATTAAAGCAGTTTTCAGGTTGCTGTCATGTAGAAAGTTCATTAGATACATCTAAGAGATGATATGTTTTAAATGAAAATTTAATTGATTCCAGTATACAACTATAATTTTTGCAATTAAAAATTTAAAATATGTGAAAACAAAATCTTATTTTTTTTCATAATAACAATATAAGTAAAAAGAATCATCTTGATCACTGTTCTGAAGGCTTTTTTCAAAGAAAAGTATTATTCAGTCTGGAAATGAAGCTTATGTGGTCCTAGGTCTGTGGTAGGAGCTCAGCCTTCATGGGGAGAACAGCAGGTAACAATGTCCATAGAGTGAGGTCTAGTCTGCGCTGTCCACAGGCAGCTGGGGAGCCCTAAGATGCCAGGGTGGATAAGGATGCTTGCCTGAGTTGGATCTCTAGCATCCGCATGTGGAAGAAGAGAACCAGCTTCACAGAATTGTCCTCTGACCTTCACCTGTGCATCAAGGCACATCCATGTGTACCCACACTACCACCACTGCCAAACAACAAACACATTGTAATAAAAGGAATAAAAAGTAACTGATATTTTTGTCATGTGTTGGAGGAGGGGAAAGCACATAGATCAGAAACAACACTGTTTTATTGGTACTAAGGACATTTTTTTGGTTCTCCTTTGTCCAGGGGTGTTTACCCTCATTTCGTAGCCAGCTGACCATCTTTAATGCCCTAGGAGATGGTAAAAGAATTTGTCGGATGTGTTCCAAAGGATGAATCATCATTATTAGGAATATAATTCAAAGTATTTATCCTGATGACGGAGAGCTGCACCATCATCTTTGTATACAGCAGAATGTGCACTGCAGTATTTCGTGTGCACAGCAAAGTCCTCCAAACATTGCTGTGCAGGGCACTGAGCCATATGAACACAACATGCCAGATAGCTCATGCCACAGACTTTTTTATTCTGGAAGGGGAGAATGAGGACACACATCATGGCAACACTGTTTCGTGGGATGAATTTATTACAAACTTAGTTATATAAGAAGCTTCAGGAGGCCTGTGAGTCACAGTAGTGGGAGCCTTTCACAGCCTCTTATAGAACACAGGAAGAAGGCATGACCACAGCAAAGAGAAGTTGTAGAATCAAGAACAGCATGAATAACTATGTTGTATTATTATTAGGAAAGTGATACGATGCACTATAACAGATGCTCATTAGCTCTGATTCCTTTGCTGTGAGTGTGTTCTTCTTTAACACAGAGATTGATTCACCTGCCAGGCACTGTGATGTTCCCTTTTTGTTGTTGTTTATTGTTGCTTTTTATTGACTGACTGACTGATGACTATTTTTGAGACAGCATTTCTAAAAATTTGTTTGGATAGAGTTACAAGAACGCATTCAAATGTCAAACACTTTTGCTGTGCTGGGCTTTTGGTATTTTAGTTTTTGTTTTTTTCCAACTGATTGCTCTCATTTAAATATATGAGAATTCTAATAAATAAATACAAATATGACTTTGATCACTTGTGCACGTTAGTAATGACAGCTCAAGTCAGAAGCATACTGAACTCTTGAGAGACCTTTGTTATATCCCCTCCCCCAGCCCCTGGCTTGGGCAATTACTTTTAAAGCCTGAGTGCAAATTAATATGCATTATTTAAATGACTGGTAAATAGATGGTGCATTTTAGGAGAGGGACATTCTAGTGGTAATTAAAAAGTCATCAGGAGTCACAGCCTATGCAGGAAGGTGGAGTGTACTCATCCTCTGAATCATTTTCCAAATTCGTTAGTAGATAATCATTTTCCTCTTTCACCCTACTTGTTCCCTTGACTGTTTCCTAAATTTGTTAGTAAATAATCATTTTCATTCTCACTGCCATTAGCTTTGCTTTTGACCTTGGAGATGAACATTCAGGGTCCTTGATTTACCACCATCTACTACTTCTCTCCTCCAGAGAAAAGAGGCGGCTAGACATCAACTAGTCCTGTCATATCAAGCTGCAGGAAGACTAGGTGCATCCTATTTTCCCCTTTGTATGCAGCTCTGAAATAGTGGGTCATAGTCAAGCTGTTCTCTTCATCAAGATCCTCTGTAATATACTGCCTACAGCTTTCCTTTCATATATTGTCATCCTTGAAGATTTGCTGAGGTTCTTCTTCGCAGGTAGAAATGTCCCCTCTCTTTTGGGCCTCATTATTTTCTTGGTGTAATTTTTCCGTGGAGCTTATCTACCACATCAAAAGTTATTTCGGGGTGCAGTGATCAGATCCTATGCTCAAGAGTTCATTATTTTGTTTCCTCCAGTTCAGTGTCTAATAGATCCTTTGAAGATGTAAACAGACTCTCCAAATTTCTTCTCATTCATTCTAGGTACATGTGTCTCATCTCCTAGGTCCTTAAAGATTATAGTATTTGGGGTAAATCAAAGTAGAATGGAATCTGTGTTCTGATAATAGACCTTTTAGTATCTTACTGTCTAAGGATATCTCAAAGAAGTTTCATAATCAATGGAATGTGTTAGATCAATGGTGGGGTGGGAATGATAGTTGTTGGATCCTGCTCCATATCCCACACCAAAAGATGCTGAATTTACAAAGTTGCTCTCAAAGATAAATTCTTGGCCTCCTAAACTTATATTTTCTTAACACTGGATTATTAAATTAAACACATCTAGACAAGTTGTTCTGGCCTCAACAGCTTTAGTATATAAACAAGGGGCATCTATGGCAGGTACATCTTATTTCGACTTTTGAATGGTTCTAGGAAAGAAGAGGAGGGTGAGGACTGGAAAATGCCTACCCAGCACCCAGTAGGAATTCCATGTGTCATATTTGTGATTGTAAAAAACGAATAAAGGACCCTGACTCCTATCGTATTAAAACACAAATGTCTTTTCCTTAGAGTCCAGTGTACTTATAACATAGTGGTCTACCTGAGATAAGACTCTTGATGGAATCCTCGAGCTGTTTTGTTACAAGGCAGCCATTGGTAGCAGCCCTCTAGTTGGCTTTATGCAGTGCCACATTGGGAACAATGCAGCTGTTTCTCCAGCATTGGATCAGCTGCTGTTTTACTTTCCTTCTTTGTGATTCTTTGGAGACAATATCAGCTTAATTGCTTTCTCCTGCCATTTTTATTTCCTAAAAGACTCTGTAGACTTTCTTCCACTTTGTTCTTGTGTATCTTCCATCCTCTTTCCTCCTGTGGCCTTCTGTGTTAGTGAGCCTGTTATGTCCAGACTCATCTTGTTCCTCACACATATATTCTTCCTTATCTTGACTTAAAAACCTATTGATCTTTCATGCAGATGAAAGAAATCATATTTGCCAGAATCTGTGCTTGAAAAGAACCATCATCGCTCTCCATTCTTTGTATTGCTTTCTTTTAATTGCTTTTGTGCTTTGTTGAACTATTTAATTTTAATTCTATACTTTAAGCCCTGGAATAACCACTGCATGATGCATGGGATTTGTTCGTTTTTCAGTTTTGATTGAGAAAACCTATCTACATCAACTGGAAAGGACCACGACTTAAAAGGACAACAGAGATCTCTGAGCTTCTATGGGGAGGCAGTTTTGGCCTCATCAGTGTAGCACCTGCCCCACCACTCCCTTTTCCTTCCTATATTTGTGTATGTGTGACAGTCACAGCGCAACCTCAGGTGTTGGCTGCCATCTTCCATCTTGTTTTAGATGGGGTCTCTTGTTTTGCTGCCGAGTATGACAGAACAGCTGGCCCAGAAGCTTCTGGGGATTTGCATCTTTGCCTTGCTGAAGGAGTGGCTGAGATCAGAGTTAAGTGAAGCCACTTCTGGCTCTCTGTAGGCTCTGTGGATCTGGACTCAGGTCATCAGTTATGCTTGCATAGCAAGATGCTTTACCCACTGAGCCATCTTCCCAGCCCCTAGTCCCTGCCTTTTTCATGTAGTGAAGAAGTGCTCATTGACTCTTGTCACCTTGAACTGTAGAGCAGAAGAGGTAAAGAATGCTTTGTAGGATCCTGGGCTAGGCCACCAGCTCAGATAACTGAAGAATAGATATTAGCATATGTGCAGGGCAGGTGCTTCTACAAGATTCCTGCATTGTTCCAAGTAGATTACACCTCCACTTCTCCTGGGTAGAAGCTCATTGCTATGATATCTCCTGCTTGCTACCCCCTTCCTTTCTTTGCTCCCACAGCTAACTTCTCTTTGTAGAGCCACACAAAGGTAAATATGTTAGTGCTTTATTGAGCCAAGCTCTGTTGAGATTTGCTGGCTTTTTACCAGGAGGAAAAAAAAATCATAATAGAAACTTTAAGAACTATTCTAAACCTGGCTGATTTTCTGTTTTGGGAGAATTATTGATCTTAGTATGAAAGGAAAATGGGAAACATTTTCAGCCTTGCTGGGACACAGTGGGAAGCTTTTCAATAAAGTCTTGTCATGCAAATAGTCTAGCACTCCCAAAGCAATTTGTCCTAAATAGGAGAGTAAAATGTCATCTCCGTGTTGGGCAGAAAAGACTCCCATGCTAGGAGAAAGCTCTATGCATGCAAAGAGGTCTTTAGCCATGCTGGTGCTGAAACCTATCTCATAAATCATATCTGTCTGTTTCTTTTCCTTCCCCACACCTTTGAAGATAGAGTGTTTGAGGAATCTTTGACTTAACATATGTGACAACACTAGACATTTTCTAATATATAGGCAGCTTCTTTTCTGCATAATGGTCAATGGCAAACTGGTCCTAATGGTTTACACATTTTATTTCCTTTGATAAGCAAAGCTGCAATTATCCTCAACTATAAGTCTTTGGCTCATAGCCCAACCTAAAAGCACTCTTAAAAGTGATGCAGTCTTCACTTGCATAAGCTATAAAGTAGTGAAGAAGTACAGCTGCCACCCAAGCTATGATGGAGGAGTTGTCAGCCCTGGCAGGAATTTTAGAAGGTCAGCAAGGTTTTAGTTGGGTAGCCATGTCTACTCATCCTTTCTTTATAACAAATATTTGATGCTTTTGTAACACTTTGTTGTAAGGGGATGCCTTTTTAGAAGGAAACATAACCTCCCATAAAAAAAAATCATGAATTTTATTTCTTAAACCTTTTCAGATTAAATAAATAGGGTAAGATTTATACCGTGTCAGTTCTTTTATGTGCTTTTATCATAATTAATTTTATAGGTAATTTAGAACAAGATCTTTGGTTTAATTTCAAAGTGTGCCTCTGAGAAACTGTTTTTATTTGTAGAAGTGAGTTCCAAGTGATGCATGTGACACTGAGCCCATTAGTTCTATGTTGTCAGTGGATGGGGAAGTGTTTGTGTCTCTCTTCTTCACTCTTTTTGGCAATCTTTTGTAGACACGTGTTACAAAGACTAGAGTTATGTTTTGTTTCCTGGGAAAGTTTTATTAATTTTATGTTTATCTTTTTATATTTTTATTTTATCGTATATTTAGATGCAGGTTTGTACATTTGTCTGTATCAGTCTCAGTGTCAGTCTCAGAAGTATTATGTAGCTACATAAAACCTTGATATATTTTTCAAGGTGTGCTAAAATGCATTTGATTACCACTTTGCCTATTTTAGAGTCTGAGACTGTATTAATATGGCACTTTTTAATGCGCTCTGTAGGTCACATTTCCTGTCTTAGTTTGTAGCATCTTTGAACACAAGTTCCCAATTTTCAGACTTAGTTATGGTTTTGGGGACCCCTTTAAGTGCAAGGAATGCTGGCTTCACTGGAACCGTGAGGAGGCAGTCCAAATTTTTGGTGAGCCAGAGAGCTGAGGTGGAGAAGACAGCTCCTGAGCCAGCTCAGAGCATACCCAGGACAGCTATACTCCAAAAGCCCAATGTTAAGCTACTTCAAAGTAATACTGTTGTAATACTGAATAAGAATCATCTGAAACACATTTTTGTATAAGGAAGGAAGTTTACCGTGGAAAGGGGGAAGGGAGAGAGAGAAGGGGGAGCTTCAGAAAGAGACAGAGAGACAGAAAGAGGGAGAGAAGCCAAGGAGGGGAAGGAAGGAAGGGAAAAAGGGAGGGAGAGAGGAAGGGAGAGAGAGAGAGAGAGAGAGAGAGAGAGAGAGAGAGAGAGAGAGAGAGAGAGAGAATGAAAACATGCAAGGGTTGGCAATTGGGTTATATCCCTTCCATCTGGCAGTGGCAGGGGATGATGTCAGAGGTTGCCAGGCAACCTAGAAGCAGGCTCGTGGAACCACCTATATGCTGCTAACAGTTACCTATTCTACGAGTTAATATACAGGTCTGTCTGTTTGTCTTTCTCCTCCCTCTCCCTCCCCTTTTCCTCTCATTATGGGAAGAACTAAGATTTAAAGAACTTAATTTTACATGGAAAATTATTTGATGAAGCACAATCCCTGAAGAATTTTCTTGGAAAATGTGCTATTTGCCACCACTAATGAGCATAATATAATGTTCTGATGTGGAAATATGTATTTGCATGTTTTGCTTTAAGACAAATTTCAGTGCAATTTTTAAAGAGCCAGACATTTGAGAGAGTGTCCTGTATTCAGACCAAGAGGCAAGTCATAAACTATTAGAGTGATCAAGATTAGTATATATGTTTGGCTTTGCCAGTAAATAACCAAAATTAATTTTTCATCTTTGGAAAGCAGAGGAAATCCCAAGATAAAAGAGACTCTGCTCTGGAATTGATGTGAATACCCACCCAAAAAGCCTGAGCACTCATGAAATTAAATAAGTAACTCTGACATCTGTGGACTTCTCCTGGCTGACCCTGGGAAGGGGTTCGGGCAGCAAGTCAAAGGGCTCCTTCAGTGGGTTAGGATAAGTGAAATTGCAGACTTGTCAAGAGAGGACCTAAGGTAGGCTCATTTTTAGGCCATAGCTGAATAAGTGCCTCTAGATTATATTTTGAGCCAGAGCACATTTTTCAATCAAATGGAATCCAGAGGAAATAGTTATGTTTAAAATATTTTTCTCTGAAATTATGACTTCGCTGTTGCTAGTTTTGTTAACTCCATGTTGTTTTTGATTTTTTTTTTTTCTGTATTTACCAGCTGGAGGAAAATGCTTCAGACACAAAAGGGGCTTTGTATATATATCTCAGAGGCGGCTGGTGGGGAATAAGGCAGGAAACTGTGTGCACTGTTCAGTGTTGTCACAGAGGTGCACCCAGAACGGGAAGGACAGAGAGTGTGGTCTGAGTACTGGGGCAGCCATGACCAAGCATTGGAGAATGCTGGCAGATTTTCCACCAGACAGTTTTGCTTAGTCCCTAAAAGAAAGCTAGCTGTGAGAAACAAGATTTTCTGGACATGTAGAGGGAAGCTTTGGTGGTTTCGGACAGTGAAAATAAAGATGTCATTTGAATCAACAGGATATTTGATGAAAACAAAACCCAGGGTTAGTTTCTGGTGTGCATGGGCAGGCAAGAGTACAGGGGATATTCAGTCAATGCTGATTTCCACTGATTGCTTGATAGCTTTCTTGATGCCCATCTTTTGGACCAGGAAGGGAGGTAGGCTCTGGATTGGGGTAGGAGAGGAGATAGGCAGGTGAGACAGCTGTCCTGTACTTAGAGTCAGTGTCCAACCAGCAACATTCTCTGTGCTGAGAGTATAGTGAGGAGCGGAACACAAACTGTCCCTTAAAGAAATAGGTCCTTTGCTGCAAGGGTGTGGGGGAGGCAGTAATAAACATGTTATGAGGGTACACTAAGACCTGACTTCCCCATGTATGACCTCGAGCAAGTAATTTTGTCTACTGATGTCTATAAAACTAAATGGTAGGCAAGTGACTCTGTGATCAGGATGGGGATATGCTACAACAGGCCACCATCTGTTTACTAAAATCTGTATACCTAAAGAAGTTAAGTACGAAGGAGGACCCTGGGTAAGATTATCAATCCTCAATCAGAAAGGCAAATGGGATGGACATTGGAAGAAGGAGAAAACAGGAAACAGGACAGGAACCTACCACAGAGGGCCTCTGAAAGACTCTACACAGCAGTGTATCAAAGCGGATGCTGAGGGTCATAACTAAACTTTGGGCAGAGTGCAGGGAATCTTATGAAAGAAGGGGGAGATAGTAAGACCTGGAGAGGAGAGCAGCTCCACAAGGAGAGCAACAGAACTAAAAAATCTGGGCACAGGGGTCTTTTCTGACACTCCAACCAAAGTCCATTCATGGAGATAACCCAGAACCCCTGCTCAGATGTAGACCATGGCAGCTCAGTATCTCAGTGTGTACCCTAGTAAGGGGAATAGGATCTGTCTCTGACATGATCTCAGTGGCTGGCTCTTTGATCACCTCCCCCTGTGTGGGGAGCAGCCTTACCAGTCCACAGAGGAAGACAATGCAGCCAGTCCTGATGAGACTGGGTAGATTAGGGTCAGATGGAAGGGGAGGAGGACCTCCCATATCAGAGAACTTGGAGAGGGGCATGGGAGGAAATGAAAAAGGGAGGGTGGAATTGGGAGGGAACGAGGGAGGGGGCTACAGCTGGGATACAAAGTGAATAAATTATAATTAATATAAAAAACAAAAATTGAAAAAAGATGAAAAAAGATGGATTTATTCAAAATGACAATAGAAAACCTATTACATTGTGTTTTGGTAAAATTACTTTTTTATTTTACAAATAAAATAACCATTTTTATTGTGGATGCACCATCCCTGTAGCTCTGGAAAGTATTTTTTAATATCCTCACAAGCAATGCATTTCTTGTGTTCAGAATCTTGGAAAACTGTACCCTAAGGAATGCACAATGTATATAAGTGACTATCACCCTAATAAGCAAGCCCGTGGCATTTTGGAAGTTTGCAGAGGAATGAAACATTCTTTCAGGTTGATTTCCAATGTGTGGTTTTAAGTGTGAAAACAAGCTTTTTACAAGCAAAGGATCAAATAAGATTGTGGGTTTAAGTACCATTATTTCATGTTTCTAAAGGACAAATGGGCCTAATTAGCCCTTTAGTGTTTTGAACCAATGGGACTGAGGTGATAGAACCTGGCAAATTTGACAGTGACCATCTTAAACACTCTCTGGGATAAACCAATATAGAGATCAGGAGCTCTGATGATAGTTACCTAGGATGACCACATATTTTCCTATTCCATAGTACTCTAGCACACACCTGAAAATGGCTGAATTTAGTTTTTAACAACCAAAGTGTCATAGTTAGCATCAGCTGTCAACTCCACACAAACCTAGAGTCACCTGGGAAGAGAAAACCCCAATTAAAGTATTGCCTCAATCAAATGGCCTGTGGCCATGGTGAAGGAAGGCCCAGCCTATTGTGTGGGGGCAGTGCCATCCCCAGACTGGTGGTTCTGAGCTGAGCAAATAAGTGGAAATAAGTCAGCAGCCAGCTTTCTTACATAGTGTCTACTTTGGTGCCTCTCTTGGCTTCCTTCCGTGATGGGCTGTAATTTGTAAACCAAATACACCCTTTCCTTGCCAAATTGCTTTGGCCAGTGTTTTATCAGAGCAATGGAAAACAAATGAAAATAATGGGTAATTGTGGGTATTTGTAAATTCTCTGGGCTGTTCATCATTTCTTCTACAGCAGAAAACATTGCTTGCCTACTGTGGTGGCTTGAATAATTATGGCCCCCTTAAACTCATGTGTTTGAATGCTTGGCTCATGGGAAGTGTCACTATTAAGTGTGGCCTTGTTGGAGTAAGTGTAGCCTTGTTGGAGAACGTGTGTCTCTGTTGGGGTAGACTTTGAGGTCTCCTGTGCTCAAGCTCTGCTCAGTGTGGAAATCCAGTTTTCTCCTGTCTGCCTTCGGATCAAGATGTAGGACTCTCTGCTCCCCCAGCACCCTGTCTGCCTGAGTGCTGCCAAGTTCCCCACCATGATGATACTGGATTCAACCTCTATAAGCCAGCCCCAATTAAATGGTTGCCTTTACAAGAGTTGTGTTACTCATGGTTTCTCTTCATAGCAATAAAGCCCTAAGAACGACACCTACCCAACTTCTAGCCACCCCTCTCCCCAACTTCACTGGGGGGTAGGGGGTGCTTTCTTTTAATCAGCCCATGTATCCCAGGGGACTCCACTGTCAGGTCTGTCAGAGCCTTCCTTGCTCTAGAATGCCAGAGGAATGCTATCTCATCCCTGAAGGTTTTTACTCTTTCTCTGAAATTTGCCACAGTCATGTGGTACATGGAGTGGTCATAACTCTAGTATAGCCATGAGCCAACAAAGAGGTCAAGTCAACATGTGAGGGTGGATTAGCATTTCATAGTTATGGAAACTTTAAATCTACTTGAATCTGGAGTCACCCTGCCTCCTGTTTCAAGTCACTTCAGGTCTGTCCTTGTCTATGACTCTAGCTGAAAGCACCAGGCTCACTCTCCCTTGCTAGGGTCAGTGTAAGGGAACCCACACGACTGGCATGGGAAGGGAAGGCAGTCTAGAATCAGAGGTGTTCAAACCACTATTGCAGACTAAATGTACCTTGGGAAAGTGGTGAATATAGCCCAATATGACAACACAAATGTATTGTGAAATGTTTTTGCTTTTTTTTCCAACTGAATTGCATGACTGTTAAGCATGAATTTTGTAGAGGAAAACAAAGAGCATATCCATGTCACGATAAAGAAGAAATACTGTATATTTGTTCTAGAAACCTGAATCAACAGGTTGGATACTCCTTGCTTTAATGTGTGACTCAAGACATTATTCACTCAGGGTGTCCTAGGAGGTAAATAGTTGGACAACCTTGAATGAATGTGACAGCCAAATATCTTGATGGCCTGCTTCCAGTTACTTTTTATTTCTTCTGTAGGATAAAGAGCTGTTTCTGGAGTAAATGTTTTGTACCTCTTCTCAAATAGGGAAGAATACTGCGCCATCTCTGGCATTCATGAGGTATGAGTCTTAGATGTTGCATTTTGATGATTATTCCTACACCCCAGGAATCTAGATGAATGTACACACATACACAACACAGCTTCTTCCACCTGTATGAATAACCAATTGATTTGTCTTCTTTCCCACTTAAATCCAATATTCATCTCTTTATGGTCACAGGCTTTAACAAATATGCCTGACTTTTTTTTTTTTTTTTTTTTTTTTCAATGCAGTTTATTCAGGAACATTGAACAATCCTCGGACCCCGGGGAAAGCCAGCCCACAGCTTAAATAGCCTCTGGGTAGCCAACCCAGGCGTGCCACGGGGGCAATGCAGATAGGTCCACATACATGGAAGCAAGCCAGATCCTCGGCCTTAGCCAAATGTGGAGTTGTTCCTGACAGAGAGCACTCACCATCGGGAAGGTGGAGGGCGGAAACCAGCTCCATCTTTAAGGCATAGCATTCTGCAGCTCTCTACAGTTCCCCCTTTTTGTTTTAGACGCATCAGGCAAGAGTAGAGGTCTGATCTCTGATATTAGAAATAAATTGGGACTTTGTACAGATGTTCATTTAGGTGTCATCCACCCAAAGAGCATCGGACCCGTCCGATACCTTTTTCTCAGAGGCGGGACCTGGGGCATCAACCCGCATGCAATCAGACATGCTCTTCTCTGGGTCCAAAGCAGCTGACCCTGAGTGCAGTGCTTAGCCTCGCATCCTGAGCGTATCATTTTAGCTTTTTATGGTATCCAACCATGCTTGGGGAGAATGCCTTGCTTCAATGGCTGTAAAGGCCTGAATGATCATGGCTGCATCACACTGTTGTGAGACTCTAATCTTGCATATATACCACAGGCAAACCAAGGAGACCAACACCAGAAGGCCTGCTAACACTCCCATGCCCGCCCATTCTTTCAGATGATTCATGGCTGCAGCAATCCATGTTGATAATCCTGTGGCTAGTCCTGCGTCCACTCCGGTAGAATTTACTGTGACAATGGCCACTCTCAGCTGCTCCATCATAGTATCGAATTCTCCAGTCCAATTACCTAAAATATAGCTCGACAATTGTTTAGACAGATTTGCAGCACAGGAAAAATTCTCATGTTGTATGCTAGTGACACAAAGTCCAGCATACTTTCATTGACAGCCAGGTTGAGCGATTTGCCATAGGGTATCAATTTGCTCCTGCAAGAGGTCAATCCTCTGATTGAACACCATCAAGCTTCCTTTTAGTTGAGCATTAATTCCTTTATGTACAACTAAGGCATGAGCTACATTGGCTAAATGATTATTCAGGGTCTGAGCAGTCTGCCCCATATGACTCATGGCTAATGCCCTGGTGGTAGCTCCAACAGCCGTCAATGAGATGGTAGTAACAATGGTGGCTGTAGTTCCAAGATCCCTTTTCTGTCTGAAGAGAGTCATAGCGCAAGGGGCATCAATGGGCACAGGTACCCAGTGAGGCATGCGAGTAACCAGGGCATACCTAACTTTACTAGCATTGGGGTTTAAAAAAAAGCAAGTATCATTACCACAATTACTTGTATGCCTGACTTTTAATAATGAAGGCTCCCAGTTACAACGTGTTACTCTTTAGTGGGAATTGTGCCACTAACTTCACATGTGTTGTATTGTTCAGCTTCACAATGGGTACAACTAGTACCAAAATCTGTGTTTTCATGAGAATTCTAAAGCTTGAGCAGAAAAAAAATCATTGGCTCAAGATCTTGCAACTAAAATACAGTGTGACTTCAAATACAAGTGTGACTGTTGCATTCTGTGCCTTCAACATGTGTTTGCTGATTATCTGCCATTTAAATTTATTTAACTGTAATCTGTTCCTATCTATTTCTACATCTTTCATCCTTGGTAAATCTCAGGAGAGAATACGTATATGTTGCCACAAAATGTTGGATTTTCTTTATAAATAGGGCATGGTTGAAGTATTTAAGTTACAGATCCATTCCACTGCATAATATTAAGCTCAGCCAACAGTGGTTGCAATGTAATGGGACTTAATTTCGTAATGTGATAGGCCGTTTTTAGGTAGGCTCTCAGCAGTGGTAGTGTCCTGATTACTTAGCTTATTATTATATTTCTTTCTTTATACCACAAAGCAGCTATTGGTGTTCCAGATAATATATCTATATCTAAGACAGAAAGTAGATGAAAAAACAAATGGCAGAATGGCAGTCCCAGCTTACTAGGCCTGGTTCTTTCAAGAAGTATTTCCAGAGGTGCAGATGAGTCAAGAAATGTAGGAAGTAGTGTTACAGATTTAGGAATAGCTGCTCACTGATCACTCAGACACCAGACTGAACTCAACAGATGTTTATTGAAAGCTAAGTGGAAACTGACCAGCCAGGACCCATAATCTGGACACAGGAGCCAGACTAAGACACTGGTCTGGACCTAAAACTTTATTTTTTTTCCTACAAAAAAACTGTAATCAGGTAACAACTAGGTAACAAAACTGTAACCAGAAACAAACCATAAAGAGGTAACAACCAGGTAACAAAATAGCAACTAGGTATCCAGGTGTAGGAAGCAAAATTACATCATTTTGGCTAGCTAGACAAAAGTGTTTCTAACTGAACTTAATTTGATTGGTTCTGCAGTTGGGGGACTTCTAGAGTATCCAGGTAACAAAGTATACAAAGTTTGAGAAAAGAAACCATAGGAACATACTTGGAGGCAAAATGGCTTCTTTTATGCTAAAGGCTACATCAGATGCCAAAGTTATGCTAAGAATAAAGTAGGTCTCAAAGAGAAGCTATAGAATTTAAGAAGGGTTTACTCCAATGTGGTCATAATTTCAATGAGTACTGCAACGGCTTTTTTAAGTAACATTTCTATCCCCTCAACTCCTACCCTTGTTCTCAAGGGATCTGAAATGGAGTTCCTATTTTTAATGCAGGAAAGGTCTGTCTATGTAATTAAAATTGTCTTTGGGGGTGGCTTACTGTGATTCAGTGTGTCAGAGGCTCCTGAGTCATTCCTTGCTGTGGGCTAGAGGTTCATGCTGCTCTGAGGTCTCCCAAGACTCTCTGGGCATCCAGCCGAACTCGAAGAACCGTAGCTTCCTCTAGAGGTGATCCCAGGTGAATTCTCCTCTGCAGCTTTCTGTCAGATGTACTGCGATCCTGCCATGTTTCTGTGCTTTCGTCTTCAATCAGGATGGGTTTTCTTACCAGCCACATTGAGTGGTTGAGTGCTACATGTGAAAGAACATGTTTTTGACTGCCTCAGTTGTTGTCTCAGAAGCTTACTGTTGTCTCGTTCTTACTGAGCTCTGGGCTGGCTGTTCTGAACAACAAGAAAAATACCTGTAGAACAAGAAAAATTAGCTAAGCCTAGGTTAGCAGAAGGAGGCATTAAACCTCCCAGACAACAATTAAAACAGGAAAATAAAAGTTCCCTATACATAAAATACTAGATAGGCCCTCCTCCTTAGAGGCAAAGGTTTGGTTTTGTGAATTTCTTCTGTGTTGCTGTGACCAGAGTAACCAAGAGAACGACTTAATGGGGAATTATGCATTTGCCTCACAGCTGCTCCAGTTTCAATCCATGGTTGTCCCATATGCTTCTGTAGGGCAACAAGGTGGAGAAAACATGTGGCAGGTGACACCCCCCCAACTCCCTGTTGATTGCAGAAAGCAAGGCCCACTCCCAATGACAACTTCTTCCAACTAGGCCCCTTCTAAATTTTCAAGAACTTCCAGAACATTACCGTTCACTAGGGACCAAGTTTCCAGTACATAAGCCTCTAGGGGAACACTTCACACCCAAATCATAACACTGCTTCTAAGTGCAGCATGCCACTGTGGTATTAACTAAGGCCGTTCACTTGTTTGGCAGCAGTTTTCATAAGTACATTCATTGCTAGTTGATTATATATAAGCCAAAGAGGATGAAAGGGTCTCCTCAATAGTAATTTGACCGTTTCCTTGTATAACAAACCTCCAAGCCGCCGTGTCATATATGTCCTGGAGTGGGGAGATAGTTGCCCTTCTAGGAGAGTCTTTAGGAATACAAGTATGAGCAGAAACATACACGAGAGTTGCAGTTGTAAAGATGGATGAGTGAATAAATTGAGAGGACAGCTTTAAAGTGCTAAGCCTAAGATTGGTGAATGGTTGCTAGCTTTGAACAGTTCAGTTGGTCTTGTCATTAGGGCTAAAACTTGAGGTAGTATTCTTGGCCTTTCCATGTGTTAAAAATATCCTCATACTTACCTTTTATATCTGAGGCTAAACTTAATGGCTCAATGTTGAAACTTTCATGGCTGTAGATAAAAGTCAATGAGTGACAGATATAGACTCTTCTATTCCCTGACCTCATATGCCTGCTCATCTTACATGGGAGTGTGGTATTCAAATGGAAGAAATTCTTGATTTCTCTCATCTAAGAAGTGGGGATTATTGTATCGACTGTCATAGCAGTTTGGGGGACAGCTTAGGATAATTTAACAGAGTATATATGTTCATAATATTGATTAATTCCTAGTAGCACCTGTGTTTGTTTTTGTATTGTAGATACCTTTGCCTTCCAGGTTAGCATATATTCCCTTGAGAATATGTTCTATGTAAAGAATGAGGACCCTAGCTTTACCCATCTTCATCTGTGACATAGACCTGATAATGTTCATTGTCCAAGTTCTGGTGAGGATTAAATGGCATGACACTAAGTGAAACCTTTTAGGTTCCTGCTGCCTCTGATATATAGGTATATCATTTTTCTTCCTTTCCATGCCTCTACCTTTAGGGAAGGGACCCAGTTTTTACTGTTTTTCCAACTTTTGACACTAGGCTCATTCTTCTGTCAGGGCCTGATGTCTTACAGTACATAGTTAGGTTGCTAGTTTATATTATTAATGTGCTCTGAGCCTGATGGCACATTGATAACAAAAATAATTACCTGTCAGTCTACATAGTGTTTAAAGTAGTATAATTAGGAGTAGATATGCCAAGCCCACTGTCTGTACCAAGTGGACACTCAGTGACTGGAGTACTAATACTAAATGAGCACGTGTTAGAAGGATAGCTTTCAGGGTATCTTCCTGTTTATCACAGAATCCTCTTGACTTCCTTATTGATATTTTGTTTTTGCTCATTTACTTTATGGAGGGATTTCTCAGAACTCCATCATTTTCTTTCATTACATACATCACTTTTTTTTTCCTTAGAAATTTTATCTAACACTTCAGCTACCACTTCTAGATAGATAATTCTAAGTTTTTCCTGAATTGTATACTATCAACAGTAGAATTCCCCCTCCAAAAAATTCTTGAATTTAGTTTTCAGTGGTGAAGTCCCAAAACTTCCCAGGAAATCCTGCAAACTGTTCCTATACGACATCCATTATGCCCCATTATGCCATTTGTGCACCTTCTTTAGACAAGCACTGAACATAACATACATTCAATATCTGTTCATATAGCAGAGTGAAGTCTTCTGTGGACTTTCTAATGTTCACAACAAGACTATAATAAAATAATTACAGCAATGAAAAAAAACAACACATGATAACCGTTTTGTAGGGTGTGTTCATTATATTAGTATTGTCATTACTACCTTAAAATCTAAATGATGTGGGGCCTGCCTTGAGGTCACGTGGCAGTTGTTCCATTCTTGCTTACATCAGAGCCAAACAAATGTCCTCCCAAACCAACCTTTTATATTCTCAATACCTGAGACCTCAACATTTCCTACTCAGAATATGTACAGCTCTTCCAGAGTCTGCATTTGAGCTTCTGGTTCAGCTCATTAGAAATAGGAGTAACAACTGTATTCTGGATATATAAGCAATCCCAGTATGTTAGTCAGGAAGGCATCCAGGAAAGAACAGAATTCACCTTCGAAAGGTGATGAGGAGATTTTCCTTTAGAGTAAAGAAAGAGGAAGTTGGTCCAGGGCTACAGCACAACTTTTGTTAAAGTATGAGTGATGATGATGGGAGAGATGAAGTGAGCCCAGTAGAAGTACAGTAGAGCTTGGACTAAGGCCAGGCTGGAAATATACATGGAGTTCATGGTTCCAGCAAAAAACAGTGAAGGGAGGTGGTGAGAGTATTTGAAGGTGCAGGGAAGGGCCACTGAATGTCACTGTGCTCTATTCTAAAGCAGTAATCAACCCCCTAGATCTATGTGTTCTGCATCTGTGGATCCAGCCAGCTTGAGATTGAAAGTATAATTTTGTTTTTAAATTTGCAACTATGATGAAACCTGTACAGACATTTTTTTTCTCTTGCCATTGTTCCCCAAACTTCACCTTTTAGCAACCATTAACACAGTAGTTACAAGGTATTAGAAATTATAAATTATCTGTAGGTGATTTAACTGTACAGGGAGGTATACATAGGTTATATATAGATACGGTGCCATTTTATCCAAGAGAATTGAATGTTTTGAAACATTTTCAAAACTTTTCAAAAGATTACTATATTTAATTCTTGATATATTTAAAATGTAGAAACAGAGAGGCATGGTGGTACATGCTTGTTATGTCAGCTATTGGGAGCCTAAGACAAGACGATAAAAATGTAGGCCAGCCTAAGCTACTTGTCTAAAAAATTAAACTAAAAACCAAAATCATTCCATCCCTTACTAGATGGAAATACATTTTGGAGATCTTGGAGCTTCCTCCCACTCTCTCTTCCTTTCTCTCTATAATAATATATTTCAAAATTCCACAAAAAACATACTTGGAATAAAGAGATTTATTATACCAACATGGAGAGAGACAGAGACAGAGATAGGTAATGGGAGAGCATAGAAGAGAAAGAGGAGGATGGTGGGGCGACCCTGAGAGAGAGAGTCACAGAGGAGGGAAGGAGAGAGAAATCAAAGCAGAGAGAGCATGCAGTGATGAGCTGGTCCTTTAGATCTGGTGCAAAGCTGAAGCACACACACCTGATGGCAGCAGGTGATGATGTCACAGGTTACTAAGCAGCCTAGGAGTAGGCTAGTGCACCGGACTTGTGAACTAATACTCTCCCACTCTGTTCACCTACATGATTTGTTTTTAAATCCAGTCATTTTTACTTGTTAATAACAGCTCCATAATGCTTTTTTATTGCCCATGAAAAAAGTCCTTTCTCTGGACTTTCCATAATATAACCTTATTTACATTGCAAATGATTGTACAATAAAAGTCTTTTGATGCCTCCATGATTATTTTCTTAAAAAGGTTTCAATAAGAAACAGTCACAGACCAAAGTAAATTAATATTCTTGTACTCTTGATACATACTGACACATTATTCTCTATGAAAATCATAAAGGCAAGAACTATTCCATGCTCCCACAAAAAGTGTTTCCACAGGGAATTGTTCAAGTGTGTTGATGGAGGGGTGGAAGTTTATTGTGCCTCACAGTGGGAAATGAACAAGTCAAGGGATATGGGAGCTGATGGTAGGACATGCTATGATGGAGTGTCAATGGAAAAAAAGAAGTTTCTTTAAAATAATTAAACTTACATTTATTGTGCGTATACATCCATGCCAGTGTGTGTGTATGTGCACACGTGCGTGTGGCTGTGTGTAGAAAAGTCAGAGGAAAACTTGAGGGAAGTGGTTCTTTCATTCCACCATATGGGTCCTGAGGGTCAAACTCAGGTTGGCAGGCTGGGTGCTAAGTGCCATTACCTGGAGAGCTTTTTGGCTTGTTCCTGTATATTTCTTCCCAAAGAATCTTTCACCTGCTTGATTGTGGAATGTTTAATATAGCACCTATTTAGATTGACAGGAAAAGAAAAGACAACAACAACAAATAAGTGAAAGGATCAGACTAACTTCGTAACCTATATGTCTTCTAAAGCCTATAGTTTTGAGTTTTAGGTCCAGGTTAAGCTAAAGCCTCTTAGTACCTTTCCAGAGAACGGAGGAATGTGACCCTATCTGTGAGGACAGATATAAAAAAGCAAGCAAGCAATGACCTTCACTCAGCAAAAAGAATGACCAGACCCTTGTCTTCGAGATAGTGTTTCTCAGCAACCAACCCAGATGGCCTCAATCCTTCTTCGGAGTAGACCCTGACCTCCAGCCAAAAGCCTGCAGCCCCAATCTTCAAGGATGAGCTAACCACCCCCACCTCCACCTTTAATTGCAGCTGCATCCACACTTGACAGGACTGGCCAAGCTTGAGCACCTAAGACTAACCAATTATCTTACTTTATAGCTTCCTCATACAATCCTGAACTACAACCTCAAAATTCCTGCACTTTGTCTTTTAAAAACCCAAGGCCTTTGTCTCCCAGTGCCACTCCTTGCTGACCAGCAGGGGTGATCCCATTGCGCAATGGTCAAAATAAACCTCTTGCGATTTTGCATTGAGACTGTCTCCTGAGTTCTCTTCATCCCTTCTCGAAATTAGGCTCATGCTGGGCCTAACACAAGTATGAAGGCTGCAGACTACCCAGTAGCAGGTCTTACCTCATGTCTAATTGCAAATTTTCTTTCTTCCTTTTGATTCCAGAATCAAGTGTCAGCAACTTATCTTTGTTCATTGAGGAATTATGGCAGTCATTAAATGGCTTATTATGCCATTTAATGTTTCTGGAACATTAAAGATCTTAATAAGTATCACTACTGTCTTCTCTGCCTTGTTTCAAATATTTTTTGGTTGAAAGTGGTAGATGCCTGGCCCAAAGAAAAAGGCCAGTATGTGGCCAGTGCTAGGCTGGGTCCTCTGAAGTGAGAAGGCTGTGGCCTTCTGAATGTATTCGTTCATTGCCACACTCTCAGGCGCCCTGTAAATGGCTTCTTAACACTGCTTAGGTATTTTAGCTTTAGTACTGTTTGGGAGATGTGTCCCTTATCTTAACAAGGGACAACACCTATTTTCCTTTTAGCTCCATGCTCAGTGTCGAATTCAGAACCTAGTACGATGCTAATGCTCAATATTTGTTCAAAATGGATTCTAGAATAGTCATCCTTAGAATTAATATGGACATCATGTCAGATGTTGTCCCACACCTATAAAAGTGTTTCCCTCTCTGATTGTATAGAATTTATGTTTTATGATAGCAATAGTAATATTGCTAATACTAGATTTAAAGTGAAAATATCAAGCTGTACCCTACCATTAATTTTCTTCCAAAATTATTAAACATTGACTCTTCCTTATTATTTTCTTTACTCATGCTTTATACTTTTCAAGTATTGAAAGAAGAGTAGATCAGAATATTAGAATAAAAATATAAATTCATTGTGCTTTCATAACAATGTAGCAAAATAGTGTTGTATTTATGTTAATTTCTATTTTGTTTGTGGATAATCTCTAAGTTAGGCACAAATTGCAAATTTTTCAGCTGGTTGACAAGCTTGGTTTTATCATTTGCTATGCTGTTTTGAGTAAAAATAGTCCCTAAAAGCCTCATCTAGTTTAATGTTTGTACCTGGTTGGTGGAACTGTTTGGGAAGTGTTAGGAGGTGTGGCCTTGTTGAGGTGAGTGTGTCACTGGGGATTGGGCTTTGAGGTTTCAAAAGCCTACAGTATTCCTAGTTAACTTTCTCTGCCTCAAGTGTGTAGATTAGAATATAAACTCTCAACTACTCCTCTAGCGAGTGCCTTGCCATGCTTGCCTGCCTGCTGTGCTCCTCACAATGATGAGGAGACTCACCCTCTGAAGTTTTAAGCCTCTGATAAACTTTGGTTGTATTACAATGTAAACAGAAGTATTCTGTATGGACAGAACAGTAGACATATAGAGCATGTAGACATTGTAAATTCCAGAAAGAAATGCAAGAAAGAGTTCATTCTTCATACCCTGTGCCTGTGGAGTTAAGTTCTCTTACGTTTTGAGCTGAACAAGGGAAAGAAATGCTATAGGGAACATTTTTTAAGGAGCCAGGTCTAGAGACAGCAGGAAACATTCCCTTCTAATTGTGAAAGTATGTGCTACTATACAACACAGTTATTATATTAGGATTGATGCACAACGTATTTATGAAAAGAAAAAAAAAGAAAAAAATATCTTTGTGGCAATGCCCATTGTCAGCTTGAACTAAGTAAGCTCTTTCTTAGGCAAAAGCTGAATCCATATCCAGTGCTATGTATCCTTTTATACACACATAAACAGTTTATAAGGAAATAGTAAACAATACAACCTTAAACTCTGTGGTAAAATATGAGCATAACCATATTATTTATGATGTCTGTACTAGATTGAATCATCTAAAGTTGCCCATATTAAATCTTTCTGAATTTAAAAAAAAAATGATAATTTCATATGCTCAGTTTAGTGATTGCAATAGGCTTGCTAAAAAATTGCAAGTCTGTGGAAGAAAATGGATTTCATTTTGATCCAAGCAATGTCCCTAAGGCCTAACAGCTTCTGACAGGTGAATCTGATCTTCATTTTAAATATAAAAGGAAAGGGTTGACACTGACAAAAACAAATTCAATAAAATATAAATGAGAATATAAATAAAATGGAAATGTTTTAACCACTCTAGAGAAAGTGAGTTCAGGAACCAATTTAGTTCCAATTGGCTCTGTAAAAATGATTCAGGCAAGAGATTCATCAGTGGAAATCTGTCAGTGTTGGTACAAACTGCTTTAAGCATTTTTATTTATAAGCACAAAGAAAGCATCATGAGTCTCACAACAGGAGGCTGAAAAACCTATACCCAAATTAGGAAAGATCATGGCTCCTGGGAATGGTGGTGGCTGTGTTTAAACACAGTAGGAATGTCCAAAGAATTAACTGTTTTTACTTACAAAAAGCAGGTAACTTTTCATAATGTTGTAGAGTATACCACATGATTTTCTGAACTGCCACTCAAAAAAAAAAAAAAATGAAGACATATGACCTCAGGGTATATTTTTCTCCAACCCAGTGTGGGGGTCATTTGCATTGCTTTAAAAAAATGTTTGTGAATTTCAGATATGTTTATATCCCATTCTGATCAAATCTACCCCAACTCTCTTCCCTTTTAATTTGTTTCCTATTTCCCCACTGCATTTCCCTCCTAACCTCTGGCTCTTACAGCCTTTCCACCTTCTATTCTTTGATGATCTTCAAGCCTGATTTAAAATTTAGCACTCCACTGTCTCTGATCCTTTTCCTGTTGTTTAGTCAGGAGTCTGTGTATTAATCACCATCTACTGAAAAAAAAAAAGCTTCTCTGATGAGGATTGTAAGACTAGTCTGTGGGCTTAAGAGGAAGTTTAATGTTGTGTTTGGTAGGCTTAAAAAATTTTTCCCTCTTGGGGCCATGGCCCAGTTACTTTTACTTTTTTTTTTAATATTAGTTACAGTTTATTAACTTTGTATCCTAGCTGTAGCCCACTCCCTCATTCCCTCCAATCCCACCTACCCTCCCTCATCTCCTCCCTACCTTATCTCCTCCCTACACCTTTCCAAGTCCACTGATAGGGGAGGACCTCCTCCCCTTTCATCTGATCCTAGCTTGTCAGGTATCTTCAGGCCTGTCTGCAAAGTCCTCTTCTGTGGCCTAGCAGGGCTGCTTCTCCCTCGGTTGGGGGAGGGAGGTCAAAGAGCCAGCCATTGAGTTCATGTCAGAAATAGTTCCTGTTCCCCTTACTAGGGAACCCACTTGGATACTGAGCTGCCATGGGCTACATCCCGAGCAGGGGTTCTAGGTTATATGCATACATGGTCCTTGGTTGGAGATACAGTCTCACAATAGACCCCTCTGCCCAGATATATTTAGTCCTTATGGAGCTCCTGTCCTCTCCAGGTGATACTAACTCCCTCTTTCATATGATTCCCTGTAATCTGCCGAAAATTTGGTTATGAGTCTCAGTATCTTCTTTGATACACTGCTAGGTAGAGACTTTCAGAGGCCCTCAGTGGTAGGCTACTGTCCTGTTACTTGTTTTCTCCTACATTCAATGTCCATCCCATTTGTCTTTCTAAGTGAGGTTTGATCATCTTACCTGGGGTCCTCTTTCTTGTTTATCTTCTTTAGGTGTACAAATTTCAGTATGTTTATCCTATCTTAAAGATCTAGTACCCACTTATAGATGATTATATACTGTGTGTGTCTGTCTGCTCCTGGGATATCTCACTCAGACTGATCTTTTCTAGATCCCACCATTTGCCTGCAAATTTCATGATTTTAATTGCTGAGTAGTATTCCATTGTGTAAAGGTACCACAGTTTCTGTATCCATTCCTTCGTTGATGGACATCTGGGTTGTTTCAAGGTTCTGGCTATTATGAATAAAGCTTCTAGTAACATGGTTGAGCAAATATCCTTGTTGTGTACTTGAGCATATTTTGGATATATGCCTCGAAGTGGTATAGCTGGGTCTTGAGGAACCACTATTCCTAATTGTCTGAGAAAGCACCAGATTTATTTCCAAAGTGGTTGTAAAAGTTTAAAGTGGATAGAGCCTAGAACTCATTGGCAAAGGAGACAATTTTCTGAGCAGAACACCAACAGCACAGGCTCTAAGATCAACAATCAATAAATGGGACCTCATGAAACTGAAAAGCTTTTGTAAAGGAAAAGATATTGTCATCAGAACAAAACAACAACCTACAGACTGGGAAAGGATCTTCACCAACCCCATATATGACAGAGGGCTGATATCCAGCATATATAAAGAACTAAAGAAGTTAAAAAGCAATAAATCAAGCAATTGAATTAAAAAAAAATGGGGTATGGAGCTAAACAGACAATTCTCTGTAGAGGAATATAGAATGGCAGAGAAAAACTTAAAGAGATGTTCAGTATCCTTTGCCATCAGAGAGATGCAAATCAAAACAAACCTGAGATTTCACCTTACACCCATCGGAATGGCTAAGATCAAAAACTCAAGTGACAACACATTCTGGAGAGGTTGTGGAGAAAGGGGAACCTTCTTCCATTGCTGGTGGGAATAATTTTACTTTTTTTTATTCACGATTAAATATTGTCTTAGTGTGGATTTTCTTGATATAATAGAATGCTTGTGAGTATACAATTTATTTAAAAGATGTCTGTTTGGTCTTTATGGATCTGGAGGTTAGGAGGCTCAAAATCAGGAATTTGGCATCTTCTTGGCTTCTAGTGATGATGTGCTACTTCCATCTTGGGGGAATATGGACCAATTGGTACCTATGGACAAACACAGTTTTATTCACTTTTTCACTGCCTACTCTTAAATACATCATATATTTCCAAAAAGGCAAGAACTTAGTTCTGAGAGAGAGAATTAACTTCTTCAGGATGACTCTGTCCCTGTGACCAGATACTTCCTACCATGCCTTGCCTTACAACATTCCTGCCCTGGGGACCGAACTCCAACTTGAGTTTTGGTGGCAACAAGCCATGTTCAAAGCATAGCAAATCTGTATTTTCAAAAGTAATAATTCAATAAAATATGAATTTTGTCTTTGTAATTAAATTTTACATGTTGTAATCAAAGGAAATAAGTTGCATAGTGTGGCATATTGTAATTAAAAGCCTCCAATATCAAGAAGAGACACTATGATTATATAGTGACTTAATATATGGTTCAAATCAAGGTTCTAAAATTGTAGAGTATAAGCCTATCTTAAAAATATGAAGTGCCTTGTTGATACTCCCCACCCAGAGCATCCAAGAAGAATCACCTCAATCTTTGAAAAATATGTGATTTCACTAAAAATTCTTATTTCTTGTCCTGTAGCAAGTAATTATTAATAAGTGATAGTTCTCTCCCATTCTATTTAATTTTCTCTTTGTCCTCTGTTGTCTCCCCGCCCAATAAAGCTGGTTTGTGATCTGTGACGGAGCAGTCAAGGAGACAAGTTCAGTCTCCTAGACATAATCAGACACTGTGTCACAGGATAACATCTTTGGTGTGAGAATGCATTCTGCTAATTATTTTTCAAGAAATAATGGCATGTCAGGACATGAAACTGGAGCCTGATCCCTTCAGTTAATTAGGAAAGAATGAATTTGCACCTGCCTGTACATAAATGTGGTCACTAAATTTAAATGAATGTTGGTTTTCTTATGCTTTTGTCCCAATGAGACAGCATCTAGAAAGAGAAAAAGGTGATTTATCTTTGTTCTGAAGGTGCAAGGGGACTGAGTGTGTGTCACATTGCATCTTTATTATCCATCTCATCCTCAGTTCCAATTCAGAAGCCTGTCATGCACTTTCTCATTAAAGTCACTTTACAAAAGGAAGACAGGAGGGCTTTAGTGATAGCAGAGGGCAAGGGAGGAAATGGGTTGTGGCCCATGAATTCTGTTGATTCCTGCTTGCATTCCTTTCTAGCTGGACAGAGACTACTCTGGAGCTGTAGAATAAGAGGGGCCGAGGGACCTTAGTTGTAAGGACAATCAGCCATCTCTCTAAATCCTGTGCCCAGGGATCTATGTAAATCTTGTCAGAGACTATCTAGCAGAATTCTGAACCCAGCCAAGCCAGCAAAGTAGCCCCTGACTCAGCATAGATCCATAAGTTTCTGCTATATTGAGCAGAGTTCTTTTCCCTCAGTGCAGTGACTTGGGATCCCTGTGGAACTGGTGGGAGAGTAGAGCCCATGAGTCTCTGGGAAAATAGTACATTTCTTCCTGTTGTGGTTTGAATGAATGACAGTATGTCACCAATACTGTCAGGTATTTGAATACTTGCTCCCCTGTTAGTGATGCTGTTTGTGGGAGCTTAGTAGACATGGCTTTGTTGGTGGGAGTGGGTCACTGAGGATGGCTTTAAGGCCTGAAAACCTGTAACCATCCCTAGCTCACTCTGTGGTTCCTATTTGTGGTCTCTCAGCTTTCAGCTCCACCAGCCATGGCTACCTGTAGCCATATTTCCCTGTGCTGGTGGTAATATCCTCTTATTCCTACAGAATTTGGGCCCAAGTAAATCCTTTCTTCTGTAAGTGGCCTTGGTCATGGTATTTTCTCACAGCACTCAGACAGTAACTAACACAGCTTGTCTGGAAGAAAGTGCTTTGCCAGATTCATTTATTTGATTTATTTGCTTTTTTATTTTAAAGTAATGTGTATGTATATATGTATGATGTATGTATATATGTGCCTGATGTGTGTATATGAGTGTTTACATACACATAGGCACACGTATGCATGTGCATGTGTAAGTCCCAAGATGATATGGAGTGTCTTCTTCAGTTATTCTTCAATAACTAATTTATTTGCTGATTCAGGGTGTCTTGTTAAATTCAGAGTTTGCCAATCTTAGTGTCCGGGTGAGTTTTCACTACCAGCTGACACAGCCTATAAAGTTACCTGAGAATGGAGTTTAATTAGGGAATGCTCAGATCAGATTGACCTGTGGGAATTATCTTAATTGTTAATTGATGTGGGAGACCCATCTTAGGGATTTCACTGCTGGAATAAAATGCTAGGAACATAAGCATTTTGGGGAGAAAGGGGTTTATTTTACTTACATTTCCATATCAAATCCATCACCAAAAGAAGCCAGGGTAGGAACTCAGGGCAGGAGCCTTGAGGCAGGAAATGATACAGAGGCCATGGAAGAAGGCTGCTTGCTTTTTCCTCAGCCTGCTTTCTTATAGTTCCAAGGTCACCCTCCCCAGGGTAACAGTGTCTATTGCGAGCTGGGCCCTCCCACATAAATCAAGAAAATGAACCACAAGTATCCCAAGGGACAATCGGTGAAGGTGTTTTCTCAATTGGAATTTTCCTCTTCCTAAATGAGAGTTGGCTTGTGTCATGTTGACATAAAACTAGGCAGAGGTCCTGGGCTTAAAAAAAAAAAAAGCTAAAGTGCCTAAGAAGATGTTTCAGAATTTAAGAGCATTTGATGCTCTTTTAGAGAACCACCCACATCAGGCAACTCACAGTCACCTATAACTCCAGTTTCATGAGATTCAACACCCTCTTCTGGCCTCCGCAAGCTCAAGCACACACATATACACATAAGAATAAATAAATCTTTGGAGGCAGAAGGGGAAGGGAAAGCACACAAGCACTAGCTTTTCTCCATGATCTCTGCTTCTCACTTGAGCTCCTGCCCTGACTTCTCCTAATGATGAGCGGTAACCTTTAAGTTGAAATAAACCTTCTCTTCCTTATCCTAAGTTTCTTCTGGTTAGAGTGCTTCACTGCAGAAGTAGAATAAATATAGAACATTTAATTAATTTAGCTAGCCAGGCTTTCCTGGATCATCTGTCTCTCTCTTCTAAGTGCTTAGTTTATGGATGGCTGCCATAACAGCCAAGCTTTTGTGTGGCTTCTGAACTCCATCCTCATGCTTCTGTAACAAGTACTTTCTCCACTATATTGTGTATCTTCACAACCCCAAGAAAGTTCTTTAATTTATTTTTAAAAGTATATTTATTTTACATCCTTGATTGTAACTCCTCCCTCATCTCCTCCTGGTCTCACACTCCCTCTCTCTTCCTCCTATCCTTCTCCCATATTCTTTAGGAAATGGGAGCCTTCCTACCAACTGACCCAAACCTATCAAGTCTCATTAGGGCTTCCTGCATCCTCTTTCTCTGTAGCCTGAGAAGACCACTCTGACAGGGGGAAGTGATCAAAGAGTCATCAGCAGAGTTCATGTCACAGATAGCCCCTGGCTCCCCTTACTTGGGCACCCACATGGAGACCGAGGTGCCTATGGGTTACATCTGTATGAGCAAGGGGTTGTAGGTCCTCTCCATGCATGGTTCTTGCTTGGAGTATTAGACTCTGCAGCTCTCCTATCCTAGCCCAGATGTGTTGGCTCTGTTGGTCTCCCTGTGGCACTCCTGGCCCCTCCATGTCGTTCTATACTCCCACACTTCCATAAGACTCCCTGTGCCCTGCCCAAGCTCGGCTGTGAGTCTGAGCATCTGCTTTGATCCCCTGTGGGTGGAATCTTTCAGAGGATATCTATAGTAGATTCCCATCCTGTTCACTCTCTTCAACTGCCTCTGATGTCTATTCCATTTGTTCTTTTGAATGAGAATTAAGCATCCTCCCTAGGGTCCTGCTTCTTAATTAGCTTCTTCAGGTCTTGACCTTTCCAATTTGTATCCCCTTGATCTCATTTAGTTGTCTTATTGCTCTATCTAGGACTTCAAGTACTATATTGAAGAGTTAGAGCGTGGGCAGCCTTGTCCTGTCTCTGATTTCAGTGGAATTGATTTAAGTTTTTCTCTGTTTACTTTGATGTTAGCTATAGGTGTGCTGTATATTGGCTTTAATATGTTTAGGTGTGTGCCTTGTATCCCTGATCTCTGCAAGACTTTTAACATGAATGGGTATTGGGTTTTGTCAAATGCTTTTTTGGCATCTCCGGAGATGATCACTTTCAGTTTGTTTATATGGTGGATTACATTGATGTATTTCGTATATTGAACCACCCCTTCATTCCTGCCATGAAGCCTACTTGGTAATGATGAATGGTATTTTTAATGTGGTCTTGGATTTGGTTTGCGAGTATGTTATTGAGTCTTTTTCATCGATGGTGCTAAGTTAAATTGTACTGAAATTCTCTTTATTTGTTGTGTCTTTGTTTAGGTACCAAGGTGACTGTGGCTTCATAGAATGAGTTTGATAATGTTTCTTCTGTTTCTATTTTGTGGAATAGTTTGAAGAGTATTGGTATTAGCTCCTCCTTGTAAGTTTGGAGAATTCTACAGTGACACTGATTTTGTTGATTTGGTGTCTTGGGGTTTGCAAGATATCTGCCCAGGCGAGTCTGGCTTTTATGGTCTCTGCTTAGAACTCAGGTGTGATTCTGATAGGTTTGCCATTGTATGGTACTTGGCCTTTTTCCCTTGAGCTTTTAATATTTTTCTTTGTTCTGTACATTTACTGTTTTGATTATCATGTGGTGGGAGGATTTTCTATTCTTGTCTAATCTATTTGGTGTTCTGTAGGCCTCTTATATGCTTGTAGGCATCTTTTTATTTAGATTGGAAAAATTTTCTTCTATGATTTTGTTGAAAATATTTTCTGGGCCTTGGAGTTATGTTGGTGGTTGGTCTGATGCATATTACTGCCCCTTAAGGTCTGGTCACACCTATCTTTGTTTTGTAAACTTGCCTAAGACAAATTTGATTGATTGATCAAACAGCCTATACCTGAACAGGGCAGAATGGGGTAGGAGTAGCTAAGGTTCCCAAGGCTTTGGAAGCAGAGAGAATCATGAAAGTAGATGGAAGGAAAGAAAGGAAGGAGGAGGATGCCATGGTGGGTTAGCCAGGATCAAAAAACCACATGAGGTCAGGAGGAAGGACTCCAATAAAGGCATGAAAAGGCCCAGATGAAGAATAAATGCAAGTATTTATAAGATTATGGATGGAAGAGAGGATGGTTAAAGAGGATGCCATTAGATCGTGTTGAGAAATGGGTGGTGAGGTGATTAGGACAGCACAGGTAGGAATATCTGCTGCCCCAAGGTAAATAAGGCCATTATAAAATCTAGCAGGTGTCTGTGTCTTCTTATTTGTGATAGTGGGATGGATAATGCCACCATGGTAATCATAGAGCAAATAATAAACACATTATCTGACCCATCACTCCTTTCTAAACTTACTACAATAAAGACAAGATTCTCCTTTTCCTGCTATTGCTATTAGTCTTGGGTTTTGTCTTTTCATGGTATCCTTGATTTCTTGGATATTTTGTGCCAGAAAAACTTTAGACTTAACATTTTCTTTGAAAGATGTATTGATTTCTTTCATTGTGTTTTCAATACCTGAGATTCTTTCCTCCATCTCTCGTTTCTGCTGTGGATGTCCTCTGTCATTCCTGTTTGTTTGTTTGTTTGTTTTTCCTAAGTTCATCTACAGATTTTGCTCAGTTTGTGATTTCTTTATTGTTTCTATTTCCATCTTCAGATCTTGAACTGATTATTGATTTCCTTCACCTGTTTGTTTGTATTTTCCTGTGTTTCTTTGAGTGATTTATTCATTCCTTTCTAAAGGTTCAATCTGTTTTTATCTTCCTGTATTTCTTTAAAGATTTCATTCATTTCCACCATTATCATCTTCTTAAGCATAGATTTAAGGTCATTTTCCTGTGTTTCAGTTGTGTTAGGGTATCAAGGGCTGCTTGCTGTGGAATACCTAGGTTCTTGAGATCCATATTGCTCTGGCTTTTGTTGATTGTGTTTTAGCGCTGGCCTTCAGGCATCTGGTTGTCTCTGGCATGGGCTAGTAGTTCCTGATATTCATTGGATTTCTGAGGGGTGGAACAAGAGCCTTGGGCAGGCAGCTGGATTCCTACAGTACCCCCCCTTAGATTAGAGGGCTTACATTGGTGGGAATGGTCTCAGGCTGGTAGGCTGTTCTCAGGGAATTGCCCAAAGCTCTGCTCAGATATATGATCCTGGGACCAACTGGACTCTTCAAGAGCCCAGGGACCCTCTTCTCACCAGATAAAGTCCTGGAGTCATCCACCCCACTACTGGCTTTCTATTTCCAAGGATAATGAGCTCTAACTACCCAGACACTGTTCTCAGACACTGTGCTCACTGTGCATAGGCATTTTGGAAAACCTGTGAAGTCAGAGATCTGGCTGGTCTCCTAAAGGAGAGAGTTTGAGTTTTGGAATGGCAGCTGAGGCTGTTTCGATGGACCCCAAGGTTGGAGCCCCGTGGTTGGAGCTGAGTGCCCTGGTGTCTGGAAGGTATTCACAGGATGGTGAGAATGGGCCAGTGGCTAGAGGCTGAGACCTTGTGCTGGTGGGAACCCTAGGAATTTTTCAGGTCACCTCAGGGTGACCTGAGGTTGGACCTGCTCATTCCCCTTGCCATGTACTCTCCTCTCTCCGGGGAAAACAGATGCTGGCGTTTTGGTGTCCACTGCATGGCCTGGCCTGTGGATTGCCCTGCAGTCATTGCTGACCTGCCTTTTAGATACCATGTGCCACCATCTTAATGCCCAAGTAATGTTTTTAATTGTCCTGTTTTCATTGTACATGATACTAGATTTCACATGGACATTTTCATTTGTGTTTAAGTTTGGCATACAACTCCCCTCTGCTCTCCCCTTTTGTCTTGGATTTTTTCAGGACAAGATAGATTTTTTTTAACTATGATCTAAAATTGTTATTAAATAGCTATTATAGCTTTGCTCTGCACTTTTAATACCAAAGGATGTTAATAGGAATTTGGCTTAGGCTGTCAGACTTAGATTTAAATTGTCTCCAATACATTTGAATTGAGTGGACTTTTGCAGGCTGTAATACTTCCCTTAACCCAGGTTTCTCCCCTAAACACATGAATTGAGGATAGGTAGTTTTCTTTCAAAGTTACAAAAAAAAATATGGAAACAGTGCATGCTGAAAACAATTCTCTTCTTCTAGTTCCTTCTGAATATGGATAAACAATATCACCTTCTCTGTCCTGTTGCTTGGTAGCTCATGCCCAGAACTCTATATGTTAGCTGGCCCATTGAAGGCACAAAATGTTTATGTAATGGATGGACAGGAGACCTTGGTTTAGTGCCCAGTGAAGTCTTTGTTGACAGCGATAGTTGTCCAAAGCACTTATTATTGAAGAGAGATTTCTGACACTGTCTTTGGTTTTGGCAATGCCTTTTCAAGGCAGTTCACCCCATGTCCTGTAAAACCTGGATACACATGAAGGCTAAATCTGCTCTGGCCATATTTAAGGCATGATCTGTGTCAGGACAGGCAGACTAGTGTGTTGGTCAAATCTGGCCCCTTGCCTAGTTTTATAAATACAGTTTTATTGGAATATGGCAATGCTTATTGATTTACTTATTGTCTGTGGCTGCTTTTTTATCTGGCAGAATTGAGCAGTTCTAACAGAGACCACATAAAATGCACAGCTCATGTTACCTATCTACCTCCTTATTGAAATATTCTGCCATTCCCTGCTCTATAATCCATGCATACCTTACTTCAATTCTGGTTATTATTGTGTTATATTTTAGATAAGAGTCTCACTTACTTCAGAATCTGACCTGGCAGATCTCACTATGTAGACCAGGCTGGCCTCAAACTCTTAACAATATTCTTTCCTCAATCTTCCAAGTTCTGGGATTGCAGGTGTAAACCATTGTGCCCAGGTCAGTATTGGCTTTAAGATATGCCTTTTTTTATTGGATGGGAGGCTACGGCCTAACAAAATTACAATTTTGTTCAGTTCTGCATGAGTCCCATATCTTTCACACTAACTGATAACTTTCAACTCAGCACAAACTTAGTTGAAACCATGTCACCCTACCAGGCCTGCCTTCCTGTCAACATGAAGAACAGACTAATAAAGTGCTTCAGAGTCATAATACAGCCTGGCACTCTTGAAATTTGTCAGCAATATGGCCCAAGTCAGTCACAAGGTAGAATAAGGACAATAGGAGTTACTTATGCAGATGGTGGATGGTAGTAAATTTTTAGTTGTGTATGAGCACAGCATTGCTTCCCACAGGGCATTTGCAAAAGAATTCCTGCTGTTTATGGATGTGGCACTCATACTTGCCTTGATCTGTAATACATAACTCATGTTCAATGTCAGCCTGCAACTTCCTCATAGATTTTTCCTGCATCAGGCTATTCAGCACTGAGGCATTAGGATTTCCTGGGTTGCTTCTTGGTGTTGTGCCTTCACTGACTCCAAATTGAAGATGAAAGTTCTTTCATAGTAAATTAATTTTGATGGAGATTTGATTGCTTCAGGGTCTGCAGGTAAAATCCAGGGCTGCTTCTGCTGTTAACTCTTCCTCCCCCTGTTTTCACCCTTCGAATTATTTTTACAAGCTTATGAACTAGTTATAAATGAACAAAAGAAACAAAATTGGAAACCTCATCTCTTCCTTCTATATTCAACTGCTCAACAGTGCTTTTGCCTTGTCACTAAGAAAGGCAGATAATTCTGATAACAATGACAAAGTTACATTCACCCATCTGGAAGTAATATCATCTATCTGCCAAAAGATGTTCATACTGTAAGCTGGCAGCACTGTTCCCCAGTCGTCATATAAAAGTAGACATTGAGTCTAAGGGGAGAAGTGAAAAGACTTGATTAATCACCAAGTCTTCTTCCTGCTGGCCTGTTGTCTGCTGCTATCAGAGAGTTTCAGAGACTGGGTCTGTGGGTCACTGATGGTGAAGGATTCCACAGCCGGCTATAAACCTGTGGAGTGGAGAGGAAGGAATCAAGACTATACTTAACTTTCTGCTTCATTGTTCTCTATAGCAATGATCCTTATTCCTCCACAAATGAACAAATGAAACCTTAGAGTCTAACTCTGTGGCTCACTCTCTCATCATTTTGGCTTCTGCTGAAAATATTAACAGATTTTTAAAAATGAGTCTGCTTTGGTTTATTGGTGGTAAACAGGAAAAATAAAGTGATATTTGTTCTGTTGTACCACTGGAACCCATGGAGGAATGAAAGCTTGATTATAATTATAAATGATGGATTATTTAAAAATTTTAACCTTTTGTTTAATTATTTAAAGTGAATGATTCTAATGCAAAATGTTTTTGTCTTTGTGGCTCTTTTGGCTAATTTCTACCATAGTATAATTCTGTATTTGTTTGTTGTTTTTTTGTTTTGTTTTTGAGCTTTAAGCTGTTTAAAACAACATCTGTGTTGTTTCTTTGTGTCTCTCATAGACTAAAGCTCTTGATATGTGGCTATATTTCTGCCATTTTTTAGGTAGGAAAAAGGTTCTGAGTGGGGCATGGAAATTTGTGTAGGTGCTGCTCCCTAGAGCTGTTCATACCTGGTGTACTGGGTACAAGCAACCCATTAATCTGGGGAAGGGTTCCTAGACCCCCTCTATGGTAATTAGCATACCATATAACCGTTAGAGGAAGTAATTTTATTTGTTCATCCTGCAGCCACATTAAGAATGCAAGCTCCTGATGTGTGGTCATTTATGTATAACTTTGTTGCTCTTTAAGCCATGTGGAATTTCATGATGGTTTCTAGTTTTTTGTGTGATGGTGGTAGGATTTGGAATGGTGAGGTTTGGGGGAGTGGGGATGGGCTTTGGGGTCTTAGGGGTGGTTACTGTGGTGGTGGTGATGAGGTTCGGGGTGATGGGGTTTGGGATGGTGGTGGGGTTTCGGGTGGGGGGGTTGGGGTGGAGGTTGGAGTTATAGTGATGGGGTTCGAGTGGTGGTGGTTGTGGGCTATGCATAAGGCATGACTGCCAGGTTTGCTGAACTCGCATGTTGTACTTGTTCCTATGTCTGCCAGGGAGAAATGCCTGCTGCCTCTCCAGTTGGCTTTGGAATCAAAGAACGTGAAGCTGGCCCAACATGCTTTGGCAGGGATGCAGGTATGACTTTGGATCTAGTCATGTGACAGAACTTGACAGACCACTTTGGCATTGAAAGAACAAATCATTAGCATTTTAAATACTGGCTGTGTATACATTTGATTGAATAGCCACAGAAGGGAAAAGATCTTCTAGCCTCTAGAATTTCTCTGGCTACAGCATTACTTGGTTGAGCCAGTGTAGTCAGAGATTGATTCATAGGGGCCCTGCTGAGCCCACATGAAGATGAACATTTTTTGAAGAGCTCCATTTTGAAAGTTAGGGTTCCCAATAAAAAGAGCCTTCAAGAAGTCCATATCAATTCAAATCTCATCTGTATTTCACATCTCAGGTTTGGTGTAATTAGGATTGATCGTAAACTAAAATGATTTTATATGTTTTTTTTATCAATTTCTCATTAAACTTTTATACAGTTATATATTATGCATTGGGCAGACTCCCCCATGTCCTTTGAACTCCTGTTTCTCTCCTCCCTGCTCCCATTAGGCCTCTTTGTTTCCCTAGACCTTACTCTTCTATTTTTATGCCATGTATCCATACAAGATTATTAATTTTTTGTATCTACATGACACCTGTTAACCACAAATAAGAGAAAACATTCTTGTTTTTCTAAGGCTGAGTGAATATGATGATCTCTATTTAACAATTTTCCTGCATGTGACATGGCATTTTGATGGCATATAGTCACCATGCATGATAATAATGTTTTATCAAAATATTTCATGCAAATTTATCATGTGATTTGACAATATTCACCCTACTCTCTCTGTTTGTCCTTGAGCCCCTGTGTTTCCCTGTCTTTAGTCCCTCTGTTTCATTCTTTCTTCTAGACTTCTTCCTTCCTCTAACATATATATGATTTTATGTATTTCTGGAAAATACAAGCTCTAGAAATAAAACAAAAACAACATATTTGTCTTTCTGAATCTAACTCGTTTTGCTTTCTTATTTTAGAATTAGGTTGGTGAGTGAATTAATATATTTTGTTTCTAGAACAAAACTTGAAAGAAAAAGATCCTTTGCTCTAATCCTAAAATACCGCTTGAGAGTTTGTGTTTTACACCACAGAATGCCTTTAATCCCAACTGTGTAAAGGTGATGGCTTTAGAGACATATTGTTTCCATAAGGCATTTGGTCTCTAAGACACACAGAGAAGTTTAACAGTGACATTTGTCCTCTTGTATTTGTGTTTAGCATGGGAAATTTTCATGTTTTTAGGCTTAGATAGACCCTGCTGCCTTCTGACGCCTTATGAAAGAGTCAGAAATCAGCACCCGTTAGCCTCAGTGAATTGGAAGTAGATACAATGTATTTTAATATTCAAAGGCTTTTTATTTCTGCAGTTGGACTGTCTGAAAAAAAATAAATAAGGGACTGTTTTGACACGCTGCATTTTTACTTTTTCTCTAATATCATATAGATTGTAGTTTTCTTTTCCCATTTTCTTTTCCTTTTCCAATGCTGAAACATTCAAAGTTGCTGTTCCATGTTTTCAAGGGCTTGCTTAATTGTATTCATGCTAGTGATTAATGGCCTAGTCTTATTTCTTTGAGTCTGTCCCTTGCTTCCTATGGCCTGGTAACTTTAGGCAAAAATGCAGAGCTTCCAAGACTTTTTCACTGTAAAACAGCTTCTATATAAACTTCAGCTCTGGACTGCCCTGAAGGATACTATAGGGTTTTAAACAGATTCCTGCTGCAGCTAAGTTACAATGGAAAAGAACAAATTGGGCCAAGAAAAAATATAAAGCCCAGTACTGAGTCTCAGTGGGGAGAAAATATACACATTGCACTAATTCAGAATTGGAGAGAACAACCTAATTACAACCTTGTGAGGGAGAATTGTAGGGTTTATGTGAGAGAGCTTAGCGGAATGTACCCTGACTGCCTCCTAAGTTCTGACTTGAAAATGTTACTCTAGTGTTAGGCCGTGCCAAAAGCCCTTTCCTCATTTTCACAGCACGTTCTTCATGTGTTTTGGATGATTCATCTATGTGACTCTAGAGAAACATGAAATAGTGGAGTTGTAGGCTCATAAGCATAGAAGGAATTTTGGACAAATAAGCATTGTCCTGAGTAGCAAAATCCTAATCCACAAGCTCCCCTGATGTCCTCATGCAAGTGAATGCCTTCACTTTCTAGTGGGTTACATATTAAGGGTTTTGAATTCAGAAATAATCTCTGAATAAATGATGGTTCACATTAGGTAATTAAAATAGACATACCTGAAAAATTAACTCATGTACTCAAAACCTTTTTCTATCATGTGTCAAAACTTAGAAAGGGTGTGCCTGTGACTATTCTATTGGCTTGGATTTCTTTTGAATATTTATCCTTTATTTACACTTCCTGAATAACCTAGATGGCCAACACATAGCATTTTACTTGATGAAATATAGAGTGAATTACCTAGTATTAGAAAGATACTTTTTCCAAAACTCATTTTCTAAAGTTTTATGTACTTGTCCTTTTAATGGTTTGTACTATGAGTTCTTGCCTGATGACCTCCAGCTAACTTATCCTGAGTAAGAAAAATGAGCATCATATCTAATCAGATACAACAGGAAAAGGCTGCAATCACTGCCTTGTGCCTCTTTACAGAAGCTCCTGTCAGAAGAGAGGTTTGTATCCGTGGAGACTGACTCTGATGAGAAGCAGCTGCTCAATCAGATTCTGAATGCTGTGAAAGTGACGCCTTCACTCAATGAAGACCTGCAGGTGGAAGTGATGAAGGTTGGTTTGACATGAAACACTTGTGCACCATTGGGAAAGGAGCACACTGTGATCCCAGCACTTACAATCTTAGCCCTGCCTTTCTATTCTGACTGCACCATTGTGGTACAGTCTTTTTATTTGGAATATATGTTGATTATCCATGTTGTGGTCTTACAAAATCACCTTGATTGTTTAGGAGTGACAAGGTACAATTTTAATAAGTAAGGCTTTTGTCCTGATCTGATATATCAAGTGTGTGTGTGGTTTCAGCTTGGCATCAACCTGATCATTCTGAGTATTATACCTGCCTCTATATACTATACAAAGTCCTTAGAGCAAAGCCCTAAGCATGTTTACCATAGAGATTTAACATGATCATCTTGGAATGAGGAAGGCCACCCTTAAAAAAGCATCTTAGAATTATGGTTTATTTTATTCTTCAGATTATATCAGCCAGATATGAAGAAATAGCTCAATAGGAAAAGTGCTTGCTGGGCATTGGGACCCAAGTTTGGATCCCTAATATCCACATGAAAGACAGGCAAGGTAGCATTCAACTAAAACTCAGAGACCAATGGGAGAGCAGAGACAGGTGAATCCCATGAGCTTCCTGGACAATCAGTTCTAGCCAAAATGATGACTTTCTGGTTTAGTGAGAGAACCTGTTCCAAGAATGAGGTGGAAAGAAATAGAGGTCAACTTCTGACCCCGTATTCATATGTGTAGGAGAGTACACTCAAGCCCTGGCTCCCCCAATGCACAGATGTGCATAATGCACACGCACACGCATACACCCATGCATTCACCCACGCAATACACATTATGTCATTCATATCTCCTTCTTGTCTGTTATTACCTCACTTTAGGGATGGTTCCTTTTCTTTCCAATCCTTACTTTGAGAAATTACCCAAATCAAGATTTTCTCATTCCGATTGGCATGTGTCACAATCTGTAACTAAATGTTGGGTAGGAAAAGGTAGACTTTGCCCAAGAACAACACTATGGCCACAGAAGCACAACAAGAACTAACAAAATAGGTTTTAATACAGTCTGCTCTTTGCCTACCTGAAGAAACATTTGTAGAGTAACATTTGAGAATAGTTGGTTCAAGCAGTGGTTGACTCTTTTCTTAAACATGCACGTAAAGATTTGTCTTAGACCAAACATTTCAGCTTTTGGATTTCAGTTTCTTCACTAGAAGAGGGTGACTTCAGGACTGCCCAAGCCTGACCTAACTGTATTGGCTGGTAGTTTAAATACTGATCAAAAACTTTGACTCTGAGGTACACCTGCATAGCTTGACCCTCAGTCTTCCATTCATAGCAGAACATCCTGGGACAGTGCTCTGCACTGTTCTTTGTCTTGGCTTTCTCTTCTTTGATTTTGTTTGTGTGTGTATGTCTGTCTGTTAGCTACGGAGTCTCTCTGTGTAGCCTTGACTGTTCTGGAACTTGTTGTATAGAGCAAGCTGGCCTCAGAGTCAGGGACTTGCTCTTCTCTAATACCGGTACAGATCCAATAAAATTATTCTAAATACGAAGCAAGGCAATGCTTACAGAAACGTGACACACTATCTGCCACAACTCAAGTTCTTTGAAAAGTTCTGTGTTCCTAATGCTGCTACTGCTTCCTGCTGGTTCTGAATGCACAGCTCTGTGGTGGGTCTAGGAATAGGTTCTTTTCTCTAGTGTCTTAGAAACAGACAATGAGAACCTGCTGTTTAATGTCTGTATTTTTTTTTTAATCTCTTTGCTTCTGCAACATGCAGTTTTGCCTTATCTTTTGATATATTTTGGCAGCTATGTGCTGGTTTTGCTAATACCACTACTGCTTCAAAATACCTTTACTTACCTATTCTCCCAAAATTATACTGAAAATAAAATAAAATTAGTTGGGTTCTAGGAGGAAAGACTGGACTTTTATTATTTCAGAAGAATATATTTGTTTTTCTATGTAACCCATTCTCACAGTACAACATATTTCTATGAATTTTTTATAGGCACAGAGTTGGGTTGTTTGAGGCAGGATACTATTGTAGCCTTGGCTGATGTGGAACTAACTATGTAGCCCAGGCTTGCCTCAAAGTCAATGACTTTTTTCCTGCTTTACCCTCCCAATGATAGGATTGTAAGTGTGTACCACCATGCCTGGTCCAGAATTTTTTTTTTAACTTTTATTAGTTACACTTTATTTACTTTGTATCCCCCCATAAACTCCTCACTCCTCCCCTCCTAATCCCGCCTTCTATCCATTTTTTTTCACACATGGCCCTCCCCAAGTCCACTGATAGGGGAGGTCCCCCTCTCTTACCTTCTGATATTAGTCTATCAAATCTCATCAGGAGTGGCTGCATTATAATCTTCTGTGGCCTGGTAAGGCTGTGCCCCCCCTCAGGGGGAGGTGATCAAAGAGCAGGCCAATCAGATTATGTCAGAGGCAGTCCCTCTTCCCAATACTATGGAACCCACTTGGACACTGAACTACCATGGGCTACATCTGTGCAGGGGTTCTAAGTTATCTTCATGCCTGGTACCTGGTTGGAGCATGAGTCTCTGGGAAGACCCCTGTGTTCAAATTTTCTGGTTCTGTTGCTCTCCTTGTGGAGTTCTTGTCCTCTCCAGATCTTACTATTTCCCACTTCTTTCATAAGCTTCCATGCACTCTGCCCAACAGTTGGCCATAAGCCTCAGTGTCTGCTTTGATGTCTGCAGGACAGAGCCTTTCAGAGGCCCTCTGTGGCAGGTTCCCATGTTGTTTCCTGTTTTCTTCTTCTGATGTCCATCTTCTTTGCCTTCCGGATGGGGATTGAACATTTTAGTCAGGGTCCTCCCTCTTGATTAGTTTCTTTAGATGTACAGATTTTAGTAGGTTTATCCTATTTTATG
Source organism: Meriones unguiculatus (assembly GCF_030254825.1). NCBI lineage: Eukaryota > Metazoa > Chordata > Mammalia > Rodentia > Muridae > Meriones > Meriones unguiculatus. The sequence goes on along the minus strand of NC_083367.1, from coordinate 19,690,180 downwards.
TCTATATAAGTGAATATATACCATGTATGTCTTTCTGTTTCTGGGATAGCTCACTCAGGATGATTCTTTCCAGGTCCCACCATTTAACTGCAAATTTCATGATTTCCTTATTTTTCATTGCTTAGTAATATTCCATATTACCAAAAGCAATCTACAGATTCAATGCAATTCCCATCAAATTACCAAGACAATTCTTTACAGACCTTGAAAGAAAAACCCTCAACTTCATATGGAATAACAAGAAGCCCAGAATTGCTAAAAACAATCCTCTACAATAAAAGATCTTCTGGAGATATCTCCATCCCTGATCTTAAGCTGTACTATAAAGCAACAGTTTTAAAAACTGCATGGTACTGGTATAGAAACAGAATGGTGGATCAATGGAATGGAACAGAAGACCCAGAAATAAACCCACACACTTATGGATACCTGATCTTTGACCAAGATGCCAAAACCATACAATGGAAAAAAGATAGTATCTTCAACTAATGGTGCTGGTCCAACTGCATGTCCACATGCAGAAAAAAATGCAAATAGATCCATATTTATCACCCTGCACAAAACTAAAGTCTAAGTGGATCAAAGACCTCAACATAAAACCAGATACTCTAAATCTGTTAGAAGAAAAAGTGGGAAACAGCCTAGAACTCATTGGCACAGGAGACCACTTCCTGAATAGAACACCAAGAGCACAGGCTCTAAGAGCAACAATCAATAAATGGGACCTCATGAAACGGAAAAGCTTTTGTAAAGCAAAGGACACCGTCGTCAAAACAAAACAAATGCCTACAGATTGGGAAAGAATCTTCACTAACCCTTTATCTGACAGAGGACTAATATCCAGTATATACAAAGAACTAAAGAAGCTGAATAGTGACAAACCAAGTAATCCACTTCCCAGAACCCCTGCACAGATGTAGCCCAGGGCAGTTCAGAGTCCAAGTGCATAGTAATGTGCAGAGGGACTGCCTCTGACATAATCTGGTTGGCCTGCTCTTTGATCACCTCCCCCTGGGGGGGAGCAGCCTTACCAGGCCATAGTAGAGGACAATGCAGCCACTTTTGATGTGAACTGATAGACTAAGATCAGAAAGGAAAGGAGAACCTCCCCTATCAGTGGACTTGGGGAATGGCATGCAAGGAGAGGGAGGAGGGAGGGTGGGATTGGGAGGGGAGGAGGGAGGGGCTTATGGGGGGATGCAGAATGAATAAAGTGTAATTGATGAAAAATTAAAAAAAGTTAAATAAAAAATAAAAAAAATGGGCAACAGAGCTAAACAGAGAATTCTCGACAGAGGAATATCGAATGGCAGAGAAACACTTAAAGAAATACTCAAACTCATTAGCCATCAGGGAAATGCAAATAAAAATGACCCTGAGATTTCACCTTACCCGCATCGGAATAGCCAAGATGAAAAACTCAAGTGACAACACATGTTGGAGAGGTTGTGGAGAAAGGGGAACCCTCCTCCACTGCTGGTGGGAATGTAAACAGGTACAACCACTTTGGAAGTCTACCTGGCACTTTCTCAGACAATTAGAAATAGTGCTTCCTCAAGACCCAGCTATACCACTGCTAGGTATATACCCAAAATTTGCTCAAGTACACAACAAGGATATTTTCTCAACCATGTTTATAGCAGCTTTATTTGTAATAGCCAGAACCTGGAAACAACCCAGATGTCCATCAACAGAGGAATGGATACAGAAATTGTGGTATTTTTACACAATGGAATACTACTCAGCAATCAAAAAGGAGGAAATCATGAAATTTGCAGGCAAATGGTGGGATCTAGAAAAGATCATTCTGAGTGAAATATCCCAGAAGGAGAAAGACAAACATGGTATATACTCGCTTATATAGACCTATAAGATACCATAAACATAATGAAATCTATACACCTAAAAAAGATACTCAAGAGAGTGGATATGGGGTAAAATGATCAATCCTCATTTAGAAAGACAAATGGAATGTGCATTGAACGTATGACAGGAGTCTACCGCAGAAGGCAGCTGAAAGACTCTACCTAGTAGTGTTTCAAAGCAGATACTAAGACTCATCACCAAACCTTCGGCAGAGTACAGGGAATCATATGAAAGAAGGGGAGTTAGTATGATGGGGAAAGGATAGGAGCTCCAAAAGGACCAAATATATCTGGGCACAGGGGTCTTTTCTGAGACTGACATTCAACCAAGGACCATGTATGGATATAACCGAGAACCTCTGCTCAGATGTAGCCCGTGGTAGCTCAGTAACCAATTGGTTTCCCATAGTAAGGGGAACAAAGACTTTTCTGACAGGAACTCAATGGCAGGCTCTTTGACCTCCCCTCCCCCAAGGGAGGAGCAGTCCTGTTAGGCCACAGAGGAGGATTTTGCAGCCAGTCCTGAAGATACCTGATTAAACAGGGTCAGATGAATGGGGAGGAGATCCTCCCCTATCAGTGGACTTGGAAAGGGGCAGGGCGAAGATGAGGGAGTGAGGGTGGTATTGGGAGGAAATGAGGGAGCAGGATACAGCTGGGACACAGAGTTAACAAAATGTAACTAATAACAAAAAAATAAAATTAATAAAAGAAATGGGGAACAGAGCTAAACAGAATTCTCAATAGGGAAATATCTAATGGCAAAGAAACAAAGAAATGCTCAACCTCATTGGCCATCAGGGAAATGCAAATCAAAACAACCCTGAGATTTCCCCTTATATCCATCAGAATTGCCAAGATAAAACAATTAAGTGACAACACATGCTGTAGAGGTTGTGGAGAAAGGGGAACCCTCCTCCACTGCTGGTGGGAATGTAAACTTCTACAGCCACTCTGGAAATCAATCTGGCACATTTTCAGACAACTAGGAAAAATGCTTCCTCAAGATCCAGTCATACCACTCCTAGGCATATATCCAAAAGTTGCTCAAGTAAACAAGAAGGATATTTGCCCAACCATGTTTGTAGCAGCTTTATTTTTAATAGCCAGAAGTTGGAAACAACCCATATGCCCCTCAGCTGAAGAATGGATACAGAAATTGTGGTTCATCTACACAGTGGAATATTACTCAGAAAATCTTTTATAATGAGACATATTAACATTTTCAATTGTTGGTCTAGACTTAGTATTCAGGAGAGATACTTTCTAATTTTCTCTGTTCACAGTGCATTTCTATAAAATACCCTAGTGATAGGTTCCCCTCGTAGTTTTGACCTTATTAATAAAACAATTTAAAAGTGGCCTCAGAAAGAATCCCTGGTATAGTTTCATTAGAGTTTGAGATGAAAACAACAAAGCACGTGAGATGTGAATCTCAGCAGCTGTTGGGAGAGAAAGGTGTAGTGGAAAAGGCAAATGCCTTTAAAAGGCCATGCCTTTTAGAGTTAGGGCCCAAGAAACCCTGCATATTTCAGTGATGGAAGTTGACCAGTAGCTGTGTGGCCATAGAGTAGGAAGCTTCAGAGTATGAATAAGCCAAGAGTCACAGGCTTAGGCTTTGGCCAGTATTGAGAGAGAGAGACAGAGACAGAGAGAGAGGGGGCTATGCTTTATGGAGTTAGAACTGGAAACTGTGCAGCCTCAGTAGTGCAAGGTGGCTCTGTGAGTAGCTGCACTTGTGGAGGGGCTTCTGGTGAATATAAGTACAATATCTCATTAAGGGAATAATTATTACTCCTATCTCTTCTGCACAGCCTCGATTGAATCAGATTTTCTTTAGACAGTCTTCTGGCCAGTGTGATTGAGAGGCTGAATCAGATTAATTCTTAATGATAAATAGTAGCATTTTTATCTTTGGGGAAAATCTGAATGCCATATCTGTATCCAGGGCCAGAGGTAGAACTGAGATTCCATTTATTTTTGTTCAAGAACAAATAGCCTTCCTTTAATGGGCCATTAGAAATCCTTGATTTCCCACTATTCTATATGACATTTTAAATGTTTAGGAGGGACACTTTTTATATTTACTTTCCTCACTTAAATTGGGGATTCAATGGATCGTCAACCTGCTAACATTCTCTGATACTTATTTTTTTTAAAGTGTCTTATCATGTATTTATTTTTTTTCATGTATTTATTTTTGTTAGTATTTATAACTATGAAAAATTGAACCAGGTCACACTTCTAAGAATGTGTAACCAGAATATTTAATTCCTCGAGAGAAAAAAACAATAGTTTTTTTGTTTGTTTGTTTTGGTTTTTTTTTTAAAGAGAAATTAGCTGATAATGAAAGCCTTGATTGCAGGGATAGCTGCTCATCTCATTCAGAAAGGACAGCTCAATAGTAAGAGAAACAAGGACTGTCTCTGACATTAACTCAGTACCTGGCTCTTTGATCACCACCTCACCCCTTGGGGAGGCAGCCTTACCAGGCCACAGAGGAGGACATTGCAGCCAGTCATGATGAGACCTGATAGGCTAGGGTCAGATGGAAGGGGAGGAGGACCTCCCCTATCAGTGGACTGGGCAAGGGGCATGTGAGGGAAAAAGGGAGGGAGGGAGTGATTGGGAAGGGACAAGGGAGGGGGTACAGCTGGGATACAAAGTGAATTAATTGTAATAAATAAAAACATTTAAAAAAGTAAGAATGAAGATTCTCGACTTCGTTTTTAAGGTTTTCTTTCTCGCTCTCTTTCTCAATCTCTCTTTCTCTTTCTTTCTTTCTTTTCTTTCTGTACTGTGTTCTGCCCGCATGTATACCTACATGCCTTAGAAGGCACCATTTCTAACTATAGATGGTTGAGAGCCACCATGTTGTGCTGTGAATTGAACTCAGAACCTCTAGAAGAACAGCCAGTGCTCTTAAACTCCGAGCCATCTCTTCGATCTGAGTCTAGACTTTCAATCAAGTATACATGGTTCTAACAAATTAAATAGGAATGTTAAATCACAGTGTGGGAGCTCTCCTGCACAGTTTTACTATGAAACAGGAGGGAGAGAGAATGCAATTTTAATTTCCTGAAATAGCAATGGGATCCAGATAAAACTTTTATAGATTGAACAAATAAAGTGTCAGGAGTATAGAGAATCAGAAAGAATTTTTCTCTAAAGATAGATTACCTATGAAATGGATTCATAGGTGGCTGGAATCTATGTAACATTTATGCTAAATGCATGTCTGCCTCAGTAACATTTTCCCCTAGTATGCACTATTTCTGTAAATGCCACACAGATTTTACAGAAGCCATGGATATAACTATTGCTGTCTCTGACCAGAGTAATTAGGACACCCCTTCTTTGTAATAGATAGCCTGTAGTGAGGTGACTAATTGATACAGCTGGCTTAATCTTTACAGAAGGAATTATGACTGGCCTTCTGTCTCCATAAGCCAGAGAAAGACATGAACATACTATGTACGGAGTGTGGGCTTTGGTGATAAGAAAGGATAGGATTCCTGACCCTTAGAAGCCAGTTGATGAAAGTTCTATTGTTGGATGTATTGCTTTATGTACATTTTTAGATAATAAAGATGAATGCTGGGGGTAATTATAATTTTCAAGAGAGAAATGACTGAGGCTGATTATACATAATTTACTATGTGACAGACACTTGGCCAATTACTTTACATTCATACCAAGGTCAAACAGCTAGTAAAAATAAGAGTCAGCATTTAAACTATAATTCAGCCTGAGGGGAAATCTGTTCTTTTAAACAGTGCATTCCCCGGTCTGCTAAGTATTCCATGACAGATCTACAGGTGGTAGATATTACTGTTCCTATTGTGTAGATGGTTGAGCAGAAACTTTAAGGCACAAACTACAAAGTGGAATGCTAGGAATGGCCGAGAGTCATGTGTTCTCAGTATCCCTTCCAAGCCCAGAGTAATAATCTCGCCCTCACTCAATCTGCAAAATTCAACTTGGATTTTGTCATGTTTTTAATCAAGCTCTAACGTTACCACAGTAAAGAATTATGTGAAACCTTTGATAATAGCATTATAAAAATGTCATACAGGTTTTATAGACATTGGGTATTTCCAATGGCCTAGAAGCATTGAAGAAAAATCAACTAATGCCCTTGGGTGTGTGTGTTTGACAAATATGATGAAACGGGAAGAGAATAGCATCTTCCTTTAAGTGTTTTTTTCTGACCCATCCAGAACATACAAAGCTAAGGAAAGTCCTGGACATGGAACTTATACTCAGTTTGGCTGGCAGGTCTAAGCCTGGGGCTGTGCTCTTGGTACTCTATTGTTAGAAAGCAGTTAAAGTATGTTTCTAATGTGCATCAACACTACAGTCAGCCCTTGGGATGAAACGAAGGCAAAAGACTACACGGAAGGAACATTTTTATTTTTCATTTTCCTTTTTGCAGAGCTGAAGAAGAAACCCAAAACATTGTGCACGTAGGTATATACACAGTCTACCTCTGATATACACCCTAGCCCAAAAGGATGATCTTTAAGTTTTCTCTCAATAATAATTTTTCATGTGTATGTGTGTGAACAAGTGATTGTGTACATTTCTCAGGAAAGCATCTGTCTTGCTTTTTTGAGACAGGGCCTTTCACTGAGACCTGGGGCTTATGGATTCAGCCATTCTGGCTAGACAGCAAGCCCCAGGTACCTAATACCACATCCTTATGCTCCCTCACACATCAAGGACTTTGCCTACAGAGCAGATCTCAATAATTCTTTACTGGAAAATCCTTCACTGAGAAATTTATCCAAACAGTTATACATTCATCCAGTGGCTTGACTTTATTTTTATTATTATTATGATCATTATTATTGATTTTGGATTTTTTTTTTTCCTGAAACTCACTCTGTAGTTCAAGCTGTCCTCAATCCACCTGCTAGGATTAAAGATATGCACCACCACTGCTGGGCTATGGCTTGAAATTAACACTGGGAAACTGGTCTTCTACTGTGCATTATGGAAATAATGATCATTAGTAATGCTTGAGGATGAAATGACTGAGTTGTTTGCTCTGTTATATCAAAGCAAGCCCTTTTTAAGACAAGCCATGAAGATACTTTGGAAGATTTATAATAGTCTTTAGGATTGAGGAAAAATCTAAAGCTTGGTGAAAACTGTGTACTCCAAAATGTACTCTTGTAGGAGGTTGTGTATAATTCTGTGTATAATGCTGGGTGTTGGGATCAGTCTAACAAACTTAGAGCATACTGTGTGTGTAATAAATGTAGCAGTTGTTAATTGTGTATGGCTCTTTCAAGTAGTTTGTTTTTAGATAGCTTTCCTTCCTCCTGCTAATGTTGAATGAGATCATCTTTTTCTACCTGGCACACACAATGATGTAATACTTAGTTACATTTTCCTTTCTCTTTCACCCTTTGAAATAATTGTCTTAGGCAGGTGATTATAAAGAAGAGAAAATCATGCAAAAGTGTATAACTGTAATTTTTTCTTTAAATCGTTTATTCATTCTTTGTGAGAGGTTCCCATATTATCTACTAATTTATTTTTTATAAATTTCACCATGTCTAGGTGCTGTGTCATTTGAACATCTTTCATAACTACTCAAACTACTTAAAACTTTCCCAGTATGATCTGAAGTTAAGCAATCACAGATGTAAGCTTTCAATGTTTACTGTTACTGTTCTAGAGTCCTGAGTTCCTACAAGAGTGAAAAGACCCTTCATTGAGCCTAATCACTTTTTCAATAAATATTTTAATTTTTTTGTGCTTGAGTGTGCCAGGCACTATGCTGGACACAGATGATCCTGTGGTGTGAAGAAAATGAAACCAAGGCCATGTAAAAACAGTCTTTGGAGGTTAAAGATTAAGGCAGAAGTCAATAAGAAATAAATGAACACATAAGCCATGATAAATAGAATGACAAAACAGTCCAGGGATTGGAAGAACATTTATAATGGGCCTGAAAGAGAACAAGTATAAAACATGTGAAAGGAGGTACTTCTGAAGAAGTGGTTTTTAGAGTGAATGTGATCTAAAAAGCATGAGCCCAAACAAGATAAGCAGGGTTTCTATACCTGAAAGGAGGCAAAAAAGACTGAAGTACTAAGGTTCACTTTAGCTAAAATGAGAGGATTTTACTTTTTCCCCCATAAATGTAGGCCAGTATTGGATGAACAGTATCTGTTAGAAGCCCTCATTTCTTGGCATTGTTTCTTTGTTTTCTACTACATAATCTCCCAGCTCTGGCCAATAAATCCAGTGCAGTAGTGAAGAAGACAGAGGAAGGAGAAGAAAGAAGAAAACATTTCTGTTTGTATAAGATGGGCTGGAGCTTTGTCACAGGCCAATAGACAGTAGTAGAGAAGGCTGGGAAATGTAGTCTTCACCGTGAACAGCCCTGTGCTGTTCTATCCTTGACAAAGGTCCCAGTGCTGAGAGCTGACTGGAAGTCTGCCAAGGCACTTATCACATGAGAATCTAGTCTGACCCGTTCCCCCCTCCCCCCCCGCCCTCTAGAGGCAGCTGGCACATCATTTCCTCTGCCACCTCTTGCTCTGTTTTAATTTCACTTTTCATGTTGTAAAGATGCATTTCAGACGTGAATTATGTTAGCTAGAGACCTATGATAGCTTTTTCAGGGAAAATGTACACTGTAAATATCTCTTGTTAGTCCTAAATTCTGATTCAGGCATGGATGAAAATTTTACTAGATATTAAGTAAAAACTAATTGTAGACCTAGTGGTTTTTATCCTTTAGTGCCTAAGCAGAGCAGCTGGCACATACTTACTAATTGCCTGTTAACTTGGTTATTAACTAAAGAGAGAAGAAGGAAACACATGGTCTATATTTATTGGCCCACCAAAATAAACAACAGATGCGACAAACCAAATTGTAATTACAGGTGAGAATATGGATTCAAAAATGAGAATTTTTTTAGATTTGTATTTTATAATCAAGGTAGCCTATATAATCAGATTATTTCTGTAACTAAACTGGAATGATTCAATTTACTGCTAGGCGTTCTCAGTCACTAGAGCAGAAGGACTCTTTTAGCCTTTTAGATTTCCTGGAAAGGTTCCATAGCTGGGCTGGGAGTTAAGTTTATCATGTTTGAAAAGTCAAACTTCCCAAAGATTCAAACTAATTGCAGAGCCAAGAGTAACTTCAAAATTGGAACATAATGAAGAAATGAAATCTCTTCCAGTAGGAGAAAATATGTGCCCATACATATATATATGCACACACACATAAAAAATCATAAAAAATAAAAGAAGTGCTTGGCTAAGGACATTTGATAGCTTTCATTCTTTTGTTCTAGTTATTAGATAAGATTGTATGAGGCATAATAAGAAAATACAATCTATGCAGTCAAATATGAAGTGGAACTTTGAAAATATCATTGTATTTTATGAGTTTCTTCTGAATTTCTCATTTTCATCTTATAGCATTCTCCAGACAGCTAAAACCAGAGATTTTTTTTCTACAGCACTCATATAGTTATGTGTATATCCTTATATATATATTTCTGATTCCTAAAGTACAAACTTGTATCTACTGAATTATTGCTGCCTTGCTTAAAAACATAGGGTTGTAGATTATGTACCAATGGTTCTGTCATTTCCAGTTGCACAAGCTGTAGAATCTTTCCTTACCTAAATCACTGAGCTTTATTTTTTATTTTATTTCTTTTTTATTTTTGTCCTTCTAGATGGAATTTATAATTTGCTGTGTTTAGAATAGTTTTTTAATTATTAATTGGTTCACAGAGAATCATTTTGTCTCTAGCCATTTGATAGCCATCCTGAGAAAATCACTTGGAATATATTCAAATCAATCCTGCGATTATCAAAAGCCCCACATTTATAGAAGCAGAGATTATGTGAGGGACTGTCCCCGTCCTGAGGAGGGTCTCAACAGCAAGGAGAAGGGAGAGGAGTAAGTTTGTCAGTGCAGTTTGATTTCTTAAAATCCAGCCGAGAGATTAAGTTACAAGAAGCTTACAAATTTTTGTGTGTGTAGCTGAATGGACTTTTAAAATTCAATGGTTTTTTTTTTTCTATTTTTTTACTCAGTGCATCAGTCAGCTTTCTTTCACAATGGCAGACTACCTGAGAAAGTCAACCTTAGGAGGGCCTTTGATTTTCTGGTTCTGATGCTTTCTCTTGCAGAGCAGAGCATCATAGTGGGCAACACGTGAGAAAGCAAAGCTGATTACCTCATGGTGTCCAGAAAGAGAGAGAGAGAGAGTGGAATGGGTGGGGGTCTCCTTCAAGGCCATTCCTCCAGTGACCTAAGGTCCTCCATTCCTCTCCACCTCCTGAAAGTCTCTCTCATCTCACAATGGGCCTTTGAAGCTGGTGACCAAGTCTTGAATCCATGAACTTTTGGAAGACAATTGAATTCCCTGTCTGGTTCAACCTTTCACATTATAATACAGAGCTATCATCTACAACCTTTATGCTTAAAAGCCACACAACTGAGTTCCAAAAATATAATCCTCTAAAACCTTTTAAGTTTTAAGTAAGTTTACGATTTTGCATTGGGCTAGATTCATGGCTTTCATAGGCTGCCTACAGTACATAACATAGCACTCAACAAGTAATTTTTTTTACCAACATGTATCAACTGTGAGGAGATAAAATCAAGACATTCAAAGGCTTGTCATATAGTAAGAGAGAGATAAATTGGCACACAATTACCATAATTCAACCTTTGTGTTTAACCAGTGGAGTTGGAAACCAAATGTAAATATATTCTTGTCCTTATTTTCTAAACAATATAGTATAACAACTATTTATATGTTTTTATGTTGAATCAGATATTGCATGTAATCTAAAGCTAATTTGAAAATTTTAAGAATGTGGGTAAATTATATACAAATATTATTTCACTTTACATAAACAATTTGAGCATGCAGAGACTGACATCTGTGTGAGGCTCTGGATTAATATCCCTTAGATATCCCTCACATCTGTGTGAGGCTCTGGAATTAATGTCCCTTAGATACTGAGGGACAATTTTATTTGTTTTTAATGCTTAGAAAGTTAAATTAGGAGTTAAAACTTAGAGAAATGTAGTGTCTAAAAATAGATTTGTAAGACTACTTATTAGAAGTGGTAGTTATGGGGAATTTAGAGGGGAGTGACTAGGAATAGAAGCAATTTGTTTTAGTTGCTGAACTGTATCAGTAATCTCATTGTAATGAATATTTATGTTCTTTCCTAGAATTAGGTAATCAGGACCTATGTAATGAATATCAATTAACTTATTACAAGTACAACAAATAAAGGCCATATATAAACCTGGAACATAACCATAAACTAATAAATAGTCTGAAATAATTTGCAAGTTGGATATCTAAGTACTCTGCCCCAATCTTGTGTTGACTAAAAACAATTCCAAATATCTCAGAATAGCCATTTCTTAGAACTAGGGCAAATAGATAAAAAAGAGGATGTCCTATTACCTGCCACATCAGGTTAAGACAGTGACTCTTTAGTATCATGAGATGAAATGGCATGATTGACATTTTAGCTCAACCTTCCGTTTCTGTCTGCAGTTCAGGATCTGCACTGCACTGGTGAGCATGGGTGCAGGGCATATGTGTTTAGGGGTCGGTGGGTGTTCGTATGTTTGTACAGGTGTGAGTACACGTGTTGAGGCCATAGGACGACCTCTCACTGGCCTGAAACTTGGTCAGTGAACCAAGTGAACTGAGATAATTTTCATACATGTTACTGTTCTCAGTGCTTTTACATGGGCTCTGTGGCCTGAACTCATCCCTCTGTATGTACGGCAAACACTTTACAGCTAAGCTATCTTCCCCGTCCAAGTTTCTGTTTTCCACTCTAATTATAATCATTTTTTTAAACCCAGGTTTTTATCATACAGTTTTGGTTGAAGAGTTACTTCTTTTTACATGCATCAGCTATTCAATTATTGTATTTTTTTAAAGGGACTTTGGATTTTTAGTAGCTATGGTCGTGCACTTTCTCTCTCCATGGGAAACTTTGCTCCTGTTTTCTCTTTGCTCATTTATTGAGGCCATGCCAGCCAGTTCACTTGCTAGATCCTGCCTGTCACTCAAGGGGTTCCTGTTAGTGCTAATTTAGTCAATATGTTTTACCTCCCATGGGAAGGATGTGTTTCTAACAGAATTGACCTTAATGTTTTGGCACTCTTGTTTTCCTTGAAACTGATGTACTCACAGTATTAATGGAAACTTTTACCTGCTCATTATCCAGAGAAAGTCAGATACTAAATTAATTTGCTATTATCCTATGTTTCCTACGCTCTGTCTGTGTTGTGATCTGAAGGATTAGTGCTGGCTAGGCACTGGGGGCAGAATAGTCACTCCATTTCTCATTTTTGCTCCTTGCCACATCAGCCTGGCTAGATATCTTGTGAGTCATTGGAGGTCATGGATACCATCAGTCCCATGATTAAGACCCAGTTTCTTCCACACAATAGCATGCCTTATTAATGTTTTCCTCCCATTGTTTTCTGTTTTCAATTTGTTGGTTTTACTTTTTCCAGATAGCTCAGAGAATCTGTGAATACTGGCAGCTAAAGACTGCTGTGCAAAGCCTGTCTTTTCCGGCATTGTCTGGGCTGGGGCTGGGAACGGGTAGGAGATCCCCAATTTTCTTTGCACCCTGGCTGGAGGCATCCCTTCCAGTGTACTGGGCTTCTCTGCTGCCAACACTTTTTGACATGTGAAAAAAAATGAATGAGTTTCCTATATTTCCCCTGAGAAGTTTTCTTTGAATACTGCCAAATTTATAGTCCTCACTTCCTCTACCTCCTCCTGTCTCCACTCCCCCTAGTTGCCTGATTCTTAGGCCTGTTACTGAAAACTGGGTCAAATATAAAGTCCTTTCCAAATCTGCTTTTTGGCACCTTGAATGAATGCAAAGGGAGCTGGAAATCAGAAAACAGATTGATGGCCCTTTAAGTAATGTTAATAGTTAACCAGTTCAGGAAAAAAAAAATCAAAAAAACAAAAAAATGCCCTTAGTTTCTTATAAAGTCTTACCCATTGCCAGTCTTTGTTGCCAGTATTCTAAAACCTACAAGTTCAGCTGGAACAAGGGACCAAAGACCATCACTGCCACCTCTACCTATTATCTTCTTAACTTTTCTTCTTTCTGCCAGACACATGGTGTAAAAAGAGAAGTAGAGGAGCCTGTCCAGTGTGGCAAAATATTGAAGCAAGGAAGCATCAGATGAATCTGTTCTAAGTACTTAGTAAGCAGGAAAGCATAAGAAAAGAGTATAAATACAAAAGCAAGCCAGTAATGTATGAGATGGGTATGTTCAAGGTGTGACAGAGACCATGTGAAGAACGGTGTTAGACGGAAGGGGATATCCAAGGTGGTGACACTTAAGTTAAAGGCTGGAAGATGAGACCCAAAGGAAGTCCATGAAGGAGCCTTACAAGAGCCATAAAGGACAAGCCAAGGACAGAGGCTTTAGGCAATACACTAGACTTTTGTAATGTAGAGTCACAGAAAATAGAAACTCCCTCCAAACAAGTACTGAGATGTCCTTACTACACTCTCTCGCCTACCAAGCTCACCTTCTAAGATGGCAATTATAAGACAACTATATTGCATGGGGTCAAAAGACAAATTCTTTTTTTCTGGATACAATAATACAGAACACTTTGAAGTCACCTATATGGATTAGAAAAAAAATAACTGTAGATAAAACCCACAAGTAATTTGTCTAGCTGGTGATGCCCCCCCAAAAGAATATTTCTTTTTGTAGTTATATACAATTTGCTGAACACCCCCCCCCCAGAGCTGACTTAGCCAGCAGATCAAACTGACTGAGAAAGAGTTCTTTCTACACCAGGCAATTGTGACATTGGTTTTTGGTGTGGTGGTTAGGCACATCTCTTGTATTATGTATATGTTTGTGCTTCTGTGCTTACTCATGAATTGAACCAGATGAAGAAAGTTCCAGAAGGTTGTTTCTGGTAGGCCACACACTACAGGTGGGCACAGATGTTGGGTGTAGGGTCAAGCAGCAGGCTATAGCACATTCCTATCTGTTTTTCTTCAGCAAGAAAAGTCAGAAGCCACAAAAGGTCTGAGAAAGAAATTAGAGGAACAACACCCTTCACAATAGACACAAAAGACAAAACGTACCTTGGGGTAACTCTAACCAAGCAAGTATATTTAAAAAAGCAAACTTCTAGTCTCTGAAGAAAGAAATTGAAGAAGATATGAAAAGATGGAAAGATCTCCCATCCATGGCTTGGCAGTATTAACATGGTAAAAATGGGTATCTTACCAAAGGCAATTTTCAGATTCAATGCAATTCCATCAAATTATCAACCCTTTCTTTACAGACCTTGGTAGAAAAATTCTCAACTTCGTATGGAATAAAAAGAAACCCCAAATCACTAAAACAATCTTATCCAAAAAAAGAACTTCTGGAGGTATCTCCATCCCTGATCTCCAACTGTGCTATAGAGCAACAGTAATAAAAACTGCATGGTACTGGTATAGAAACAGGCTCCTGGCTCAATGGAATTGCATAGAAGACCCAGAAATAAACCCACACACTTATGGACACCTAAATTTTGACAAAGATGCCAAAACCATACAATGGAAAAAAAAATAGCATCTTCAACACATGGTGCTGGTCTAGCTAGATAGCTACAAGTAGAAAAATGCAAATAGATCCAGACTCATCACGCTGCACAAAACTAAAGTCCAAGTGGATCAAAGATCTCAACATAAAACCAGACATACTGAACCTGTTAGAATAAAATGTTGAGAAGAGCCTCATTGGCACAGGAGACAACTTCCTGAACAGAACACCGACAGCACAGGCGCTAAGATCAATGATCAATAAATGGGACCTCATGAAACTGAAAAGCTTCTGTAAAGCAAAGGATACTGTCATCAGAACAAAATGATAGCCTACGGATTTGGAAAGGATCTTCACCAACCCTATATCTGACAGAGTGCTAATATCCAGAATATATAAAGATCAAGAAGTTAAAAAGCAACAAATCAAGTAATCCAATTTAAAAAATGGGGTACAGAGCTAAACAATTCTCAATAGAGAAATATTGAATGATAGAGAAACACTTAAAAGAAATGCTCAACATTCTTAGCCATCAGAGAAATGCAAATTAAAATCCTGAGATTTCCCCTTATACCCATTCAGAATGGCTAAGTTCAAAAACTCAAGTGACAACACATGCTGGAGAAGATGAAGAAAGAGGAACCCTCCTCCAATGCTGGTAGGAATATAAACTTGTACAACTACTATGGAAATCAAGCTGGCACTTTCTCAAACAATTAGAAATAGTGCTAGCTCAAGAACAGGCTATACCACTCCTAGGCATATATCCAAAAGATGCTCAAGTACACAATAAGGACATTTGCTCGACCATGTTCTCAGCAGTTTTATTCGAAATAGCCAGAACCTGGAAACAACCCAGATATCCTTCAGTTGAAGAATGGATACAGAAATTGTGCTACATTTACACAATGGAATACTACTCAGCAAATAAAAAAAGAAAATCATGAAATTTGCAGGCAAATGGTGGGATCTAGAATAGATCATCCTCAGTGAGGTATCCCAGAAACAGAAAAACACACATTGTTTATAATCACTTATAAATGGATATTAGATATATAATATAGGATCATCATACTAAAATCTGTACACCTAAAGAAGCTAAGCAAGAAAGAGGACCCTGGGTAAGATGCTCAATCTTCATTCAGAAAGGCAAATGGGGTAGACATCGGAAGAGGGCAAAAACAAGGAATAGGACAGGAGCCTATCACAGAGGGCCTCTGAAAGATTCTACCTAGCATGGTATCAAAGCAGATGCTGAGACATAGCCAAGCTTTGGGCAGTGAAGGGAATCTTGTGAAAGAAGGGGGAGTTAGAAAGGACTGTAGGGGACTGGAGCTCTACAAGGAGAGCAAAAGAACCAAAAGTCCTGGACCGAGGGGTCTTTTATGAGATTGATAATCCAACCAAAGACCGTGCATGGAGATAACCTAGAACCCCTGTACAGATGTAGCCCATAGCAGCTCAGTCTCCAAACTGGCTCTCTAGTAAGCAGAACAGGAGCTGTCTCTGATATGAACCCAGTGGCTGGCTCTTTGATCACCTCCCACAAAGGCGGGGAAGCAGCCTTACCAGTCTACAGAGGAAGACAATGCAGCCAGTCCTGATGAGACCTGATAGGCTAGGGTCAGATGGAAGGGGAGACCAACTTCCTTTATCAGTAGACTGGGGAAGGGGCATGGTAGAAGAGGATTGGGAGGGCATGAGAGAGAGGGCTGCAGCTGAGATGCAAAGTGAAGAAATTTTAATAAATAAATAAATTAAATAATGCAAATACGAGCAATGGAACCTGTTGTCACCTGTTATAAATATTGCAAGCATGAAGATAAACACAATTCTAAAATAGTACATGAATTATCATGATAACACTTTTTGTAATCAGTGTGGAGTAATTTAGAAGAAGAGACTAAACAGAATTTTATAAATCTCAGAGTTTGTAATAAGTTTTCCCTTAAATACTTACATTCCAAAAAAAAAAAAAAAGTCAGAATCCAGGGAGAGGTGAAAATCTGGATTTCTCTCTGTAAAAGAAGGAAGTGATTATTAAATGCCAGGGACTCTTATTGATTGAATCTCTGTTAGTTCTGTTAGTAGAAAAAAAATATTTAATGAGTTTTAAAGATCTTATGAATGTCATCTACCATTTATCTACATATTTTAGGGAAGAAGGGGATTCCAGGGCCAGAAAGTAAGAAAATTCCATGAATTCCATGCACCGTTCTGGGGAGAGATACAGGAGAGAAGAAAGTAGCATAAAAGCATGGCTAATCCCGTGTGGTTTTGGAAGGTGTAAGAAGAGTCACAGTGATATTTCAGTTCGGCACAGAAAATGAAGGAAGTACAGGCAGTGCTGGACAGTGGTTCAGCACATAGGGTCAAATCCCCTAAATTCAAATCTAAACTCAGTTATCCATGGCATCATAAGCATCCTATTTTATCATTCCGAGGTACATCTTTCCTATCAGTAAGATAGGAGCAAACATTATGATACATGTCTAAAATTAGCTGAAATAATTCATGAGACATGACCTAGCATTTCCTGGACTGGTCATTTTTTTTTTCCTGATCCTTAGTATCAGTTTTGACATGTATTATTGTTGGACAGACCTCCTGGTGCTGTGGAAAAATGCTGTTTCTCGCCAGTTTTGTGCTGGTCCTTGCTTTGGTTGTATTTCTCCTGTTCTGGTTGTAGCAGGGACCACTGTGTTGATGAATCACTCTATCTGGACAGGCTTGCTAGGGCTTTTTCTGATTTTCAAGAACTGTCAATATCCTTTACTCATGTAGACCATAGCAGTGGGTTCACAGGCTTTCTGTTTAAGGCCCACTCCCTTTTACAAGGCAATCTGTATCCACTAATTAGAGATCAGTGGTGGGACAGAAATTCTGACCTGTGCTGTGACACACATGTTCCTGTACTGATATACATGAAGATGGACATATGAACATTGCACTAACATGCAGATATCATACATGAAGGAAGTCAAGTTAAAGCAAAGGAATCATGCAGCTAAGACTGCATAGACCGCCTATACAACTGTCTTATTTGGTGTTCTGTTGCTGTGAAGAGACACCATGAGTAAGGCAACTCTTATAAAGCATTTAATTGGGAGCGTGTTTATAGTTTCAGAGGATTAGTCCATGATCATCCTGGTATGAAGTAGATAAGCATGGTGCTGGAGCAGTAGCCGAGAGTTTTACATCCTAGTCCATATGCAGCAATGATGGGGGTGGGGGGTGGCAGGAAAGGAAGGGGAAAGGGAAAGAGAGAGATCTTGGTGCTAGGGCCTGGTTGTAGGCTTTTAAAACCTCAAAGGTGTTACCTCCAGTAACACCTCCAACAGGGACAAACCTACTCCAAGAAGGACATACTTCCTAGTCCTTTAAAACAGTTCATCAACTGGGGACTAAGCATGCAAATATATGAACCTATGGGGGTTATTTTCATACAAACAAGCATACAAACATATCCTATATTTTAACTGTCTCTCCCTTCTTCCTTTACTTGCTTGGTCTAGGTTTTGCTGTGCATCACTTACACCCCAACATTTGACATGAATGGGAGTGCCGTGCTGAAGATCGCAGAAGTGAGTATCACCTGTTTGTGCATTCTGCTCATTGCTGGTTTCCCTCTGACTGAGGGGCACACTTGACTAAGTCTGAGTACCAGCAGATACTCTCTGATCCCTTCTCTGCTGATTGGGGGGATTTTTTCTGCTGGTTTGCTTTGTGAGAAACATGTTGCATGGCCAGTCAGCCTTACTCCTAATATCGTGGATCTTAGGGCTATGCATGCTTGGGTTTGCTTCAGTTGAGGCTTTAGATCTGAAAGCAACAGTACGAGGCTCCCACTCCACTGCACTCAGGCTGCCAGGGTCCAGCCCCAGGTGAGGTCAGGGCCTAAAGAAGGGTGGATGCAAGAGCTACGAGGGATGAATGAGTTAGTCATGAGTATTGGGAGGAGTTTTACATCCTGACAGACTGGCAATCAGAGTGCTTCTTTATTTATTCAGAATTTAGTAAGCAGGGATAGATGCATGTTGTTCTAAAATATAGATTATATCATTTTGTCCCTGGACATTGGGTTTTAACTTCCACTGAAGTGTCATGGTTCAGCCACAGGCATCTCATAGCCTTATGTGTAGGTTAGAAGACATACTGAGTCTTCCACAGATAGTCATCCCGTTAATATAGAGAAAGGCCAAGGGCATGGAAATGGCCAAGGTCTCCTGTAGCTGGACTTTCTTGATCCAGCAGTGAGTGGATAAAGACATGAAGACGTATTATTATTTATAAATGGTTAGGCAGACTCACTGTTATTTAGTTTATCTTTAGCCCCAACTATTCTAACAATGACTTCCTTCTCACTCAGTGTCAGCACCTGTTTCTTTCTGTGCCCTTCTAAATCCCTGCATCTGCTTTTTTTCTGGAGTCCCTCTCTCTCAGCCTGGAAACTCCATGCCTTTCTCCTCCTGCAGATTATCCAAAAGCTCTTTGTTTAAGCAGTGAGTGAGGAAGGTGTATGTTTACAAAATACGGAGGCAGGTGATGATCCATGAGAATAACAGTACCAAAGTCTCTGGACTTTGGTACTCAGCTCTCTGCCAGTATAGCAACCAACAATTGAATATACAGCATCACCCTCTACAGCATTTTTTGAAAGGCTGAAAATTTTGGCTATAAATATGTATTTGATGGTTTGGTCTTAGATTTCTAGAAACATCTAGTCTTTCCCCCTCCCCTATAGCAAACTTGTTGGGCTCAGGAAAAATGTCTTAGAACCATTGTTACTGGGTTTTGATTTTTAACATTCTTTTTAAAAGAAATTATTTATTTTTATATTAATTACAGTTTATTCACTCTGTATCCCAATTGTAGCCTGCTCCCTCATCCTCTCCCATTCCCACCCCCCCTCTCTCTTCTCCTCCTTTGCCCCTCCCTGAGTCCACTGATAGGGGAAGCCCTCCTCCCCTTCCCTCAGACCCCAGCCTATCAGATCTCATCAGGACTGGCTGCATTGTCTTCCTCTGTGGCCTGGTAAGGCTGCTCCCTCTTCAGGGGGAGGTGATCAAAGAGCCAGCCACTGAGTTCATGTCAGAGACAGTCCCAGTTCCCATTTTTAACATTCTTGTTTCCAGGGACTTCCCTTTTTCACACTTTCTACCTACCCATCTGTCTTTTCTAAAACACTGATTAATAAGAGCTATCAGTCATCAAGTCCCTAGAGTGTGGCTCAGTATTTTCATTCTTCTTTACTCTCTACTACACTCTTGCTAAATAAAGAACCACAAATGGAGCAAAGTTAATTTTCTTGTCCCAGTTTCTCCAGCTTGATACTCAAAACCTAGACCATTTAATGCTAGAGCTTGCAAGCATGGGCTACTGTTAACCACTCTGTTGTACTGCTCACAAAGTGCTATCAGTGTGAGAAAATGACAGACCTTCCATGGGCATTTAGTTAGATAATTGAGACATGTTGTTTTTACAGATGAGGTTAAATAGGGATGCGTTGTGTGTGTGTCTGTGTGTATGCGTGTGCGTGCCTGTTTGACTCAAGATTCCATGGCCATTGGCAATATGCAAGTTTGCTACCTCAAAGAAGTTGAGGCCACAAAAGTGAGGAAGTATTATAAGGAATTCTTTACATCCTTGAAGCCTTTTTCTTTCTTCCCGTGCACCCATCTCTGTATTGGTTCTGATTAGACTCCTCTGGCCTATCTGTTCATGTATTACTTACTGTAAGATGGACTTTGAGAAAGCTAGTCTTTCATTGCAAGAGGATTTTGCATCTCTGTTTATCTCTGATTAGCTTTTTTTTTTGCAAAGCAAAATATTTATTGTAATTAAGAAAGTAGATGGGATCAAATCAAACAACAGACAAGAGGAATGCAGACTCTAAAACACACAAAGGCAAGGGTTTTTGGAAGTTGCAGTGTTTCAAGGGTGTATGGGATATGGGATGAGCCAATTGGTACAAAAAAGAGAAAGTACAAAATTTAAAGCTAATTCAGAGTCTCATACTACTGTGTTGTCAGATCTACAGCGTGCGTTAGATGAGCAAAGAGAATAGTCAAGCTTTTTCAATGATAAGCTGAAACCCAATGCCAAATTAAAACTTTTTTTAAATTTTGAGACAGTGGATATTTGTTTGTTTGTTTGTTTCTGTGTAGCCTTGTCTATGCTGAAACTCTGTATATTTGGCGGTCCTTGAACTATCAGAGATCCATCTGCCTGCCTCTGCCTCCCAGAAACTAGGATTAAAAGCATATGCCACCACACCCAGCAACAAAACAAATTCTAAGCATAAGATGATGAAGTAAAAAGATGCGTATTTCAGAGAAAGCAATGATCCTACATTGATAACAAATAGAGTCAAGAAGAGAAACAAGGTGATGATAAAATATTAGAAATTTTAAAATAAATTTTAGTCATTTTAGAAAGATCCAGAAGAATGCATTTCCATAAAGAAACAATAGCAAACATTAGAAATTGTAAAAGCATGAGAAAAATGTTTGTTAAAACAAACAAAAACAAAAAGAAAACTCATTTGTATGGTTGAAGTGATGGCTCATTTGGAAAGTTGCTTGTCATATCCATATACTATAAAAGGCCTAAATTCAATCCTCAGAAACTACATGCCCAAAACAGAAGGGACTCTTGTTATATTGGAGCCAAGTTTTTACAGATCAATTGAATTAGCATTGACCAATTAGCATTGATATAACTTGACCACACAAGGAAAGAGTAAATTGCAGAGATCAAAATTTAATTTTCTGTACTCAACTAAATGTGAAACACTGGAACATTAATTTTTTTTAATTTTTTATTTAACTTTTATTAATTACACTTTATTCCTTTTGTATTCCTCTGATTTGATTTATCTCTGGTTCTGAGTGGAATTATTTATAATTAGAAGACACAATGAATAAGGAGAACAATTCATTTTGGGCAGATTCATAGGGGAAAGGCTAAGTCTCAGTAAAACTATAGAGTGGAAAGAAGACTGTAATTGGAATGGTGCAGGAATTAATGATGTAGGGTGACTTAAGCCATTTTAATATGGCACCATAAGCCAAAACACAAAACCAAATAAACATGAGGGACAAAGAAGAAAAATAGTTTTCGATGTATGTCAAGCTTATTAAGATTTTTTTTTTCTTTTCAAGCTGAGATCTAAGAGAACACAAAGCAAACTTTTCTATCTGGCCTTGTTTCCCAAATTAGAACATACACTAAATCTGTTAGAAGAAAAAGTGGGGAAGAGCCTTGACCTCATTGGTACAGGAGACAACTTCCTGAACAGAATACCAATAGCACAGGCTCTAAGAGCAACAATCAATAAATGGGACCTCATGAAACTGAAAAGCTTCTGTAAAGCAAAGGACACTGTTGTCAGAACAAAATGACTGCCTACAGACTGGGAAAGGATCTTCACCAACCCTATATCTGACAGAAGGCTAAGATCCAATATATAAAGAACTCAAGAAATTAAAAAGCAACAAATCAAGTAATCCAATTTTAAAAATGGGGTACAGAGCTAAACAGAGAATTCTCTGTAGAAGAATACGAATGGCAGAGAAACACTTAAAGAAATGCTCAATGTTCTTAGTCATTAGGGAGATGCAAATCAAAACGACCCTGAGATTTCACCTATCAGAATGGCTAAGATCAAAAACTCAAGTGACAGTACATGCTGGAGAGGATGTGGAGAAAGGGGAACCCTCCTCCACTGCTGGTGGGAATGTAAACTTGTACTTATTTTCATTCGCATCACTTACTTTTCAATTGAAAATATTGTAGCTTTTCCCTGCATAGAACTAATGATTCAGTTTCACACATGTTTTATTTTGGTACAGAAATGCCATTAACTTATATTCATACAGGAAAAATAAAGTTGCATTTATAGTTCAAGAAAGTGAAAATTGTATATACTTTACAAAGCTAAGCAAATTTTTGAAGCTTTAAAAACTATGCTTATTTTGGCCAAAATATACTTAGTACTATGTACCTTAGTGCTATTTCCTGTAGTGGTTCAATGGTAGGTTTTACCTGGTACTATTACTTTCACCCTTAACCAATAACATAAAAATGCTGCAGTTTGTGCATGCCTGGAGACTTGCATGTTCTGGCTCTTTTCCTTCTCTGAGAGTTTATTTTGCATCATTAATCATCTATGATTTCGCTCTCAGTTGTGATTAGTATTTCACAAAGCTGCACATTCACACATGCATGGAATAATAAAAATATTTGTCATGGCTCTTTTTACCGCCTTGTATCTTAGTACATTCCCTGGCAATCAGGGGCTTTGGCTTTTCTTAGGGTATTTCAACTGATCTTTTACACTTCTGGCCGGGATATAGGCTTGAGGTTTTTCAAGCTCTAAATGACAGTTGCAAAGGGAATGCTGAAGTAGAATGATGCTGGGAAAAGGAAGAAACCAGCCTGCCTTCAGTTTGGTTGGTTTTTTTGACTTGTCATTTTCTTGATTTCTTTTTATTCCCAATGTGCTCCTTGTAGTATAGGAAGTTAAGCATTTGTGCAATTGAAAACATTTCTGGTATTGACTACAGTTAAAAATATAAACCTTGTTACCATTAACTAACTAGTTTGACAGCTTAAGAAACTATTTTTAAAAACATTTTTGGCCATGCCATACATAAATACAATTCATTGTGGTTATAGTCTCCATCATCCATACATTACTCTTAGAATAGCTGGTAAAATATTTCATTCTTAAAAGGTAACTGAGGAAAATTTTTGCTTAGGTTCTCTGCCACAAGAGACAAAACATCCTATGTAGCCTGTGAGTTATTTTACAGTGCTGTATGTTGCAGATATAGAGGAAATGCATATTAATTGTTATCTGTAAACATGCAAACCAACGGCCCCTGATAGAGATTCAGTCAGCAGCCCTTCTCCATGCTGAGAAAAAGTTTTATGTATATCTGCACATTCTTGATCTATAAATTTTGCTGTTCTTTGGGCTACTGCAATTAGTTAGATATCAGTCCCCTCAGAAATAGTGAAATAAAATTTTTAACATGCATCCACTATATATTGACATGACAGTATAGTTTTATTTTCTTTTGAAGTTTATCTTTTTATTTCAATTAAAGTATAATTACATCAGACCCTCATTTCCTTTTTTTTTTTTATTTCCAGCCTTACCATGTCACCCCACAACCTCTACAAATTGATGGTCTTTTGTCCACATACACAAAGAGATAGAGGAGAGAGAGAGATGAATAAATATATAAATACAAAAAAATATTTCATTCTGAATACCTAAAAACCTAGATGCTATAAAGAGGTAATACTGTTTGTATTTACCGACATATCCGTTTGTCATATTCAGTATTATATCCCCAAATTTGGAAGAAAAGCTTCTTAGGTTAACACCTTTTTCCCACTAAGTAAATGTGTTTACCATTTCCCTTGATAATATGCCTCTTGGGATAAGTTACAGCCCATTTTATACCTATAATATTAGCAACTAAGAACGGGGTGTGACATTCACACTCAAAAAATACATTTGGCTTAACAAATACATTTGGCATTTGCAAAGTTCTTCTCTGTTTAATAACATTGTGCTATGTTAAGTTTGATTTTTCATGGATGATTTCTTTTACAGGTTCAAGGAATTAATATCATGTCTTAAGGAAGGTTGGCTAGTGTGTGTATCTCAGAGTTCAAGAAAATTTATGTTAAGTGTATTGTTGAGCTTTCAAAATGGCTGCTCCTTCAAATACTGATCTTTTTTATGGATTAAAAGTCCTCTTCAGACATATGTGAACGCTTATTTTAAGCATCTAAAGTTACAAAGATTTCCTGAAAAAATGTAAGATATGAAGAAAACCATTAAATTATGAGATACATATGGTATTTGCACATCCAATTAGACTACAGAGAAAGTTATTTCATCACATTTCAAAGGATAAGCTCTGGAGATTTAAACACCATCCTAAAAACACACATAAATTACATTACAAATACATTAGAGTGTATAATGATAGGAGAAAATGGACACACACTTTTAATGCCAGCACTCAAGAGGCAAATGAGAGCTTTTTGAGGACAGCCTGGTCTATGTAGTGAGTTCTAGACCACCCAAGTTTACACAATGAGACCTGTCTCCAACAAAACAAATAAAGCAAACGTGTTTCTTTCTTTTCTTTTTTTTCTGTTTTTTTTTTTCTGTTTTTTTTTTTTTTTTCAATGCAGTTTATTCAGGAACATTGAACAATCCTCGGACCCTGGGGAAAGCCAGCCCACAGCTTAAATAGCCTCTGGGTAGCCAACCCAGGCGTGCCACGGGGGCAATGCAGATAGGTCCACATACATGGAAGCAAGCAAGATCCTCGGCCTTAGCCAAATGTGGAATTGTTCGTGACAGAGAGCACTCACCATCGGGAAGGTGGAAGGCGGAAACCAGCTCCATCTTTAAGGCATAGCATTCCGCAGCTCTCTACAGTTCCCCCTTTTTGTTTTAGACGCATCAGGCAAGAGTAGAGGTCTGATCTCTGATATTAGAAATAAATTGGGACTTTGTACAGATGTTCATTTAGGTGTCATCCACCCAAAGAGCATCAGACCCGTCTGATACCTTTTTCTCAGAGGCGGGACCTGGGGCATCAACCCACATGCAATCAGACATGCTCTTCTCTGGGTCCAAAGCGGCTGACCCTGAGTGCAGTGCTTAGCCTTGCATCCTGAGCGTATCATTTTAGCTTTTTATGGTATCCAACCATGCTTGGGGAGAATGTCCTGCTTCAATGGCTGTAAAGGCCTGAATGACCATGGCTGCATCACACTGTTGTGAGACTCTAATCTTGCATATATACCACAGGCAAACCAAGGAGACCAACACCAGAAGGCCTGCTAACACTCCCATGCCCGCCCATTCCTTCAGATGATTCATGGCTGCAGCAATCCATGTTGATAATCCTGTGGCTAGTCCTGCGTCCACTCTGGTAGAATTTACTGTGACAATGGCCACTCTCAGTTTCTCCATCGTAGTATCGAATTCTCCAGTCCAATTACCTAAAATATAGCTCAACAATTGTTTAGACAGATTTGCAGCACAGGAAAAATTCTCATGTTGTATGCTAGTGACACAAAGTCCAACATACTTTCATTGACAGCCAGGTTGAGCGATTTGCCATAGGGTATCAATTTGCTCCTGCAAGAGGTCAATCCTCTGATTGAACACCATCAAGCTTCCTTTTAGTTGAGCATTAATTCCTTTATGTACAACTAAGGCATGAGCTACATTGGCTAAATGATTATTCAGGGTCTGAGCAGTCTGCCCAGTATGACTCATGGCTAATGCCCTGGTGGTAGCTCCAACAGCCGTCAATGAGATGGTAGTAACAATGGTGGCTGTAGTTCCAAGATCCCTTTTCTGTCTGAAGAGAGTCATAGCGTGAGGGGCATCAATGGGCACAGGCACCCAGTGAGGCATGCGAGTAACCAGGGAATACCTAAATTTACTAGCATTCCAGCATTGGGCAAAAAAGCAAGTATCATTACCACAATTACTTGGCTCTATCTGGCTAATAATGAATAAAAATGGGGGATATAGACAAACAGGTGTGGGCTTATAGGAAATATTATGAGAAGCCTTAACCCCTCGTTGGAACATCCTGCGTCAGTTCTAGAACTAGCAGTGGTGGTGTCCGAGGTCTGAGTAGGTTCAGGAGACCATTGCCCCCAGGGGCGAGACATGCTCCATGCCAATTGACTAACTCCATGTTTTTCTCCAATTTTGAAAGTCATTTAAGGTTCTTAAATTATTTTTTTCCCTTTTTTCTTAAATTTCTCATCAATTACACTTTATTCATTCTGCATACCCCCATAAGCCCCTCCCTCCTCTCCTCCCAATCCCACCCTCCCTTTCTTTTCTTAAATAGGAATCCTATCTAGAAGGAATCCATGTAGGCCGATATCCAAATATAGTATTAAGTTTCAAATGTCCCCTACAAAATATTAAACTTTCTGTAAGAGTGTGAATTAAACTCTAAAAATATTTATTTTGTAGAGCGAGAGGTTGCGGTAAATGTGAGGATTCTACTTATCCAGCACATATAAAGCCTGGATTCAGCCCCAACACTGAAAAAGTAATAACGAAAAAAAACATTTGCTTTTGGTTAATTTTATTAAACAGTTGTTATAGTGTGGCTGGCCAACAAACTCACATCTTGAGCAGCAACCAAAAAAATCTTTATTCTCCTCTCATTTCATCTCTTCCAAGGTATCAGTCAACAAGTTAAACTTTCCATGTAGGTATGAACTCTGATTTTTAGAGCCCTTCAGGAGCAGTTCCTAGAAGAACAATTTCACTGTATTCAATTCTTTCTTTGTTTTAATCTCCATAAGGACATATGCTTTATGGAGAGAAAAAAAAGTAGCATACTTAAAGCAGGCATCCATTTCTAGGCTCATCTCTGCTTTAAGAATTACCCATCTACCCTCAAAAGCCATGACATGACATTCAGAGTCCTTATAAAGTAATAGATTCCCACCCCCAACCCCTGCTCCAAATCTGGGATTTCTTTATAACTAGCCACCAAGCCTCTTTTTTTTTTTTTTTTTTTTTTTGTCTTTTTTTTTTTTTCAATGCAGTTTATTCAGGAACCTTGAACAATCCTCGGACCCTGGGGAAAGCCAGCCCACAGCTTAAATAGCCTCTGGGTAGCCAACCCAGGCGTGCCACGTGGGCAATGCAGATAGGTCCACATACATGGAAGCAAGCCAGATCCTCAGCCTTAGCCAAATGTGGAATTGTTCTTGACAGAGAGCACTCACCATCGGGAAGGTGGAAGGCGGAAACCAGCTCCATCTTTAAGGCATAGCATTCCGCAGCTCTCTATAGTTCCCCCTTTTTATTTTAGACGCATCAGGCAAGAGTAGAGGTCTGATCTCTGATATTAGAAATAAATTGGGACTTTGTACAGATGTTCATTTAGGTGTCATCCACCCAAAGAGCATCAGACCCGTCTGATACCTTTTTCTCAGAGGCGGGACCTGGGGCCTCAACCCGCATGCAACCAGACATGCTCTTCTCTGGGTCCAAAGCGGCTGACCCTGAGTGCAGTGCTTAGCCTTGCATCCTGAGCGTATCATTTTAGCTTTTTATGGTATCCAACCATGCTTGGGGAGAATGTCCTGCTTCAATGGCTGTAAAGGCCTGAATGATCATGGCTGCATCATACTGTTGTGAGACTCTAATCTTGCATATATACCACAGGCAAACCAAGGAGACCAACACCAGAAGGCCTGCTAACACTCCCATGCCCGCCCATTCCTTCAGATGATTCATGGCTGCAGCAATCCATGTTGATAATCCTGTGGCTAGTCCTGCGTCCACTCTGGTAGAATTTACTGTGACAATGGCCACTCTCAACTGCTCCATCATAGTATCGAATTCTCCAGTCCAATTACCTAAAATATAGCTCGACAATTGTTTAGACAGATTTGCAGCACAGGAAAAATTCTCATGTTGTATGCTAGTGACACAAAGTCCAGCATACTTTCATTGACAGCCAGGTTGAGCGATTTGCCATAGGGTATCAATTTGCTCCTGCAAGAGGTCAATCCTCTGATTGAACACCATCAAGCTTCCTTTTAGTTGAGCATTAATTCCTTTATGTACAACTAAGGCATGAGCTACATTGGCTAAATGATTATTCAGGGTCTGAGCAGTCTGCCCAGTATGACTCATGGCTAATGCCCTGGTGGTAGCTCCAACAGCTGCCAATGAGATGGTAGTAACAATGGTGGCTGTAGTTCCAAGATCCCTTTTCTATCTGAAGAGAGTCCTAGCGTGAGGGGCATCAATGGGCACAGGCACCCAGTGAGGCATGCGAGTAACCAGGGCATACCTAAATTTACTAGCATTCCAGCGTTGGGCAAAAAAGCAAGTATCATTACCACAACTACTTGGCTCTATCTGGCTAATAATGAATAAAAGTGGGGGATATAGACAAACAGGTGTGGGCTTATAGGAAATATTATGAGAAGCCTTAACCCCTCGTTGGAACATCCTGCGTCAGTTCTAGAACTAGCAGTGGTGGTGTCCGAGGTCTGAGTAGGTTCAACCACCAAGCCTCTTCAGGTTCAACTAGACATTCAGATATCCTGAGGCCTCGACAGGCATGTTCACTCAGCAGGACACCAGACAGAAAACAGGCAGGGTGGTGACACTATCTTTCCGGCAGAGCAAGTCCAGATGTCTCTCTGGTTCTCAGCGGGCAGTGTTGCACATGAGGCTGAGTGTCACTGCATGAGCACAGGGTCACTCTTCCCTAGCAGAAGCTACTGTTTGTGAAAGAACTCTGTGAGCAAGGCTTGCTCCCTGAGGGGAACACAGTCCATGACGGGACTTTCTGCATGTAGGGAAGCCCAGGCCTGTGGTTTCCCACCTGATATTCTGAGTTGAATCACAGTGCCTCAAAGGCAGGTGCATAGTTTTCCCACATGCCATTCTACCTCTGTCATTGCTCAGAGAACACAGCAATAGTTAAGACACATTTAAACTCACTATAGCTCTGATATTCCTCCAATCCTGTGCTGAAACAAACAGTTTTCTCCAGCTGCTTAAGTTTCCCTTAGAATCTTTTGTTTCACAAAACCCCTACAGGTGTTTATTTCCCCGTGAAACAAAGAAACATGAGATCAGTAGAGTGGTAGCAATCAAGGGAAGATTTCCATGAGTATTTAAAAACAAATTTCCAGAGGTTTTAAATATGGCTACTTATTTTTTATTGATAAATAGTTCAAAGTCAGGCTGACTCTTCCTTTCAGGGGGATTTGGAAGCTAGTGCGAGAAGACCCTGAGTTCAAGAACTGTGATAAATGACTGTCTAGCGTGTGCGTGTTGCTCTTGTCTTCCTACTAGGTGTGCATTGAGACATACACATGCAGCTGTCACCAGCGCAGCATCAACACTGCTGTGCGTGCAACCCTCAGTCAGATGTTGAGTGACCTGACTTTACAGCTACGGCAGCGGCAGGAGAACACGGTGAGCTTGTCATGCTGCATGTCTGGCACTGGGTTGGGATGACACGAGTGTTACCGCACAGCATATGTCTCAGGCTCAGGGCTCCATCTGTCACAGCTACTTCTTATTGACAACACTGGGTAATGTGTCTTCTGAGAATGTTTATTCATCTATATTTAAATGTGTAGAAATTTGCCTATTGTGCCCCAAAGTGTGGATCACCCTGATGGTTTTTTAATAAAATACAATAAAACTTTGATCGTTGTTTTACATTTTTACTTTTCTTTCTTAAAATCAGTTTTGAGACCTTTTCCACTGAATATTTTGTTGTTGTTAAAAATACTATGTATTGGGGAATAGAAAGATGTCTCAACTGTTGCAAACACTGGCTGTTCTTCTAGAGGACCTGGCTTCAATTTCCAGCACTCACATGGCAGCACACAACTATCCATAACTCCAGTTCCGAGTGATTCAGTGACTTCTGGCCTCCTCAAGAACCTGGCACACATTTGCACAAATATACATGCAGGCAAAATACCCATATGCATAAAATAATTTTTGAAAAGTTAAAACCGTATTATAGTAAACTTGTAAACTTGTAAAATGAAGAAAAACAAGTAGTATCAGCTCACTTTATGCTGAGTTTGGATGTTTCTTGTGTTAACTAAAGTGACAGCAGAATGTTCCCCCACCTGTTAGGGCCTGCAAGGTAAAGCTTGGCTATCTTCTACCTCAAAGCCCGCCAGAGCTTTCTGCTCTCATCTTGCACAGTTTGTCCAACATGAGCATCCGGGAGATCAAAACACCACTTTTTGTAGCGTTTTCTTCGAGGCGTGTGAATAAGAGATGAATCTTCAAAGGCAGTGTTTTGCTTTGCCTTTGAAATCAGTCTCTATAAAAAATAACTCATTAAAATTCCCATAAAACCCAACAAGGTTCTCCTGAGGTGACACTCATTATTTTTCAGGATAGGAAATCTCAGTTGGAGTTGGAAATACCGCAGACATTCATTTAGTAGAGATGGAGTTTTCAGCTGTTTAATTTCAAATATCTCACTTTTTTTTTTACTTCAGTAGTTTTCTAATTTTTGAGAACACCATGGACTTGAAGGGAACTTTATAGATAGTCAAGTCAAATTTTTGTATTCCTTACTTTACAGATGAGAGGATAAAATTGAACTATAAAGTTAATGAGCTGTCCATGAAGGAAACACAGATAAGCCATGGGCTCTGATTCCCAGACCATATTCTCCATCCACGTGTGCTCAGGAAGCCAGTGCAGGCAAGCAGCAATAATCTGAAAAAAACAAATGATTATTTTCTCCTTTTGTATTTGTTATAATATCCAAAGCCCAAGTTTCTGATAAAATTGTTAATCTGAGATATCACTGTTACTTTAGCTAACCCCTTGTTGAAAATGATCTACTATGATTTCAGATATGGTGGATATAGGAATTTTGGCTCAAAAGAAACCATAAATATAAAACATATTAGGAGAAAAGAAGAAAATTGAGATGTTAAAAATTCTAAAATGATGTTTCATCCATATTGGTAACACAACTGAATATTCTACTATTAATAATACCCAGTATTTTTAAATAAAACATTTAAATGCAGTATTTCAAAATACTCCCAACTGTGTTCATTTAATCTTGTTTTTGGAACTGTATGTAGAAGACAGTCATAATAACATTTTGTGTAAGGATCGTCTGTGGTGCAACATGCAGCCTAACAGTGTAGCAAGCTCAATCATTTTGGGGTTTGTATATATGATTTAAGTCACACAATGACAAAAATCACACAGCAGTGACATTCTCTGAGTATGGCCCTGTCACTAAATGGTACGTAACTGTGTTAGGCGTCCACTCATGTGCCTCAACCTTCTAGTAGTGAGGCCTCCATAGAATGGTAGCCGGTACAGCCGAGGAGATCTGGCTGCATACTGCAAAGCTTGTATGTCTCTAATCTGGTCAGCCTGCTGGTCCTGCTCACTACTGACCATGTACTCTCATCCCAGTCAAAGGCAAAATCCAAAGTCAAGTGGAAAATTGCCGTTCTCTCTGACTTCCTTTTTTTGTTATTCAGGTAGTCCTTTACAGATGGATTGCCTATCCCAGAAAAATAAAATTCTCAAGATGGTAACATTTAAAGAGTTAGAGATGTCTTTTAGAGGGAATTGTCAGTTTTTCCACCTAAAAATAATCTCTTTTCAAAAGCTATTAAAGAGCAGCATCTATTAGAATGATGAAGTTTGCTCTAAGGAAGTTCTCTGGTCTCCCGGATGACACTTAGGCTTACCTGGGAAGAATATATATATTCTGTAGCATGAATCATTGCTGGAAAGACTTCCTATACCAACACAGAATTAAGGCCTAGATACAACAGGAAGACACTAAATAATGTGGAATGCAAAGGTAATAGCATAAAGAACACCTTCCGTATCATGTCTGCAACTTCCACGCCTTCCCCAGAACAGATCACAGTTCTAATTTTGCATCCTTGGAAACACTGTGTTATCATCTCACTTTATTACTGAGTTATTTAGATGAGCAAATCCATTGCTGACTTGTAAGCTGCTGAATTTTCAAAGTTGCCACATATAAATATTTGCTGGCTAGGCTCTAAGTGTACGTCTACCATTAAATGTGATTCTGATGCCTTCCCTTAGTTATTATTGTTTTGGAGACACTGATGTAATATCTCACAAAATTTGCTGTGGAAGTAGCAGACTTTGCAAATTTTGAATACAGACTAGTAGACATATGCGCTTGTAGTGAGTATTAAAAATGGAGCACTCTGGAATTATTTACAGATCTGGTAGCTAATTGGCATGACAATGCCCCCTTATCAAACAAATCCTGCTATAAAGAGGTAAGGAACTAGAGTCACCTCATTCTCAGCTGTAATCACTGAGTTATGCCTACCATGAAAACATGAGCCATTTTATATATACATAAGTCTCTTTTACTTCCTGCTTTTCCTAGGTGATATCTCTGCTCTAATAGTTCTGGATCTACCTAGCAACTGCCAAGAGAGGTTGTTAAGTTAAGTCTCAAGTTAAGATGTGCTCCTTTAAACTGGAAGCTGGTGCTTTGAGCTATGTTCGTCTTTGAACCTGCACTTCCACATCCCACAAGGATGATTCTTCTTACAACACTATCTAGATCTGTTAGGGACAAGCATAGTGTACCCTGTCACCTTGAGAAAAATTATTGTCTGTACAAAAAAGATTAAGTCATTTCTTCAGGTAGACTCTGCCCCAAGTTATAGCCCAGAAATGAAAGTACACCGTGGGGCTTAAAATTCCTAGAAGGTTTTGAACTCTTCAATAGTTTTTAGAGAGACTCACAGTCTTTCTCATTAAGGACTTATGCAGTGAAATGCTTCCAGAATGCTTGGGTAAGACATCTGAACGCAGAGTACTCCGGATGCCATTTTGTTTCCTAGAGCTTTGCAATGTCTAAGAATCAGAACTTTTCTTGCCTAAATTTGCTAATTGTTTCTGTGTGTCTTCCTCACCAGATAATTGAAAACCCAGATGCCCCACGAGATTTTGGGAGTCAAGGTATTGGGTTTCGTTTTTATTAGACCTTTTGAAATGGGTGGGGTATAAGAACACCTATTTGGTATATGGAATTGAAGGCATAAATAAGGCCCAAGCTTTGCTTGGCTTTGCCTTACTTAGTATTATCTAACCATCTGCTGTTCTTTCTTATGTTCCTACACCCTCCTGTGCCAACTGTGTGAGGGAAATTAGCACTTTGCATCCCTCCTGTGTGGAGGCTCTTTGTTCCCTTGCTTTCCTTCTCCTCTCTCTTTCTTTCTTTCTTTCTTTCTTTCTTTCTTTCTTTCTTCCTTCCTTCCTTCCTTCCTTCCTTCCTTCCTTCCTTCCTTCCTTTCTTTCTTTTCTTCCTACCTTCCTTCTTTTTTCTTTCATTCTTTTTTCTTTCCTTCTTTTTCCTTCCTTCCTTTCTTCATTCCTTCCTTCTTTCCTTTTTTTCTTCCTTTCTTCTTTGCTTCCTTGCTTCCTTCCTTCTTTCATTCTTTCTGTTATTCATTCTTCATGGATTCAGGTTTAACAGCTGAAATGAAAATTGACCACAGAGTTATAGAAACCTGACTGGCATGTAATGTGCTGTTCTAGAATTATGTTATTTTAAAACTAACTTACCTATTGGCCACATGTAAGCAGAGGGTCTAGGTCTTCTTCATGCATAGTCCTTGGGTGCATCAGTCTCTGCAGGACCCATAGTTAGGTTCCCAAGTAAGGGGAGCAGGAGCTGCCTCTGTCATGAACTCAATTGCCTGCTCACTTGTCCATGGTGATGTGGCCTTACCAGGTCACAGAGGAAGAGGATCCAGGCAGTCCTGATAAGACTTGATAAACTATGGGCAGATGGCAGATGAGGAGAACTCCTCCTTTCAGTGGACTAGGGGAAGGGGATCAAGAAGAAGAAAGAGGGAGGGTGGGACTGGGAGGAGTTGAGGGGGGCTTCAATCAGGGTATATAATGAATAAATTATAAATAAATACATACATAAAATAATTTACCATGCAACTTCTCATTAAGTGTGAGAGAACTTTACTTATAATGAGAAACAATCTTTTGTTTTCTTTCTGGGCTGTATTTTGTGTGTTTTACATTAAAAAGGAGTATCTCAATTCTTCTCCTTCCTATGATTGTTCTGGTGGCCTAAAAGAAGCCTTGTGCCTAAAAATCATCAAAACCCGTTTAAAGCGTAGGATGGGAAAGATATTGAGGGAAACTCAAATGCACCACCAGTGCCTAATGCTTAGCACTTCCTCTGTTTTAAAGGCTCAACAGTAGAGGCCCTTTGTGATGATGTTGTCTCTGTCCTTGCTGTCCTGTGTGAGAAGCTACAAGCCTCCATAAAGTAAGTCCCCTTCCATCCTGGCTGGTATCCAACAGTTGGTCATTTTGAAACAATTTCTATCTACAGCATCTTTGAAGTTATAGCATATCCATCGGTACAGTATTCCCTCCCTGTCCCAGGACAGGCAGTTCCCTGTCATTCCTGAGAAATATATTTAGAAACCTCTGGCAATGCCAAGTTTTCACATGCCATTACCAGAGTGTATCATTGTTGGAAGTGAAAATGGGGGAATGATACTTGAGCTGAATGAAGTATGGGGTCACTCAGAACTGGTAAATGTGACAGGGGGTGCTGACTTGGGTATGGATCTGCTACATGACAGCCAATGGACTTTTTCCTGGGACCTGGCTGAACTTTTGTCCTGTTAATGACAAGGCTGTATTATGTAGACTCTTCTTCTGACATTCCCTATTATGGTCCTTAGCTTTTGATGTTTGGTAAGGAGTATATGCATGCTAGGCTTATGCTTTCTAGACAATAATTAATATATTATTATATATTATTATACATCAGATAAAATGTTGTTATATGTCATATAAAATATTTCAGTGTTACTGTAACAAATAAGAAAACTTCCTTAAAAGACAATCATTGCCTACCCTCTTAAGATCAGCAGGATCATCTCCAGCTAACTTGTTATAGCAAAAGAGCCTGCACTCCCTGGGAAACTAAGAAACAAAGCGTTAATATTTCTTGCCCTTCTCATTCTCTATGAAAATAATATAAAAATAGTAATCATGAAGTTCCTTTTGCCAAATGGTCAGTTTGGCAGAGTATGGACATCTGGTGATTAGAACAGATGGGTGTCTTCCTTCTCCCTCTTTCTAGCTTCTTGCCTTCCTATAATTTGCTTTCACAGCCTGGCCTTTCTTTCCATCTTCCTATGTTAGGAAGTTATAGTTATTTAACTGTTGAGAACAATAGTCTTCTTTCCTAGCATTTATTTCAAATTAGGGAAAAAAAAGGAGTAACTGAATATTATTTTTAATTGATAGATATCTCCTTTTATGAAGAGTCTACTCCATAAGAAATCATTGCATTATTTCTCATTAGAATATTTGTTCTTCAAGTAAATGTGTCTTTGGAAGTTAAGTTTTCTCCATCCTCATGAGTCTCAACACAGACTAGAATTTTACCACCTTTTGATGACACTGAGAGGAAATGCAAGCTGAGAACATAAGAATGTGTTTCCTTTAGAGTTGTCTATTTCCTTATTAGATTATCGAAACAGCCCATAATGAGAACTATCTACTTGAAGGCTGAGGAGATGGCTCAGCGGTTAAGAACTCTGATTGCTCAACCAGAGGACCCAGGTTTAATTCTCAGCATCCACATGGTGGCTAACAACTGTCTGTATCTTCAGTTCCAGGGGATCCAATATTGTCCTTTAGCCTCTAAGGGCACTGATTACACACGAGGTACACAGACATACATGCAAACAAAATAGCCATACACATAAATTAAAAGTTCTAAAACATAAGAGTTTTAAAACATTAAAAGTTTCCTCAATAAATAAAGAAGAAATGTGAATTGTGAATCAGCAAAATACTAGCTATGGGATAAGATAGTGGGGCTGGAGGTGTTATTGAAGTGCTTGCTTACGATGTGCTGGGCTTAAGCTCCAGCACAAAGAAGAGAGAAAGAAATGGTGTGAAGAGAGACAGGAAAAGAAAAGAACATACGGATGGTTTCTTAGAAAGTTAAGCCACAAGTGATATTAGTGTTTCTGGCATATCTAGGGCTTGGCTAACTTGGCACCAATTAGTACACTAACTGCAGAAAATCTTCTATTCTGATATAAGATGTGGACACAATTGGCTGTGTGGGAGGGGTGTAAAAGATGGTCATTCTGTTTCACACTCAGTTGTTTTACAAATGCTTAGAAATATTTCTCCAAAGTAAAGTTTATTAGTTTCCCAAATCAGCCTAAGTCTCTCACTTTGTCTAAGGCTGCCATAATGGGGAACCAAGGGCTGAGTGCCTTGAGCAGGGGAATTGTTGTCTCATAACTGTTCTGGAGGCTGACATGTCAAGATCAGGGTAGTTACTCCTCCTGAGCACCACCAGAGGACCTGGTATACACCTCTACTTCTCTCTCTCCACTTGCCTAGTGGAGAACTATCTCCCTGTGTCTCTTCAGGTAGTATTTCCTCTAGGCATGTTTTGGTATCTACAGTTTTTCCTTCTGAGGACACCAGTTATGTTGTGTTAGGGGCCCACACTAATGCATTTGCTTTAACTTTGCTTCAAAGAAGACCTGCTTGGGTTTAGCAATTTAGTCTGAAGAACAAAGCTCTGTCTTTCCCACTCAACTCACCCTCCCTTAACATTTTGATCACCTCCAATCAGACCCATGGCCTGAGAGAGAAAACAAGAGAAGAATAGCCAGGAATGATGAGACCTCAGATAGCTGTGAACATGAAGAAAACAGACCCTGGGGGTTGGTGGGAGACAAAAGCTATTTAAACACTTTTGGGGTGTGTGTAGAGGCTTTGGGGTAAATGTACCTCACTAGCTGGTGCTAAGGTGCTGGGAATGCCTTATTTCCAGGTGTTTGCTGGATATGACCTTATAAGGAGAGAGGAAGTTTAACCTATAACCTGGCCTCCAGTCTACACTAGCAGAGGTGGGGGGCGGGGCATAAGGCTACATTCACCAGGACATGGAGGTCCAGAATAGGCAGGAAATGGCCATACTCCTGCCAGTATTAAGACAAGATTTTCAGAGTTTGGACATGTCTTGACTTCATTCTTGCTTCAGGCTGCCTCCAGAAGTCATGTGGCTTCTCAGCCCCACAAAGCTCTACCTGTGACACTAACCACAGACCTCTTTGGGTGATGCCTAACATTGCTCCAGGTTCTGCCCCAGTGTCACCTCTCTCATTTTGTCTATGTGTCCCTTCTGTGTTTCTGTAGTGACAACCAGCAGCTGCAGCTTCTGTACCTGGAATGCATTCTCTCTGTGCTCAGCAGCTCCTCCTCCTCCATGAACCAGCACAGGGGCTTCACTGACCTCATCTGGTGAGCATGAGCTCTGATGCCCCACACTAGCAGAGGGCTCTTGTAGTTGTGTCTCAGTCCCATTCTACAGCCCCTACGGACTAGCAATAGTTTCCTCTATGCACATATGTGCTCCAGGTAGGAGAACTGCTTTGTTTATTTGTATCAGCCCAAATTCTGTAGAGAAACTAACAGTTATTATTACAAATATGCTTCCAGCAGCCCTCTGATGCCATTTACTTCAGTGCTATCACTAAAGGCCAGAACCACGCAGCTTTTGGGTTCTCTGTTTGTTCTGAAAGCATATTAACATATCAGGAATATACATGGGGCAAGAAATTCTAACCCTGATGAGTGCTAATCACCTACTAGTGTCCAGAGATTCCAGGAAGTGTCAGGCGCAGCAGGCAGCCAATTGGTAGGCCATAGATCCTGTTTTAGTGACAGGGAGGAAGCTGAATGAAGGGTGTTGGTATGGACCTTGAAATTAATACCTTAAATGAGAAATACTGTTATTCATAGCAAAATGAAAATTGATAAGGACACTTTTTAGCATTCTGAACTCTAACTGTTTAAACCCCATACCCCCCCCCACACACAAACAAGGTGGGGGGAACATTGGGAGAGAGGGAGGGAGGGGTGGTTCTTGAATGTTTATCTTAATGCTTTATTTAGTTAACATTATCATGAGATACTGGGTATATCATAGGCAAAAGAAGGAACAGCATGGACCCCTGCTCTTCCTGTGGCATCTTTTTGCTTTCCTGACAGCATTCACATTTTATCACTTGGTTTATTTTTTCCCTCCTGCCTCTTCTCAGGAAGAGCCTCTGCCCTGCTCTTGTTGTGATCCTGGGGAACCCCATTCATGACAAAACCATCACCTCTGCTCACAGCACCAGCACCAGTACCAACATGGAGTCGGACTCTGCCTCTCTCGGTGTGTCTGACCAAGGCCGAGGCTCAGGCTGCTCCTGCACTGCACCTACCCTCAGCGGGCCTGTAGCCCGCACCATCTACTACCTTGCAGCTGAGCTTGTCCGCTTAGTGGGGTCAGTAGACTCCATGAAGCCAGTGCTCCAGTCCCTCTATCACCGAGTGCTCCTGTATCCCCCGCCCCAGCACCGAGTAGAAGCCATTAAGATCATGAAAGAGGTAGGGAGGTATGAAAAAGTGCCTTGGGTTTGCACACAGGAATCTCTATGCGGTATCCTACATGCAGAAGCATCTAAACTGTTTGTCATCGCTTGTTGGGGCATCATTATTACCACATGGACTCCAGTAATAAACAATTCTGAAGTTGGCGGTCATTTATTTTGGGAGTTGTATTTAAACAAAGTGTTAGAGTCATTCATTGGCCCCATAATTTTTGGTAATTAGTGTGTTTTGGTAATTAGGGTGTTTAGGACTGTAGCTCAGAAGTAGAGTCTCTCTAGCACACACAGACTCAGGTTTGGTCCCCAACACCACAAGAAGATAAAAAGGTGTTATCCTTTTCTTTTAGCTTATTGGGATCTTTCAGAAGCCTACTCCCTCTTTTTCCTTCCCCTAAAGATTCTGAAGCAATTAACAATTACCAAATTTGGGAATTGAAATAAATTATCTAAGTTAAATTAGAGGAAAGGTATGCTTTCAAGAGAAACTCAGAGGCCTATCTCTAGGGCTACTGGTGTAGCTTAGCCTTACAGAACATGCTGGGAACGCAGGAGGCCTCATCCCCAACGCCAAATAAAAACGAAATCCCCATCCCTGAGAGGTACACTTATCCCTCTAACAAAGGTGGGAAAAGGAGAAGAGAGTCCCTTAAAATACAAGTGTTTCTGAGTAATATTCCTGTTCAAACTTAGGTCTATACCTCATTTTGAACTTCAAGGGTCATAACAATGATATTTATGTTCTATGCAGCTTAATTCTTTAATTTAACCTCTAAATGACATTTTATGTAAAGATGTGTAGCATATGGAGATATAAATTGGTTAGAACCGAACAATTACAAGAATGCTATATATGAAAACTTGTGGGAAGGCAGCCCTTGCAGAGTTCCAGCTTTTTAAAGCTTTAGCCACTGGATTAAAAGTAGAAAACCTAAAATAAACATCCCAATTCTCCAACCTTGATAATTAGGAAAAAAGAGCAGAGTAAGTTTGAAGTATCAGAGAGCAAAGAAAGTGAGGGTAAAGGCAAAAAGTAGCATGAGACCTCTCTTACAACCCAGGCTCATCAAATGGAGGAGGTGGTAGAAGAGTTGAGCCTGCCTCTCTAGAGAAGGTGGTGACATCTGGGTTCTAACCACCGCTACCACCACCACCACCACAAAGGCTTTAAAAAAAAAAAAAAGTTCAGGCAGTAGTTTTAAGAAATATATCCTGGCTGGAAGAGCAGGCAATGGGATTAGTGCTCCAGAGGGCTCCAAGATTATGATGATAGCATTGCATTTCTGCGTCTTTCATTGGCTGTTGAACATGAAGTGCTCAATAAAGAGGAAGAGGAACCTTGGTAGTTGATGCTGGCCTTGGTGACCCATGAAAATGACATGAATTTTCTTACCATGGAAAGGACAGAATAGAGTAATTCACTTTGATATCAAATTTATAGCTGGAAAGATGACTGCAGTGTTAAGAGAGCACACTGCTCCCAGTACTCATGTCAATCACCTCACAGCTTGCCTATAACTCCAGCTCTACGACAGAATGAATGTGATACCTAGATCTGCTCTCGGTGGTCACTTGCACTCACATGTGCACACATTCTCTCTCTCTCTCTCTCTCTCTGTGTCTCTCTCTCTCTCTCTCTCTCTCACTCACACACACTTATATAAAATCTTTAAAACTTGCAACTAATATAGGCCCTTGTAAGATTCTCAAATGCTGGAAATCCATTTTTTCTCAGCCAGATTTCTTAGGTAAAACCACAATTTCAGATTATGCTTTGTAACTTTAACCCCTGGACATAGATAGATAACATATGGCAGTTTCAAACAGATATCAGCAGTTATGAACAGGGAATGGGCCACAGATTCCTTAAGCATGGAAAAAGAACAACAACAACAAAAAGCTAGACCTTAGCTTTCTTTCCATACTCAGTGCCTTTAAACCTATGTACAAGAGTCAAAGATATTTGAAGAGGAGCACCATGCAAAACCTGCCCTCCTACGGCTAAATCATGCCTGTCTTCCAGATAGCCAAGAAAAATTTCATGAATTTATGCACCAGCTCCATAGTCATCAAATAACTTTCTGTATAAGTATCCATGTTGCCTTACCTTATTGAAGCCATCCTTGTAAAAGAGAACATTTATTTACTTGTAATTCTATTTTCTGCATTTACTTGAAAAAAGAAAATAAAAGCATGACTCCAAAAACCAGTAAGGAGTCTCAATATTATTCCCATCTCTGAAGCTACTTCAGAAGGACCTGAAGAACTAAGGAACAGAAGAAAATCCCTGGAAGAACATGTCAGCTGGAAAATCGATGGCCTATAGCATAACAGGCAGAATCTGTTTCAGTGACATTTAGTGTCATATCATTTCCAGTGTACTGTTACAACATGCAGTGACGAGGGCCAAGTAAGATATAAATTAAATCTAGTCAAAATAGTATTGATGGAATAATATAATTATTTATCCTAAAAAAAAATCCTGTTCTTGGCAACAATATGGATGAATTATACTAAAAAATAAGCTAGGCACAGAAAGTATCACTTTTTCTCATTTATATGTGGATTCTGAAAATCCTGAATACAGTGAAGCAGATAATAGAATTGTGGTCACTAGGGGATGCAGGAAGGGAAGTTGGAGAGCTGCTGATTAAATGACTTTTTTTAATATGAAGACGTTATAGAGAGATGTTGTACCATCTTAACAGTGTATCATGTTCTATTTTTTAGCTTAGTATTTTGTAGCCTTAGTTAGTTTTATTAAAATATACAGTTAATATCATTAATCTGAAATTGGAAGTTTAGCAGTTTCTATGCAGTACTGCCATAATTCCATAAATAGAAAATAACCATGCTATAAAACCCTCATGCACCAAAGTTTTAAAAATATTGTGTTACACCTTCAGGCTAAGAATACAAGTTGTAGGTGAAATAAATTTGGTGTTTAACTTGGGCTCTATATTAGTTCCTTTCTATTGCTGTTTTAACAATATGACAAGGATGACTTGTCAGAAGAAAAAGGTTATTTAGCTTTACAGTTTCAGAGGATAAGAGGCCATTATGGCAGCAGACAGAATCATGGTGTCAGGAACAATTCATATCTCAAACTGCAGTTAGGGAAGGGTTGGGAGGCCAGGGACAAGGCATCACTTTTGCAACCTCAACACCTCCCTCCCACCCTGACACCTGCCCAGTGACATACATCCTCCAACAAGGCGAAACCTTCTAAAACCTACCCAAAGAGCACTACCATTTGGGACTAAGAATTTAAATGCCCAAGACTATGGATGATATCTCATTTAGACCACCACAGGTCTCACCCTAAAAATACCTCATTGCATAGGTACAAATAAGTCAAAATCTGAAAAATGAAATCCCAATTCAGAGCTTATTCAATTCTAAGCATTTCTAAGAAAAGATTCTCAACTTAGTAATCATTTCTCCTATGTTATGTCATTCACTAAAGAAAAGAACATTGTTTATTTGATCTCTTGATTTTTAAAACTTGGTGTATTTTTTTATTTTGCGTTTTTTTTTTGTGTGTGTGATACTCACACTTCTGTTATTTTTCTTCTTTTTTCTAAAGATACTTGGGAGTCCACAGCGTCTGTATGACTTGGCAGGACCAAGCTCTACTGAGTCAGAACCAAGGAAAAGATCTATTTCCAAAAGAAAGTCTCACTTGGATCTTCTCAAACTGTATGTTCCATTTTCATTTTGGATACATATTGGTTGGCTAACACTGCTTCTATGAAGATTTTTATCCTTACCCAAAATTCATGAAATTTTGATGAGTCTACATTTAAAAAATTATGTATATTTAATTATTTACCCACAAGCCACATAAAACATCTCATTCATTCTACTCATAACCTTCCAGACTTCTCTATTGACTTAAAACTGAATTTACACATGAAACATCCAAAAATTATTTATTAGATCAGTGAAATGAAGAACTCTTTGATTTACCATATGAGCTATAGGGTTCTATTGTGGTAGCCTCCATAGAAAACTCGGTATTCTAAGATTTGTGCTAATAATATTGGCATACATCTGGTAAGAATATGTTTATACGGGAATGTCTTCATGACTCCTAGCCATCACAACTGTTTCTCTTTGCAGGTGTGAAGATAATACAAAAATGAAATTTGCAGTGTCTGTTCTAGAGTAAAATGACACATTTCATTCTAGAACTTTTACCTGTACCTAGAAAAGCTAGGCAATCAAGAGGGCATGTGGTTTTAGGTAGAGAACTTGACCTGGAGATTTTTCTAGCCTAAGCATGTTTGTGTCGTTTATTGTCCAGGCCACTTGATGTTACATAAGTTAGACTATCTCCTTTGAGTACTGTGCAGTTGGCCAGGCTGGCTAACAAACCTTGCATATTTGAGGGCACTGCTTGATCTTTCATGCCTTGCTGGTATTTTCTGTCTTCAACACTGTTTAGCATCATGGATGGCATGACAGAAGCATGCATTAAAGGTGGCATTGAAGCCTGCTATGCTGCTGTGTCCTGCGTCTGCACCCTGCTTGGGGCCCTGGATGAACTTAGCCAGGGGAAAGGCTTGAATGACAGTCAAGTACAGCTGCTGCTCCTGCGCCTGGAAGAGCTGAAGGATGGGGCCGAGTCAAGCCGGGACTCCATGGAAATTAATGAGGCCGACTTCCGCTGGCAGCGGAAGGTGCTGTCCTCAGAGCATACGTCGTGGGAGTTAGGCAATGAGAGGAGCCCTGACATCAGCATCAGTGTCACCACAGACACAGGCCAGACTACCTTGGAGGGAGAATTGGGTCAGACAACACCAGAGGACCAGAAGAATGGGCTCAAGTCTCCAGCCATTCAGGAAGGCAAGGAGACCACGAACAAAGTGTCAGAACCTGAGGCCATAGACCAGCCTGATGTGGTTCAGAGAAGCCACACGGTCCCTTACCCTGACATCACTAACTTCCTGTCGGTGGACTGCAGAACAAGGTCCTATGGGTCTAGGTATAGTGAAAGCAACTTCAGTGTAGATGACCAAGACCTGTCAAGGACAGAATTTGATTCCTGTGATCAGTATTCCATAGCAGCAGAAAAGGACTCGGGTAGGTCTGATGTGTCAGACATTGGGTCAGACAACTGTTCGCTGGCTGATGAAGAGCAGACTCCTCGGGACTACATGGGCCATCGGTCCCTGCGAACGGCTGCTCTGTCTCTCAAACTGCTGAAAAACCAGGAGGCAGAGCAGCACAGTGCACGACTGTTTACACAGTCCCTCGAGGGCCTCCTTCCCCAGCTCCTGGCCCTTTCCAGCGTGGAAGAGGTGGATTCTGCCCTTCAGAGCTTTGCCTCCACTTTCTGCTCAGGTTTGTAGACAGTCTTTTGCAACAAGAACATCTAGAGCTTTGTGCTTTCGTAGGCAAAAGTATTCCTGCTTGTGGTTTGACCTGCTTACAGCTTTGATTTTCCACCCTCCTAATGCTGTGACCCTTTAACACAGTTCCTTATGTTGTGATGACCTCCAAATATAAAATTATTTTTGTTGTTACTTCATAACTGTAATTTTGCTGCTGTTATGAATCATAATGTAAATACCTGATACACAGGCTATCTAATATGTGACCCCTATGTAAAGGTCCTATGACCCGTAAGGTACCATAACTCCAGTTAAAAACCACTGGGTTAAAGCATGTTAGTGGACCCTAGGTTTTCTTCTGTTAAAGAAAATGAAGGACTAGAAGACTTATGGGTATAGGTTTATGATGCAATCTCCAGCTCCAGAGCCTGGACTGCTCTGGCAAGCTCTTCTTGCTACCAAGGAAGTTAAGCCATCAGGTGTTGGTGGTCTAGAATAGCTGCATTTCAGAGCCCAGCTCTGCTGGTTGTGGTGATGATTGAGTCCCTGGAAAATGGCAAAGTTATATACAGTCTTCTGTTTGAAATTGTAATTATGCAATGGGTCAG
Source organism: Meriones unguiculatus (assembly GCF_030254825.1). Taxonomy (NCBI): domain Eukaryota; kingdom Metazoa; phylum Chordata; class Mammalia; order Rodentia; family Muridae; genus Meriones; species Meriones unguiculatus. Next base: position 19,645,728 of record NC_083367.1, on the reverse strand, counting down.
GAATATGTCTCAGTCAGTTAAGACAACCTGAGCCATGAGCCAGAAATATAACTTTGTAATGTTTTTATTATCATATATTTTGTATAGCAATAGGTTTCACTATGATATGGCATTTCATACATGTATATAACGTATTTTTATTATACACACCCCTTTTACCTTCCTATGTTTCCCTTCCACTGATCTCCTTCACCCCTAAACCCCTCCTACATTTTTTTTCTCTTTCTTTCCTTTCTTATTTCTTTCCTGTTAGGAGTGGGCCTGAGAGTGGGAGCAGGATGCAGAGGTAGTGGTATTGACCTAGTGAATTTCCTTAGGGTTGTGTATGAGAGAATAGGAGAGGCTTTGTTTATAGGATTACGGTCATGGGCTTCTTACCAGTAACAAGATCCCTGTGGATTATTCTCTTCCCTGCCACCAACCATCATATAAATCCCCATGGATGGATGAGACCCAGTGAGAACCTCCCTTTCTATGACAGAACATTGGTGGTCTCAATATTGTTCAGATTTTGTCTGGATAGTCGGCTCATCTGAGTTCAAGACTGCAAAAGGCATGTTGTCTTAGGTTTCTACTGTTTTGATAAATGTGACTAAAATCCGCTTGGGGAGGGAAAGGTCTATTAAACCCTACAGCTTACAGTCCCTCGTGAAGGGCAGTCAGGCCAGGAGTGCAAAGCAGAAAATGGAGCAGAAACCATGGAAGAGTACCACTTCCCTGGTTTACTCCCCATGGTTTTCCCAGCCTGCTTTCTTTTTTTTCTTTTCTTTTCTTTCTTTATTTTTTAATTATTACAATTTATTTACTTTGTATCCCAACTGTAGCCCCTCCCTCTTCTCCTCCCAACCCTCTCTCCTTCCCTCCCAATCTCACCCTCCCTTCTTCTTTTCCCATGCTCCTCCCCCAGCCCACTGATAGGGGAGGTCTTCCTCCCCTTCCATCTGACCCTAGCCTATCAAGTCTCATCAGGACTGGCTGCATTGTCTTCCTCTGTGGCCTGGTAAGGCTGCACTCCCCCAGGGGAGGTGATCAGAGAGCCAGCCACTTTCTTATATAACACAGGACCGTATGCCAAGGAGTAGCACCACATGTAGTAGGCTGTGACTTCTGGTTTGATCATTGATCAAGAAAATACTCTCTAAACTTCCGTACCGGCATCTGATGCTTCCTGGGCACTCTATGCTATTCTGCCCTGCTCTAGTTTACAGTGACTTACATATTAAGGTTTTCTTCAACTGAGGTAGTGGCACTGGCCAAGCTACATATGCAGCTTTCATGTCCAACAGGAGAGGAGACAGTGGAGTAAGGTCACAGAGATCTTTCCTTAGAGATAAATATGACTGCTTTAAAGAGTGTTTTCGATAACCCTGTTGCTGAAGATACTATATATCTGGTCTTTATGTCCTCTGAGTTGATGCATGACCCCAGAGCTACATGTAAAGAAGAGAAGAATAGAGGAAGATAGCGAACATTGACTTTGTCCTTCATGTGCGCACTCATAGTTCACTATTTAGAAGACCCTTGGGCCATATGTATTATGCTTTTAGAAATTTAGTACACAAACACACATGGCAGAACCACTAAAAGTAATCTCATTATGTAAGCTATTTTACTATTGAAGCAGCATGCATGGGTATCAGGGGAGCATAAAATAAACAGCAGTGCAACCATGCAGTGCTCAGTGCAATCCTTCAAAAGAACAAGGCAGTACCAAAAGATGTCCAAAACATGCTGTCTGGAAATAGCACCATACAATAAATACATAGACCTGTCTTAGGAATAGCTCTATTACCATACACATGAGAAAGAGAGTGTTAGCTGGGTATGGTGGCACTCACCTATAATCCCAGCACTTAGGGAGGCAGAGGCAGGTGGATCTCTGTGAGTTCAAGGCCAGCCTGGTCTACAAAGTGAGTCCAGGACAAGCAAGGCTACAGAGAGAAACCCTGTCTCAAAAAGAGAGAGGGGGGGTGGTGCTGGAAAGGGTATAATTGAAGCTTAGAAGAAGAGGATTTATCTTAATTTGTTAAATATTTTAAGTCAGTTATTTAATAGTGATTTTTAAGAGAAATGTCACATTATCTTAACATGGAAAGGACTTTTACAGTTCTGTTGTAATAATTTTGTATCCGGTCTTTCACTGGTAACCAGTCAAGCAGGTGATCCATCCTCCTTTTCCTGGTAGTAAAAAACATATTTGTTATAACTGGCAAGATGGACTGTAGTTATTGAAACCTGAAAAATACAAGCACTGTGGCTAGAATATGCAAACAGCCACACTTCCTTTAGCTTATCATTACAAAATGGATAATATATCAACAATACCAGTCATAAAAGTTTTAGGACCTACCATGAAGTACTTACCAGGAAGGATTTGTACAGTAAAATCAGGTCACATTATCAGCATGACAAAGTACAGGAAGCCAGTTTCTATCTGTATAACTTCAGGCAAATTTATCAATGTCTCAAGGAACTTTTATCATTGAAAAGATTTGGGCAGAATCAAATGAAATAATATATGAGATGAAATTTGTTTTATCTGATAGACATTATTTTATGAAGTTCATTCAGTGAGTTATTTTCTTTGTGACTGATATCATCAGAGAATACATCTGGTATATCAGGAAAACTATTCTTTTTCTTAAGTGTATAGAATAGTCTCCATTTTGTATTATACTCAATTTTGTCAGTGCAGAAATTAACCTGTACATAGATAACAGGACACTACTGGCCAACACTATTAACGGGACCAACCAAGTATTTCAGACATAAGCAGATATACCAGCAGTGTCTTTGGAGCTTTGTAACACATCTGCTAATGCCATGGCTTTCCGTATCAGCGTTCAACCACAACCTCTTTCACTTTCAACATCTATGTTTGTGCCCACTTTCCCAGAACATATTCCCAGCCAAATTAGTAGCTGTTGTAAAATGGCTGTCTAATGAAGATCAGGTCTCCTGCAGATTGTTTTCTCTCTTTATATAAACTAGAATGCACATTTTAATCTTATTGGTTAAATGCCAAACTCTGAATGCTATATCCTGCTTTATCTTTGAAGGAAAATAGATATAGGGATCCTCTGTCCTTCAGAGAATTACAGTCCACCGCATAGATGCTTTCATAATGCTCAGGGTTCCCATCAGGGTCATCAGGGTGAGAAACTTTGGACATATCCTCATCAAAAACACAATTATCACATCCCTCTCTCAGACCTGACTTTCAGGTTTTAATTCACCTTTGGGCTGGGGAGATGACAGTGAGTGAAAGTGCTTGCTGTGTAAGAATGAGGATCTGAGTTCAAATCTTCAGCATCCATGAAAAAGCTACCTGTACCCACCTGTGCACCTGTATCCACAGTGATGGGAGAGGATATGGAAACAGAAAGGTCAGTAATGGCCTGTCGGTCTGGTTTCAGGTTTAGCAAGAGGCGATGTCTTAAGGGAATATGGCAGAGAGTAGATAGAACAGGACATCAGATGTCTTCCTCTCTCTTTTTCTTCCCCCCCCTCTCTCTCACACACACACACACACACACACATCCACCACAGACACATGCACACACACAAGCACACACATATATGTGCACTCATACATACATGGTTTAATACACATATACATTTATACATACATGCGCACACCTCACACAGAGACATGCACACATGGTAAATTAGTTAATTAAAGACAAAAATTAAAATTAGACTTGTTAGACTGTGTGTGTGATGCGCATGTGTGAGTGTAAAACAATAAAAGTTACAGAAGAGGTTACTGAGGAGTTGGAGAGGACATGGCCGGAATAAAATAATATAACAGTTCTTGTGTTCATGATCACAAAGTGCGCTCAGTGTGGTTGGGAAGGGCTGCAGTGTTCTCGCATCGCTCTGCAAAGCAAACAGGCTGCTCCGTTGCTGTGAGTGGCTTAAGGTGGATCTACCGAGATGGTGTGTGTACTCACATAAGCCGGTGACACTCCAGTTCTTTCCAACCTTGAAAGCTTTTTGAGTCTGTATTGTTTTACTAGCCTACTCATAAACTTCGCAGGGATAAACATTGCAGTTGCAGGTTTGCATCTCTCAGTTATTGAGAAATATCTTTTATTTCAAATGAGACGCATCTTTGAGGAAGAGATTCTCTCAGACATGATTTGCAGAGTATTTGAGTTTGTGCTATTTGCACATGTGTATTTAAGATGAACTGTTTTCCCTACATCCAGAAACCTAGCCTCTGAGTGTTTGTAATTAACTTTGTCCAAGTTATAGTGATGTCACCCAGGGGCTCTCTGAAAGGTCAGACACAGCATCAGTACTCTGGGCAGACTGAGCTTAGAGCAGGACCTCAGAGTAGGCATGGTCTTTTTTGTTGGTGCTCTCAGTTTACCTGAGAACATCCGAAGGGCTGTTCAAATGAAAATTCTACTCAGTGTGAAGTATCATTTTATACAGTGTTTTAGAGAAAAATTTTTTGAACAAGACAGTAGCAGTTATGTGTTTCTGATATCTTTTTTCCCTCATTAAAAAAAATAAAATAAACACTGGCTTCAGCACCTCAGGGAGGCAGAAGCAGGCAGATCTCTGTGAGTTTGAGGCCAGCCTGGTCTACAAAGTGAGTCCAGAACAGCCAAGGGTACACAGAAAATGAGAGAGACACTGAGACTTAAAAATGGCTTATTGACATAAATTCATCCACCAGAGTTTACTTTTCAACATGTACACTATTGGTGTATATGGTATGGGGATATAAATGTGTATGTGGATGCATATAAATGGATATTCATGCACATGTGTGCAGATTCTCAAGGTTGATATGGAATGTCTTTTTTGATCAGTTTACACCTTATATACTGAAGCAGGGCCTCTTACTGAACCCAGAGCTTAGTGGTTTGGCTTGTCCAGCTAGCCAGCTTGCTTCAGAAGCCCTAACTCTACCTCTCCTGTGCTGAAATGATTCATAGGCCGTGATGCTTACCTGGCTTTCTAAGTGAGTCCTGGGAATCTGAGCTCTCATCTTCAAGCTTTTGCAGCAGGTGCTTTACCCATTGAGAAGTCCCCCTGGCCCTTACATAATTTTCAATATATTATGTTATTATTTCTTTTAATTTTGCTAACAATAAACATACACCATTAAAACTGACATTTTAATCATTTTAAGTGTGCAATTTAGTAGCACAAATTATATCCATAGTATTGTATAACCCTCAGCACCATTTCTAGAACTTTTTATTGTCCTAATTAGACATTGTTTCTCTTCTAATCCCAGTTAATTTACTATCTCTGTGAACTTATCCATTCTAGTCAGTGTATAATTCTTAGGTCCTATATACTTGACATGTTCATCTAACTTACTGTACTTAGCAGGATGCTACAGAGTTGAGTAACACCACTTATTATGTATCCTCTCCCAGGTGATCATCTACTTGTTCTTTGCTAGACACGTAGTTATTTTCACCTTTTGACTATTGTGAATAATCCTGCAGTTAGCACTGATGGTCAAATACATGTTCAAACCCTGCTTTCCATTTTTACCAGTGTATGATACAGAATAAAATAGCTGGTTCTTATAGTGATTTTGTTTTTAGATTGTTTTTGATTTTGCTTTTATGTTGTTTGTTTGAGACAGCATCTTACTAGGTAGCCCTGACTGGCCTGGAACTTGCTTGTAGAGCATGCTGGCCTGGAATGAACTCACAAGAGACCCTCCTGCCTCTGCCTTTTAAGTGCTGAAACTAAAGGTATGCCCAGCTTGTGTTTAGCTTTTTGAAGGACGTATTTACTTAAACAAGATCTTTATATAGTCCGTGTTTACCTCTGATTCACCGTGACCAAGCTGACCTAGGCCTCCTGTTCCGACCACATGAGTGCTGATATGCAGGCAAGGGGTACCACATCTGGCTCCATACTTCCATATTTTTGTGTTAAGTGCTACCTTAGGTATTTACATTAATTACTGATGTTTATTCTGATAATAGCTGTGTGCATTTTCACTTGTGCATCAACTTTTAAGAACTAGTGGGCACTAGTTTAGGCATGTAAGATTCTCCAGTGAACAAAACTAATAGCCACACCTTTTCACAGATCTTGCGTTAGAATGCTGAGGGAAGAGCATAAACAAATGTGCCACTTGGCACAGTGGCTGATACCTGTAATTTCAGTGCCTCGAAGGCTGAGGCAGGATGATCAAGTATGACTCCATCTTGAGCAACATAGTGTGACCTGACTCAAAAACAACAACAATAAAGAAAACAAAAACAAAATCAAAGGGTGAAGATATTCTTAACAGGTGGATTCTCTACCTGGGTTCAATCCCTAGCATGTGCACACATATGTCTACACCTATGTAAACTATTAATATAATGCTAGGTAGAATACATGGCATTAAAGTAAGAAGTACAAGGAGAGAAGACAAGGAGAGAAGACACTTAGTGTGGCTTGGAAAGAAGCTATAGAATTGAAAGGAAAGGTCTTTGAGAAGCTGATTTGAGACCTGAAAGAAACAAAAGAGTAGCTCATCAGAGTTCTGGGAGACCATTCTAGGGAATGGCAAAGATAACATACAGATCCCCAGGCACATATGGGTAGAAGTGGGAAAAAAAGAGCAAGCAAGTTGAGAACTTAAGCAGAGAGGGGATTAGGTTGGGGGGCATTATGTTGTCATGAAAAGTAGCTGGAAAATCCAAGGCATTAAAGCCTTGTAGAGGGTTCAAAGGGCTGTCCCCAAGTCAGTGCTGCTAATGAACAGCTCAAGGTCCAGTTGTGGCAGATCAACTCCAGAGGTTGGCCTTTCTGGTATACTGTAATATGCGCTGCTCCTGTGAGCATCCTGGCTGGTAGTCAGCACTTGATGAAAGTGTTCTGCACAGTGGAGTTTCTGTTGGTGGAATCTATTTCTCGCTCTCCAAGTGCAGGTTCCAGCACACGGAGGCAGCCCCACAGATGTCCTCTTTCCTTCCCATAGGTATGATGCACTCTCCTAGCTTCGATGGAGGCAGTAGCCTGAGCTTTCAGATGCTGATGAATGCAGACAGCCTGTACACAGCAGCACATTTCGCCCTATTGCTCAACCTGAAGCTCTCCCATGGTGACTACTACCGGAAGCGACCAAACTTGGCACCAGGCATCATGGTGAGCATGAGCTCTGGCATGGGTTTCCCGTGTGCAAGCTCTGATATCAGCCACCACTGTGCAGCCAACTGTTTTGTATTTAGGGAGAAAGTAACCAGTGTGTTCTGTGCCACATTGTTCTGCAGTATTCATGCCTCTGCCGGTCTGGAGGTTAGAGAGCATGGATGTGAAGTCGCACAGTGATCACTTGTGGTTTTAATAAAAAGCCTTTTGTAAGGTATAAAGTGAGGAGGGTGTTGACTATCTTGTGGATGCCTCCCTTGGCTGAACAAGCTACTTCCTTGATGTCAGTTTGTGAGTCTAAATCATGGATCTTCAGAAAAGATTCAATGATTGCTTCTTTCTTGAATGAAATATAACCTCCCAAGGTTAACTGGTGACATTGAAAGAGTGAAGGTTGTCTCTCTTGGGTACATATTCTCCTTCCAGAGCTTATTCTACCCCTGATGCTAGTGGGACAGCAATAAGAAGAAACTATGAAAGGTAGCCATGCAGGTGATAACCTTCCCACCAACCAAGAACAAGAATGTAAAATGCAGAATCCTGGTCTTTCTGCAGGCTGTCTGTCAGAATATGTCACAAGTGAAACAACTGTGTAAAGCTTGGGGTTCTGCATCCCAGATTTTCCCCCCGTTACTCTTACTCCAAATAAAAAGCTCTGGTTCAGTTAGGATGGGGAGGAGGAGCAGTGTGGGAACCTGTTTATTCAGATGGATGTATATTTGGCCCTCTTCCATGGCCTCTCTGCAGAAAGAGTTCATGAAACAGGTGCAGACCAGTGGCGTGCTGATGGTCTTCTCCCCGGCCTGGATTGAGGAGCTCTACCACCAGGTGCTTGACAGAAACATGCTGGGAGAAGCTGGTTACTGGGGCAGCCCTGAGGACAACAGCCTTCCCCTTATCACCATGCTCACCGGTGAGTGGCTTGTGCCAGGATCATGGGCTGCTCAGTAGTGGGGGAAGCTGATGTTCTGGGGCCTTTTATATATGCCACAATATTTGAATAGGCTTTGAGGAACAGTTCCAGGCAGGCATGAAAATACCTCACAGGCACTTGCTCTCATTTATCATGGGAAACCTGTTGTGCTCACTGTCACCACTGGAGGGGGCTAAGTTAACATCCTCAGCTGTTAGAATAATGCTGTAGGCTCATCCATGGGCTTTTCTTTTCTGGACACAGGCCCGAAGTTGTTCCTGGAAGCTCTAACATGCTTATAGATATCCTACATTGTTCAGTGCTCCTGAGATTTGGCCATTGGTAATGTGAGGCTATTGATTTTATACCTGGTCTCGTTTCTATTTCCTATCAGTATTCCTTTTCCATCTGTACCAGAATTTAAAATAATGCCAAATGCTGGATTTCCCATCATCCTTGTCTACAATGTCAAATGTTTTAATATCCCTTTTAACAACAAGAAATTTCAAGTGAACACAAAGAGAGCAGTATATATTATCTCAGGGTTGGGGTGATTTTCAGCAAAAAAAAAAAAAAATAGAACTTTCTGGTTTTTTTATGCTTACCAAGAATGTTCAAAGCTTTGATATGTTCATCAGATAAGTTAAACTTTCAAACCTTTTTTTTTTTTTTTTATTGGTTCTGAGTTCCCAGATTAACTTCCAGTTGAATTGTTCTCCCATGGCTCATGGGACATATGGCGCATGTTCCTATACCAAATGCCTTATGTAGTATTTACTGCATCTCAAAGATTATCAGCCATTTACTACACAGGTGCAGGGTGGGAATAAAGCTGGATAGTGTAGCTGAAAGGATCTGTTGAGTAAAAGTATATCATGTTATCTATGGTTGACAAGGCTCTTACAGAGGTGACCAAGTCAGAAACTGGCAGGAGGAAACCAAGAATCCTGAATATGAAGGTAAGGTGCTAATTAGGAACCAAGCAGAGAGAAGCAGTGGAGCCTCTCCTTGGGAGCAGGGTCCTAGCATTTTCTTGAATCTGGAATTTTTCTTTTAGAATCAAGATGGAATTGGTAAGAGCAAGTCTAAGTTCCACATCTTGAAGATCAGCATCATGAGACGAGTGACCAATTTGTACTTTATTAATCACGGTTCTGTTCATACCATTTGAAAGATAATCGTTCGTGGGGACTGGAGAGAGGCTTAATCATCTGGAAGACATATGTTTGGTCCCTAGCACCTACGTGAAGATTAGGCATAGCTGTAGGTGCCTATAATTCTGGCTCTGAGGAGGTAGATACAGAGGATCCCTGGCATTTGCTGGCAGCCAATCTAGCTGAATCACAGAGCTCTCCAGTTTCAGTGGGAGACTCTGTCTTAGAAGATGAAGATAACTGAGGAAGAGAGCAGATATCAATTTCTGATCTCCACACATATATGCATACACACATGCACACACACAAACATGTACACAGACAAACACTGTAAACAGTCATATATTTAAGAGATGTTCATTTAGTTTAATCAATGTTTGATTTCCATCTGTTTCCACAAATGTTCTTCATTAAGGTAGAGAGTACTGACTAGAGTGTTTATGTGTCTTGGAACTCATCTGAGGATCTTAAATACCAGGTTTCTGCAAAATAAAATCTCTATGAATCTCTTATCCAATGCTTAATAAAAAGAGGCATTCAAAAGATGTGAAAGGAATAGCAGACTATCCACTGTAGCTATATTCACCCTAGCTGTATTCACTGCTAACCAGCCATTATGTTAGAGGAAGCTCAATTGTTCTGTCCATGGGAAAGTTATTTAATTCCAGATTAATGCTAGCAATATCTAGTCTTTTCGAAATGATTCAACAAAAATAAGGTTCTGTGGGGGCTGGAGCAATGGCAGAGCAGTTACGAACACTTACTGTTTTTGCAGAGGACCAGGGTTCTTTTCCCAGCACCCACATGGCAGCTCACAGTCATCTCTAATGTCAGTTGCAGATGATCCACTGCCTTTCTGTGACCTCCAAAGGCACCTCCATGGCTTGCACTTGGTCCATATTTATACATTCAGGCAAAGTACTGACACAGATAAAATAATTAACTCTATAAATCTTTATAGCAAATTCCAGATGTGAACCAACAAGAGAGGATGTGATAACTATCTGATCCTCCAATTGTATACCAAGGGAGGCACTGACCATCCCCTAACTGGCTACTTCTTGTAACATGGCAAATCGTTTATGGAAATGGAAAAGTTTATACTTAATTTCACATTGCTTGAGTTCATTGGTCTTGTACTCAGTACATAGGAGCTATTATAACCTGGATAAAATCGTCATTTCTGGTAAATGTCATTAGGCCATTGATTAAAAGCTAAATTGATTCCAGAAAAATAAAATGGCCTATTTCTACAGAAGCAGCCATATACATTTCTACCTTTCATTACCTTCTGATGTATTGCCTAGAAGGCTTCCAATATAAAAATAAAAAATTTAACATATGTATTGACATCATCTTCTACTCAATTATTCTACCCCCTTTTGTATATTTTCCCCTGTGTTTTATTTAACTATATCAGTTGCATCCAAATTCATATGTTCTATTCCGTGATCAGCTCATTTTATAGGCAGGAATTTGGTGCTCAGGTAATGGAGTGCCTGGCTCATGCCTAAAAGTCCTCTTCATTCAGAGATAAGCAGAAACCATACTTTTCAATGTCAGATTAGTCCCTTCCTGCCAGAATATGAAGGAGTTTGTTGGGCTGTTTTTGTAGATAGAAATTCACTCTTACAAAACTTTGAAGGACATAGTTTAAGAACCCATGTTGAAATGCATCATGGTGTTAAAGAGAGAGGCCCAGATGCCAGTCAGAAATCATGAATACTAAACCCAATTCTATCCTTTGCCAGATATATCGACTTGGGAAGTTTATCTACTTTTACACTTGGGTCTTAGCCCAAACACCTGGAAATTATACCTTTTTCTGCTTCAAACACAGAATTTCCTTTTTGTGGAAAATAGTATACTGCCTTTCTGGTTTGAATAGTTGGAGATAATCAAATGAAAAAAGAAAGAAAGAAAGAAAACTAAGTGAAACAGTTCGAGAATTGTAAAACATCATCAATGCATTTGTAATTAGAATGAAACTTATCAGACCAAAGAGGTTTATTCTCTTTAGTTCTGAAGAAACAGCTCTGAAAAAAAAAGATCAACCTGGCATGATTATATATTCATTTTAGTCTAGAACATGAGAAACAGATATAGGATGTTAGCAAGTCTGAAACCAGTCTGCTCTATACAGACCTCTTTAAAATGTTTGTGTGTGTGTGTGTGTGTGTGTGCATGCGTGCGTGTGCTAGAGTACTCTATGTGTATGATTAGTGATAAAACCATAATTTTGAATAAAAACAGGATCCAAAGATGAAAACATCTTGACTGAATAGATTTTATGTAAATAGCAGAGGCAGAGTTTAGCCTTATTTTTTAAAATATAAAGCAAACAACACATAAAAGAATGCTTTGACAGTGAAATAAAACAGACAGAGACTAAAGCAACATTTGTAATCTCAGAAAAGTGGCTCTATAGCTCACATGTAATAAATATGATGGATTTTGGTTGAAAAGACATGAATATTGTGGTGGGCGCTGTTTACTTTTGATTGGCCCACCAAAAGGGAAGACTTGAAGATGAATTTCCCCTTTTAATTGGCAGATATTGATGGCTTAGAGAGCAGTGCAATTGGTGGCCAGTTGATGGCATCAGCTTCAATGGAGTCACCTTTTACCCAGAGCAGAAGAATTGATGACTCCATGGTAGCAGGTAAGACTTTCAACTTTGAGTTTAAAATGTACATACATTACACATGTTACCAGCAATAGTGACTTAAATGAATTATGACTTAGTCTTGGGGTGAAGATAGCTAATGAAAATGCCCAGCTGAGACAGTGATCACACATTCATTATTTATGAACACTGTGTGAAACCTGACCCAACACAATCTAATAAATTGTGTTTCCTGTTGTAGAAGTACATGTAACTCAGAGTTGCTTACCTGAGGCCTAGAAGACCCCAGGTCCTTCTTTGTCATTCTTTTGTCTCTGGAAAGTGGTCCAACACCTCTTCTTCTTGTAGGTGTTGCATTTGCCCGTTATATTTTGGTTGGCTGCTGGAAGAACCTGATTGATACTCTATCAACTCCCTTGACTGGTCGAATGGCAGGAAGTTCCAAGGGTCTGGCCTTCATCCTAGGAGCCGAAGGCATCAAAGAGCAGAACCAGAAAGAGCGAGATGCCATCTGTATGAGCCTTGATGGGCTGCGGAGAGCCGCACGGCTGAGCTGTGCACTAGGTACCTGTGGGGATCCCTGACCCTTGGCCCAGGGATGGCCTCTTCAGAACTCACTGGGAAAAGTCCTATTTAGGAAGGGTTCTTCTGGTATGTATCTGGCGAACATCCCCAGTTTAAGGAATAGCTGTTTGTCTTCTCTGAAGGGGTTGCTGCTAACTGCGCTTCAGCTCTTGCCCAAATGGCGGCTGCCTCCTGTGTCCAGGAAGAGAAAGAAGAAAGGGAAGCCCCGGAGCCCAGTGATACCATAGCACAAGGTAACGGCTGCAGGCCAGGATCTCCCTGCTGCCTTCATTGTGCTGTGCACATGTCCACATATATCACCAGAAATTGGTCCTCATTCTATGTGTGATGAACAGTAGGTAATTGCCACTAGTCATTAACCCCTGTGGGCCACAGGCTGCTAGTGATAAGGAAACTGCAGTTGGCTGTTAACAAGCGTGCCAGGGGCCTACCTGGCTGAGCCACCACCTGGGTCATCATCAGGCACCAATGCACATGAGAGACGCCTCAGGTTACAGTAGGGATGGCAAATTGGTTCGTGTTCTGAGAACAGAATCCATAGAAGGGAGCCCAGAAAAATTTCACCCAGGAAAACCTGACCTTTGTGAACACTGGAAAGGGTCAGTGAAGCTGATTATCTTCCAGACACGAGGAAAAAATAATGCCTTTCCTACTAGCAATGGAAGATACAAGGCAGACAGCAGGCTGAAGGAGAAATGCAAGCATAATCTAAATTATGCTGATGCTATCCATAGATATGTAAAAGAGCTAGTGACAGAAAATGCATATTTTTAGCAGAGACAAGCAATCTAGGTCACTGTTCCACAAACCTGAGTGATATTTAGAAACCTGTTAACAAGCAAAGTAGTTCTTGTAGATCTGGGGAAAGAGGAAAAAAGGAATCAAAGTTTACTTAAGTATTGTATATCTGTCAACTACACAAAAATCTTTACATTTAGCCAACTGAAGTAGTGTATATCTCTATGCCAGAACTTAAAAAGTTGAGGTGAGAGAATCACAAATTTAAGGCCAGCCTGTGTTACACAGCAAGAACTTATCTAAACAATATAAATTCTAGGGTCAGAAGAGATGGCTTAGCTGTTTAAAATGCTTGCTGTTCAATCATAAGGAGCAGAATTCTCAGATCCTAACTCCCACATTAAAAGCCAGGTATAACACAAAAGCCTTCTACCCTAGTTTTCAGGGATACAACACCCTGTCTCAGATCTCTGCACATGCACAGGTATGTGCAGTTACATATATGTGTGTGCACACATTCACACCCACCCACACACATACAAATAATTAAAATGGATCTTTAAAAGAGTTCTTGTACCTGGAGAGATGGCTCCGCTGTTAAGAGCACTAGCTGCTCTTCTAGTATCTACATGGTGGCTCACACCCATCTGTATGGTTCTGATGTTCCCTTCTGACCTCTGAGGGAACCAGCACGCACATGTGCAGATACATACACAGAGGCAAAACACTTATACACATAAATAAATATTTTAAATGTTTAATCTTATAAGTGCAGTTCTTAAAACAACACACTTCACATGCAAAGCTAAAAATACAGAATAAATACAATTACAAAATAAAATTGGTCTTATATTCATGAGGCAAATAGTATTTTTCTAAAAATAACCTCTTTATATAATGAAAATGGCTAAGTTTCTTGAAAGTAGTTTTCTGTATTTCTTAGTTCTGAATTATCACCCACCAGATCTAGTGACTGGAAAGCTTTCTGTAAGGACTATACTGCCATTTTGCCTTGTCTTGTCATTTAGCATAACTGACGTGCAAAATCAAATTTTGCATCACTCCTCAGCTATTGCTACTCTGTTTTATTTTAATAAAGCATTACTTATAGCTCACAGGTGTGGATGTGAAATTGGGGGTGACATGACATCATGATTTTACTTGAAAAGAAGTCATTCTTGGGCTCCAAATACATGTAATAGTTTTTGAGATGACCGTCGTAAGGCATAAATAATATTTTAAAATCTCAGAGACACTTATGTACCACCAAGGATTTCTTGATATTTATAAATCTGGGTGCACAGAGGAGGATGAAGGGTCTGGAAATTTATGGTTTGGCTGGAGTTAGCACATGAAGCCACCTACACTGCTATCTCTCCCAGACCCCTGGGTGGGCTGAAAGGAACTGTACCTACCTCAGGGTCCATCTGATATTAGAGCCACAGAGCAGGGGTCACCAGTGAATGGGGACTTGTTTGACCAGTACTTTGCATGTGAACCATGGAGACCAGCTGAAGAGGTGCTTGTAGCCAGTGAAGTATATCATTTCCCTTTTGCTCTTGCATGACAACACACTCTTTCATTTCCATCCTGTTTCTCTCCCTTTCTGTCTCCCTTACTCAGACTGCTATTTTAATAAATGTCTTTCTGGCACAGTGAAACTAAAAGTGGAGCAGAAACTGGAGCAGATGGGGAAGGTGCAGGGGGTGTGGCTGCACACAGCCCACGTCTTGTGCATGGATGCCATCCTCAGCGTAGGCCTGGAGATGGGAAGCCACAACCCGGACTGCTGGCCACACGTATTCAGGTGCATGATGGTGTCCCCACCCCTGATGGCACAGACCCTGCCTAGGACAGCCTGGGATGGTAGAGGGG
Organism: Meriones unguiculatus; assembly: GCF_030254825.1. Classification (NCBI taxonomy): domain Eukaryota; kingdom Metazoa; phylum Chordata; class Mammalia; order Rodentia; family Muridae; genus Meriones; species Meriones unguiculatus. The sequence goes on along the minus strand of NC_083367.1, from coordinate 19,630,718 downwards.
GTGTAGACTCCAGGCTCTGCCAGCATCCCCGTAGATTATGAGCATTCACCATTCAGATACATTCTTAGTGAGACACAGAAAGGAGGATAAGAGATAAGGACCTGCTGAATGTATGTTTTAGAGAACAGAATGGCAGAACTGGATTCAGGGAATTGTGATTTATCTGTTGACATTGCCATGACAGACAGATGTATTATACAAGTGAAGAAGTAGCTGGCTTATTGAGTGTGGATGAAAGACATCCTTTCAGTTTAAATGGATACAAGTCTAAAATGTTCTCAGGAGCCAATAATATCACAGCTGTGTTTTTATTAATGTCCTTTCTATATAAAAAAAGAAAGAACCCGGGTAACACACATCATTCTATACCACACCCTGTTAAAGAAATCTAGTTTAACTAAGACAAAGAAAAATAAGAACACAACAGTACATCTGTGCAAAAGACCACTAAAAAATTTATTCTACGTTTTCTGGCATAAAAGTGAAGGCATTCCCAGTCAGCACCTGTAAAATAAAGACAAAATGACAACCCCATAGTCAAGCTCTTAAGTCCAAGACAAGAACTGTATCTCCCCAAGTATCAGCATTAAAGTAGAAAAAGGGAAGAAGAAAGGTGATCAGCTATACCTTAATCTATGCATCATCTATCTGAGGCATGACATCCAAATGCCTTATAAGCAGATCAGCCATGGAAGGAGAGCAGTTGCATGATAGCCCAGTAAGAGCCGAGTTCGGTTCAACTTCCCTAAAACAAATATAGCCCCAAGTACTAGCTGAGTTCCTAAGAGAAGAACGTGCATATACCAGGGTTCTAAAACCAACAAACTTGAGAAGAGCCATGTAAAAGGACCAGGATGAAGCATCCTGGAGCAAAACGGAATGTGATAAAGTAGCTGATGACCAGATATTTTGCTTTGCTCTTAGCAGGAAACAAAGGGAAAAGATTCAGGCGGCACAAAAGAAATATATGTGAATTCAACAAATTCTCTCACTGTGGAACACCAGAGTAGTTTATCAGGATGCCCTGTGACACAGCTAAATTATCTGGGATAACAGATGTCTTAGAAAGCATCTTAATCTCAAATTCAATTAGGAACAAACCCTTTGGAAGTTGGCAGTTGCACATGTCCATTGTTTATGCCATGCTAGGAGATGTCCCCTCAGCACCATTCCCTACATGGACACAGGTATATGGAGCTATGAGCATCAGACACATCTACTGTGTCAACAGAGCCTGCCTGCTATGGGCATGTTCATTTTGGGATCCTTTTATAAGGAAGTGCTTTTCAGCTCCTAATCAGAGCATAGTACAGAGGGAGAGAGGATTCCTTGGGGAAATTTCTCAAACAAGCAGTCTAGTAAAGACATGACCCAAGCAACACAGGAGTGATGAACAGGGCTCAGTTGCCTATATTCTTCTCAGCAGGGTGATAGGTGAGAGAATCTGAAGACTCCCTCACCCATGGCAAGACTGGTCCAACTCAAAACAAACTTTCTATCTCTAAGTAGTATCATACATAGTGAGGAAATGTCAGTGTCAAATATGGTAAGAGGAAAGGAGAAAAAGTGGGGCAAATTCCAGGGTTAGCTGAATTTCCTTTTATCTTACTGTGGGATGGATAGAGTTGTCAGTGCTGGGCTACTGGATTCACTTCCTGTTTGACTCTTTCTAGGGTATGTGAGTATGTGGGCACATTGGAGCACACCCACTTCAGCGACGGCATCTCCCAGCACCCTCTGACCATTCATCAGTCACGGAAGACATCTGGGAGCTCTGGCCTTCTTGGGGACCTTGAATGTGAGAGCTCATCCCAGGAGAAGAGCCTGGATCAAGGCCTCTCCCTGAACACAGCCCCTGTGGTCCAGCCACACTCCATCCAGGAGCTTGTTCGGGAATGTAGCCATGGCCGGACCTCAGATTTTCGGGGAGGTAGTCTGAGTGGGAACAGTGCTGCCAAGGTAGTGCTCTGCCTTTCCACCCAGGCCGACAGGTATGCAAGGCCAGTTCACCCTGAGGATCCTTAAAGCGGGGATTGCCTGTTGGCTATGCTGGTATTCATTTGGCCTCAAAATCTGCCTGGGGACAACTTGATACATTAGCCAGCTATTGAAGATGTTTTCCATCATGTGGTGTGTGTGTGTATGTGGGTGTGTGTGTGTGTGTGTATACATGTATGTGGAGGACAACCTTCCCAGTCCTCCAGATAATATCCACCTTTTCTGTTTGTTTTCTGAGACAGCATCTCTCATGGCCTCTAGAGTTATCAAGTAGGCTAGGCTGGCCAACCAGCAAGTTCCTGATATGTACTTGTGTCTCCCTCCTCCACACTGGGATTACTTAAGTGTGAGCTACTATACTCTGCTTTTGTATGTGGGCTCTAGGGATTGAATTCATGTTCTTGGGCTTATAAGAACACTATCAATTGATATCAACTGAACATCTCCCAGCCCTCTTTCCATCTTCTGAAAACATTGTCTTTCCTCCTTCCACACACCATCCTTTGAATGAAACTTCCTCTAATGCCTGAGTTCCAGATGTGAATTGGAGTACCTGAAATTAAGTCTCTGGTTTTACTGTCATGTCTGGCAACTTACTGGACCCTGGCTTCCTTACTAGTAAAATAAGGTTCTTTTTAAAGGTAATTTTCATGGGGTGGTTATGAGGTTGAATTAAGTAATATATTTTAAAGTACCTAGAACCAGGCTCAGAAAATAGGAAAGATTCAGTTTTGGTGACTCTTGCTACAAAATCCCATATTGTGGGTTGTAGAGATAGCTCAGTAGACAAAGTATTTATTGCACAAGGATGAGAATCAACGTTCAGATTCCCAGGTCTCACATAAAAAGCCAGGCAGACCTGGTAGCTCCCTGGAATCATAACAGTTGGGAGACAAGGACAGGATCCCTAGGTCAAGCCGTTACTTATGCTAGCAGAAATTGACAAACCCTGGATTCAGTTAGGACCTACAGCAAGAGATTAGTGGAATGGGAAAGACCATGGCAGACATCATTGTCAACTTCAGGTTTACACACATGTGCACACACATGTATATCCTCAAAACACACACACACACACATACATGCATACACGCTCATGAAAAAAAAAAAAGAAAAAATATCCCACCCAGAAGTATGTTCTTAGAATGATGTCTTAGAGCCACATTAAGGTAAAGAAGGGAAATCATCTATTGCTTCAACTGTTTGGGAACACGTCGTGATCCCGGCAGTACTTGTGATCCCCAGTCACGCTACATCCCCTTATCTATCCCCTCGACAAATAGTCATTAGGCAGGATTGGGAGGGGAGGAGAGAGGGAGGGACGGGGGGATACAAAGTGAATAAACTGTAATTAACTATAGCTCACTGTAGTGTGGCTATAGGGCCCTAATGTGTGTTCTTTACATATCCCCCATGTAGCCTGGGATTTCTGGAAACAATATTCTGTCATCTTTCACCTTCTTACCAAATAATTTAGGAGGGCTAAAGCTGCAAAGTTTTTTTTTCCCCAAGTATGCTTTGAGGTATTCTTTGTATCCGAATCTCATGGTTAATAATGGCTGTAATAATACCATCCATTTGTCTGCCATGATTTCACGGCATTTTTGTTAATTATATCAACAACAACTATTCTGTCAAATGTCCTTGATGAATTGTTCCCACATAACACATATGTTTGTTTGCACCCAGGCTCTTTGATGATGCTACAGATAAGTTGAACTTAACTGCCTTGGGAGGTTTCCTCTACCAGCTAAAGAAAGCATCCCAGTCCCAGCTTTTCTATTCCGTGACAGACACAGTCGATTACTCTCTGGCAATGCCAGGTAATTTTCCCTGAAAGAAACTATTGGTAAGTAAGGAAGAAATAGCTCCAGTCTTTGATGCCAACAGCGTGTGTGAAAGATGACAGTAATAATCATAATTATTACAGTTTAAAACACTCACCTATAGCCAGGCAGAGTGATACTGTAATCCCAACACTCAGAGAGGCAGAGACAGGCAAACTCTGTGAGTTGAGGCCAGCCTGGTCTACAAAGTGAGTCTAGGACAGCCAAGGCTACACAGAGAAACCCTGACTCAAAAAACCAATAATTAAAAAAAAAACAAAAACAAACAAATCAATCAATCAAACAAACAAACAAAAACACTCATCTCTGCTGGGCCCCATATTAAGCACTGTATGTGGGTCATCATATTTAATGATAATGGGAGCTTTTAAGGAATAGGTTTATTTACCCTTTGTTTTATAAATGAGGCCATTATGGATTAGAGAAAAATCCTTGGCTTTTCTCTATGAACACAGTATTGAGTCAGGGAGACATTCTGGTCCTGCCCAGTGAACTAGCTTGCTGATTTTGAATGGAAGGCTCTTTCCTTCCTTGCTCAGCCACCTGAAACTGCCTTGCTATCCGGGAACACTGCCTTGATTTTCAGCTTCTCTTTGTGCTGCAGCCCTCTGACCTATACCTAAGTTTGGGTTTTCTCATCTTACCTTCCCGTAGGGGAAGTTAAGTCTACGCAGGATCGCAAAAGTGCTCTGCACCTGTTCCGCCTGGGGGATGCCATGCTGAGGATTGTGAGGAGCAAAGCGCGTCCCCTGCTCCACGTGATGCGCTGCTGGAGCCTTGTGGCACCGCACCTGGTGGAGGTGAGATTGGAGGTTGGGAAGGCCTGCTGCAGAGTCAGCCCAGTGGCTGTATTTAGAGGACACTGAGAACTGCCCATAACCTGGTCACAAGCATCATTGTTCTAATTATATATCAAGGCATCACTTTGAAAGGCAAGTGTCACCATGATGTCACTATGACCCTGTATCTATCTTGTCTAAGATATGGCTCAGCTAGTTTCCTTGGAAAGCTGGTTTCTTATTTTCTTATGTTCTGCTCTCGACTTGATTCTGGAGCTAAATGATAGAGTCCTGAATCAGTTGTTCACTTGGTGCAGCATCTTAGGGTCTTGTCTCTTATCTCTGATAACTCAGTTACTAAGGACATGTTATTTTAGAAGGGAAACCTTATATCCTGACATTCCTGACGAAATGACTACTAACATCCTTCCCCTCTCTAACGGAAAGCAGTTTATAAGATCGGTCTTAGGGTAGCTCTACATCTAATCATCCCTGCACTTGGTGATTGGCTGTATTAGTTACTTTGCTGTTACTGTGATAAAACACTATGACTGAGGCAACTTATGGAGGGAAGGGCTTATTGGGGCATACTGTTACAGAAGATGAGCCCTCGGTGGCAGGGAAGCATAGCTGGAGCAGTAAGCTAAGAGTGAATCAACTGGAGATAGGGCGAGGCTATAAGATCTAAAAGCCAACCACAGTGTCACTTCTTCCAGCAAGGTAGCACCACCCCCATCCCCCGCCTTCCAGCTGGGAATCAAGTGTTCAAATAAATACCTGATCCTACAGGGATCATTTCTCATTCAAACCACCACACTAGCTAAGTAACAGGAAACATTATTGCCATATTTACAGTGGTAACTGTTTCTAAATACCCTGTAGTACTTACCTGGTAAAGATATACAAGAAAATAGTTTATGGAACTTATTAAACTGAGGTTAGACTAGTGAGGAAGAAAGGTAGAAAAATATGAATTTAGTCATGGTTAAAGAGCACATCAACTAGATATTATGCTATAATTAGCTATGCTGAAAGCTTAGGAGCTTCAAACAGTAACCATTTATTAGTTCTTGATTCTCTGTATCATAAATTTGAAGAAAATGCTTTGGTAATTCTGGTCTGGACTAGTGTGCTGGACTAGTGTGTTTTTCTAATTTGACCAACCTAGAGTCATTTGAGAAGAAAATAACCTCAATAAAGAAAATGCCACCATCAGGTTGGCCTGTGGGAAAGCCTGTGGTGCGTCTTTCTTGATTGACAATTAATGTGAAATGGCCCAAATCACCTTGTGAGTGGTGCCATTCCAGGGTTGGTGGTCCTGGGTGCTATAAGAAACCAAAAGCCTGAGCAAATCATAAGGAGCAAGCCAGTAAGCAGCAGTCTTCCATGGTCTCTGCATCAGTTTTTACATTCAGGTTTCTGCCCTGCTTGAGTTTCTGCCCTGACTTCCCTTAGTGATAGACTGTTACCTGGCAGGAGGTGAATTAAACCCTTTCTTCTTCAAGTTGTTTTTGGTCACGGTGTCTTAGCATAGAAATAGAAAAACCCGAAGTAAGCCAGCTAACTTGGCCCATCCCGGATGGCTTTCCTTGTATGTCCATAGTCAGCTGATTCAAGGACTAGCATAAAATGGTTCTTGATAGCTTTAACGGTAAAGAGTGGGCATAATTCTTTCTCTGCAAAGCCTCTAATAGGCAGCCAGTCCCCACTCATTCACACGGTCTATTTAGGGTTCCCCAAACTGAGAGTGCAAATTCCACATCACAGTTTTGTTTTGTTTTTGTTTTTGTTTTGTTTTTAACCTGTGGAATCATTTCTGTTGTGCCGCTAGCCTAAGCAAGTCCCAGTCAAAGTTGAGGACCAGAGTGAAACAGAATCAATAAGGAACATCAGATCCAGGATGTGAGAACCAATTCAAGTTCTCGTTGCAACTGGTCCATATCAGGAGGGGACAGAAGACTTACTTTATCTTCATATGTTGGGGGAATGACTAAGCATGAGCCATGATCAGTTCCTGGACTAGGTTGTGATGAACGTGTTCTGTACTGCTGAAGAAAATTGCCATGCTGCAGAAAAATAAAATAATAGAAACCCTATTCTTCCAGAAACCTTAAGGTACCATTGAAGTTGTGTCTGACCAGCTGGTTAAATTTTCAGGTGCACAGGCACCTGAAAGATTCTTCCTAGCAGTGGATCAAAGCAAATGCTGAGACCCATAACCAAGCCTTCGACAGAGTGTAGGGAATCATATGAAGGAAGGAGGAATTAGTATATCCTAGAGGGGACAGGGAGCCCCACAAGGTCCAAATATATCTGAGCACAGGGGTCTTCTATGAGACTGTTTATCCAACCAAGGACCATGCATGGATATAACCTACCACCCCTGCTCAGACATAGCCCATGGTAGCTCAGTATCCAAGTGGGTTTCCTAGTTAGGAGGACAGGAACTGTTTCTGACATGAACTCATGAGCTTCCCCTCCCCCCTGAGGGAGGAGAAGCCTTGCTAGGCCACAGATAAGGACATTGCAATCATCCTGAAGATACCTGATAAGCTAGGGCCAGATGGAAGGAGAGGAGGACACCCCCTCTCAGTGGACTCAGAAGGGAGGGGAGGATTGGGAGGGAAAGAAGGAGTAGGCTACATCTGGGATACAAGTGAATGTATAAAATTATTTAAAAATAAAAAAATATTAATATAAAAATTTTTCTGGTGCAATTTAGTGTATATATTATCTATACACTAAAATTCCATAGAAGTTTATATGCAAATGGAATTGCTCTTTCTACCTTCACATAATGAAGCAGGCTGGGGAAGCCTCCAGAAGCCGCATTCTCCTTGCCTGACTTCCTGCGGGCCTTTGGCCCTCTCTTGTATTGTGCAGGCCGCCTGCCATAAAGAACGCCATGTGTCACAGAAGGCTGTTTCCTTCATCCACGATATCCTGACTGAGGTCCTCACTGACTGGAGCGAGCCGCCTCACTTCCACTTTAACGAAGCACTCTTCCGACCCTTTGAGCGCATCATGCAGCTAGAACTGTGTGACGAAGATGTTCAAGACCAGGTCAGTGCCACATGGGCTTCTGTGTCCTCTCCCCAGAGATGGCATCTGGTGAGGGCAGAGGCAGGTTGTATTTTCTGTTTTGCATACTGTCTTCCCAAGTTGGTGACAAAGAGAGGATAAACAGTTTGGCCATGATCACCTAAAGATCAGTGGAACTGAAGCACAGACCTAGAGAATCTGGCTGGGTTGATCTTTACTTTATCTAGACCATACTATCCGCCACAGTCATTATTTCTAAAGAAAGACGGATGGAAGAAAGCAAAGCCAGTGACCTCACATGTGACCTAATGGTGGGCAGGAGCTCAGCAGCCCCTTTCTCTGGAGTCATTCAGATGCTGAATGGCATATTCATTTTCTTTAAATGTAATAACGTGCTGGCAAGAAAATGAACACTACTAAAACGCCCCCAAAGTGACAGCCAGAGAGGGGTACACACACACATATTCTCTCCCCCTGGGTAGTTTTTCTGTAACGGGTTATACCATCAGGTGAAACCAGAGCTTGACACAACACATTCTCAAAGTTGCAGGAGCCAGTGACAGTACTATAGATCTTACATAGCTTGGCCTCACTTAGGTCAAGCCCTAATATAAAAATGAGGAACATCAGAAAAAAAAATGAGGTAATGAGGATGTGTAGAAGCAAGATTCTGCTCTTTTTTTTTTCCCAGGTAAAGTTGGTATTAACTAGAAGCATAATGTGATAAGTTGAAGATGCATATTATAACCTCTTCAGCAAAAAAATGAAGAAAGTAACACATAAAGAGAAGCTTTAAAAGCAGATGTTAAACTGACATGAGTTTAACAAAAAAGAATGTGGTAAAAGAAGAATGGGAGAACTAAGGGCCCAGTAAGTGTAGGAAACAGAACAAAATGCTGGATGTAAATAAAGCCACATGCATGATAGCTTTGAGTAGGATGCTCAGCCTCAGTAGAGAAATATAAATCGAACCCACAAAAAGTACTGTTTCACTTACTCGGGTGGTAATAACCACAGGTGACCTGTAGAGGAGAGCAACATCAGGCACTGCGATAAGAAAGCAAATTCTTTACTTGATTCAGAACCCAGCCTGGCAGTTCCTCCCACAGTGTGTCCCCAAGAGAAATGAAAAAAAAAATCCATGGAAGTCTTCATAAATGTTCATAGCAATAACCACATCATCAAATGGAATCAAAAGCCAGCTGTGGTGGTCCGTACCTCCTATTTTAGGACTTAGGAGGCCAAGGCAGGAGGATCACAAGAGTGAAGCCAGCATGGGCCACATAGAAAGTTCTCAGCCACTTTGAGCTACTCTCTTGGTGTGGGAAGGAGGGAAAGGAGACAAGAAGACAGTAGAGAACTAGAGAAGTACAGATTCTTATTTTGAGGGAGTTGGCAGCATTGTATCAGTGTCAGGTCAAAAACAAAAGAGAAGTGAAGACCATAACTGTCACTAGAAATAGGCATTTATAATCATAACTATATGATATTAGTCAGGATATTAGGAAAACATGTAAATAAAAATGTGTGGGGGCTATGGAGATGACTCAGTCATTACAGTGCTGGCTGTCTAAGCTTGAGGACCCCAGTTAGATCCCAGCACCTATGCAAACAGCAGTCCTGGTGGTGTACAGTAAACGCAACACTGGTGAAATGGAGAACCCTTAGGGCTCAATGGCCGGCTAGCCTGGTCGAGTCAGCCAGTTCCGGGTTCAGTGGGAGATTCTCTTTCAAAAATTAGGTAGAAAGCAACAGGCTGATATTCCTATACACAGATGCATAGAAACACACAAACCCCTACCAATACAACTTTAGAAATTCACGAAGACAAAAACAATGAAAAGGAGATACAATGTAAGGATCACAGCGGAAAAAGAATGGAAAGCTGTTATTTGATGGGCACAAATTTCTATTTGGAAAGATGAAAATATTGTGGAAATGGATAGTGGTGGGGACTGTATTAAACTGTATGAGCTGTAAACAATTACTAATGTGATGTTTACACTATATGCATTTTCCTATGATTTAAAAAAATTATAATGCGACATCACAACACTTCCCTCAAAGCAATTGAAAAACATATAGGCAGAAACTCAGGATAGAGATAATAAGCAACACTGTAGACCAGTCTGAATTACAGAATGCACATTTTTTTTCAAGTGCATGTGGGACAATCTTTGTAATAGTTGATATGCAAACTTACACAACAAGTCTCAGTGAGCTTAACCAAATTAAAATCCTAAAAACTATATTTTCTAGCCATAATGGAATTGAGTTCATAATAAATAAATTAACATGGGAAATGTTCAGTATGTGTAAGTCAAACATCAGAATTCTAAGTAGCCCTTAAGCCAGTGAAGAATGACAAGAAATGTTTAAAAAAATGCTTTGAGTGAAAACATGACATACTGAATTTGTGGTCTCTAGCTAAATCAGTATTTGTAGGGAAATTAAAGTTGCAAATGTTTGTATCAGAAGGGAAGAACTCTTAGTAAAGAAATCATTATGTATTTGGTCAATTGACTTGTGATAAAGATGCCATTTCAATTCAATGGAGAAAGAAGACTGTTTTCAGCCAGTTGTATTTGGAAACTTGTACGAAAAATAAGCTTAAACTTTCATCTCTAACAACATACACACACACACACACACACACACACACACCCCTAAACATTGGTCATAACATGAGCACAAACTATAAACATGGGTGGGGCAAAGGTTTCATGGAGGCAATACCAGCAACATGAGCCTTAAAAAAATTGATGAGTAAGACCTTATCAAAATTAAAGTTATGTATCCTGAAATATAAAATTAAAATATAATACTAAAAATGTAACTCAGGGCTGGAGAGATGGCTCAATGGTTCATAGCACTGGCTGTTCTTCCACAGCATCCAGGTTTGATTTCCAGCATCCATATGATGGCTCACAACTATCTATATCTCCTGTTCCATGGGATACAACATCTCTGTTGACACCCCTATGGATACCAGGCATGCATGTGATACACATACAGACATACATATAGGGAGAACAAACACATAAAATCTTTTTTTAAAAAAAAGATAAGCTCAAGATTGTGAAATTATTTGCAAAGCATGAACAAGAAAGGACCTGAGTCTACAGTGCATGGCAATAAGGAGGCACATATCCAAATACAAAAAACCAGCAAACGAACAGAAGGCTAGTTTGATGAAAATTTGCTCATCAACATTACTTACTAGGGAATAAGTGAATCTTTCTCACTTTTGTTTTCTCTTTCACTAAAATTAACTCAGAAATAGGGGGAAGAGAAGTACATGATCTTTCTTACAAGTTCTACTTGTGTTAACTAATCACTTCCTCCTTCACTTCACCTTCACAGGTGGTCACCTCTATTGGGGAGCTGGTTGAGGTATGCTCCACACAGATCCAGTCAGGATGGAGGCCCCTGTTCAGTGCTCTGGAAACAGTGCACAGTGGGAACAAGTCGGAAGTGAAGGAGTACCTGGTTGGAGACTACTCCCTGGGTAAGAACAGTTGAGTAATTCTTTCTATGGCATCAATCTTTATGACACCTATCAGGTTTTCAAAACAGCAGGAGGAAAACAATTTGTCAGCGTGTTTTGTCAACAGGAAATAACATGTACCTATGACTTGGGGTTGGATTGCTGCCAGATGGCCCAGCGTGCTGAGATGCTACTGGTCATTCTGTATTGCTCTGTAGAGTTCCTTCCTGAAACTACAGAGGAAAATGTTACAAACTGAACATCCAAAAATGTGAAATGCTCCAAAATCAGAAAAGAAAAAATTGTATTCCATTGCACTCAGATTTCAGATTCTTGGTAAACTCTAAGTAAATATTCCAAACTCTGAAAAACTCCAAATTGTGAAACACATCTGGTCCTCAGCCTTGAGGAGAAGGTACAATTATCCTTGTATCTATCTATCTCCCTTCAGGTAAGAAAACAGGAAAGTATAGTGCAGGGGAATCAGAATTAGGAAGACGGGATTTAGCTGGAAATAGATTGGCATGCCCAGAGTCCAGGGGTCTTGTTTCAGTGATTCCCAGGACTGCCCTAACATTCAGAAATCCAGCAGAAAGGCACATGGGACAGAGTATACAGCTCTGAATGGAGTTGTTAACTGGCTCGGGTTTATTCCATTCCTCATGACTAAAAGTCACTCTGGTAATATAATATGGGCACAGCCTGGTTATAAGGTAAGAAGAGAGACTCTGGAGGAACATAACACAGAGTGAGCACCCAACAGTGTAGGTGTCAGCAATACAAAACTGGTTACAGACCCAGTTGGAAACTGGTCACAAAGATACATTGTACCTGGCACGTGCCAAATCCTGGGTGTTCCTTATAAACCAAATTGTTTGCACAGTCTAGAGTAGTGAATCTCCTTATGAGATAACTTGCACAGGAATATTCTGGGAATCAAGTTCCTGGATGCCAGTCTAGAGCCACTGGATTGACAGTCTTGTAAGCCAGATTTCCAAAGACAAGCAGACTCATTCCTATGACTTCTATACAGGAATGAATGAAAAAGCATGTTTCATCAGATGCTTGTCTAATTGGTTCTTCCTCTTGTCTATAGATATTCTATAGTTTTGTGCTGCAACATTCCATAGACCCCCATCGTTACTGTACTGTAGACCCACACATTACTCCAGGCTTACGTTCCTACCCCCAGTATCTACCCAACTTTCTTGTTAGTCTTCCTATAGCTCCACTGTAGGTGAAGCAGCAAGACATGCTAGCTAGTCACTCAAAAGGTTCAGAAATTTTTTCTAATGAATCTTTTCTAAGACTCTTTGAGAGCATAAGCACACTGAAGGGTAAAAACCAACCAAACCAACCAAACAAACAAAAACCCTCCCTTTGTTAAGATTCTATTCTCTTCCTCCCTCAGGAAAAGGCCAGGCTCCCGTGTTTGATGTGTTTGAAGCATTTCTCAACACTGACAACATTCAGGTTTTTGCTAATGCAGCCACTAGTTACATCATGTGCCTTATGAAGTTTGTCAAAGGGCTGGGTAAGTAGAACGCTCCTTTATTTCATAGTCACTGTAGACATTTCCCACAATGGCTTTTATTTCTGGAGACAGAGTCCTAAAAATAAACAGACATCCTGGGATATGAACAAATGGGGTCAGAAACTTATTGTACTTGGGGTTTGGCTGAATTGATTTTTTTTCACTGTATCTATAAAATACCTTGTGATATAATATGTTCTCAACCTATATACCATTTATGCCAACTTCCTTTTCAGTCTTAGAATATTCAATATAATCTTCATGTTTGATTGTGTTTAGGAAACCATTCCCTTCAGTGTCACTGTCAACAGTCCTTTTAGCCTTCTTAATTGTAATGTGTGTTTTGTATGAGTCAGCGTCCTCCTCCTTGAAGTCCTGGTGTATTTTAGGAAGCATATAGGTAATTATCCTTAAATTAGCAACACTTAATAATCTGAAGTCTTATACACAGCATGACCTACTGAAACTGAGTTGTACAGAGCATGAACTACTCATCTGGGTGAGATGGAGAAAAAGTACAATGTGCTTAAGCACAAGCTTAAAAGACATTTACACATCAGAGAGGTTTGCACAGTAAGTTCCTGGATAAAGAGTCAAAGAACCTTGCAAATAAGAAAATACAAGGTTGCTGTGGTTCTTTTGCCTTCTCAATAGATAACTGATGCACTGATCATTCTTTTGTGAAAGAAAATTGTGCACAAAGAAGTTGTTAGACTTGTATCACACTTATTCTTGGAGTAAGAACAAAATGAAAGCATCAGGATTTACTTGCTATTAGTCTGAGCTGTAGACAATTCTTACCCAGTTCTGTTACAACATACAGTTACCACCATTACCTACAAGGGTACATCTTAAGACCACCAGTAGATTCTTAAAACCACTAATAGTACCAAACCTGTGTATTCTCTATTTTTTCTCCTATGCATACATACCAACAATTAATTTATGAAGTAGGCATTATATCAGAATGACAAAACTAATGATAAAGGCTAGAGGGATGGCTCAGCAGCTCCAGTGTTCTGAATCTATGTAGGCATTTGGGCCCACTCTCTCAGGACTTGATGGACTGAGTTGGGGCTTTCTAAAGCCTCCCTGGAACCTCGAGTGCCCACAAGGTATAGAGAAACACACACTTCATTTATAGTAAGTCTAGGTCAGACAACAAAATATCAGGCTCTAGCAATAGACTCATCCCTATTTGACCCAGGGATCTTGAGAACTCAAAGGGCCTGAACTAAGCCTACCAGCTGAAGGCAGCAAGTGTATGGTAAATGGGGAATCCTCAGGTCCTGAAAGGGATCTTAGAAATCATTGGATCCGACTTCATGATAGAGAGGAGAAAAAAAAGAGACCCAGAGGAAATTAAACAAGCAAACAAACAGTTAAATAAATAAAAGAAGTTTCTATATCAGAAGACCAACAGAGCCGACTAACCAAGGCTAAGAGAGGCTTGCTGAGACTGAAGCGTCAACCAAGGACCATGCATGAACTGAACCTAGGCCTCCTACAAAGATATACTAGGTAAGCAGCTTAGGCATCATGTGGGTCTTCTAGTAAGGGGAGTGAGGACTGCATCAGACACAGACTCGCTTGCCAGCTTTTTGATCACTTCCCCCTGACAAGACTGTCTTGCCAGGCCACAAAGGAAGAGGGTATGCTCAATCCTGATGCAACTTGATGAGCCAGAGTGGATAGGAAAGGGAGCTACCCTTTTTTGAGGAAGAGGTGGGAGGGGAGGAGAAATGTAAAGTGACTAAAAAAATTAATAAAAAGTAAAATTAAAAAGAATAAAGAGTACTGGACCAAGGTTCAATTCCTAGCACCCATATGTCAGCTCATAGTCATCTGTAATTCCATTCCCAGGGAATTGCTTCCTCAAGCACTGGGCATGTGAGTGGTACACAGATATGCATGCAGGCAAAACACTCATACACATAAAAATAAAAATAAATAAATAAATAAATAATCAAATAGTAAATATTAAAAATAAAATCACTGATAGCAATACAGTAATATCGCATCAGGCAGTCTGGTAACTCATATGGCTACAAAGTGACAACAGGTACATATCATTATCCATCCCGCATGCAGAACACAAAGGGATTCGGTACATCCCAGATGGGATGGAGCAGATGTGACATTTCATCATGTGGCTGACAATAACATGTAAGTCAGGAATTTCTTATTTCTGAAATTTTCCACTCATGTTTTCACGTCATGTGGGTACAAGTACTTAGACCATAGCAAAGAACAAAAGGTGACAAATTTTCCTCGGACATCAGACACATCAAGTGTCAGTGAAATATTCAGGTAAAGGTACCTAACAGCATGTTGGAAATTTGAAACTTTAATTTAGAAAAAAGTTAGAGACTAAAGGTCGAGACGCCAAATTATTAATGTGGACATGGAAGATATTTTGAAAAGATAAGTTCTAATTTATTCTGAAGTTTATGAAGTGGAGGGTCAGGGTGTAAGTCTTGGGGTTCAGTGGAAAAGACAACACCCTCCATACAGCCGTGCTTCTGTGTCATACTTGGTTCCAGAAAGTGTATTTACATAGAGTCCATACACAGCATAAAATGGCAACCCCCGCCATAATCAGAGGATAGAAAACGACACTATTGTTCATTTCCACCTGCTTTTTTTCAGCATGAATTCACTCTAACCTCTGTTTTCATTTGTAAGGTATATAAATGTAAACTAGAAAATGTCAAACTTAGAGTTCAAATCTAACTCACTAACAGATTTTCTTTAAAACAGTTTTATTCATCTTGGTACTACAGCAACAGAAATGAAGGTATAGCCAAGACAGGATGACCTGCAAAGCCTGAAGTACTTGCTCTCTGGCCCTTTACACAAAGTTTACCAACGCTAATCTAAAATGTGAATTTGTCTATTTCTTTTCTGTAGAAGCATGCCTTATTGCTTCTGAATTTTAACTAATGGCTAGTAATTATGTCTATTTACCCATAGGGAAGGGTGCTTGCTGCTACAATTGCAGACAATGAGCTATGATTACAATGCTATGGAATGGTTTTATTAGAAGCATAGAAATAGATTCATGACATTGAGAATAAAGATTATAATTCTAATTTATTTACTTATAGAAAATCTTTTTCTCACTTATTTATCTATATTATTCTCATTTATTTACCTATAAAAATCTCTGCCACTCTATGAAAATAAACTAATGTAACTCTAATGAAGTAGCCTATGTCTCCAAACCCCACATGCTTATTCTTTCTGGGTTCTTCATCTACTATCGTCATTTAGTGCCTCATGCTGGCGGCAGTTAAAGTCCACAGAGGGAGGCCAAGTGCCTCATTTCAGCTTTCCAAGGCCTGCCTCTGCAACTGTTCTCTGTCACCAGGCCTCAGAACTCACTCCATCCAGCAGAGAAGGAAATTAGTGTGCTGATTTCAGGAACACCCTCTCAGCCACCAGAGGAACTGAACCAGAACAGACCAAATGTTCCTCGTAGAGAGAAAATTTAATAGAGTGGAATTTTGTCAGGACTATTTGAGTTATTTGTTGTAACTTTCTTTTTGTTTGTTTGTTTTCTTCTGTGTAAATTTGGGCAAGATGTGAGTGAGCAGGTCTTCTCTTACAATTGAAGAGTAGGGGTAATCTTGTCTCTCTCCCCACGCTGCCCTAGGGGAGGTAGACTGTAAGGAGATTGGAGACTGTGTCCCTGGAGCTGGAGCCACATCCACAGACCTGTGCCTGCCTGCCTTGGATTACCTCAGGCGTTGTTCTCAGGTACTGGCAAGGCCCCCACATAGCCCCGAGCCCCACGTATGCCTCTGAGGGTATTCATAAAACACCAACAAACGTCTTCAGCTGAGACCTAGGAGAGACACCTTTATCTCCTTCACCTTGACCTCAGATCTTTCCATCTCCCAGGTTGCTCTTGCCCTTCCGTTTCCATGGAAGTGGGTCATGGGAAGAGGAAGCCAGAGTCTGCTGCCCATTTTCCTATGGACTCTTCTCTGGGGTTCCCAAAGACAAATATATTCAATATACTTCAGTTACCTTTGTGGGTTTGTAAAACTGTATAAAACTCAGATGAGGAAAAATAGCCACTGATTCATTGCCAGTGAACATCATTGCATCTGCTTCCTGATAGAAATGCTCTTGTCAGCTTTCTTTTAAATGCAAATCTCAATAACTTTTGGTTTTTAGGAGCCCTTCAAATTTTACTTTTACTATTCCCTAACACTGAGAAGTTTCCAATATTTAAGTGCCCTGTCTGGTGTGTGTTTTGTTTTTTGTTTTTGTTTTTTTATTTAGTTATTGGCCAAGATCTACAAAATGCCCTTAAAGCCAATATTCCTTAGTGGGCGACTTGCCAGTTTGCCAAGAAGACTTCAGGAGCAGTCGGCAAGCAGTGAAGATGGAATTGAATCAGTCCTGTCGGATTTTGATGACAACACCGGTAAATTAGTTGATTTGACTAAGATTATTTTTCATGTTCTTAATCCCAGAATCATAGGCCCTAAATTAAGAATGTTTACAGATCATGAGTATAGTCATCCATATCTATGGGCTTTTAACGTAATTTTTTATTAGGATAAGTTTAACCAGAATTTTCAAGGACTCCCTAAAATCAACACTAACTCATTCTTCTTACATGGTGTCTCTGTGTAAAGTAATCATAGTTATATAGATGCCACCAAATAAGTTTTAAACTGATTTCTCTTGAATTTAACAAAGTTGGGCAAAATTGCACTGGTTCTTAAATGGACTAGCAATTGCCTTCACTAGCTTCAAGAAAACACAATTACTTCCCCTAAGACTATTTGGCTAGAGACAGGGGAAATTAAGCCATTACTGAAGAAAGACTCTATTGTGATGAGTGAAGCTGATAGGCTTAGATAAAGAACACTTTTAAAAAATTTGTTTCAAATTAAGTTCCATGCATTTTTCTGTGAACCAGACTCCTATATAGTAATTGTAAATCATTTTCCCGGGGATTGATTCTGATTCACACCTGTTGTCTTTTGTCTCAGAAGAGTTTATTCAGTTCTCATCTAGAAATTCAAATCATGCTCTTAAATAGGCCTATGTTCCGAGCACAAGTTGTTTCAAATACTTGTGGAGAGTGTTTTTACTTTAATCGTTCAGTATAGGAGTGACTAGAAGGTCACAGTGTTTGGTATATCTTAAGTGGCGAAACTTCATTAAATCAGGTAGAGAAAACATTAGAGGGAGGAATAGATATCAGATGTAACAAATAATTTAAATTATGAAAAGAATTTTTTTTTTTTAGATTTTATAATTGCCTTATTTATCTTGGGCCGGGCAGATATTATTTTCATCTATGATATCTCAATAACCTCCCCATCTACCTTCCAACAACCATATAGTGCCATCCTCCTTAAAGATTCCACATCTGGACGACCTTCCATCCACAATCGTATAAAAACTTACTTACATGCTTCATCTGCACATTTCCACATCATTATTGGAGTCCTTACAGCATGCATGGTTCTTTCTCCACGCTAACCCATCGTGGTGTCCTTCTTTTCCTCTCTTCCTGTCGCTGAGTCTCCTTCCCATGACTCTACAGGCCTCAAAAGCCCACAAACTTTGGCCATGCCTTCCCCATTCTGCCTTGCCCAGGTACTGGCCTTTTAATCAACCACTCAGGAATAATGTCTTAACAGGTCTACTCAAAATGTATAGGGTAGTAACCATATCTTGAGGGCTAGTAATTAGCATCAAAATACAAGCATCAGACTAATCCCCAACAATTCTCCTGTCTAAATAAAAAGGCCATTTTTGTACAGTAAGAATAATTATGAAACAATTATAACAATTATAAAAAACAATAGGTAAGACATAGGTATATGTGTACACACACACACACACACACACATATATATATAGTTTAGTCTAAATATATTTGGCAATCTGAAGAAAGTATCTCTTATCTATAAGGGTCTAAGATTTTGTACATAAGTTATTTTTATTATAGTTTGTATCTAACAACCTTAAAACATCTGTCGAGACCTAAAATATCTTTTTAATTCCTAAGCAACTAAACTAAACTAGTCATTTTAAAACTATAACTGTCTGGTCTTCAACCCTATCAGAGACTTGAGAAGGAATAAAATTAGTGCATGCTAGCAGCCTCCAAAAAATAAAAATTGACAAAGACAGTTTGCTGCCTGAACAGCCAGCCATCTTTAGCCCTTTGGCCCAGTACCTTTGACAGACATATTTGTGAAGCAGGAACTATTTAGGACTGGCTTACCCTGTCTTGGCAGAGCTTAGCAGACAACTTGGCCTGCCTTTAGACTTGTCCATTTTAGGCAGAATTCTGTCTGTTGTAGAAGCCAGAGCATTTTATTTGCTCAGAGGGCTGGTTTGCCACATTTGAAGCTATCTCCATGTGGAAGTTCTTAGATGCTCATCATCTTCTTTGAGGTAGGTTGGGTGCTGCCAGAAAGTGACATGTCTCATTGTCAAAGAATCCTTAAAATAATAAAAAAAATATTTGAAATATTATATTCTATAGGTCTCTGAGGTTTTTGAAGACTTATCTGTCTATCTTTATATACTCTATCTATAGAATATGTACATGTTAAACCTAGGATGTGTATTTCTTTGATAAATTATACTAGTGACTAACATGACTATGAGTTGATTAACTAATAACTTGCATTACCTAATATCATAAACAGCTTGTAATAGCAGTTTTAAAAGCATTGGAAATAAACCTTAAATTTGTATCCATATGCCAAAATTTAACAATGTAACAAAAAAGCATTATTTAACCATAACAATATCTTTAAGTAGAAGAGTAGATTCAATAATCTATTTCTAAAAGATATTTATAAATCCCCCTTCTTTTTTCACAATCCCTTTCTCCTTACCTAAGAAAAGAAGAAAAAAGAAAAGAGAGAAATTCCTAAGTGTAACCTCATTTTCTCTCTGGATAAGGCCATTACTAACTTATAACAATCTCCCAATGACAATAAACATTCATAGCCCAAGAAAACAATCAAAACCCACCCAATCCCCCTTAAGGGAAATGGAGTATTGTTCTCATGGGTTTTTATCACTGATTTGGGGATGAAGAAATCTTATTTAGGGCCCAAAGGAAATTGGGAAAAATGGTTAAGTAAGCTAGCATTAACATTTGTAGTCCTCTAAATGTTGAGAAATTCCAAACTTAATAGAAGTTCTGTTTGGAACAGTCTGAAATACTGGGCAAATTGCTTTTAGCAGCTTTTTTCTAAGCTCTCTTGGGAGCAGGCTCTGACGAGAAACAGCATCTGCAGTTCTTGAAGCTGGAAAGCTGGAACATGCAGAAAGCTGGAACAGATGTCAGCATCTCAGCATTCTGAAGAATGAGTCCTGTCAGGTTTGATCCAGTGTCATCAGTGGCCAGTTCTTTCGTTCTGAAAACATATAATTTCCCATAAGCATCTTAAAGTCCTAAAATTATAAATGTATGAGATGTGCAGGATGTGCAGATCAATTAAGAATGCTTTTCTGGTCTTTGTGTGAGCAGAAGAAAGGCATTTTTCCGTTAGCCAGTCTGGGTTGTAAACCAAACTGTGAACCAATTTATGCCATTTAAAAGAATGGCACGGTAAGTTTTGAGGGTATTGAAACCTAGGAATTCAGAATGTCTCCCCTTGTCGTATCTGATCATTATTATTCTGGGTGGACTCCAAAGACCTTTTCTTTCTTTCTTTTTCTTTTTTTTTTTTTTTGTTACCATAAACATAAAGCTTTCCTTCCAACATAATATAGTCCATGTCTTCCAGGATGAAGTTATCGTAAGCATAGAATGATCCAGATTAGCAGTCCAGTTTTTACTTAAAACAATAATAATGTTATTGTTAAATAAATAATAAATAATAATATTATTAAATATAACATTTAACAATATTAAATAAATATTAAACAATAATAAATATTATTTAATATTTAATAAATATTAAATAATAATAAACATACATATAAATATAACATGTTTATATTTATTATTAAATATAAACATCATTATGTTCATGAATTGGAACAAGATTGTAAGGAGTTAAAATATACTGTTTTATAGAGATGATATCATTTTTATGGAGACAGGGTTTTTCTTTGTACCCCTGGCTGTGCTTCTTTCCTTCCCGAGGGGTGGGGTTAAAGGCATTAATTAATTATTTTATCTTAGTTAGAGTTCCTATCAGTTATTGTGAACTGTAGGCTGTTCTGAACATTAATTAATCATTTTGTGTTATCTGTTTAGTGCTGATTAAATTACCATTCAGTTTTCATGGAAGTTCTTCACTCGAAAATCGTTGCGCTACTAGAATATAAATTAATTATTTACTTTGTTAGTCCGAGTTTCTTGTGTTTTATTTCGCATGTGGACCCAAACTAGGCTGTCTTCCAGATGTTCCTGGGCGTCATTGTATGGGCTGATCCGATTTTTCACTACTAGCTCACCAGAAATCCTCCCTCTGTGGCGACTGCCATTTGCTAAGGGTTCCTGGGCAGCAGCTGCATTTGTGACACCCACAGCAGCACCTGTGCTAAGCCAGCTTGCCTGTGCACTAAGGTTTGAGGGATAAAACCATTTTTGCTAAGGAAACATTCCCCTCCCACCCCCAACCTCCACACTTTTTTTTCAGTAGTTACTGTTTGAAAGTGTCTTGTGTCTCCCATCAGCAGCCAGCTCTGATAGGTTAAGTCTGTCCCGTTGTCTCCCGTCTGCCCACAGGATGCTGTCTTTGTTTGTGGGTGTGTTTAAGAGTCTCTCTTAAAAAGACATTAACCTGGGAGTTTCTAGTTTTTTAAGCTTGGATTGTCTCTCTAGGAGCTTATTCCTCTCCCCTCCCCACAACTGTGGTAAAGTAAGATTGTAAGGGTATGGATACATAAAATTAGTTGGGCGTCATATGTTGTTTTAAATTAAAATGGTGTTTGTCTACATAATGTTTATTATTTGCCCTATAATTATTATGGTAGTATTATCACAATAAGACACAGATACCTGTTAGATTCTATAATTGCCTTACTTACCTTAGGCTGGACAGTATTTTCATCACAATAACCTCCTCATCCAGGTTATTTCCAGATTCTGGCTGTTATGAACAAAGCTGCTATAAACATAGTTGAGCAAATGTCCTTGTTGTATGGTGGATCGTCTTTTGGGTAGCTGCCGAGAAGTGATAATAGCTGGGTCTTGAGGTAGTACTATTTCCAATTTTCTGAGAAAGTGCCAGATTGATTTCCAAAGTGGTTGTATAATTTTCCGCTCCCACCAGCAATGGAGGAGGGTTCCTCTTTCTCCACATCCTTTCCAGTGTGTGTCGTCACTTGAGTTTTTCATCTTAGCCATTCTGATTGGTGTAAGATGGGATCTCAGAGTCATTTTGATTTGAATTTCCCTGATGATTAAGGATGTTGAGCATTTCTTTAAGGGAGGCAGAAACTGCCACTGTCATGAACTAGGTTGCCTGCTCTTTGATCACTTCCCCCTGGTGATGAGGTGTTGCCAGGACACATCGGAAGAGGATACAGGCAGACCTGATGAGACTTGATAAGTTAGGGTCAGATGGCAGGGGAGGAGAACTCTCCTTTCAGTGGACTAGGGGGAGGAGATAGGAGGATATGGGGGGGAAGGTGGGATAGAGAGGAGATGAAGGAGGGGACTACAATCAGGATATAAAGTGAATAAATAATAAATAAATAAATAAATGAAATAAGTAAATAAATTAATAAAATAAACAAATGAAATAAGTATAAAAATAAATAAATAAATGGAATAAATAATAAATAAATAAAATAAGTAGATAAATAAGTAATAAAATAAGTAAATACATAAAGAAATAAATGATCTCCCCATCTCACCTTCCAGCCCATATTCAATGCTATCTGCCTTAACCATTCCTATCCGGGCTACCTTCTATCTATAATCTTATAAATACTTGCTTGTATTCTTCATCGGGGCCTTTCTACACCATTGTTGGATTTCTTCCTTTTGGCCCTCATGTTTTTATTTCTCCATGCTAATCCATTGTGGTGTCCTTCTTCCTCCTCTCTCCCTGTCTCTGTTGAGAAAGAATAATTTTTTAATTTTAATTTTTATTTTTTATATTAATTACAGTTTATTTACTTTGTATCCCAACTGTGGCCCCCTTCCCTTTTGATTTAACATTTGAAAGTTTAAACCAATGTAATTATGAGCAGAAGCTAATACTGTTGTCTATAATAATGTTTTGAGTTTTGCCTTGGACTAAAGGCAGAAAGAAGGAAAAATATACATGCCTACTTGACTATAAATTGATAATAGTTGACAGACAGAGATTGCAGCAAGCATCCTCCAATTCATTTATGCAAATCAGCACTCAATTTTATGCTATAAGGCCCATCTTACAGAGGGATAAATATCAGAGAAATATCTACCTAAAGTTCCCACAAGTTATTAATGATTAACCATCAATTCAGCAAGGACTTAAAAATCATAATTATCCATATTAATCTAAGCCAAAGGCCAAAACATTGCATTCCATCTGCAAATGTTTCAGTAAATGTGTTCTAAAGTTAAGGTGTAAAGTGGTCCCACCTACTCTCCCATTGTCCTCACGGGGCTCTTTGCCTAGATCCAGAAAGGCTTTTAATACAAAGGCTCATAAGGCAGAGAAATGTATAAAAGTCTTAGGAACATTGCACATATAGGGGACACGCGTGAAGGGTGGAGCGGTGAGCATAACACAGCACACTCGCATACTTTTTAGGCAGTGCTCAGAATCTTGTGGAGAGAGTGGCAAGGGGATGGAGATACGGGCTAAAGCCGTGAATTTTAGGGTTGTTTCAGAGAGTTACGTGGTAGAGAATCTAGGAACAACTGGATGCTGAGGATTACTCGGCATATGCACTTCTCATGCTCACTGCAGCCCTAATTAACCAGACTGTACTGATCAAGGCTGTTTCTCAGCCTTGTACGTAACAATATCCCTTTTCAAATAACCTTTATGGCTTGTTGCACATTGGAAGACAGACCACCTGGCCCATTCTAAAGCCACACGTCCTCTAGTGATTTGGGCTGGAAGTGGCAAATATACCAATTTGGCAAATATCAAGGTAGATCACCTTAACCCTACCACAGTAAACAAAGCAGCTTGGCAGAGATTAGGAAATAACTGGAGCTGGAGTTAGGGGACGATGGAAAGCTAGTGCCTTGTAGTTACAGAGTGTGCAAGATGATAAAAATTTTGAAAATGGCACTAATGGTTGCACTGCATGATGCCTATAATTAATGCCACTAAAGTTATAAAGAAAGTAGTGAAAGTCCTTAATTTT
Organism: Meriones unguiculatus; assembly: GCF_030254825.1. Lineage (NCBI taxonomy): Eukaryota > Metazoa > Chordata > Mammalia > Rodentia > Muridae > Meriones > Meriones unguiculatus. The sequence continues at coordinate 19,606,718 of NC_083367.1, read as the reverse complement.
GTCAGTTTTAAAGAGTGGGCAGGAAGGCTAGGGACATAGCTTATTCTGTAGAGTGCTTATGCATGATGCTCTGGGTTTGGTATGTAACACTCCATAAGTAGTATGGTATCTGACAAGTACCTGAAATCCCAGCACTTGGGAGGTGACCGATGGACTATAAATCAATAATAGCATCTTCCTTGTCAACTATTATGTATATCTGTATGTTTACGATTCATGTATTTTATCTAGTTTTGTAGATGTTTGCATTTATGCTAGGCAGGATAATTTTGTACAGTGGAAATGCATGATAATGTCTGAGAATATATCATTTCTGAGAACTGTTTAGGTATTTGTGTATTAGGTACATGTATGTGAGGTGGAAACTTCCAATCAGAAGTACAAGGTCATTGGTGGGTAAATATCAAATTTGAGGCTAGAATGGGCTAAAAAAAAAAAAAGCAAACAAGAGGATGCAGAGTAAACAAAAACTAAATGGACAATTTTATATTTTTATTATTAATATATAATTATCTCCCGAGATGTCTGACAATCATTTCAGTATAGAATGTATATATATAAAACATTGCCACTTTAAAAAGTGAAGTTAGGAAGAATTTGAGTCTTGTGTTTTCTTTTGACTTTGTCAGACTATGAATCTTTGTCTACTCATAGGTACTGAGTATTAACACTCTGATTGATCGCTAGCATATCACTGTACCTTGCCATTCATACATTTTATTTGCTTGGATCGTGCAAGGATTTTTTCCTGATGGAGATCTGGATTTCAGAGAAGTCTGCTTTTTTGTTTTCCAGGCCTGATAGAAGTTTGGATCACCCTGTTGGAGCAGCTAACAGCAGCCGTGTCCAACTGTCCCAGACAGCACCAACCACCAACCTTAGATTTACTCTTTGAGCTGTTGAGAGATGTTTCCAAAACACCTGGTAATTGCCTACATCTGTTTAGAGGGGTTGTTGGACATGTAACTATTTTCAAGAAGGTATCTCTTTAGATGTTTACCTGTTTTGGTTTGGTTTGGGGGCCTTTGATTGTTTTCCTTTTCTGTTTTTATTTTGATTCTCTCTCTCTCTTTTTTTTTCAAGGCAGGGTTTCTCTGTAACAGCCCTGGCTGTCCTGAACACTCTTTGTAGACCAGGCTGACCTCTAACTCAGAGATCCGCCTGCCTCTGCCTCCCTGTGTGCTGGCATTACAGTCACATGCACCCAGCAGTTTACCTGTATGTCATTGTTTTACATTTAACGCAGTATATGCTCAATAAATGTACTGAATGGCTTCAGTGAAGTTATGGTTAAGGTAAGTCCCTGAAATTTTACCAAAGAGGTGTGCTTTAATGCTGTTGCAGTCCCACATCAGTGCATCCATGCCATCAGTGTCTCCATGAGCTGGCTTCGCTGTTGTCCATGATCTCTGCCTTCTTCCGTGGCCGGCTCTTACAAACTATGCAGCCTCAGGGCTGTCAGCAGAGCTTAGCAGATCCAGCACTCACGAGCATATGTCATACTACGCAGCCTCTCGTCACGGTGATTGGAATTGGAAAAGGATGCCTAGGACAGTCCCCTATATAGGAAAGAAGAAACCTTAGTAATGCATCTCAGAATTTTAAGAACTTAGCATGTATATTCTCATTCCAAAGTTTCTTTGGTCAAAGACACTTTATGTAGAAATGTAAGGTGTTTTTATTGTTATTTCCTGCTTGCTTTGCATAAACGTCTGAGAACCATGTGCATGCAGTACCTGTATTGGCCAGAAGAGGGCATCAGAAGATCCCCTCTGGAACTGGAGTTAGACACAATTGTAAGCTGCTGTGAAGGTGCAAGGAATTGAACTCTTATTCAGTGCTCTTAACAGCTAAGCCATCTCTCCAACCCTGAAATTTTAGTTTTGACTAACAGAATTAGAACCTTAAAGAAGCTACTAGTTAATTCCACAATGAAAAGATGCCTATTCATCATTAAGAAGACTTGATTATTAACGCCTGCTTAAAATTCATTACAAAGTTTGTAGCTATTTGCATATGTTTAAAAGTTAAAAGCATTCTGCTGAAGAGAGTTATGCAACATGACTTCTAAATACATTTTATTAGTAAGTACCATTTTCAGTTTTTATATACATTGCACGTATGAATGGTATTTAATGTAAATATATACACATACCTCTTTGTTGAAGTCTCTTAAATACTAAAATAAAAATTGTGAACACTAAGAGAGAAGCAGTTAATAAATGTGAATAACATTATGACATTTATAAGGCATTATTTCACATGTGACATCAACTATATGGATTTTTATGCATTTGTGAACACACATACATGCATGGGCATTCAAGTACTTAAAGGATACACGTTAAAGTGGAATTATTTCTTTAGGTAAGTTTTGTTTTCCTTGATAGGTTTTTATTTAGTTGGTTAGTTAGTTAGTTTCTGCTTGTTGGGTCTTGCTGTGTAGGCCACATTGGCCTGAAACTGGTAATCTAGCTGTCCTGACCTACCAAGCTCTATGATCAAAGGCGCATGCCAGCCCACCTTATTTGTGCGTTGCCTTTAAAAATAATTATATATATATATATATATATATATATATATATATATATATACTAGTGTTTCTTTAAGGAAGCACAAAGATTTTCTTTATAGTATTGCCTAAAAAGAGATTGTTTCCTAAATGCAGATAGGTATTTATGTGTTTGAATCTGAGGACTAAGAGATCAATGACATTTTGGCTTTGTGGTATTTGAATTTTTATGTGTATTCATATGCATGCAGAGCTAAAATAATATAAAGGGAAAATGCCCCTTATTGCCCCCGGCGATATGTTAGTTCTTCCCACACTTTCTTGGACAATGGGGAGATCTTTTGAAAGAGATCTTTGATACCAACCATGGCAACAAACCCCCACTCTCCTTGAAATCGCTATTTTGACCCTTCTCTATCTTTTTCAGGCCCAGGGTTTGGAATCTATGCAGTTGTTCACCTTCTCCTTCCCGTGATGTCTCTGTGGCTCCGTCGTAGCCACAAGGACCATTCCTACTGGGATATGGCATCTTCTAACTTCAAGCATGCCATTGGTCTGTCCTGCGAGCTGGTGGTGGAGCACATTCAAAGTTTTCTACACTCAGGTAGCTACAGCACCAGAGCCAGGCCTTGGGGCCATTGCTTCTGCAGGCAGCATCATTATCTCAAAGTGCTTAGTGAATGCCTGGTGCAAATGCCTTTGTGGAAGATACAATACTTAATAGCAGGTCTAATGTAGCTATGCATAAGAAGAGGGAAAGCATATTCAAGTACAAAGCTTTTTAAAATTCCCATAGCCAGAGTATGCAGAAGTGGTATGGCTTGTTGTTCATGTTTCTTCATTTAAAGAGGGCAAATGAAAGAAATAGAATTTAGAAAAGACTCCAGTTACCACAAGAAGTTACTTATCAGGACAGAGGTGAAGGGAAGTTTTTATTTTATTTTATTTTAATTTTATTTATTCATGTTACATCCCTAATGTGCATAGCTCCTCACTCTTCTGCCTGTCTCACCCTCTCTCTCTGTTTCCTCTCCCCCCTCCTCCTCAGAGAGGGGGGCCCTATTCAGCAAATCAAGTTGTATCAGGACTGAGCACATCCTCTTCCCCTGTGGCCTGGCAAGGTAGCCAGGAGAAAGTGTTCAAAAAGCAGGCAACAGAGGCCACATCAGAGTCAGCCCCCATTCCCCTTACTAGTCAACCTATATGAAAACTGAGGTGCCGATCAGCTACATCTGAGTAGGGGGCCAAGGTCTAGTCCATGCATGGTGCTTGGTTGGTGCTTCAGTCTCCACAGGCCCTCCTGGACCCTTGTTGGTTAGAGCTGTCGGCCTTCTTGTGGAGCTGCTGTCCCCCCTGGGTCCTTCTATCCTTGCCTCACTCCTCCACAAAGCTCCCTGCGCTCCACCAGTGATTGGTGGTGGGCCACTGCATCTGTTTCCATCAGGTGCTGGGCGGAGCCACTCAGAGGGCAACTATGCTTGGCTCCCCTCTGCAAGCATAGGAGAATATCAGTAAGTGTCAGGGGTTGGCTGACCCCTGGGGTGAGTCTCAGCTTGGGCCAGTCATTTGTTGAACATTCCCTCAATCTCTACTCTATTTTTGTCCCTGCTCATCTTGTAGACAGGGTAAATTTGGGGCAAAGTTTTTGTGGGTAGATTGGTGTTCCCCTCCCTCCTCCAGGAATTTTGTTTAGTTAGAGGGTGGCCTTTTCAGTCTCCATGACCCCTGTTACTAGGAGTCTCAGCTAGAGTCACCCCTAATCCTTCCAGAAGCCTACCCTGTCTCCAGAGAAGTCCTTGCCCAAGGTTTCTCTTCTCTCTGCAACCCCTCTGTCTTCCTGCTCCCACTCTTCCCAGGTCTGATATCAACCCTCATTTCTCTCTGTGCTCCCTTTCTTACCCTGTAATCTCTCTTCAACCACTTCTGCTGTGGGAATCTATTTCCATTTCAGAGTGGGAATTAAACATCCTCCCTTGGGTCCTCCTTGTTACTTATCTTCTTTGGATCTGTGGACTGTTGTATGCTTATCCTTGACTATATGGCTAAAAGCCACCTATAACTGAGTATATGACATGTGTATCTTTCTGTTTCTGAGTTACCTCACTCAGAATGACCCTTTTTAGCTCCATCCATTTGCTTGTAAATTTCATGATTTCCTTGTTTTTAATAGCTGAGTAGTAGTCCATGGTGTAAATGTACCACAATTCTGTATCCATTGTTTGGTTGAAGGACATCTAGGAGGCTACCTATACCCAGGAAAACACAGGAAATAAATAACCCCACATCATTAAAACCAAAAGAAGGGGAAGCACACACATACACACACAAACTCTACCACCACCACCACCACCAAAAGTAACAATTAACAACTCCTGGTTATTAATATCTCTCAATATTAATGACCTCGACTCCCCAATAAAAATATACAGGCTAATAGAATGGATGCAAAAATAGGACCCATCATTCTGCTTCATACAAGGAATATACCTCACCAATACAGATAGATATTACTTTAGAGTAAAAGCCTGGAAAAGGGCTTCCCAAACAAACAGACCCAAGAAGCAAGCTGGAGTAGCCATTCTAGTATCTAATAAAATAGACTTTCACCCAAAATTAATCAAAAGAGATGGGGAAGGGACACTTCATATTCAGCAAAGGAAAATTAGACCAAGATGATGTCTCTATGCCCCAAATGCAAGGGCACTCACATTTGAACAAGAAACATTGCTAAACTTAAATCACATATTGCACCCCACACATTGATAGTGGGAGACTTCAACACCCAACTCTCACCAATGGACATATCATCAAGACAGAAACTAACCAGAGAAATAAAGAAATGGATGTCATGAATCAAATGGACTTAATAGATATCTACACTCAAACAGAAAAGAATATACATGCTTCTCAGGACCTCACAGGAAGTTCCTTAATGCCAGTGGCACTTTGAAAAACACATGTGCTAGCGGAAGGTCATGTTGAAAGTGGCAGATGGAGGACAGTCAGGACAGCAGCCTGGGGACATGAGCAAGGACCTCTGTGAAAGTGGGATTCTTGCTCATGGGGTGCTTGGAGAGGTTTGGGAGGAAGAAGAAATAGCTTCCAAACAGAAAGGGGAAACACAGAGAAGTGTAAAGAGGCCTCTTAGCTAGAAAAGATAAAAGAGACCAAGTAGAATATTGGCCCCAAGGAATCTAAAGCAAGAATAAGCAGTTGTGTTTGTACTCAATTCAGTGAGGACAATTTATCCTAGAAAATAAAAACGCTGGTGAATGAGAGAGGGACGTTCACAACTGATGGAGGAAGGGGTGTTTTCCACAGCTGATGAAGGAGGAGGGAGGGATTTCCACATGTAGGTAGTGAGTATGTCTCAAGAGCTTGATGTTTTTAAGCAGGCTGTTGCTTTGCAGTGTGGAAGATACCATTGAAAATTGCTTCTGTGGCATCACAGGGACTCTGGGGTGGGGGTGGGGGAACATGTGGACTCATTTCTTGAGTTGGCAAATAGAACTGGTTTGGAGATCTTTCTTTTCTTTAGTCTGCAAACAATGTACAAATGGAAGCCAGATTGACAAGTTTCAGAAACTACCAAAGTGAGAAGTAGTTGTTTTGTTTTCCAAGTGCACGTATATGTAATTCAGTTTTCATTACCAAGGAAAGTACGTTTGAATTTTAGAAGCATTTTTTTCAGCAACTCATTTCTAGGCCATATATGTATTATATTCTGTCATTAATTCTGTACATTAATTATATGCTGAACATTGAACAATACACACACACACAAGTAAACCACGTATTTCATCTTACTACACATTTCTTCTCTAAAGGAGAGGAAACACATCAAAATTAGGTAGAAGGACTCCAAGAAAAACATTGCTTTGCAGTATTTTGTTTTGAGATGTAATGGAAGGTATATGCCATTCTTTTTTTAATCTCTTTTTCCCAAATGTATATCTTTTTATGTCTCAGACTTTCCTCCTTTGCCAGAGATGGCCATTTCATTCTCTCTCTTTAAACCAGAGTTGTGAGAATCTTATTACTTCTTCCTGTAGACATCAGATATGAGAGTATGATCAACACCATGCTGAAGGACCTCTTTGAGCTTCTGGTGGTATGTGTGGCCAAACCCACTGAAACCATCTCCAGAGTGGGCTGTTCCTGCATACGGTGAGAAAAGGGTCCCTTAGCTCTCTACAAGGGTGGGATTTTATTATAGAATCCAAAGGAATTATCTTTTATGGTAATGACTCACTTTTTTGATTGCTTTTCAGAAATAATGTATAATTAATAGCCACACACACACACACACACACACACACACACACACACACTTTGGTGTTCAGTCAGCAAGTTCTTAGTATAGAACAAGAAAAAGAAAATTAAGTGGTACATAGAAAGTGATAGTTCCCTTGGAGGCAAAGGAGGATGATGAGAAGTGATGGTGGATGGAACCTGGAATTTAGTGCCCACTGCCAGCTCCAGGTAGTTTTCCTCTATATGTTATGGGGTCCCATGGACCCCTTTGCATGATTCTCTTAAGTCTTGGGATCCTGCTCTCATATTCCACGCCTAACAAGTGCCATTTTGGAGTCCAGAGTACTGTTCCTTTGTATGATGAAGACATAAAATTCTTATGAAATTGTTACTAGATGCCTATGCCCTGCCACATCTTTAGTGTAAGGATGCTGAGTGTGGTGACATAACCACCAGCTACACATTTATAATCTCAGAACTCAGGAGGGTTTGAGTTCAAAGTTACCCTAGGCAACACAGCAAGGCCATGTCTCAAATAAAAGTAATAATAACTAAAAGAGAGAAACCAGAAGCTGATAACATTTACACCTACAGAGAGGCTAAGTATAAATACCCAGAAAGGACAAGAAGTGTGAGAGCAGCGTGATAATAATGATGACGTGGTTCTAACTCCAAAGTGATTTTCTTCATTAGTTTTCTATTGCTACAATAAAAACACCTTTTATAAATTAGCCAAGGCAACTTATAAAAGGAAGTAATTAATTGGGATTATAATTCCAAATCCGTGTTGTGGGATCAAGGGCATGATAGTAGAAACGGCTGAGACCTCACATCTCAGACTTGAACCCTTCCCTCCCCCACCTCTTATGACACACCTCCTTTATAAGGCCACATACCTTAATCCAGCCCAAGTAGCCACTGACTGTGTATTTAAAGCCAGAGACTTTTCTGGGACATCTCATTTAAACCACTACAGTATGTTTTTGCTGTGGTAACATTCCAGCTGAGAGAACAGGATAACAGGCACAAGGAGAAAAGAATAAGTGACAGGAAGAGTGTGTGTCTTGTTTTACATAGTTATTATTTGTAAAGGAATGGTAACAAATGGGGCCAGAATGGAAAAATAAGTGAACGATATATAGCCTTGCATATGAGCCGAAGGTGGTCCCTTTGCAATGAAAACCCACTGATGTTTCTTAATTAAAATGGTTTAGATTTTAGCATCTTGACAGTAGAATACCAGAGGGGTGGAAGGCAGGAGTGAGAAGAGACAGAAAGTCTTGCAAAGCAAGTGCAGGATAAAATTATGCACAATTCAGCTTTGAAGACGACAGAATTTCTGGACTGAAGCCGTGCCTTTTGGCAGGTATGTCCTGGTGACAGCAGGCCCCGTGTTCACAGAGGAAATGTGGCGACTTGCGTGCTGCGCTCTTCAGGACGCCTTCTCAGCCACACTCAAGCCAGTGAAGGTAAGATGCCACAAGGATCTCTTCTTTCTTAGACCCCCATGCTTTGGCAGACTGGGCACCTGAGTTCTGCTTGTGTCCTCATGTGTGGCAGCTGCACAGTAGCAGAACACACACACACAAAAAATTCTGGCTTGGTTATTTTATCCGTGTCAGATGCGAGATTGTGCTTGGCACTCTGAACCAAGACAAACCCTTGGAACACCTCCTCTTCCTCCCTAGGACCTGCTGGGCTGCTTCCACAGTGGCACAGAGGGCTTCAGTGGGGAAGGCTGCCAAGTGCGGGTAGCAGCACCATCCTCCTCCCCAAGTGCAGAGGCAGAGTACTGGCGCATCCGGGCCATGGCCCAGCAGGTAAGAGTTGGAATGCAGGTCATGGGGACTCCGGAAGCTACATCATCCCGAATGTCCTACATCACCAGGCTACCTCTTACTCTCTTAAAGACATATCATTTTTCCACTGGAATGGCTTTAGCTCATTCTTTCCACACCATCCCTTGCTGGTTGTATCCAGATCAGAGCCAACCCTGCAGCCAGGATTTCAACTACACCTTCCTTAGGCTACTTAGAAGGCATTTCTATACTATCGCTGCTAAATATGGTCGACTAAAGATAGTTCACGTATTACATTTTTATTACCCATACAGAACACAGTCATTAATATTTGTAAGCAACTTAGCACATGTGAGTTGAATATAGCCAATCATTAAAATATATTTTCATGCAACCTGGATTTGGTTCTTAAGACCTACATCAGGTGGCTCACAAGCACTTGCAGCACCAGTTCCAGGGGATATGTGGAGAAGCTTTTTGTGTAGGTTGCTTCTAAAGGGCTCCCCCAGCTGTGCTTAGCAAATGAAACAAGAAAGAGCCTTCCACATTCACATTCTCACCTCATCTGCTGAGCACATTCATAATGTCCTGGGATGTGACTATTGGTTCTGAGGGGAGAAGGCATGTCCATAGGAAGCACCTTTTGTGTTCATGCAAAAGAAGGCACAGAAGAAAAATAAGGCTACAGTGAAGACCCCCTTCAATAGGATGGCAGCTGGGTCCAGCTCTAACAATGAGTTGGGCTCGTGGTAAAGCCAGGGTAGTTCTCACGGATGAGTTCTCTAAACAGGAAGCTGTGACCCCTAGTTCAGTTTTTGTACATATACTCTGTAGTATTTTCACCTGTGTGCAAGCATGCATTAAGAGTATAAAAAATGACAGCTGGGCAGTTTTATGTTTTCTACAATTCATTACTAAACGGGCAGAGGCAGAGGGGCCTTGAATTCAGGCTAGTTTAGGCTATAGAGTGAGTTCCAAGCCACCTTGGTGATCCTGTTTCACACTCAACAACCAGTGGAAATGTCAGTAGAGAGCCCTTTCCTAAAATTAATGGTTAATAGAGAAGAAAAGATAGTTGTTTCACTTCTCAGTGTTTCCCTCTTCCTTCAATTTCAAACCTTCCTTCAGAATTTACAGTTTAAAAAAAGGTCTTTTTTCATTAATTTATTTGATATCTAACCCCCATAGGTACCAACCCACGCTGGCACATCAAGTTGCAGCAGGGCTAAGGGCATCCTCTTCCACTGAGGTCAGACAAGGCAGCCGAGCTAGGGGAAAGGGGTTCAAAGGCAGGAAACAGAGTCAGAGACAGCCCCTACTCCAATTGTTAGGGGACCACATGATGACCAAAGTGTACATGTGTTACATATGTGTAGGGGGCCTAGGTCAGCCCATTCGTGCTCTTTGGTTGACGGTTCAGTCTCTGTGAGCCCCCACAGATCTAGGTTATTTTACCCTGTAGGTTTTCTTGTGCTGTTCATGACCCCTCCAACTCCCTCAATCATTCCTCTCACTCTTCCACAGGCTCCCCAAGCTCTGCCTATTGTTTGGCCTATTGTGGGTCTCTTCATTTGTTTCCATCAGCTGCTGGATGAAGCCTCTCAGAAGACAGTTATGCTAGGCTCCTGTCTACAGTCATAGCAGAGTATCATTAATAGTGTCATAGGTTGTCTGTCTCCCATGGGGTGGGTCTTAAATTGGGCTAGTCATTAATTGGCTATTCCCTCGGTCTTTACTCCACCTTTATCCCTATACTTCTATGCAAGACAAATTTTGGGTCAAAGGTTTTATGGGTGGGTTGGTGTCCCCTTCCCTCTACCTGGCTACAGGAGATGGCAACTTCAGGCTCCATATCCCCTGCTGCTAGAAGTCACTCCCAAAGAAATGATATTTGGAAAATGGATCTGATAGATGTTTGGTATTTTTCAACCACTTCTGCCTAAGCCACACCAGTAGTCCTGATAGAGTCCTAAAAGGACCTGAGGGTCTTAGCTTCATTCATTTGTTTGTTGGAGACACAGTCCTGGCTGTCCCGGAACTCACAGAGATCTGTCTTTTTCTGTTTCCTGAGTGCTGGAATTAAAGACATAAACCACCATGCTTAGCTGAGTCTTAGTTTCTTATTCCTGCCTTGGATATAAAAATCAGAGATAAGGGGATATGGCAAAATGGTAAAGCGCTTACTTAGCATGTCCAAATCCCTCTAGAACTGATATATACATATATATAAACATATACATACACACATATAGCATATCTATTTATATTATGCATATGAGCTTTTATAAACATAGTTCCTATCTAGTGAATGTCGTCAGTCATAGGTACCACAGTAGAGAGAAGTTCACTAAGATGCTAGGCCTTCATTTTCCAAAGGAGCAAAGGGGTTTAGCCTTCTTAGAAAAGAATGACACACAGCTAGCTCATTCCAGTTACTTTATTTATACCTTATACAAGGTTAATTCCTGCTTGAGTTCCAGCCCTGACTTTTTTTTATGATGGACTATGACCTGTAAGCTCAATTTAACCCTTTCCTCAGCTACCAAAATTATCTTGCCCTTGCTACCCATGCGAGCAGACAACCCACACAAAATCTCAGTCCCTTTTATCCATGGCCACAATCAAAAGTAAGAACTCCAGGTTTGCCAGGAGTGTCTTTTTACCAAGGTCAGTGCAGCTGCAAGCTGTCAGGTAGCACCAAATGCAGATTCTCTAGAGAGACAACATTTCTCCAAGGTTCAAACAATCTCAAAACAATTTCTCAGCCTCTACTGATTGACCCAAACATAACAAAGGCCTTGCTGAAACATTTCACCCAAAGCCAGACACAAAGGCTGTACTATACATATCACTTAAAGTCAGACATAAAGGCTTTACTACACATTTTACTACAGCTGTCCTGGTTAGTTTTGTCACTTTGACACAGTGAGGGTCATCTGGAAGAGGAAACCACAATTGAAAGCATGTCTCTATCAGATTGGCCTGTGACCAAGCCTGTGGGTCATTTTCCTTCTTGATGATAATGTGGAGCCACCCCTGAGCTGACATTGCTGGGTATATAAGAAAACAGGCTGAACAACAAGGAAGTGTCTAGGGAAAAGGCTTAATCTTCATTCAGAAGGGTAAACAGGATATTTTTTGGCTCTGTTGGTCTTTGTGTGGAAGTAGGAGAAGGCAGGGAACAGGACAGGAGCCTTCGACAGGGATCCTCTGAAAGACAACCCATCAGGGTATTGAAGCACATGCTGAGACCCATAGCCAAACTTTGAGCAGAGTGCCGGAAACCTTGTGGAAGAAAAGGGAGATAGAAAGACCTGGGGAAGACAAGAACTCCACACGAAGACCAACAGAGCCAAAAAAATACGAGCTCAGGGGTCTTGCAGAGGGTGATGAATCAACTAAGGACCATGCATGGAGAGGACCTAGACTCTGTGCTCAGATGTAGCCCATGGGCAGCTCAGTCTCCATGGAGGTTCCCTAGTAAGGGGAGCAGGAGCTGTCTCTGACACAAACTCAGTGGCCGGCTCCTTGATTACCTTTCCTGGCAAGGAGGCCTAACTAAGTCACAGAGAAAAAGGAACCAGACAGTCCTGATGAGACCTGATAGGCTAGGGTTAGATAGTAGGGGAGGAAATCCTCCCCTATCAGTGGACTAGGGAAGGGACATGGGGATGGAAAGGGAGGGAGGATCAGACCAGGAAAAGATGAGGGATGGGGCTATAGCTGGGATACAAAGTGGAAAAAATGTAATAAATAATAATAATAATAAAGAAGAAAATAATTAAAAAGAAAGCAGGCTGAGAAAGCCATTGGACAAAGCCAGTAAGCAGCAAACTTCCATGGTCTCTGCTTTAATTCTTACCTCGAGGTTCCTGCTTGAGTTCCAGCCCTGATTTCTTTCTATAATGGACTATGACCTGAAAGTTGTAAGCTGAATTTAATCCTTTCCTCAACAAGTTGCTTTTGGTCTGTCACACGAATAGAAAGCCACCTAGTACCAACCCCTTGTGTGTGTTATTACTGCTTTCTTTCAGTACTTGAAGTATAACAAACTGGCGTGTGGTAGAGGTGACAGTGTTATTAGTGTTGATAGTCAGTGTTTACTGTTTGTTCTGTAGTAATGATCTGATTTTTAATGAACATGTGTCTATTTAATTCATCAGCTGTATCAGGAGGGGCGCTGTCATTCCATCTTATAGGTAAAGGCATGGGTAGAGAAGAAATTACTTATCCAGGGCTACCAGCACACTGTCTGTGGACTTGGTAGATGTGGGCTTCTGAACTGTTTCTTTTTATGCTCCTGCAGGTGTTTATGTTGGACAGTCAGTGTTCACCAAAGACCCCAAACAACTTCGATCATGCTCAGTCCTGTCAGCTCATCATTGAACTGCCTCCTGATGAGAAAGCAAATGGGCATGCCAAGAAAAGGTATGCTGCTGTAAATTCAGAGAGAGCTTATAAATAAGAAAGCTCATTGTTTCCAATTTTTACCCTTTTTAATCAAAGCTTTAGCTAAGCACACCAATAGCATTTGTGGAATTATTTAGCAAAGGTTTTCATTAAAATGGTAATACTTTTAACTAAATTTCATGCATGTCATGTATGTTATGGAACTACCACGGGCTAGGTGACTGACAATTCAGATGTATTTTCTCACAGTTTTGAAGGCTGAAAGGCAGAGGTCAAAGTCTGGGTTTGATTTGCTCTTTTGGCTTGTAGATGGCTGTCTGGACCTTTCATGATGACTCCTCTTTTTGAATACAGATTTCCTCTATCAAAGGATGTGTGTATACTGAATTGAGAGCCAGTCAATGACTTCATTTTTACTTAATTGCCTTCTTAAATATCCTTCCTGTAAATATGGTCACATTCTGACAAGTGATTAGGAGTGTTATATATGCATTTGGATAGGATACAACCCAGTTCATAAAATGATATGTGTAATAATCTTTTATCTAAAGGTTATCAAAATTTTAAATAAAAGTCAAGACAATCAGTTGTGCTCAGAATCCAATGCCATCCAGGCATCATAACAAGATTGTTTAAAATATAGTAACTACCATACATCAGATTGGTACAGTTCAGATCATTTCAATGAATAATGCATACAACTCTGCTGCCAAGAGGCAAAAATTTTTCTGTCTTACCAGAAAAAAAAGGAAAGTTTCTCTCTTTAAGTACTATCACCCTGCCTGAAAAGTCCTTGTTCCTTGAGTTGGAATCAAAGCTTCGTGGCTTTGCTTCAACACATTAATAATAACAATCGCTTATTTAATACCATGTGAAGGCACAGCAGATAAAATTCAGCTTGCATTTTAACCCATGAGGACAGAGAAGCCATGTGATATTTCTAAGCACCAAGTGGGAAAGCCAGAAGCAAGACAAAGATTTATCAGAGCATAAGACCTCCACACTTCAACACTTTGGGGAGCAAGGTGCTACAATCGGCTAGGGTTTTCATTCCTCCCATTAAAACTTGTGTTTCAATACTAACTTCCCAGATTATGTCTAGAAGGTGGAACCTTTGGTAAGTCATGAGGTTCGAGCCCTTCATGAAAGGGATTGACGACACTGAAATAACACAAGAGTGCTTCCCTTTCACTATGTTAAGAATACAGCCAAAAGTCAGCTACCAGAAAACCCTAACCAGTCCAGCCATACTGATACTCTGTTCTCAGACTTCCTACCTCCAGAACAGTGTGAAATCATCCTCTTTGATTATCAGGCAGCCCAATCTGTGGGATTTATCTATATCAAACTGAACAAAGACAGTTGTTGCTATTGCATAGGCTCTGGGTAATTTGTGTAACAGCTTGTTAATATAGTCATTTGAACACTTATAACCATATAGGTTAAATTTCCAGGGATTATTTTAGCTAAGCATTTCATATACACAAAATACATGGGCTATATATTCAAGTTATGAAATCTGAATAAAAATAAAATATTCATGAGCCTGTCACAAAAAAGAGAACTTTAACAGTATCACAAGTATTTCCCCCAATTCTAGCTCCTGCCTCCCCAACATCATTTTTTTAAGTGGTCTACTTTATACGTTAAAGATAATAAAAAAGGATAAGATAATGCCATGCCTATTGAGGATATTACTGTGAAATAAAGATGAAAGAAAAGTGAGTAAATCTATAAAGGATTTCCCTTCTTAATTTAGTACCTGAATTTGAAGAATTGAAGTACTTAGATGAAATTGGTAGTGTTCTAGTTTCTTTTCTGTTTCTGTGATAATACTTTGGGCCAAAAGTAGCTAGAGAAAGGGTTTATTTGGCTTACACTTCCAGATCATAGTCCATCATTGAAGGAAGTCAGGGCAGGAACTTGAATCCCAAACCATAAATTTGATGGCTATCTCACAGGCTTGTGCTTAACTAACTTCCTTATAACTTCCTGGCCCACCTGCCCAGGAAATGGTGCTGCGCACAGCGAGCTGGAGTTTCCTGTAACAACAAAACTAATCAATACAATCCCTCACAGACATGTCCACTAGATAGGTAGGAGATGGAATGGGGAGGGGAGCAAGGGTGGGTACTAGGCGTAGGTAAAGCGGAGGAGAGACAGCCAGGTGAGAGTGCGGCATCTTTCAGACTTGCCAGAGACTTGGGACAGCAGAGGCTTGCAGGCGTCTATAAGCTGCACCGTAGCTGAGCCTACTGGCAGCAGGGGATATGGAGCCTGAAGTGGCTGCCTCCTGTAGCCAGTGAGGAATAAGGACAGCAACCCACCCACAAAGCTTTCAACCCAATTTGTCCTGCCTACAAGATATGCAGGGACAAAGATGGAGCAAAGACTATGGGAATGGCCAACCAAATACTGGCCTTACTTGAGACCTATCCCATGGGAGAGAACCAATCCCTGACACTATTAATATTACTCTGCTATGATGGTAGACAGGAGCCTAGCTTAACTACTCTGAGAGGCTTCACCTAGCAGCTGATGGAAACAGATGCAGAGACCCACATTAGACAGAGCTCAGGGAGTCCTGTGGAAGAGATGGAAGAACAATTGAGGAAGCCAGAGGGGTCAAGCATGCCACAAGAAGACTTACAGAGTCAGCTAACCTGGGCCCATGGGTGCTCACAGAAACTGAACTATCAACCAAAAAGCATTCCTGGCCTGGTCCTAGGCCCCCGATGTAGGAGATGCATAGTGTGGTCTTCTTGTGGATCCCCAACAACTGAAGCAGGAGCCCTCTCTGACATCCTTTGCATCTTGTGCCCCTAACTGCACTGCCTTGTCTGGCCTCAGTAGGAGAGGATGCCTATTCCTTCAGTCACTTAATGTGCCAAGGCAGATTGATACCCATGGAGGACTTCTCTCTTCTCTAAGGAGAACAAGAGGGAAGAAGGGGGAGAGGGGTGTGTGATGGAAGGAATGGGAGGAGAGGAGGGGATCACAATCAGAAAGTAAAGTGAACAAATAAATTAATAAAAAAAATTATGTATCCACACACAGTTACCTTTGATGAAGTCCACCTTCCCTTCGACATTCTCAGCAAAAACTGAGTCAGGGTGTAGATCCCCTGTGGCTGGCTGGTCACCCCACAGACTTTATCTGAGAGTAATTTTTCAGGCCAGAACTGAGAGTTACCAACCACAGCTTCCATTGATAATGGCAAGCTGAGGGGCCAGAATTAAATTGCTGGCATCCGCCAGTGCTGGTAGCTTCCTGGCATGGGCTTACACCTATTATGGTAAGCATCAGCTAGAGCTGTTGGCTCTAGTGTGGGCTTACTGATAGTGGCAAATCATCTAAAAAATAAAGGGAAGAAGGAAGGGCTGGAAGTCCCCTAAGAGTTCTCACACAACTCATATATTAGAGGGATGTGGTGACCACAAGGGCAACAGGCAGAGCTGTGCTGCACAACAGTATGAGGTCCTCAGGGCGCATAGTCGTCAGGGCTCTGCCTCCTGAGGCAAACACATCCTAGCTGTGGACTGCATTCCATGAGTTCTAGAGCTGTTTTGCGGTTCCTCCTGCCTGGCTCCCAACATACCTTAAAGAAAGTAATTCATTAAAGATACAACTACATAAGCACAATTTATGTTTTATATAGATCAACAAAATAAACAAATAATTGGCGAGTAATAAAAAAAAAGAAATGACTTTAAAATTCAAGTTCATAGTGAGGCAGACTAAAGCAAGAAAATAAGATGGTTGGTCCTAAGCCTGACTCAGTAGTTGATATCTATAATCTCAGCATTTAGGAGGTAGAAGCAGAAGATCAAGAGTTAAGCTCATCCCCATCACGGCATAGCAAGTCTGAGGGCTACTTCAGGGAGTGCCTCAAAAAACATTTGGATGGTATATCTTTTTCAGGAATTTTTTGGCAATATAATTGTATAAGCTATTTTCACAAAATTCTAGAAGTAATGCAAGGAATATCAAACCACAAATCACACAGGTATCTAGGGAGGATTCCTGTGTGATTTGAGGATGCCCTGTCTTGCCTCTCAGTCCCACATGGCTGGCCTAAAAGTCATCTCATAGACATCAAATCAGCATTCAAGGTTTGTGCCATAGTCCTAATGGCCAAATTGGCAATAACTGGTGTGAGTAAATGCTGTTTCCCGGGCTTGTTTTAGAAGGCTATGAGCTACATCACAAATATATTTCTTCGTTTGGTAATGTTAACCCCATAACAGCAGTGTCACAGTATTTTTCAGCACCTAAAGAGTTAACATTTGATTGTTGAGAACTGTCTTGGTGGCAAAGACAAGCCAGTAAGACGTTAGTGTGTGTGTGTGTGTATATGTGTGTGTGTGTGTGTTTAAGAAAACGGTAGATGATTGGCAGGGTTAGGGTATCCTGTCTTATAGTTATACCTATTTTTATTGAAGTGTTGCTTTTATTCCCTATGGCTTGATAACGCAGTATCTTAACTGATAGTCTACATCTCTCGGATTTTAAAAAGAGCCAGGAATTCTATCAGCCATAATTAGACTGGAAGTTTGCCCCTTTAAAGACAGATATTAAAGGGCTGGCACTATGGCTCAGCAGGTAAAGGTGGTTACAGCCAGGTTTGATGACCTAAGTTAGGTCCCCTGTGCCCTCGGGGTTGCAGAAGTAGAGAAATGAATCCCACAAGTTGTCCTCTGACATCCACATGCAGCATGCACACACATGTAAGTAAAACTAATGAAACACAAATTTAGTTTGGTGCTGCACACGTTCTGCAATGGACCATGCCTGCCTTGTGTGAAAAAAGGAAAAAGGCAGAAAGCCACTAACCAGTCCGTCTTTGCGTTTGAAGCGTTTCTTTCAGGGAGATCGTGGTGAGCTTGCTCTCTCACCAAGTACTGCTCCAGAACCTGTATGATGTCCTGCTGGAAGAGTTTGTGAAGGGCCCCTCTCCAGGAGAGGAGAAGACCGTCCAAGTGCCAGACACCAAGCTGGCCGGCTTCCTCAGATACATCTCCATGCAGAACCTGGCCGTGATATTTGACCTGCTGCTGGACTCCTACAGGACTGCCCGGGAATTTGACACGAGCCCAGGGCTGAAGTGCCTGCTGAAGAAAGTGTCTGGCATAGGAGGAGCAGCCAACCTCTACCGCCAGTCCGCCATGAGCTTTAACATTTACTTTCATGCCCTGGTTTGCGCTGTCCTCACAAACCAAGAAACCATCACAGCTGAGCAAGTGAAGAAGGTCCTTTTCGACGAGGAGGAGAGAAGCTCGGATTCCTCCCAGCAGTGCTCATCTGAGGATGAAGACATCTTTGAGGAGACGGCGCAGGTGAGCCCCCCAAGAGGCAAGGAGAAAAGGCAATGGAGGGCACGCCTACCTTCACTTAGCGTGCAGCCAGTGAGCAACGCAGACTGGGTGTGGCTGGTCAAGAGGCTGCACAAGCTGTGCATGGAGCTGTGCAACCAGTACATCCAGATGCACCTGGACCTAGAGAGCAGCTTGGAGGAGCCACCTGCCTTCAAGGGTGACCCGTTCTTCATCCTCCCCTCCTTCCAGTCGGAATCGTCCACTCCATCTACTGGTGGCTTCTCCGGGAAAAACACACCCTCCGAAGATGACCGCAGGGAGCACCTAAGTGAGCCTCTGAGCCTGAGGGTGGGCAGCGGGGACATGCTGATGCTGCCACCCAGCCCCAAGACAGAGAAGAAAGATCCTGGCCGCAAGAAAGAGTGGTGGGAAAGTGCAGGGAACAAGATTTGCACCATGGCCGCTGACAAGACCATCTCAAAGCTGATGACTGAGTACAAGAGGAGGAGGCAGCCGCATAACCTGCCCCCCTTCCCCAAGGAAGTCAAAATGGACAAGAAAGGGGAGGCCCTGGGTCCCCCGGGTCCTGATTCCCCGCTGCTTCAGCGGCCACAGCATCTCATAGACCAAGGGCAGATGCGCCATTCTATCAGCGCAGGCCCAGAGCTGCTGAGGCAAGAAAGGAGACCCCGCTCAGGCTCCACCGGAAGCTCCTTAAGTGTCTCAGTACGAGATGCAGAGGCACAAATCCAGGTGAGTTCCTACTATCTGTTTTCTGGGTTGTAGTTACCAGAAAATGTCCTCCTTGCAGAGTCTGCATACCCAAAAGATATGATGGAAACCAAGGACAGATGCTGAGGATGTAGCTCAGGTGGCTGAGTGGCATTCCTGGTTTAGATTAAAATAAAATTTTAAAGTATCCAGTAACTGTGAGATAGATGTTTATGCTTTAGCAGATAAGTTTCTTGGTGAATGCTGAAATCTTAATTGCTTTTTCATGTGTTGGAGTTTTAATGATTTTAAATCTTCTCCCAAATTAATGTAGAATTATCCCAAGTAATCCAGATGTTTTTGCAGAGAGCTGGTTAAATTATCAAATGCTCTGCAGACGTTTTTCATGCTAGAGGATTCTCTGCCCATCCTCCATTATGTGAAGTAAAAACTAGTTTATTATTAAAGGTCTTTAAATTTTTTAGAACTAAATCCTGAGCAAACCATTTACAGATTTCCAAAGCTTAACAGCAATGCCATGCAAAGGCATGAGATAGCCAGTAACTCTCTTACATCCTTTCTCATAGGCATGGACCAACATGGTGCTAACAGTCCTCAATCAGATTCAGATCCTTCCAGACCAGACCTTCACTGCTCTCCAACCAGCAGTGTTCCCATGCATCAGCCAGCTGACCTGTCATGTGACTGACATCAGAGTCCGTCAAGCTGTGAGGGAATGGCTGGGAAGAGTTGGCCGTGTCTATGATATCATCATTTAGAGGAGTCAAATCCTGAGGGAATACTTATGGTCATCCAGCCTGTCCATCTAGCTGATTGCATTTTCTCTACCCACCATCCCAGTCCAACTAGGTCTCTGAGAAACTAGTTCTTTGAGACCTAGTAACAAAACTTTTCCAATCTCTCCCTAATTAATCAGCCTTGGGATAGTCTGTATGCCAAAGCAGTATCCAAGTGTCACAGTGATCTCTGGCCTTGCATATTATTACAGAAGAGTCTTCATTCCTTCATACATTTTGAAATCTAAAGTTAACTTCCGAGTGCATTTGCTTGCAGTATTATAACCAAATAAGTTTGTTTTCAACAACTTTCTTTTGGAAGCTCAAGGCTGATCCATTTCATCCATCATTTTCAAAATCAATGTAAGTCCTAAGAAAACATTTGCTGGTTAGGGAAGCTCTGATATACATTCATATATCTATCACCAGACACAATTAATCAGAAGAATTTTTATATTCTGATTATAGGTTGGGAAGGAAGCTGCAAAAAACTTTTTCAATGTTCTAATCAAGAAAGAAATGACTTCTAAAATAGATTCAGGAACATTTCAACATTATTATTAAGCTTTTTAGATTTTCATGTTAATATTCACAAATTCCCCAGGTAAGGTACTGTTGTGCCTTTATGTGTCTGTTTTTAAAGGAAGGAAATTCTTTCCTGGCATGATTTTAAAGTCTGTGACTTGACAGAACTTAACACGAAGCACCCAGTGGTGCACACTGTCACAAAACTCGACACTGACTACCCGTGAGTCTTTGCTTCTGTTTCCAAGACAGACAAAGTAAAGAAAGAAAAATGGTGCCTTAGTCTTTGTTGCACAGATATTTCTTTGTTGCACAGATATGCCCTACAATTATTTGAACAATAAGGTATGACACCAAGTTTTAAGAAAGATTAAGATACATATTATATCAGTATTCTTTGGAGGAAAGCAATTCAGAGTCCTCCATTTGGTGAGCAAACTTCTCAGGGGAGGGGCAAGAAGTATGGGATGGGGAGACAGCTGGAAGGGGTGGGCTAGGGGACTGTGATAGAATCATTGTAAATCTTCAACTATGATATAATTGTGAAATGATGGTGTCAGTTATACATACTATAGACTGAATGGGAAGGGACACAATGAATTTAGAAAACTATTTTTTTTATATATAAAATACTTCTCTCTGGCAGATTTACTCTCTTTTAACTCATTTAGACCAGTATTTTAATTGGAAATTTCTTTTTCTAAGTATTATTTAGAAAATGAATTGAACTATAGAACCATATCTATTGGAGATTAGGAATTGAGCCTGTACATTCTTAGGAACCATTGAGCTCCCACAGAGCCCTTACCACAATATATTTTATATTCCTTACATTATAACAGTGACTAAAGCTTTTAAGACAAGCCTACTTACATGCTATAGTGTAAGATTAGTTACTGAGGCATATATGACATTTAACCAGTGCCTAAAAATGTATTCATACGTCATCCTCTAAAAATGAAACTTCCCCTCTTCCGTATTAAAGGAGTTAATAGGGGTTGAACTTTATCCAGTGATAATATTCCTAAATGTTGCCCCCCCCCCCCCATGAGAACTACATAAATATCTACAAGGTCAAAGCAAAGTTCTTTGGCTTGTTTGGAAGGTCAAAAAAAAAAATCCCAGTTATTCAGCATCCCACCTAAGCAGATCACAGAACCTACAAGACATTTTCCTAGTCCCACAAAGCAATCTCTGCCTTCAGAGACAGTGATTTAATTTGAGTGATAATTGACGCTTAAAACCTGATCTAAATATGTTTTGGTTTCTCTGTCTTTTAGTATTGGGAATCAAACCAGGGCTCATGCAAGCCACACCGATGTTCTTCATTACTGAGCTGTATCCCTATCTCTTAACTTTTGAATACAAAATGAATTATTTTACCTACAATGCTAGATTTTATATACCTGGTAAGTGTAGTTTAGAGTTAAAAATTTTGCTTTGTTTTGTTTTACTCAACAAAAGCAGTATACCCTAATTGTTTTTGTTTGTAGATTCTTTGGGGGATCTGTTCTTGGTCAGCCAGGGAGCACCACAGCTTACTAGAAAGAGATCTTCTTCAGTGAACCATATCACAGAGTTACAGCATGTCACAAAATGTGACCTTTCATGAAGTACAAATATCCCAGAAGTATGTTAGTTATTTGTTCTGAAATAAGAACCCATTTTCCCACAGACTGACTACAGAAGCAGACAAGACTAGTTTGTGAAAGTGTTCTCTAACATCCTGATAGTGGAGTTTGAGAATTAAAAAGATAAGATGTACCTAGCTTTTTACCTGCGATGTTGTAAATATTGCCATATCCTCTCATCAGTCCTTCGTGAGTCCATTCCAAGTCCCACATGGTTCTTAGACCACCTCCAAAGCCCTCTGCACTCCAGAAGACTTCAGCATCCTTCACAGTGTAATGAAAGAGAAGCATTTGTAGTTTCAAATGGAATATTGCTCAGTGCCAAGTAATGGCCAGTGAGTAGGACTTCAGTTCAATTGTTCTGCATGTAGAAGGAAAGACAGGTAATTAGGAGCTTGGATGGACAAAGGCCCCTTCATTCACTTACCAGTCAGTTCCTTTCAGTTTCTAGTCCCTGCCTTTCTTTCTTTACCCCTGACTTCTTTCACTCCTTCAGTCTCTGAGTGGGCCCCATGTTTTTTCCCTATACACTTAGGCTGAAGATCACAGTCAAAGTGGGCTTTTGAGCTTTAAAACAGTCATTAGGCCTGCATGTACAGAGGTAAGCAGAACATGATTTTACATGTTGCTTTTAGTCGCTTGTATTTACCACCAATAATGTATTTCTTGAAGTTGAGATATTTTTCTTCTTTTCTGCATCAAGAAACAATCAACTTAGCACCACATAAATCAGGCATGATACTGCATAGGAATCATCCCCTCATGGTGCACACCCATAATCCTGGTATTCAGGAGATAAAAGCAGGATGGTAGAAATTCAAAGGCATCCTCAGCTACACAGGAAATCTGAAGCCAGCCTGGGCTACATGAAAGCCTGTAAAGCAAGATATCAGGTTTACTGGTGAAAGGTTCATAAATTGTTCACAGAGCTTATCTTAGCTCCTGCAGCTCTCAGCCAGATTTTAAAGATATTTAAGACTTGTTTTCTTCCCTTTGTTCTAAAATTAGAACACATTTTAACATTTTAGGTTATTTACTAACTAACCACAAGGACCTGGGAAAATGTTAACAGACATTACAGCTCATATAAAAATATTTTAAATCAAGCCAGACACATACCCATAATCCCAGCAGAGGAAAGGATACGGAAACAAGAGGATTGTAGTGAGTTTAAGGCCAATTTGAGTGAGTTCCAGGACAGCATGGGCTACAGTGTAAAACCCTGTGTCAAAACACAAATGTTAATTTCCAAAGTACTTTTAACTTAAAGTTCCTGGTATGACGATCAACACAGGCTTCTTGTTAAAAAAAAAATACTTCTGCAGTCAATGGAGAGTGTCCAATAGCCTTAACTACAGGAAGGTAACACAGTAACTCAGTGAAGATTCATATTCTCCCCAAATAGAGAATGGAACTGCTGAGATAGGAATGGTTCCTTTTTAAATAGGAAATCTATGGGTGGAGGGATGGCTCAGGGTTGTTAAGAGCACTTTCTGCTCTTACAGAAGGCTCAGGTTTGGTTCTCAGTACTCACATGATGGTTCATAACTATCTCTAATTCCAGTGTCAAGGAATATGATGACTTCTTCTGATCTTGGAGGGCACTAGGCATACACATGGTATGCAGACATACAAGGAAATACTCATAAACATAAAGTAAAAATAGTTGCTTAAAGAATTAAAATCTGTTATTAGTCCCACCAACTAAACAGAGTGAAGACTTTTGTTTAAAGCTGGTAACAGCAGGAAAGAAATGCCACTGGGTGCCACTGAACGGGGGCCTTCTTATAGTAACTTTAGGAAACCTTCTAGTTAAGAACCTTTTTCTAGTTAAGATAAGTTCACAGACCCAAGATAACAAATAAAAGGCAAAGTTATTTTCAGAGAAATGTCTATGAGTCGAAAGACCACATGCTTCCACAGATATCTGAGATGTCATTGCTGAGCAAGCTCTGCAGCATTAGAGAACAGGAAAATTGCAAGACCTTTGTTGGATGGTTAAAATGAAAATATGTAGTTGGTAGATCCATCTGGAGTATTATATGTATTTTTATGATAAGACTCAAAAGTAATGCCTTTATAATAGAAACATAAAGGATATCAACATCTAAGCCTTAATTCTAAAGGAAACATTTAGTGTTACATTAAAAAAATCTAGTAACATTAGAGAGAAACAATGGTACTGCCTTGCCTGGCTGACTGTACGAGCATAGAAATAAGGCAGCCCGCATGTGCAGGGGCATATATAATTTGTGAACTTTTTCACATATCATTTAATCAACAAAGTGTCCAGTAGCCTATGGAGCCCCTTTGCCAACTTCTCTGACAATATATACAAATCCTCTGAAAAGGAAAGAATTTGTCCAAGATGGACCTAAGTTTCAGGTAGAACAGTATCTGTAGGATCATGTACCACACCCCAACATTTCTATTTGTTCCATAGGTGAGGAAAGATGCAGAGACTTCAGAGATCTGCAGTAACATAAGGACACAAACATGTTTGGGAACCACTTAGTGGCAACCAAAAAGATTTAGCATGACCCTACAGTGGTAAAAACATCTTTAAGAATTTTTATTAAAACTATGAGCTTGATATTTGGAATGAATTATAAAATTGGTGGAGTTGGATTTATAATTATGCCCTCTTGGAAAAAAAGTCCTCCTTATTCATAGAACAATCTAGAAAATGTTTGTTTTAAAGAAATGTCCTTGCTCTGGCTCTCTTATAGTGTTTGCAATTGATATAAAAGTAACTAAAAATATCATTAAAATTTTGGAATAGAAACACCGTTTAAATGTTCAAAATATAAACAGATTACTTTAGGAAAAACAGACAAAAAGAAAAAATATCATACATATCCAAGCTTGTTCATAAGAAACTAAGCTGGGAACAATGCTTAGTTTCCTTATAAACATGGCAGTACAAAACCACTATGACATCAGTAGCACCATACAAAACTGTTAATTGATCTTTACATCATCACACAGAGAAGAAGGGACTGGCTGGCCTCAGCAGTCAAGGTCCTATCCAGTTGAGGTCCTTCAAATCTCAGTAACTGTTTGTTATTGTGAGTTCCTGTCCTGGTGGTTGAGTCAATGGTATTTTCTTTTGTCTGAAGAACAGTGCTTCTCAAACTTTAGCATGCATCTGAATTCACCTAAAGCTTTTCAATCACAGATGCCCAATTTCCGATTCTGTACATTTGGCAATTTGCCTTTCTGGCAAGCTCCCAGATGAAGCCACTTCTGCTGATCTGGGAACTAGAGGCTAGAAATCAGTTACTTTCAGGTCAGCCTGACATATCAAGCACTGACCTGAACTGACCCATTGGCGGACAGATTGGGGTGAGATTACTTACAACATTCCAGTTCACCTTTCCCAGTTTTATTATACCAACCATTGGCTCTTACACCCTAGAAGACAATGAATGTATATGTTCTATGGAACAGTGAGATAAATCTAAGCTTCTCATCTTTGTATTTATAAACATTAATTCTACAAATTATTGTTTGTATCCTACTGACCCTTTGATTTGTATGTAAGGTGGTTTAAATTCATGTGGTATTTGCATCCCTTTCTATATAATTTTAATGAGATGTTTCTGTGTATGGCTCCATTACAGCCTGGCTCCTGGCTTACAGAGATTTTTGAGTAGTTGTGTGCTTTCTAGTTACATCATGTCTTGGATTGGTCATTAACATATCAGCATTTCAAAATGCTATGATGCTTTTTATGGTACTTTTGTCTTTCACTTAACTGTGTGATGTAAATTAGTATTTTAGTTTCATGTTTATCTATAAAGTGTCTATTAAATGGCTTTGTGGAAATTTTCAAAATGAAATAATTCCGTTTGAGCAGTAGGTATGCCTGTCTTGACTTTCAGTAAATATTGTGTTTATAAAGATATCTGCACAATGTAAACTAACTCTCATTCCACGTGATGGGACATATAGGAAAGTCAATCTATGATCTAGTAAAATTAACCCAAATACAGATGAGGCCTTAGTTTATGTTTTAACTCTTTGCTCAGTTAATTAGCCTTAGAAATTAATTTTTGATTGAAACATAAGGACCTTTTAACAGGAAGAGGAGAGATTGATAATCCATGTTTTTTTGTTAAATTCAACACACAAATAAAAGAAAAATCTATTCATGGAATTCCAGCTACTTAGGAGGCTGAGGCAGGAGGATCATAAGTTCAAGACTCGCCTGGACAACATAGTGAGATTCTGGCTCAAAAATAAATGAGTGAATAAATAGACATGAATGAAAAAAGTAGAGCACACAAGGAATGATTTAGGATAAAAATAATTAAGTATTCTAAATATTTATAAATTATATTAATTTATATTATTCTTACTGACCCAATAAAGTTTAAATACTTTTGTTTAACAGATATTTTGACATAGTTTAGATTAGACTGTTATTTGAAGAGAAAGCAATCATTCTAGGTGCTTGAATTAGTGAAAGCATTATCAACAGAGTGTTAATGATGTTAAGGATTCAAGTCTTTTACTTTGTGGTTAAAAATAATTGGGGATAGTTCCTTTTCATTTCCCATAACAATTTAAAAATTATGCATGTAGTTCCTTTAATTCTGATTTCAATTACATTTTAAAACTCAAGCTCTGCAAATAATTTATTTCCAAATTGTTTCATCAATTGTTGCCAAAAAAAAAGGAGGAGGGAGGACCTGAGCCAATCTACATTTTGTCTTAGACCTAAGGAGGTTTAAGCCCTTGATACTCACATCTACCAGTGACTGTCCACACCCACCTCAGGCCTTTGTTCACCCTCTGCTGCTGTTTCCTCTGTAGTTCTTTCCTCTGGTCCATTTTGAAATCAATATGATAGCAGTCAGTTTCTTTTTATGTACCTACTTTAGTCAAAGATGACTGTTTTGGCCATTTGGGTTTCTCTTCTATTGAGACCCTGTGGTTAGAATATTCATTGTAGCCTGATAGGGTAGGAGGAAGTACCTATAGGGAAAGGTTACTTTTTATTCTTGGGTTTTTTGTGGGAGTGGGGGAATGTTGGGAGCTAAAACTCAATGTTTATTCCCCTAACCATGCCAAAAGACTTCTATTTTGCAATGATTTTCTAAGAGGAATAAACAAACAAATTAAGTTTTAGACAGTTCCCCTACTCTCATTCCCATTTGATATAAAGCCAATAGCTAGAATTTTATCCATTCTTATATTATACCAAAGAATGAATTTATTTTCATTAAAAATATAAATGAATGAAGTATAGTCATAATGATTGAGTAGATTTACCATTTTACCTATAAGATGGAAAATTCATCCTTGCAACCAATTCACCAGGAGCCTTGAATGATTTTGTTTACTCCAAAAGCCTTGTCAAGGAACTATCATTTTCTTTTGACTTATTATTTACCTACATTTACAAAGTTCTGAAAACCATTCTCCTTCAGGTGTTGATGTAACTGTTTGATATAATCTGTCAGATTGCCATTTTCTGTGTCTCTGTAAGCAAGCTTGCAAGTGTATTTTGTGTATATTTTATTTGAAGGAAAAACAAATTCTAAAGAGAAAATATTTTAAAAGATATTGTATTTATGTCACTTGTATTGTAGAATAAAGATTCAAATGCATCAAAAATCTGATGTGGGAAGTAATTTTCTTCACTTAATCTATTTATTTGTATAAATAGCATGTATAAATAAAATACTCTGCTCAAAAAAGTAGATCCCTTTTCTAAGACATTTTTTTTAATTCTGAAAAAGTATCTTTTACAGTCAATCTTATCAGAGATATAAGCCCCACTAATCATTCTATCTAGAAGAGAAACTTGCAAAATCATATACCACTATATTTGTAGGTATCAGAGGAATACTGGAGTGAAATCATGAATGTCGATAGCACACTTTAATTTTTTTCATAATAGATATCAACACATTTTCATAAGTTATAAGAATAGGATATCAAATTCTCATAGTATAATTTGTTGATGTTAAAGGACTGTTATTACCTTTATTCATACACAAAACTCATTATTATTAGTAGTAGTGGTAGTAGTAGCTGTGTTCATTGAAAAGAAAAACGTAGCCACTTCTCACTATCTTAAACCAAACTGTGTTTAAGATTGTTTAAAGCCGCCATAAAAGGATAAGCATAGGAATCACCGGGGTATCAGCATAGATAACAGGTAAGAAAGACAAAAAGACATACAAAATGCTACGAAAATAGAGCATGTGTTTATGGAACCTTCAGTTGTTCTAGTATACCCTGTGCATCACTATGACTTGTGTCATCACCAGTACCACGAAAATTAGCCTCTTTTATCAAAGATTAATTGAAACTGAATACTTATATTCTTTGCATAACCATATCACAAACAGAAGGATGATAAATAAAGACAGTTCTACTGTGAAGAGCAGAAATGGTCTTGGGCCAGGCAGTGGTGGCACACACCTTTGATCCGGCATTTGGGAGGCAGAGGCAGGCGGATTTCTGTGAGTTTCAAGGCCAGCCTGGCCTACAGAGTGAGTTCAGGACATCTGTTATACAGATAAACCATGTCTCTAACCCCCCCTCCCCAAAAAAAGGAAGGAAGGAAGGAAGGAAGGAAGGAAGGAAGGAAGGAAGGAAGGAAGGAAGGAAGGAAGGAAGGAGAAAGAAAAAGGAAGAAAAAAGAAAGGGTCTGGACAATACTTGGCTACTTCAAGTACAAGTGGCCTGTCTTCCCTACCTCAAAAGGTGTTTTTGAAAAATGAAGAGAGAGATAGGAAGACTTGGAGGGAACAGGAGCTCCACAAGGAGAGCAACAGATCAAAAAATTCTGGGCACAGGAGACTTTTCTGAGACTGATATTCCAACCAAGGAGCATGCATGGAGATAACCTAGAACCCCTAAAACCATTGAACAGATGTAGCCCATAGTAGCTCAGTCTCCAAGTGGGTTTCCTGGTAAAGGGAACAGGAACTGTCTCTGACAGGAACTCAGTGGCAGTGGCTGACTCTCTGATTACCTCCCCATGATGGGGTAGCAGCTTTACCAGGCCACAGAGGAAGGCAATGCAACCAGTCCTGATGAGACCTGACAGGCTAGGGTCTGAGGGAAAGGGAGGAGGACCTCCCCTATCAGTGGACTTGGAGAGGCTCATGGGAGGAGATGAGGGAGGGAGAGTGGGATTGAGAGGGGCTGAGGAAGAGCACTACAGTGGGGATACAAAGTGAATAAACTGTAATTTATAAAAATATAAATAAATTTTTAACAAGTATAAGAAAATGAACACTTAATGGTAGTGTTCTGTACCTGCTAGTGCCTAGTAAACACTGTACTTTTTATAGGACAATGATGAGTTTATAAATAGCATCAGTGTTTTATGGGTTGTTTTACATTTGAAATGTATGCACATATTATATCCTTGGAATTCATACCTATCATAGTTAATCTTCAATGTGATTGGAGTTAGATTCAACATGGGAAAACATTTGTCTATGTGTGTGGGTGAAGGTTTCAAGAAAGGTTTGACTGTTTATTTTGGCTCATAGTTTAAGGAGATATCATCCATCATGGAGGGAAAACAGTGTCAATAGGAGCAGGAGAGGGATGGGCACATTGCATCCACAGTTTGGAAGTACAGAAAGGTAAATACTATTGCTCAGCTCTCTCTGTCTTATTTCTTTAAACTGGATCCCCAGCCTAAAGGATCTGAACACCACCCATTGTCTTCGTTAGTTAAGCCTTGTTCCTATGGTGATTTTAAATTTAACAAGGAAAATAGCCACTACATCACCCATGATTATGCCCAAGACAGAAAGCTTAACATTCTCCTCTCATCTGTAAAGCAGAACTCTCCAATAAAACATTTTGCAGACAAATTCAAATAGTAAATCCTCCACTTGTTGGTATCCAGCAATGAATACACTGTGTGCAAAAATCTAGATGCATTTTTTAAAGCAGAGACTTAATATGCTTTAAACAGTTTTCTTATGATCAAAGATTGTGTTATAATATAGCTCTCATAAGTATTTCACGAGTGATTAGAAAATTCACTTTCCCATGTAGTTTTAAAGTAGATTCATGAGCAAGTGAAAATAAAACTGAAGTTTGGTGCAATCCCGTGGCTTTTCCATATTGACCGGCATCCCTGCCATCTCAAGCCTTTGAAAGCCTCTTGTTTCCCCCCTGCCCCCCGTTTGTTTACTGATAGAGTCCTTGTTATAGCATCCAGTTATTTGTGTCCCAAGTCTGGCCTTGGAACTTAATCCTGTTGTGCAAAATGTTTTGTTGTCAGAAAAATGAACTCTCCAGTTTATTGATCTCATTCAAACTCAAAAGGTTGTAATAGCATAGTTAAATCCCAGCATTCATCACAAGATTCTAAATCCTTTTTAAGTACTGGGAATGGAAAGTCTCTACTGCAACATGAAAGGATCAAATGTCCAACAGTTCAGAGCTGAGAACTTGAGTGCCAAGCTTGATTCACTTTAATAGGGCTTCCTGGTCTTCTTTCTATCAGCATGGCATTTACTACCCTGAACTGTTATAACTCCAACAAATCATGCAAGGAATTGAAGTGGCCCTCTATAACAGAGAATAGATTAACTGTGAAGAAAATGAATTAGATATCAAATGTGAAAGAAAAGGTTTCTCCCAACTCAACTTGAAAACATGAGAATTTAGGCTAACTTGCAAATTATAGAAGAAAGATATTATTGGCTACAGAGTAGCTTAAAGTTAGTGTCTCAAGGTTTGCGTGAAGCTACTCCTCCCAGAGCCATCAAGCCAGGGAATACTTGTCCTTTTCTAAAGTAACAATGAGTTATAAAATAATACTCTCATGAAGCTTCAGCAAGGATTCTTCTCAATCAGAAGGGATATATTTTAAAAATACCTCACATCAAACCTATTTAGAAATTCTTCTTGTAAAACCAAATAGAGCGTCACTAATGTCTCAACCCCTTTGGGGGTGAGGGTCAAAAGACCCTTTCACAGGGGTTGCATATCAAATATCCTGCATATCAGATGTTTGTTTTATGACTAATAACAAGTAGTAAAATTATAGTTATGGAATAGAAACAAAATAATTTTATGTTTGTGGTCACCACAACATGAGAAACTATATTAAAGCAGCATTAGGAAGGTTGAGAACTAACCTAATCTAGGCATAACCAAAAACAAACAAACAAACAAACACAACCTTTGAGCAGCAAAGTTTAGATCCCTACCCACTAGGCATCATCCTATTTGGGAAATACAGCCATGTTGGTTTACCCCAGGCTTCAGCCTCCATTGTGCTAAGCCTCCATCAATGACACTTTTCATCTACTCTCTGCCAGAGGCCCATTTCCTCTTTTTACTTGGCTAATCAGATAAAGACACTTCCAGTTCCATGTGAATTACAGTCATATACTGCCTCAGAACATCAGGGTGTTTTGCTCTATGATCTTCCTATGGATTATGACAGATTTATGCCAGGTTATAGTGTCAGGCTCCATCAATGCCAAAGCTCATCTCTACTTACAAACTTCTCCCACCCCAGCTGAACTACCCAGATGGTCTCAGATGTTACTGTTCCTAAAAATGAACAGTCTTTGATCATTAAATTTGTTGGTTTCCAGATGCTTGTCTCCATTGTTTAAATAAAAAAGCTCAGTTGTTCTGTGTCAGGATATACACCGTAAGTACAAATTGAAAAATCATCCAAGTTGATAATATTGGCTTCAAATTAGAGAAGTTTTCAAAAAGTAAAAAGAGAACAAACAATGTTTAGAGAAGGAATGGATAAAATTTAAATACATTAGTTTTCTACCCAGGTCAGCTCCTCATAGTGAATATAAGTCAGCGCTTTAGATATCTGTGATTGATAACAATTATGCTAATGTCTATCCTAAAATGTTTACCAATATTGACAATGGTTTTTACAAAAACTGATGTATAAATTGTCAACCTGATTTAGCACTACAAATTAACCAAGTGAATAAGAAATAAATCTGGGTAAATTATATTCATAACATTAGTAATAGACTATCCAAGGTTGCATGAGGATCACAAGTTGAAGGCCAGCTTGAACTATGTGGCAAAACTTCATCTTTCAAAAATAAATTTGATCACCTCCAGCTAAGGGGGAGCAGCCTCACCAATCCACAGAGGAAGAAAAAGAAGCCAGTCCTGATGAGACCTGATAGACTATGGTCAGATGGAAGGGGAGGAGGACCTTCCCTATCATTGGACTGGGGGGGGGGGTGGGACTGGGGAATGGATTGGGGAGGGGCTACAGCTGGGATAAAAAGTGAACAAACTGTAACTAATAAAAAAATGAAAAAAAGAAAAAAGAAAACAGTCAAAGTTCAAGCTACTGAAAGCAATTGTTTCCCTAAGTGAGGCTGAGAGGTCCAGTCTTTCAGAAGCAACAAAAGTCTCTATTTCAAGTTTAATCAGCCTTAAACAGAGCCTTGGACTGAATGCTGAAAGGAACCCCCAAATCTATATTCTCCCTACCTCAATACTCAGACCAATTTATTTTATTATACCCTTCTATTCTCAACAGTCTTCAAGGTAAGTTTTGACACCTTCTAGGTCACCTTTGACAGGTGGAAAGAGTAAAGGTTCCATTTTTATAATTTCTATCCTGGGGATATGTACACACTGTGTACCAGTCTTCCTAAGGTCCTAACAACATGATGAGGGACAAGTCTATGAAAGTGCAGACCTGTGGAGGCCCTGGGCTCGCTGCTTCAGTCTCTGTAAGTCCTAACATACATTGCTTAATTGATTCAGAGGGCCTGTAATCCTGGTATCCTCTAACCCTCTGGCTCTAAATCTTTTCTCCTCCTCTTCTCAGGGATTCCTTGAGCTCTGAAGAGAAAGAATTTATTGAGACCTCCCATTTAGACTCTCTTGACCTACATAATGTAGGTCAAGACATGCATATACTTTAATTTCTTTTGTTAGCATTCCTTCGGGCAAATAAAATAATAAGTGCTTCTTGAAAAAAACGATATATAGCTTACTACCAAATGATACTACCTAGGGGCTTTTGGAAGTTACTAGTCAGACTTTTGACACTATTTTTCATAATACCCAAATGTCTTCCAATAAGCTCTCCTGATGCAGTGTTAGTGAATACTTTGAATGTCTAGGGACATGCTCCTCCTCCAGCATCACCAACTATAAAATAAAACGTAAATAGAGTAGTTTTCCAGAGCCCAGTTGTATTCTGATTCTCTTGCCATTTCTCACAATGTACCAAAGGTTTTAAATGTATTTCCTGCCACTAATTACAACATTGCTCTTCTCCTGACATTAGTTTTTATTTCCTTTTACCGTATTGACCGATCATGTATCCCCATTTCCCTTTAACGTTTTTTAAAAAGATGTATTGTCTGTACAGGTGAGTACCTGTATGTATGGATATGCACTGTGTGTGTGTTCCACCTACCTACATGGCCAGAAGAGAACATCTGATCTTCTCTGGAGCTACAGACAATTGAGTATTGGATTGTGGGTAGGAGAAACTGAGCCCTGGGTCCTTTGTAAGATCAGGAAGTGCACTTAACCAATGACCCATCACTCAATTCTGCTTTTAATACCTTTTAGGAGTACCTTTATGACAGGTATTTACTTGATGGTTCACCACAATATACCTATGTTCTATGAATAAATCCACTCAAATGTCCGACATTCATGTCTAAATGTCCATGTTCGGTATTACTTCATGGTAAATTGAGTATCTTATTTTTGCCAGAAGCACTCATTACTCTTCTGCCTGAGTGAATTCTAATAAAGTCATTAGCCTGAATGTTAGGCAATGCTACTCTGTTCTTTAGTTTTCTATCTTAAAATAAGTTTGGATGCTCTAAACACCACATAAAGCAGCTTTGAAGCAGTTTTTAAAAATCCAATTTTCTATCTACTGCCCTACTCCCAGGCAATTTTAATTAGCTCACTGCATTACTATGAAGCAACAACAGATAAAAAAAGTTGCACTAATGTTGATTTCAGCCATCTCAGAATAGACACCAGAGCTGAAAGCACCATTGACGTCTTCCCTAGTGTGAAAATTTAAATAAACTGTCTCTGGGTTACAGTTGAAAGAGATCCGTGAGCACAATAGAGCCTTTTTTTCCCTATTATTATTGATTGAGTATAAAATGAATGCAGACTCGGGGCTGAGGTAAAGTTACAACATATCTCATGATTCACTTTAACAGTTACTCCATGTTTGTCATGTTCTGTGCAAGATTCGATTCAAAACCTTATGCTAGAGCCCAGTGCTAGAGTTCTGTTGAGGTTCTGATTTAGACTCCAAAATCAAGGATGTGAAATTCACCACAATAATAGAACATTAAATAAATACCTATCTTTCATTAGAGATATTGGTAATCATTTTGCCTTTTCATTATAATATAACATGGCAAGAGAACCAAACCATAGAAATGTGTGCTACATAAAAGGAAACCTGGACACTTAAAAAGCCATGGGAGGAGAAAAGGGAGAGAGAGCGAGATTGGGAGGGGACGAGAGAGCGGACTACAGCTGGGATACAAAGTGAATAAATTATAATAATAACAATGAAGCCTACTAGGTCTGTCAATTTTTAAGAGGCAGCTGGTATGTAATTCACAAAGCAAAGGAAGATGCCACGGAGAACAGTATCAGATTCCACATTAGGGTTACACTTCCAGTGCCCAGATGCTCAGAAATTGGTTATTGTATACTTCTCACCCATCATGTGGCATTTTGTCATGGTCACCTAAGCAAACTAATGAATCCATACAGCAAATCTGTGTAAGCAATGGAACAGATTCTGAGGATATCTAGAAAGATGTCCAAGTGTTTCAACAATATTTGACAATCATTTCTGAATGGAAACACCTCTCCTTTAATTAGGTTCATTTGCCATGTGACTATCTCTCTACGGATCCTTTGCTATCCTTTAATATTTCCTTTCCATCTGTCAATACCATGCCAGCCTTATTATTCCATAATTACAATGATTTATCACTTATGAATCCACCAACACTGTTCTTCACATTGATTTTCACCCTGGATAGTCTTCTTCTTTGCCTCTCCATTCAATTTAGGATCAACAGCATATATGAAGTGTCCCTAGTATTTTAACTGGAAATATTTCGTTCATACCTAACAATCTTGTTGGATTCAGAAATACGGAGTTCTGCTGTAACAAATATACTTGAGTTAGTTACTCATCTCATTCTTACCTTTTTAAAGCATTGACGACCAGTTGCTTTAAATTGAAGTCCAGTGTTGACTTCAAGTCAAAGCTCCTATCTGGGGACTCAGTCAAGTGTAATACACAGTATGACAGCTGATTATTTAAACATTTACTTCTAGTCAGGCAGGTATGTGTTTGTAAATGATTTTATATTTTCTCTTCAAGTATTTATGAGCACCATATGAAAACAAAATCAATATATAACATATTTTTTGTGAAAAGTTTAAAATATACCATAAACTTTTGAGATGGTGTGTTGT
Source organism: Meriones unguiculatus (assembly GCF_030254825.1). Taxonomy (NCBI): domain Eukaryota; kingdom Metazoa; phylum Chordata; class Mammalia; order Rodentia; family Muridae; genus Meriones; species Meriones unguiculatus. Next base: position 19,571,297 of record NC_083367.1, on the reverse strand, counting down.
ATACTGTCTTGGTGAAAACAGTAATCACTAATCACTTGATGAGATATTACCAGTTTTTTTTAGATAATTTATCAGTTTAATATATTGACCAAAAATTATCTTGATCTTTGTATTCCTCCTTGCGCAAACATTTGTCAGGCTTTTCACGTACCCATTGCACCTCAGTGTCCATGTTTTCCTTTTCGCTCGTTCCTAGAAGCAACTAAACAGAATGTCGTTATTGCTGCTGATCACTTTCATGTGCAGATCATGAACAGATTTTTATCCAACTATCTAACTATTATTTGCTTCTTGAAGAAATGCAGTTTATTGACATAGAGATCCTGGAAATTACCAAGTTGGGAGCATTCTTACTACCATGCTTTTTTCTATGTAGTGTATTACTGTATCTAAGCCAGCATTAGATTTCATGTTCTAAGGCAAGTAACTATGAATGTAATAGCTGTATGAAGCCAAGGATAGGATAATAAAATCTGCTGTTTCGTTCACATAAACTTGTGAGAAATAATGAGTTTTATTTAACAGATTTTGCACTTTTTTATTTCATTAGTTTTAATACACATAGAAGGAAGTATATTCTTTTCAGATTTTTCTTGCTTTACTAGCAGTGTTTCATAAACAATTTAATAGCTCTCTTTCTGTATCACCACAGATCACTTAGAGAGAATATTTAAAAGTCTGTTGTTTTTTAATCATTATTTAAGTAGAATTCTGGAATATTTTGGACACACACACACACACTTTATGTCTATTGCCAATTCATGCAATATTTTAATTTACAGTATAAGTAATTCTTTCCTTAGGGATAATGTATGTACCAATGTTTAGAAGAAAATGTATTGTCATAAATAAAGATTGTACTCAAATATAAAAAAAAAAACGACTACTAAAAACAAGATGAAATAGTTTAACATTAAATAGAAACTAGCTTTTCAAAATCTACATATGGTAACGAATGCTCCTCCCCCACTTTGTACAATGCGGAGAAGTGTCTCCATCTCTGTTGTTTGAGAGTGCTGTAGGCCCTCAATCAGTCTCTGGAAACATAACACTGCTCTCTTGTCACAGATAGAAAATACAGAGATTGACTGAATACAGAGAAATGAATCTTGATACACTTCTGTTGGAAGGACCCTGCTGTCTAAGGTTGCAGTCCTCCCAGGATAGCCATTCTGACCTCAGTGTTATTATTATTACATAATACTCTTTCATTTCTTTCATTTCTCTGAACCATTTTAAATTCTAAAGAAGCACTCAGCCCACAAGCCACATTAAAACTAATTTGGATCATGTGTGGTTTTTAGAAGTAATTTATTTTTGTAGAAATAAAAATATAAACCTTCTGTGCTGAAGACAATATTAAAATTGAAAAAATTTCAACATGGTTGTTGAACTAGCTCTCATTTTTTTTCATATCAAAATGTTCTTAAATTGTCTGAAAACCTCTTTTCATTTTGATAGTCAACAAATCCCAAGAAACTCCTAAGCAGTATTGTTGTTGCTGTAGTCCTTGGTTGCTATAAAAGGCTTGAGATGTATCCTTTTGCTGAAGACGTCATACATTTTGGACACAAGATTCAGAAGATTTGACCTGGATCTTATCTGTAAACCTCCTCCCTGAGTCCTAGCTTTTATAGCACCATAAGGTATAAGTAATCAATAGTTCTGTGCAGCTGAACCACAAAATGAACAATATGGAAATACGTCACTGAGGGTGTAACAGTGGCATCTATTTGGGTACTGCGAAACCTCACCAACTACTGGGGGCTATTGAAGTTATGGGTCTTAGAGAAAACCTATTACTGTATATAATATAGCATAATTCCTGGCTGCATTCTAAATCATTATCCTCATAACCACAGATAACTATAGCGCTCATTACTTGTCAAAGAAGCTTCTCTTTGAAGCAGATAGAGACCATTACAGAAAACCACAACTGCTTAAAATATAGAAAACAACTGATTACGGGATGCCCTGGTCCAGTGGATACAACTACAACACAACTCCTGCTACTTAGCTTATGGAAACATGGAAGAGGGAGAAAGAAATTGTAAGAGAAGGAAGACCAGCAAATCTCTTGTGGGATTTTGTTCTTAGAAATGACAGGAATGTACATCTATAATGTCACAGCCAGAGAACTGTTTAAACATTATATGAACAGAGATAACACTAATAGACATACTAATGTAGAAAAGAAAAATCCGAAGAGGTCCCACCTCTAAACAAAGCAACTAATAACTGCGCAGAAATATAAAATTATTTTTTCCAGAAGACCTCATAATTGGTTATACAATACTCAAATCATATTCAAACAAGCAGCATTAATCCAATTCAGCACATTGATTTTATGTATCTATATATGTGTCTATATGTATAGCAATAATAATCAAAGAAAGAGATCATGAATTTTACAGAGCTGCATTAAGGGGGTAAGTAAATAGGATGAGTTGGAGGGAGGATGGACAAAAATTAAATTATGTAATTATATCTTTTTTTTAATTTTTTTTACGTAATTATATCTTAATTACATTTTTAAAGTCTAATTGTTTAAAAGATGATTACATATTTAAGGTTGTGAGCCTAAATGCTGAGACTCATAGCCAAACTTTGGGCAGAGTGCATGGAATCTTATGAAAGAATGGGGAGATACTGGGAGGGGAGAGGAACTCCACCAGGAGACCAACAGAACCAAAAAAATCTGGGCCCAGCAGTTTTTGCAGAGACTGATACTCCAACCAAGGACTATGCATGGAGAGGATCTAGAACCCCTGCTCAGATGTAGCCCATGGCAGCTCAGTTTCCAAGTGGGTTCCCTAGTAAGAGGAGCAGGGGCTATCTCTGACATGAACTCAGTGGCTGGCTCTTTGATCACCTCCCCCTGGAGGAACAGCCTTGCTTGTTCATAGAGGAGGACAATGCAGCCAGTCCTGATGAGACCTGATAGGCTAGGGTCAGATAGAAGGGGAGGAGGTCTTCCCTTATCCGTGGACTTAGGGGAGGGACATAGGGGAAAAAGAAGGAGGTAGAATGGGATTGGGAGGAAGTGAGGGAGGAGGCTACAGCTAGGATACAAAGTGAATAAATTGTAATAAATAAATAAATATAATTGGTAATACACCAATTACCTTCCAAAAAAAAAAAGAATCAAACATTACAGAAAGAGAGAAAGAAAAGACTACATAAAGTAAGGAATTGTTCCTGTAATTAGGGTTACAGATAACATAGAGGAAACACAGTTATGTATACAACCATGTTGAACATCATACTTGTCATGAGAAAAATGTCAATTTTATATGAAATTCAAGTATAAGTGATCTCCTATCACTCATCCTATAGTCTAGTAACTTCAGCACAATGAACTTGCTTAAAACTTGTTAAAAGCATTAGAAGGGCCTCACTGGCTTCACACAGGAAAGCTTTTGATGAATGTCTATAATGAATGGAAAGCTTTCAAACAGCAGTTGATCAAAATTTACCTGTCTAGTAGCAAATTGGGAACTGCCAACAAAGCATAAGATTCTGAAGAAATAAAATAGTGGATGTAAGCAGATCTGCTACAACTTGGGGATAATTTTTAATGAAGTTTCATTTTTAAATTGGAGATGTATATTCTCAGAGCAATGGAATGAAGGTGAGAGGATCCGTAATTAAAATAAAAAAACATTTTAGAAAACATTCAAAATAATTACAGAGACAGCTCACATGATGAGTTTTGACTCACAAATATGCTTCATCAAGAAAAATGATCCCTGTAAACGGAAAAATCAGTAATTGCCTAAATATTTAAGTTCAAATATTTGTATACTTTAGTAAAAGATTTAAATTGAGAGTATCCTCCATGTGGTTAAATTGATTTCGAACTTATCAGAAAGTGAACACCTGAGATAAAAGAAGAGAATATATTTTTTCAAAGATATAGTGATGCACAGTACCTTAAAATTGAAGTTGAAAGTAAATTAAGATGTACTTATCATGCAAAACAATACTGTGGATACAGTTAAAGAAAAACGAGACTAAAAAAAATCCCCCAGTGAAAAGAAAAATTAAGTTTTGCATATCTATTCAGGATACAGAAATAACTCAGACACAAAACAACTTTGAGTGATACATTGAAAATCACTGCGTGCATGCCAAAAGTAATTATGCTTATCTTACCTTTACTATTTAAAAATGTCAGTATTGAAGTTGGCTGTATCACTGGGAAGGCCTGGCTTTTCTGTCACTGATTATACAAGTTGATGTTGAACAGGGAGATAAGGCATCAATGGTCTACTAGATAATGATAACATCTGTGTAATAACTATAGTGAACATTGAGATAACTCAATGTGTGTGTGCAATAGATAATGATTACACTTATGTACTAGCTAGTGTATATCGATAACCATTGTTCTTGTTTAATTATTAAAATCAGATCTTAATTGGCAATATATTTTGGTAAATAAAATTAAAAATTCTTGGTAGAAATTTTACTAATCATTTTTAACAGCTGCTGTTTTTATTGATTTTTACCTACTTCGGTATTCCATGCTTATTCAGAACTTAGGACATACTTTTAATATTGTAGGAAATTAAACATTTTTCTTTTTGGTGTTTCAAGACAGGCTTTCTCTGTGTGTTTAGTCCTCGTTGTCCTGGACTCACTTTGGAGACCAGGCTGGTCTTGAACTTACAGAAATCTGCCTGCCTCTGCCTCCCAAGTACTGGGATCAAAGGTGTGTGCCAAGATGCCAGATAAATGTTTTTCTATTACCATAAACTGTAAACTTCACTGATAGTGAAGAATAGCTTGTAATCAAACTAAAGTCCAGACAATTATGAAAATGTAATATTATAGATAAGAAAATATAAATGTTAAATATGCTATAAATATTTTGTTGCCCAGTCTATTTTGTTTCCTGGAAATCAATATTTCTAATATAATAACTTTAATTAGAAAGATGACAAATGCAAAAGTGAGGGAAATCTACTTTAATTCAATAAAACATATTTTACAACATTTACTTAAGTAATACAGAGCTACTTAAAAAAGCATTGCCTTTGAATAATAGTTTTGAGTATGTATTTACATACAAATTACAAAATCTTATGTTATATTATTACACATTATCTTATTTTCATTTTCAAAACCACATTTAAGCAGATACTATCTCTACATTCATATTATATGTGTGAAAACAGGCCTAAAATGTATTCTGCAATTTATACAAATGGCAATCAGAGATGAAAGATCTTGAATTTAGCCTTCATCTCAAATTCATAATACACTTCATTACTTCACTATAAGAAGCAGTTTTTTACCCATATTAAGCACAATCTCATACTAATTTTTCCAGAGATGTAAACACAGCCATTATTCCTCAAATAACTTTATGAGAGCAATGTAATATTTATACATTTTAACACTTGCAGTAAAACAAAATGTACTTTAAATGTATCTATGAAGTCACAGAATCAGCAGTTAAGCAGACATCCATAAATAAAATACATTCAAAGTCTTACAGTGGTTCTAAGTATCTAAAGTTTTATAATACTACTAAAGTAATGTGGTATATTCATCATGTTGATTATTCAGGAGAGTAATTGAACACAATGAAAGCCATAGAAGCAGAAGATAGTTTTGAAGAATCACTGTTTCATGATAAGAAGCTAGTAGGTGATAATCACGGAAGGACATTCTCAACATAATGAAGGATGGGAAGCAAAATGTTGAGGAAATATTACACTGCAATATTGAGTTTCATTAAATTAAGAAATAATGGAGAGACAGAGGCATCTTTGTATCAAGTGATACTGTGTTTTTCACAATGAAAGATCAATAATTGGAAAAATGTCTTAAAAAATAAAAAAGTAAAAAGATACTTCTTCTACATAGAAAGTTCCAAATATCTGCATTAAATTTAATGTCAAATTTTTTGAATTTGCTCTGTTGGTGAGAGTATGTTAGGATAATACTTTGCTGAGGAAGAAACATATACAAAATATAAAATAGACACACAAATTTAAGAAATTTAAGAATAAAAAAATAAACTTAATCTAAAAGAAATAATGCCTAAAATTGTATAACAAACTTAAATATACGTATAATAGATCACAATCTATGTAATTATCTTTTTTCATATTGATATTTTTATTCAAAACAATCTCTGTGAATAGCACAGTAGTGTTTGTTGTTTTGATTAATTAGCTACTTAGCAATCTAGTTTTTTGATTAGTTTCTACTTAGCAATACTTGGTTTCATTAATCTTTTAAAAAGGGTCCAACTATTACATGAAAGTACAATTCAAAATTAAGTGTGAAACAAACTAAGTAAGAAATAGTTGACATAACTATCCAATGAGATATCATAGCCCAATAATTCTTGGTTTTAAAAACATTCGAGGTTTATTTTAAACCATTTGTATACGTGCGTGTCCTTTGTGGGATTTTGTACACAGGGGTGCTGTGTCTGCAAAGGCTAAGAAAGAGTTGAGTCCCCGAGAGCTGAGCTTACAGTGTTTGTTAACCACCCACCATGGCTAATAGGAATGCAAGTCAAGTCATCTGCAAGACCAGCACATTCTTTCTCTTTACCACCCAGCCATCTCTTCAACACATATGCACACGCACACATGCTCACACAAAATTTGGTGTGAGATGTGTAATGTATGATCTAAGCATTAACATTAGCTGTTAAGATGGAAAAAAAATAGTTTTCTGGATTACAATAAAAGTATGATGAGACTATCAAGATAAGGAACTTGACAGGCCATGCTGCTTTAATTCTAAAATATAGAGATCAACCATGTAAGGTAAAACACATCTGTAGTCTCTGCTACTTGGGAGGCTGAAGCAAGATGATGCTTCAGCCCATGAATTTAAAATTTAAAACCAGACTGGAAAAAAACAGTGAAACCATTTTATAAAAAATAAAAAAGATAATAAAACATGAAGAGAAAGAGGTGGAGATTCCAAGCAGAGAGTGGCAACTAAGCAGAACTTATGATGGTCTCAAGGTCTAAGATAGAGATATAGAAATAGATAGAGACAGACACACAGAGAGAGGAAATATTAATCACAAAGAGAAGGCATTTGACAAAAGTATTTTATCTCAAATATATAAAGAACTTCCACAACTCAATAAGTTTTTTTTTAAGTTAGCCCAATTGACAAAATACACATCGTCACACACATGAAAGAAATCTGCAGAGCAAATAATTAGTAGTATGCTCCAAATAAAGCTCCTCAGAGAAATGAAAGTTAAAATGTCTGCTGTGATAAAACACCACGTCCAAAAGCAACTTAGGGAGGGAAAGTGTTTATTGATCTTACAAATCTTGGGTCACAATCTTTTGAGGCAAATTAAGGCAGGAACTCAAGCCGAAATCTGGAGGTTGGAGTTGAATCAGAAGCCAGGGAGGAAGGCAGCTTCCTTCCTTGCTTAGCCTTCCTTATATAACCAAAGAGAAGTTGCCTAAGGGTGGCACCACTACAGTGGGCTAGGTCCTTCCACATTAGTTATGAGTCAAGACAATGTCTTGTCTGCAGACCAATCCAATGGAGGCCTTTTCTCAACTAGAGTTTCTTCCTAGATGACATAGTGTGTGTCAAGCTGACAACAACTAATCAGCATACTTGACACTTTGTCAACTTGTTACCTAAATACACCACTCTCAAGGCAGTAAATTTTGCTTTCTGATTGGGACCAGAGAGCTGGCTATTTCTGTGACAGACCTAACCATGTTGTTTTGGGGATGATTATGGAAGTCTTTGATACTCTGGGTTAGAAAAATCATTGAGTACTCAGAGCCTAATGGGCTGTTCTGTGAGAGATTGGAAGATCAGAGCATTGAAAGGAATGCAGCTGATGGAGGCCTGTCTTACGCAGTTTCAGAGGGGAGCAAAGACTGTATCAGGGTTCTTCATATATTTTGAACTTCATATATTTTGAATCAGAATGGGTGATTTCTGTTCAGCTGTGGCTGGAGAATTAGTTGTGGTTAGAAACAAACCATCATCAATGCAGTCAAACCTTTGGTTTACTGGAACAATTGATACTGATTATCTGGAGGTGAGAAATGAGCATCACTCAGGTGAAATCTTCTGGAAAGTGTTTCCTCAGGGTCAGCATACAGCACTGTAATCCAGGGTGGCCAAAACAACATCACCTGCTGGCCACTGATCTTGGCAATATGTAAGGGTCTCCCAGATGGTTCTGGTTTTGGTGCCAAGTGAGCTGCAGGATTGAAGAGGTCATGAAAAGAAGTTGATGTATTTTGCCATGTGGTAGGATTGGAGTTCCTGAAGAGAGTCAAGGAGAGGGCATTAGTGTAGATGAAGGCTCAATCACATTGGAGATCCAAGACTGTTGTAGATGCTATGGCTATGAGAATACCACCAGGACCAACCACAGGAGTGGAACCTACCTAAGCCTATTAGAAAAGCTACATGTGTTGTTTATGGTAGAGCTAGAGAGGTGAGATGATCTAAGACCTTCGGATCCCAGGAGATTGTGAATAAATCCTAGGCATGGACACTGAGTTGTTTACACTGTTGAAGGTGAAATTTGTTCTATTTGATTGCGACTATGCCCTGTAACTTGTTTTTTAACAGGAGGCACATTGGCTATTTTAAAGAAGCTGACGTGTTAAGTATTTGAATATTTAAAGACTGTAGGACTTTTAAAGTCATACTGTGTATTATATTGTGATGTTAACATTATCTTGGGGACTTTTCAAATTTGGATTAAGAACATTTTGCATTATGATATGGCCATAGATTATGTGGGCCATGGAGTAGAATGTGGCAATCGGAATGAGAAATATCCTTCACAGTCTTGGGCACTTGAACATTATTGCTTGTATTATTTAGGAAGGGTTAGGAGGTTTGGTCTGCCTGGGGAAAGGATGCCACTATGAATGGGCTTTGAGATGTTAAGGCCGTGCTCTCTTTGCCCTTGGATTTTCCTGGTTTGTTCCTATGGCTTAAAATGTGAGCTCTCACCCACAAAATCTTCCAACCAAAAGTTACCCTGCCCAGAAGATGTGCAGGGATAAAGTTAGAGCAAAGACTGACGGAATGTCCAACAGGTGCATGGCCCAGCCTGAGACCCATCCATGGGAGAGAGCCGAACCCTGACATTATCAAATATATTCTGCTGTGCTCACAGACAGAACTCTAGCAGTCTAGCATAGTTGTCCTCTGAGAGGCTCCACCCAGCCTTTAGATCAAAGCAGATGCTGACAGTCACAGCCAAAACTGAAGCAGTGCTCAGGAAGCCCTATGGAAAAGTAGGGGGAAAGAACTGAAGGAACCAGAGGGGACAAGAATCCACAAGAAAACCAACAAAGTCGACTAACCTGGAACCAGGGGGCATACGGAGTCTGAAACACCAACCAAGGACCATACATAGACCTAGGTCCACTACACATATGTAGCTGATTTGCAACTTAGTCCTCTTTTGGGTTTCCTAGTAAGGGGAGCAGAGGCTGTGTCTGACATGGACTCTGTCACTTGCTTTTCACTCACTTGCTTCTGGCAAGGCTACCTTGCTTGTCCTCAGTGAAACAGGAAGTTCTCAGACCTGATCTGACTTGATGTGCTGAGGTGGGTTGTTGGTGGCAGTGGCTCCCCTTTTCTGAGGAGTAAGAGAGGGAGATGAGAGAAGAGAGAGGGAGGTTGGGACCCAGAGGAGAAGATGGAATGGGCTATGATTGGGATGTAAAGTGAATAATAATAATAATAATAATAATAATAATAATAATAATAAAGTGTGGGCTCTCAGCTTCCTGTTCCTGCTGTAGACATCATGCTATACTTGCTGACATGCTGTTCCTGCCACTAAGGACTCTAACCTGCTGGAACCATAGGCCAAAATAATTTTCTTCTATAAGTTGCCTTGGTCATAGTGTTTCATTACAGCAACAAAGAAGTTGCTAATAGATGTGTCAAAATGAAATACTATAATATACAATAGAATGACTAAAATGAGAAATTACTATTGCTGAGAGTTGTTTAGGATGGGGATCCATTTGGCTTCTTAGATCTTTTCTTGATAATGGTAACACTACTTTGAAAGCTTCTCTATTTCATCAAATAGAATAGAATACTTTTAACATTTTGTTCAACAATTTGATTTCCACATAAGAATTTGTGATGGTAGATCTTGATTGTCAGCTTGATGAACTGTGGAAGCCACTAAGAGACGGGTTTTCTTTGTGTGGAGTGATGGCTGTTATAGTTGGTGAGGCCAAATGGAAGTCATTAGGTCTACCTTCTTTAGGAAAAAATAGTGAACTAACAATATTACATCCCTTAAGGGCTTGAACAATGCAGAGATGGTTATTTTCACAACTCCTTTTAACTCTATTATTTGGCCTGGGTAGAAGATGCAGAATAATAATTGATCACGATAAACTCACTAAGATGGTGACTCTAATTCTACTTGCTATACTAGATGTAGTTTCATAGTACGAGCATATTAATATATATTCTGCCTCCTGACATACAACTACCAATCTCTTCAATGTTTTTGTTCTCTATTTCTGTTCATAAAGACTACCAAAACCAGTTCACTTCCAGCTGACAAGGTTCTCAAGGATATATTAATTCTCTAACCATGTTTTCAAGTATTTTGATCACCTTCGTTCTTTCACAAATGTGTCACAGTGTTCTACCATGTTTGAGTTGTACTGCCTCTTGGGCCACATGATCCAGCACATCCAATAGTACTTGAGGTATCAGTGGCAGGCAAGAATTCTATCCATAGCCCTTGGCAGGCCCTCATAAGTAATTACAGTGGAAGTCCAGAAAATAACTACTTTCCCTTTGAGAGACGGTTCTTATCCCAATGGTGCACATAGGATAATGGGCCACCAGGATGCAATGCACCTTGAACTACCCATCATGAGCTGGTTGTTATCTGGCCCACCAAGCCAGGTGTGCACTGTAGCAATCCATCATCAAATGGAGATGACAACTGCATGATCAGGGTCAAGCAGGACCTGAGGGTGTAGCTAAGATACATGAAGAATTGGCTAAAATGTCCATGGTTCCTATGCCTATTACAATACCTCTGAATCCAAGCTTGTGCCTGTGATCTCATAAGATGTGATCTGGATTGGTTGACTGGGGAAGAAAAGACTGAGGCCTAGTGTGCATGTGGTTATATGCTCCATGTACACACCAACATGTAGTAGGCAGATGGATCACTACAGCTCTTTTTTGGAACAACCTTAAAGGACTTCAGTGAAGGAAAGTCTTCGGCATTAAGCACAGTTGTACTTTTACCTGAAAAATAAATGGCCTGATATGTGATTCTATAATGATTCATGAACTAAGCCAATGAATTGGCTTGATGGTTGGCAGTTGGAAAGCATATGATTGGATAGTGGATGAGAAAGACAATTTTGGTTATGGTATTTATATGTTTTTCCAAGTGAGCACATGCTGGCTATTTTATGTCAACTTCATACAATCTGTAGTTCTTTTTGAAGAGAGAATTTCAACTGAGAAAATCCCCCCATTAGACTGTCCTTTGGATAAGCCTGTGCAACATTTCTTGATTGATGATTGATGCAGGAGAGCCCCAATTACTATGGGTAGTGCCACACTTGGGCTGGTGGTTCTGGGTGCTAAAGGAAGATGTCTGTGAAAGCCATGATGAGCAAACCAGTAAGCAGCATTTCTCCATGGCCTCTATATTAGTCTTATCTCCATGTTCCTGCCTTGTCTAAGCTCCTCTCCTGCCTCTCCTCAGTGATGGGGTGTGATGTAGAAGTGATCAGACTATCATCAACCATTTCCTTCCCAAGCTGCTTTATATCATGATGTTTTGTTGCTGTAATTTAAACCCTAACTAAGACAGGGAAAAAGATGTTAAGATACTCTTGTCCCACGTAATCAAGTAGACAGTATAATACTATATGTGGGCAGTAGTCAACATCTTTCTTTGGACATTTCTGTCATGGTCCAAAGGACCCATGAACAAAGTAGCGATGGTGGCAGAAATAAAGGTTATGCATGGGCCCAACAACCATGGCTGATCTGTCTCTGGCTGCTGCTGAATGCAGAATTTTCTAGCAGTCGACACCAACAATATCCCAGATATGGGACCATTCTGTGGAGTAGCCAGCTAGCAATATGACAGACATTGGACCACTTCTGTCACAAAAAAAGACATCTGTCATTACTGTAATAGGTATTAATTATGCAGCCTCCCATAGTTTGCATGTAATTCTTCTAAAACTCTCATGTGCAGACTGAGAGAATGCTTTATTCTCCATCATCTTATTACCCACAGCACAGCTTCTGATCAGTAAGTTCACAGTCAAAGGGATCAGCAGCGCAGTTATACTCTATTCCACCATCCAGAATTAGCTGGGTTAACAGAACAATGAAATGACTTTCAAAGATGCAATTATAGTACCAACCAGGTGACAATAAGTTGGAGGGCTGGGCATGACAAAAAGTTGTATGTAGTGTGAATCAGGAAGCGATACAAGACAATGTTTCTTTCATATCCAGGATTCATGGATCCAGAAAGAGTAGAAATGGGGGTGATACCACTCACTATCACTTAGTAACCCACCATCAACATGCTTTCTTGAAATCATATGATTTTATGTTCTGCTGTCCGGAAGTCCTAGTTACAGAAGGGGGGGGGGGGGTTGCTTCTGTCAGAAGAGAAAACAAATGGTACACTGAACGGGAAGACTTTTCTTTGACCACTCTGCCCTCCTGATATCTTGAGTCAACAAGTTAAGAAAAGAATAACAAAATTACAATGGACAATTGATCCAGACTACCAGGCCTAAATTGGATTGCTTCTCTACAGGGGAGGATACTTTAAGGTATCTCTTAGCGTTACAATTTCCTGTGATTGAAGTAAATGGGAAACTCTAACAAGCCATTCCAGACAGGACTATAAATGGCCCAAATTCTCCAGCAATGAAGATGTGGATCATCCCTCTAGGTAGTTTCAAGACCTGCTGAAGTGATTGCTGGCAGTGAAGAAAATACAGGTAGAAAAAAAAACCAGTTATAAATAACTGACACAGCCTTGTGGTCAGTTACAGAAATGATGACTGTAATTGTAATGACAAAGATCCGAAGGAAGGAGAGGAGGACCTCCCCTATCAGTGGACTTGGGGAGGGACATGCGTGAAGAAGGGGGAGGGAGGGTAAGATCTGGAGGGGAGGAGGGAGGGGCTTATGGGAGGATACAAAGTGAATAAAGTGTAATTAATAAAAGTTAAAAAAATATGGTTGTGTATACATATACACATGTAAAAAAGAAATCTGTGTTTTTCTCTACCACATTTTTGGTAGAGAAATTTGTGTGTAGTCTGCTATCACATAATATAATATCAATTGAATTTATATCAGTACTTGAGTGCTATTAGATATATAATTTCATATACAAATTATAAGGCATTAGAAGGCTAAGCATTTCTCAAGTAATTTGGGCTGTATTTTCTGGAGAAAGAATTAATGTGTTTTTGTTGTTGTTGTTGTTATATGTGGGACAATGATATCATGTTATATGAAATTGTGATGTTGTTGTATTCATTTGTATTAATTTTAAGCATGGCACAGGGAGATGTGGTTGAACGTCAAGTTAATAAGGGGTGGATCTCTTAATGGTTAGTCTTGGTTTTCAACTTGGTTGCACCTGGAATCAACTCAGAGACACATTTGTTAGTTTGTTTGTTTGTTTGCTTTTGGTGAGTTTTAGAAATAATTAACTAGAAGAAAGTCTTCTCCTGGAGTGGACAACACCTTCTTCTATAATGTCCCAGAAAGAAAGAGGTGTGAGGGTGAAACCTTGCTTGCCTGGCTAACTTCATCTGCTCAGTGTGGCTATTCTGCTGTTGCTTTCACTGATATTCCTCTAGCTGCTGCCACCATTCTTTATCAACATCACACTCCAGCTCCCTTGACCTTCCAAAATAAACTGAAGACCAGATACTACCCAGGAAGTCTACAAGCCTTTAGTGCTAGACTGAAGCATCCAGCCTTATGAACTAAGCTGTTCCTGGGTTCCAGCCTCTTCAGTATGGAAAGGGCCATTGACTGATCATCCATCTGCCATGGTATAAGCCATTCCAGCAAATCCTTTTATTATATATAATAATATAATATATAATAAACTCTCTCTCTGTGTATGTAATATAGTTTATCAGTTCTGTTCCTTTAGACAACCTTTCTAATACAGCACACACTAATAATGAATACATGCATATACGTACCAAAACTAGGTACAGGAAACTTTTGGCAGCATTTGTAACTAATTTCAAATTTAAAACTCAAGGGTTATAGTCACTTAACATTTAGGTGGATGAGTAAATGTTGATATAATTATACTGCAGCACATCATACAACACTGAGAAGAAATGAATGATGGTTACACATAATTGAATTGAAGTCCACAGTCCAATTTGAAGGAATAAAGTCAAAGATTATCTAGGACACCATGCTAAAGTACATACACTAATCCATGATGATGAATATGGGTTACTCCTGGTAGTTTGCTAATGATTCAGAAGCTGAAGAGGGTAGACTAGTTGGGTTCTGGTATAGTGAATGCTTTGATCTTAGTATTGACCCATTTTGTATGGTTTTTTTTTAAAGCTTTATTTATTTATTATTTATACTGTATTCTGTTTTCACGTGTGCCTGTATGCCAGAAGTGGGCACCAGATCTCATTAATAGATGGTTGTGAACCAAATTGTGATTGTTGGGAATCGAACGCAGGACCATTTGGAAAAACAGCCAGTGCTCTTAACCTCTGAGCAATCACTTCAGCCCCTATGTATGGTGTTTTATAGAACCCATTAGGTAAAGTCTGCCTAAGGAAGCAGTTAGGATAACTGTAGATCATCACCTCTTTCTTCTCTTCTTCAAATGCAATGCCTAATCTCATCCCCAGCATTGTAGCTGAATACCGGCTGCAGCCCCACTCCCCCTAATACCTCCATCTCCAGTGGATAACACTGATTTTCTATTTCAAACTTCCTTCCTTCAACTTATCACTTTACAAAACCCCCAACTCCAGTGGACATTCCCTGGGATCTCACAGGTCACTCCAGCCAAGGAAGCAGGTAATTTAACTATAGATTTTCACTGTTGCTGCCCGCAGCGACACTTGAATACCGCCTGAGTGAGGGATGGGGGAGAAAGAGCAGGGTGACACAAGGAGGACACCAAGTCTAGACTCTGATCAAGGTGCCATTTAATAATCGGAAAAGCACCACTTTTGCAAAAATTTACAAGCAGTTTCTCATGGTAGCAGCTTCACTTGGTAAAGCGTCCAAGAATTCACTCAAGGTTACACAGAATTTGCTATCTGGTTTCCATGGTTGTACAAAATTTATTATCTAGTTCTCAGGGACAGAGATCCCTGCTGCAGGGATTGTCAAGGTCAGTCTCTGAGAAACCCATGTCTGCCAAGCCCAGGAGGTAAAATTCCACTGCTCAGACTCAGCACCAAACAGCAATACACACTCCATTTTGGCTACCAACCCCATTTTGGCTGCCACACTTCACTTCTACTTTCTTTCTTCTAAGTATAATACCCAAGTCTCACTGCCTACTCTGTAGCCAACCACTTGCTCCAGCCTTCTCCTTCTCTCTGTTTGCATCTTCAGAGGATCATGAAGATCTCCTTCAACCTTTCTCCCCACACATCCTATTATCCCATTATTCAACCCCAGCAGGCATTCCCTGGGAGCTCAAAACCCAAAACTGCCAGGGAAGCAAATAGGCCAACCAAGCAGGTAGGCAAGTTTCAGATCTTTACTCTCCCTTCTCTCCTCCATATCCAATCCTCAAGTCCTATCCCCAGCTCTGTATCAGTCTTCCAGCTGTGGCCTCTCTTCACTCTCTGCCCCATTTCAAGAAGATTAAGCAGATCCTGGTGGAATAGCTTACTTTTTTTCTCTTGTGAAACCTCTCTACTCCCCAAACCCATCCTCATTCTTAAGTGTCAGCTCCTCATACCTATAAAAATCACAAACAATGAGTCGAAGAAGAAAAAAAAATTCAAGTTCTGAAAGTGCAAATAGAATCAATAAAGAAAACCCAAACTCAGAGAAAATCTGGAAATGAAAAATTTAGGTGTTCAAGCAGGAATCACAGAAGCAAGCTTCACCAACTGAATAGAAGAGATAGAAGAGATAATCAAAGACATTAAATAAAATATAAGAGAAATGAATTCCTTCATAAAAGAAAATGTTATATCTAAAAATCTCCTGTCATAAAGCATCCAGAAAATTTGGGACATCATGAAAAGCCCAAATCTAAGAATAATAAAAATACAGTGAGGAGAAGAAACACAGATCAAAGGCACAGAAAATATTTTCAACAAAATCATATCAGTGGACTTGGGGAGGGGCATGCATGAAGAAGGGGTAGGGAGGGTGGACCGGGAGGGGAAGAGGGAGGGGCTTATGGGGGGATACAAAGTGAATAAAGTGTAAAATTATATATATATATATATATATATATATATATCATAGAAGAAATTTTTTCTAACCATAAAAAGGAGATACCCATAAAGGTATAAGAAGCATACAGAGCACTAAATAGAGTGGAGCAGAAAATAAATTCCCTTTTGCACATAGTAATCAAAACAATAAAAGTACAGAACAAGAAAGAATATTAAAGCTACAAGGGGAAACATACCAAGAAACATATAAAAGCAGACCTATTAAAATAACACCCAGCATCTTAGTGGAGACTCTAAAATCCAGAAAGACCCAGACCGATGTGCCAGACTCTAAGATACCACAGATGTTTCTATATCCAGTAAATATAGTAAATATAGTAATATATAGTAAATATAGTAATCCACAGATTATTATACCCAGTAAAACTTGCAGTTACAATAGGTGGGAAAAATTAAACTTTCCATGAAAACAACAACAAATTTAAGCAGTACTATCTAAAAACCCAACTCTGCATATGACATTAAAAGGAAAACTAAAGATGTAAGCACATCCAAGAAAACACAATGAATAAATAATCCCATACCAGAAAATCAAAGGAAGGGAAACACACAAAGCACCTCAACAGTAAAATAACTGGAAGCTACAAACACTGCTCATTGATATCTCTAAATTCCAATAGTCTCACTACAACAATAAAAAGACACAACAGACTAACATATATGAAAACAGGACCCATCCTCCTTCTGCATCCAAGAAACACAAATTAATATCAAGGTTAGACGTCATATCTGGATAAAAGAATAGAAAAGCTATTCCAAGCAAATGGACTTAAGAAGCAAGCTGGTATAACCGTTTTAATATCTAGAAAAAAAGAGTTCAAGCAAAAACTAATCAAAAGAGTTGGGGAAGGATACTACATATTCATTAAAGGAAAAATCCACCCAAAAGAACATTGTAATTCTTAATAAGTGCACCAAACAAATAGGCACCCAAGTTCATACAAAAGACACTACTATAGCTTAAATTACATAGTGACTCTCAAATACTGATAGTGGGAGACCTCAGGACCCCATTCTTGCCAATGAACAGGTCATTCAGACAAAAAGTAAACAGGGAAATGCTGGAATTAACTGACATTATGAATCAAATGTACTAACAGATATTTTCAGAACATTTCACCCACACATGAAAAAAACATGCATTCTTCTCAATACTTCACAGACTTTTCTCCAAAACTGACCATATACTCAGACACAAAGAAAGTCTCAACAGATACAAGAAAGTAAAAATTAAACACTATATTCTATAAAACACAAATTAAAGGTGGATTTCAACAACAAAAAACTTACAAACACTTGGAAATTGAATTAAAAAATGGGTCAAGACAGAAATTAAGGAAGAAATTAAAGATTTTCTGGAATTGGGTAAAAGAGAAATAAAACAGCATAGACAAATTCATGGGACATAATATAGATAGTTTTAAGAGGCAAGTTCATAGCAACTAATTGTCTACATAAAAAAATGAAGCTACCTCATACTAGTACCTTAACATCATACCTGAAAGCTCTAGAAAAAAAGAAGGAACCACAGCCAAAAGAAACAGACAACAAAAACAATCAAATTCTGGGCTAAAATAAATTTTGAAACAACAACAATAAACATAAACAATACAAAGAATCGACAAAATGAAGTCAGTTCTTTGAGAAGATCAATAAGATTGACAAACTCATATCCACATTCACTAAAAGGTGGAGAAAGAATATCCAAATTAATAAAATTAGAGATAAAAGTGAGACAAATACAACTGAGTAAATCAAGAGAATCATCGGGACATATTAAATAAAATCCTTTACTCCACCAAATAGAAAATCTAAAACAAGCAAATAAATTTATCAATACATACCACCTGCCAAAGTTAAATCAAGATTGCATTAGTAAACTAAACAAACATAACACCTAGTGAAACAGAAGCAATCATTTAAACTCTCCCAAATCAAACAAGCCCTAGGTCAGATGGTTTTAGCACAGAATCTTATCAGATTTTCAAATAATAATGAACAACAATACTCCTCAAATTATTCCTGAAAATAGAAACAGAAGGAGCATTACCTAATTATTTTTGAAACTACTTTTATTCTGATACCTAATCCATATAAAGACACAACAAAGAAAGAGAATTTCGACAAATGTCTCTTATGAACATAGAAGCAAGGATTCTCTATCAAATAATTGCTACCAAATCAAAGAACGTAACGATGCTCAAGCAGGTTTCATCCCAGTATTACAGGAATGGTTTAGTATGTGAAAAGTAATGAATGTAATCCAGCATACAAACTGATAGACAAAGCCCATGTGTTCATCTCATTAGATGCAGAAAAGGCCTTTGGCTATATCCAGCTCCCTTTAGTAGTGTAAGTCTTGGAGAGAGTAGTGATATAAAGGACATACCCACCATAATCAAGGCAGTTTGCAACATGCCCATAGCCAACATCAACTTAAGTGGAGAAACTCAAATTTGTTCCATTAAAATCAGAACTCAGACAAGGTTGCCCATCTCTACATACCTAGTTAATATATAGCTAGAGCAGTAAGGCAACTAAAGAAGATCAAAGAGATGTCAATTGGAAAGAAAAAAATCAAAATATCTTTATTTGTAGATGATTTGATAGTATACATATGTGATCTAAAATATTCCTTGGGAAATTCCCACAACTGATAAACACTTTCATCAAAGTAGCTGTGTACAAAATTAACTCATAAAAAATCAGAAGCTTTGCTATATAGAAATAATAAAAAGTCATGGAAGCAATAGCTTTCACAGTAGTATCAAAAATATAAACTATCTTGGGGTAACTCTACAAGTGAAGGAGTTGTATAATAATACGTTTAAGATATTAAATATATCAAAAGATGGAAAGATATCCCATCCTCATGGATTGGTAGGGTGACTATAGTAAAAATGACTATCCTACCAAGAACAATCTATAGCTTCAATGCAATGCCCTTCAAAATTCAAACACAACTCTTCATAGATCTTGAAAGGGAAATTCTGCATTTCATATGTAAATACAAATAACCAACGATATTTAAACTAAAACAATTTTGAATAAGAAAAGAACTGCTCGAGCTATCATCACCTTTGATCTCAAATAGAACTATATAGGTAAAACAATTAAAAAAACATAATATTGGCAAAATATATACATGTTTGTCAATGATTGATATATTAGAAATAAGTCTACATGCCTATGGAAACATGATTTTTGATAAAGAAGCCAGAAACACACAGGAAAGATATACCATCTTCAATGAATGGTGCTGTTCAAATTGAATGACTGTATGTAGAGGAGTGCAAATAGATCCACATTTATCACAATGGACAAAACTCTGTGCCAAACGTATCAAAGACTTCAACATAAAACCAGATGCACTGAATCTGATAGAAGACAAAGTGGGAAATAGCTTGAACTCACTGGTACAGGGAAAAACTTTCTGAACAGAACAGTGTTAGCCCATGTTCTAAGATTAACAATAAATGAGACTTCGTGAACCTGAAAAACTTCTGTGCCTCAAAGTATGCCATCAATCTGACAAAGTGGCAGACTGCAGAATGGGAAAAGATTTTCCCAACTACACATCTGATAAAGAGCTAATATCCAAAATATATAATACAGACCTAAAGAGCCAAATATCAAGAAAACAACCCAACTTAAAAATGAAGTTCAAATCTCAACAGAGAGTTGTCAAAAAAGAGGAAACTCAAATGGTTGTAAAATACCTAAAGTTCAACATGCTTAGACATCTGGGAAATGCAAATCAAAAAATTATTTGAGATTTCATCTCATCCCTGTAGGAATGGCTAAGATCAATAAAACAAATGATAGCCTGTACAGAATAAGGAAAACTCTCATTTAATGCTGGTTGAAATGCAAATTTTCCAGATACTATATAAATCAGTGTGGTGGTTTCTCGGGAAGATGAGAATCTGTCTACCTTAAATTCAGCAATACAGCCTTGACCATATACAAGAAGGATTCTACATCCTACTTCAAAAACATTTGGTCAACCATGTACATTGCTGCTCTATTTGTAATATCCCCAAATAGGAAACAAACTAGATGTCTGTCAATGGATGAATGGATAAAGAAAATTGAATGTCACTCAGCTTTTAAAAATGAACTAATATAAGTCACAATTAAATGGATGGAGCTAGGAAACAATCATCCTTGGTGGGATGACCCAGATCCAAAAAAACAAATATGCTACATGTTAACTTAAATGTGGATATTAGCTGTTAATCATCCGATAAGCAGGCTACAACTCATATGACTACAGAGGTTGAGTATAGATTAAGATTATATGAGTCAGGATTAGATCTCCCTAGAAAGGGGAAATAGAATAGATAGTTATGGATGGATGGCAGGAGAAGTTCTGGATTAGGATTACACAGCAAAGTAGAAGGTAGAAGGGGATGAAGAAGGGAATATGAAGAGTGATAGCTAAAATTTAGGACCATTTGAAAGTTTGTATTGAAACTTAATATAGTAGAGGCTTCCTAAAATATATGCATATATTATGGAATGGAATCACCAACTCCCAAGGAGACAGAGGCCCAGTTGGACATCTCTTGTCACTGAATGATAGCCTCTGGATCTGGGAATGTGTTACATCTAATCAAGTTTTTGGCCAAAGTGCCCATGAGAGACCCCTAAAAGCACAGGCTACTACCAAGACCATTGATTTGTCTTCCCGAATGGTAAATCCCTTTTTGCTGAAGACAACATGTACAAAACTCATTGAACAGAGAAATTGAGCTGGTGACTACCTAGAGACCTCACCCTTACTCACTAATGTTTATGGTATTGGAAGGTACTCTGCATGCTACCAGAGGAGAAAATTAGACACCACCCCAGTTACAAAGTCCTTTGCTCTACAGTGGTGACCTGCCTACTGGGTGCACTGGCACAATAATATCGCAAAGCTTATGGGAATAACCATCCAATAACTAGTTGATTTAAGGCCTACTCCATGAGATGGAAACCATACCTGGTATTGCTTGGGCAGCCAAGAACTTGAGGCTCAGTAGGCCAGTAATCTAGGAGAACAACCAAAATACTACTGTTCTGCCAAGGGAATGTAACAATGCAATGACTTCCAATGACATTCTGCTACAGTCATAGACCAGTGTTTTGCTCGGCTATTATCAGAGAAGCTTTCTCTTGGAGTAGATGGGAAGAAGTACAGAGACTCACAGCTGGACAAAATGCATAGAGTGAGATACCCTGGAAAACTGGGATTTCTCCATTAAAGCTTTCTCCACAGGGCTCCAGCAACTGTGCAAAAGAGTAGGCAGAAAAACTGTAAGAGCCAGAGGGCATGGAGGATATGAAGAAAACAAGGTCTTCAAAGCAAAGCAGAACAGATGTGCATATGAAATCACTCAGATGTTGACAGGACGCACAGAGCCTGCACAAGTCTGGGCAAGACAGGGACCCAGCACTTAGAGGGATGTGGAAATAATCCAGAATCCCTAACCCAGAAAGTATATCCAACTGATAA
Organism: Meriones unguiculatus; assembly: GCF_030254825.1. Lineage (NCBI taxonomy): Eukaryota > Metazoa > Chordata > Mammalia > Rodentia > Muridae > Meriones > Meriones unguiculatus. The sequence continues at coordinate 19,549,310 of NC_083367.1, read as the reverse complement.
CTACTTGCAAATAAAAAATTAATTTGAGTCAGGTGTGATGACACATGCCTTTTAACCCAGCACTTGGGAGGAAAAAGCAGGAGGATCTCTGAGTTTGAGGCCAGCCTGGTCTACAGAGTAAGTTCCAGGAAAGCCAAGGCTACACAAGAAAACCATTTTTTTTTTTCTGAAATCCCCAAGTAGATCGAGGGGTAGATAGATAGATAGATAGATAGATAGATAGATAGATAGATAGATAGATAGGGAGAGAGAGAGAGAAAGATAGAGATAGACAGATACACATACATACATACATAGAATATTATTGTTAATAATTATTTAGATGATTGCTTGTATTCTAATGAGAGAAAGAAAGAAAGAAAGAAAGAAAGAAAGAAAGAAAGAAAGAAAGAAAGCTAGTGAATTTGTGTGACTGAAAAAGTGGAGAGTATTTGGGAGTAGTTGTGGGAGGGGAAACAATAATCAGAATTTATTGTATGAAAAGAACATCTATGTTTAATGAAGAAGAAAAAGTCTTATTAGGTCCTAGATTAATGGATAACATAATTTACCTTTAATAATCTCTGAGGAAATGTCAAGTCTAAACTGAATATTCATAACAGAAATATTATATGCCTTCACTTTTACTTTTAGTAAACTATATGAAATCTTTTTAAAAGCGCACAATAAATTAGATTAAAATATTTGCACCAATTGCCATTAAAATCTGAAGATTAAGCACTCATGCATGGCATCAATCAGTAAAGAGTGCTTGATTACCTTCAGGAAACAATCTTCACATTGTAACCTTTGAGACAGTAAAAGGTCAGAAGTGATTACGGATGTATCGTAGATTCAGGTGTCTGAAAAATATGTACAATGAGATGTCCTTGCTCTGAAATGAAGGCAGAACTGCTTGTGTTTATTTCTCAGTTTTAAATATAAAGAACACATTTATTTTGTTAAACCATATATGAAAGATGGAATTAACGTTTTTAGAATGGTTTTCTAATAGGAATCTAGCAAAATATTTCCTCTTCACATGTTGTGAGTATTGTATGGTATGTTGAAACCATTTCCCAGGAGCATAAGGTGCTGGTCTGGGCAGTGCCTTTACAGGTCTGTAGTGGAACACCCAATTTCTGGGTGAGGGTCCCTGGTTCCCCCTCCAAACCAAAGGATATTTCAATGTTACTGAGTCTTCAGTGCTAGTAAAATAAAAATGGCACAGTGTTAGATAGTAGTCACCAAAGTATTTAAGTTTAAAATACAATAAATATTTTAAAATAATTTTAAAGACAATTTTTAGTTGATATTCTGGTGGACTGGTAAGGTGGCCAGTTAGTTAATAAAGGCTCTTGCTGCCAAGCCTGATGACCTGTGTCTGATGCTCAGGGCCCTCAGGGTGAAAGGAGAAAAACTATTCCCTCTAGTTCTCCTCTGGCTTACACAGACACACAGATACACACACGCACGCACACACACACACACAAATTATCATAATACAATTCTCTTAATGGCACAATTGTAATGCTATAATGCATGTGGGGTCATCTCTCTTACAGTATGAAAACTAAAGGTGACTTTACCTGAGCACTTGTACTATGTCCACTCATGCCAGCTCTCTCTCAGTCATGCATGGAGGAGAGAGACAGAAGAGGGCTGTGTGGTTCCTCAGCCCTCCCAGCGACTGCTGCCTTATCTCACAGTGCTCTTGCTGCCTCATGTAGCTCCAGTCACGCGGCCTACCTTCAGTTTCTCACTCACTTGTCTTCCCTGCCAAAAGGAGCTTCCTTAGACTCGGGACCACTATTTTCTCAGTTCCTAGCTTATATCACATCGCCTCAGGGTCCACCCTTTCCCACTATAATAAACATTATTTGCATTCATTATCTTGGAATTTCAAATCTGTTCTTCTGTACTTTGCCCTTCATGAGGTAAAGGAACATAAATATTTTTTTCTTAAATTTTTATTTTTTTATATTAATTACAGTTCATTCACTTTGTATCCCAGCTGCAGCTTCCTTCCTTCCTCCCTCCCAATCCCACTCTACCTCCTTTATCTCCTTCCATTGCCCTCTCCAAGTCCACTGATAGGGGAGGTCCTCCTCCCCTTCCATCTGACCCTAGCTTATCAGATCTCATCAGGACAGGCTGCATTGTCCTCCTCTGTGGCCTGGCAAGGCTGCACACCCCTTCTTTGAGTTTGATTATATTTATAGTTTTTGAGACAAGGCTCTGCAAGCAGCAAGTGTTCAGTGGATGTTTGCTAAATAAGCTAATGAATTTGATACAAATGTAAATCAGAAAGTAAAATTATTAGGTTTATCTTATCAGTTCATTTAATGTTTCAATATCATCTTACACAATATTCCCTCCTATGTTTTTGACAATTTTACATCAGAAGGAAAAGAAAGATAAATATTTAAACTTCTGCTGTTACAAATAAGAAAATGGATATTCATGAGCGAAGGCTGGTGCTGTTCAATGCCAAGTGTTTTGTGACATGTAGTCATTGCTTTTTATCCCTAGAAATCCCCCATGAATGCTTGTATAAGGAAAAAGTAATTTTAGTGTGATTTATATTTTATTTTATAAATTCATTTCATAAATATAATGTATATGAGAAACAAATTAAGATTCCTGTATTAACACATACAGAAAACATTGTATCTCAAAAATGATCTTTTATGGAAGGCACACATTTTAAAATGTAAAAACTGTCCCAGCTCATAAATAACAAAAGGTTTTAGGTATAAACTCTCTTTTTATTAGGGCATGCTGAACATTACCAATTAAGTCCATCCGTTCCATTCCAGTCCCTTAGGTTGGGACAGATTGGATCTAGGTCTCCTGGGTCCATCACTCTGGGGCCCGAGAGTGACGAACTATCAACCCCTTGCACTTTTGCTTGCCCTGGTTACAGTGGCAGGGGCGGCAGCAACAGCGGCAGTGGAGGGTGCTTAAGCCCTGGTACAGGGTCTCCTTACTCTAATGGCCAAACAGGGGACCCAAATCTGAGAGTAGAAAACCATGGGCTCTCTGTGCTTTCCACACATACCTGTGAGTGAATGCATCTGTGAGTGCATACAGAACTCTAGATCAGGGGACCCTCTAAGCTAGCTGCCAGACATCAGATCCCTCTCAACCACACCACCACTGTGGGCAACATAGGGATCCCTGAGACAGCATTCTCAACACTGAAGCCCCTGTTCTGTGGGTCTCCCAGTGGACTCCAGGCAGACAATTACTGGAGCCAAGATGGTGAAGCCCAAACAGATCTGACTGCCAGAAGCACAATACCTTGCTTGACAGGCCTCTAGGCCACTGAGCCATTGAAGGCACCTGGATCCTCAAAGCATGCCAATACCCAAACCTGCACTGATGTCCCACCCTTCCAGGCATCTACATGCCCTAGCACCCAGTCCTTCAAGGCACACTTCCACACCACACATCCACACTGTATACATGCACCTGCAACCTTCCTTTCTCAGCTGCATCTAAAACACCAACACCCACTCTCAAAGCAGTGGACCTCTTTCATCTTCCTAAAAGTACTCCAGACTCCAGAGACAGACAGACCCAGTCTGCAATACAGGATCCAGGAACAACAGCGAGGGCTATAGACCATCAGATGTCTAGAGGCTGACATAAGAACACATCTAACAAAAATCAGGACATTATGGCTTCACCAGTAACCCCAAAATCACTGGATATTTTAATTCATCAGAAACAGGAAAATGATTTTACATCTATGCTTATTCAGTTATTATAGGCACATAAACAGGAAACGAACAAAGCTCTCAAAGAAATACAGGCAAATATAACTAAACAAATTGAGGCACATAAAGAGGAAATGAACAAAAAAACAGAGGCCATCATGAACAGACAAGAACACAAATAGAAACAGATGAAGGAATGGTACAAGACATGAAAACAAAATTAAAATCAATAAAGAAAACTCAAACTGAGAAACTCTTGGAGATGGAAAACCTAGCAAAGTGATCAGGAACAACAGAGGTAAGCATCACCAATAAAATTCAAGAGATGGAGGAGAGAATCTCAGGAACTGAAGGTACAACTGAAGAAATCAATACATCTCTCAAAAAAAAAAACAAAAAACAAAAAAAACAAAAACACGAATCAGAAAAGATCCTGACATAAAATATCCAGGAAATCAAGGATACCATGAAAAGACAAAAACCAAGGAAAATAGGAATAAACCAAAAAGAAGATTCCAGGCTCCAATGTCCAGGAAATATTTTCAAGAAAATAATAGAAAAAAAATTTCCCAACTTAAAGAAAAAGATAGCCATAAACATACAAGCAGCTTACAGAACACCAAGTAAACTAGACCAGAAAATAAACTCCTCATGTCACACAACAGTCTAGACAGTAAATCTACAGAACAAAGAAAAAATATTAAAAGCAGCAAGGGAAAAAAGCTAAGTAACAGATAAAGGCAGACCTATCAGAATCACACAAGGCTTTTCAACAGACACTATAAAAGCCAGATGGGCAGGTGACATGCAGGCTCGAAGAGACCACAGATGTCCACCCAGACTACTATACCCAGCAAAGCTTTCAATCAACATAGATGGAGAAATCAAAATATTCTATGACAAAACTAAACTTAAACAATATCTGCACAGCAACCCAGCCCTACAGAAGATACTAGAAGGAAAACACCAACGAAATCCTACACCTAAGAAAACACAGGCTAGAGATAACTCCACAACAAAAAATCAAAAGAAAAGAAGCACACAAGCACACTATCATCACCAACTCCACAATAAAAGGAACAAAAATTCATTGGTCACTATTATATATCAATATCAATGGACTCAACTCTCCAATAAAAACATGCACTAACAGAATGTTTGTGGAAACATGATCCAATATTCTGCTGCATCCAAGAAACACACCTTGGCAACAAAGACAGACACTACCTCAGAGTAAAGTGCTGAAAAAAATTTTCAAGCAAACAAAGCCAGAAAACAAGCTGGGGTAGCTATCCTAATATCTAATAAAATAGACTTTCAACCAAAATTAATCAAAAAAGATGAGGAAGGAAACTTCATTCTCATCAAAGGAAAAATCAACAGGAGGACATCACAATCCTGAACATCTATGCCCAAAATATAAGAGCACCTGAATTCATAAATGAAACATTATTAAGGTTCAAATCCAACATTGATCCCAACACCTTAATTGTAAGAGACTTCAACATTCCACTCTGACCAAAGAACAGATCATCTAGACAGAAGCTCAATAGGGAAATAATGACACTTACAGGGGTCCTAAATCAAATGGACCTAATGGATGTCTGCAGAATTTTTCACCCAAAGTCAAGAGTACAGCTTCTTCTCAGCATCTCATGGAACCTTCTTCAAAATTGTCCATATAGTCAGAAACAAAGCAAGCCTCAAGAGGTACAAGAAGACTGAAATAATCCCTTGTATCCTATCAGACCACCATGGTCTAAAACTAGACCTCAACAACAACAAAAACAGCAAAAAAAAAAAAAAAAAAAAAACCTATACACGCATGGAAACTAAACAACTCTCTATTCAACGACATATGGATAAGAGAAAAAGTAAAAAAAATAAAAATAAATAAATAAATAAAAAATAGTGACTTCCTAAAATTCAATGAAAATGAAGGTACAACTTACCCTAACTTATGGAAGAATGAAAGCAGTGCTTTCATAGCACTAGGTGTCTTCAGAAAGAAGTTTGACACATCTCATACAAGCAACTTAATGGCACACCTGAAAGCCCTGCTTTTTTTTGGGGGGGGGAGCAGACACACACAAGAGGAGTAGGTAATTGGAAATAATTAAACTCAGGGCTAAAAATCAATAAATTGGAAACAAAACAATTCAAAGAATCAATGAGACCAAGAGCTGGTTCTTTGACAAAACCAACAAGAGAGACAAACCCTTAGCCAAACTAACTAAAAGGAAGAGAGAAACTATCCAAATCGGCAAAATCAGAAGCAAAAAGGGGGCTGTAACGACAAACATGGAGGAAATCCAAACAATAATCAGATTTTACTTTTAAAGCCTATATGCCACAAAATTTGAAAATCTAAATGAAATGGACAGTGTTCTTGATAGATTCCATTTACCAAAGTTTGACAATATAAATAGATTAAACAGTCCTATATCCCCCAAGGAAATAGAAGCGGTCATCAAAAGTCTCCCATCCAAAAAAAGCCCAGGGCCAGATGATTTTAGCATAGAATTCTACCAGACCTTCAAAGAAGAGCTGACTTCAATTCTCTTCAAACTATTCCACGAAATAGAAACAAAAGGAACTTTGCCAACCTCATTGTATGAGGCCACAGTCACCTTGATACCTAAACTACAAAAATACCCAACAAAAAAAGAGGACTTCAGACCTTTCTTTCATATGGACATTGATGCAAAAATACTCAATAAAATACTTTATTGAGTAACTGAATCCAAGAACACATAAAAGGTATCATCCACCATGACCAAGCAGACTTCATCTCAGGCATGCAAGGGTATTTCAATATATGGAAATCCATCAATGCAATCCACCACAAACAAACAGAAGAAACACACACACACACACACACACACACACACACACACACGATGATCTCCTTAGATGCCAAAAAAGCATTTGACAAAATGCAACACCCATTCATGTTTAAATTCTTGAGAAGATCAGAGATACAATGCACATACCTAAACATAGTGAAGGCATTATACAGCAAGCCTATAGCCAACATCAAACTAAACAGAGAGAAATTTAAATTAATCCCACTGAATTTAGGGACAAGGCAAGGCTGCACTCTCTCTCCAAGTCTCTTCAACATAGTACTTAAAATCCTAGCTAGAGCAATGAGAGAACTAAAGGAAGTCAAGAGGATACAAATTGGAAAGGAAGTCAAAGTATCACTATTTGCAGATGATAGATATGATAGTATACGTGAGTGACCCCAAAAATTTTACCAAAGAACTCCTTCAGCTGATAAACACCTTCAGCAAACTGGCTGGATACAAAATTAACTAAAAAAAAAAAATGAATCAGTAGTCTTCCTGTATACAAAAGACAAAATGGCTGAAAAAGAATTTAGGGAAACAGCACCCTCCACAATAGCCACTAATAACATAAATTATCTAACCAAGCAAGTGAAAGACCTGTTTGAGAAAAACTTCAAGTCTCTGAAGAAAGAGATTGAAGAAGATAACAGAAAATGCAAAGATCACCCATGCTTATGAATATGTAGGATTAATATTTTGAAAATGGCCATCCTACAAAAAGCAATCTACAGATTCAATGCAATTCCCATCAAATTTCAACACAAGTTTTACAGACCTTGAAAGAACAATTCTCAATTTCATACTTAAAAACAAAAGATGTAGAATTGTTAAAACAATCTTATAAAACAACAAGTCTTCTAACGTATCTCCACAGCCAATTTCAATCTGTACAAAAGAGCAATAGTAAAAACTGCATGGTACTGGCATAGAAACAGAATGGCAGATCAATGGAATCTAATAGAAGAAGCAGAAATAAACCCACACACCTATGATAGTAATTTTAGACAAAGAAGCCAAAACCATGCAATGGAAAAAAGGTAGCATTCTCAACAGATGGTGCTGTTCTAACTGGATGTCTACATGTAGAAAAATTCAAACAGCTCTGTACCCTATTTTTTAAATGGATTACTTGGTTTGTTGATGTTTACCTTCTTCAGTTCTTTATGTGTTCTGGATATTAGGCCTCTTTCAGATGAAGATCCTTTCCCAGTCTGTAGGCTGTCATTTTGTTCGAATGACAGTTTCTTTTGCTTTACAGAAATTTTTCAGTTTCATGAGGTCCCATTTATTAATTGTTGATCTTAAACCCTGTGCCATTGGTGTTCTGTTCAGGGAGTTGTCTCCTGTGCCGATGAGTTCAAAGCTCTTCCCCACTTTTTCTTCTAACAGGTTTGGTGTGTCTGGTTTTATATTGAGGTCTTTGATCCACTTGAACTTTAGTTTTGTGCAGGGCTATAAATATGGATCTACTTTCATTTTTCTGCATGTAGACATCCAGTTGGACTAGCACCATTTGTTGAAGATGCTGTCTTTTTTCCATTGAATGGTTTTGGCTTTTTTGTCAAAAATCATGTATCCATAGGTGTGTGAGTTTATTTCCGGGTCTTCTATTTAGTTCCATTGATCCTCCTTTCTGTTTCTATGCCAATACCATGCAGTTTTTATTACTATTGCTCTGTAGTACAGCTTGAGATCAGCGATGGAAATACCTTCAGATGATCTGTTGTTGTGCAGGACTGTTCTGGAAATTCTGGATTTTGTTTTGTTTTGTTTTGTTTTGTTTTTTCCATATGAAGTTGTCTTGTTTTAGGTTGAGGTACTAAAAGATCCACTTGGACTTTAAATTTGATAAATATTGGTCTATTTGCCTTTTTCTACATGTAGACATCCAGTTAGTCCAGCAGCATTTGTTGAAGGTTCTGTCTTTTTTCTATTGTATGTTTTTTTTATTCTTTGTCAAAAATTAAATTTCTATAGGTGTGTGTGTGTGTGTTTATTTCTAGGTTTTTGATTTGATTCCATTGATCCACCAATCTGTGTCTATGCTAGTACCATGCTGTTTTTACTACCCCCAGAACTCAACAGAGGAATATCAAATGGCAGAGAAACACTTAAGGAAATGCTGAACATCCTTAGTCATTCAGGAAATGGAAATAAAAAAGACCCTGAGATTACACCTCATACCCATCAGAATGGTTAAGATCAAAAACTCAAGGTACGATGTATGCTGGAGAGGATGTGGAAAAAGGAGAATCCTCCTCCATTGCTGGTGGGAATATAGCCTTGTACAAAAACTTTGAACTCAATATGGCGCTTTCTCATATAATTAGGAATAGTGCTACCTCAAGATCCTGCTATAGCACTCCTAGGCATACACCCAAATTATGGTCAAGTATACAACAAGGACATTTGCTCAACCGTGTTCCTAATAGCTCTATACGTAATAGCCAGAATCTGGAAACAACCCAGATCTCCCTTAACAGAGGAATGGATACAGAAATTGTGCCATATTTACACAATGGAATACTCCTCAGCATTTAAAAACAAGGAAATCATGAAATTTGCAGGCAAATGGTGGGAACTAGAAAAGATCATCCTGAGTGAGGAATCCCAGAATCAGAAAGACACACATGGTATATACTCACTCCTAAGTGGATATTAGCCATATAATATAAGATGAACATACTCAAATCTATAGTCCTAAAGAAGCTAAAGAAGAAGGAGGACCTTAGGGAAGATGCTCAATCCTCATTCAGAAGGTGAAATCTTATAAACATAGGAAACAGGAGAAGACAAGGAATAGGACTGGAGCCTCCCACAGACGGCCTCTGAAAGACTCTATTGATCATGGTATTAAAGCAGAGGCTGAGACTCATAGACAAGCTTTGGGGCAGAGTGAAGGGAATCTTATGAAAGGATGGGGAGAGAGAAAGACCTGGACGGGACATGAGCTCCACAAGGAGACCAACAGGACTATAAAAAGTGGGCCCTGCAGAAACCTATACCTCAACCCAGGACCCAGCATAGGGAGGACTAAACCCCCTCCTCAGATGTGGCCTATATACTCAGTCTCCAATTGGGTTCCCAAGTAAGGGGAGCAGGAGCTGTCACTGGCATGAACAGAGTGGCAGGTTCTCTGATCACCTCTCTCTGGGCTGTGCAGCCTTCCAAGGCCACAGAGGAAGACAATGCAGCCAGTCTTGATGAGACCTGATAGGCTAGGGTCAGATCGAAGAGGAGCAGGACCTCCTTTATTAGTGGACTAGGGTAGGGGTATAAGAAGAGAAGATGGAGGAGTGTGGAAATAGGAGGAGAGGAGGAAAGGGGCCACAGCCTGGGATACAAAGTGAATAAATTGTAATAAATAATAAATAAAACAAAAAGAAAAGAATATCAAAAGCTCTAGCCACCCTCTCTAACAATTTTTACATGGCTAATGAATCATATGATTATATTTGACCGTAATGCCAACTAAAGATTATATTCTTTTAGATAAAGCTCTATTGTGATCCTTAATTTATTGTCACTGGCTATCAGTGATACCTACAGTGGCATGTGGAAAGCAATAACCCACTAGCATTTTAATAGTCACATTCCTCCATTTAACCTCATCTGATTGGTATGGGATATGCATTACAAGTATGTTGTTTTAGATCTTCAATGTGTACGATAATTTGTATGTCCATCTGAATTAATTTCTTTCTATTCTCTCACAATGGTTTTAGAATTGCCTTCAAATCTCAAAAGTGTCCATATTTCTGTGACAAATTAGGAGTTTATTTTAAACGTGAAATTACAACTAAAATAAGGCGCTGTGTTATCTAGTGTGTAGTATTGCATATTTTTTTTGCTGAGAACAGAGGAGAGATGTTGAATCAATGGCAAAAAAAAAGCTGTATCTAGTGACTTGTCTGTTATTAGCAAGAATATTTGACACTCCAAGGGCTTTGAGAAGAAGCAGGGATGGCATAGATGGCTGGCTGTTTGCCCAATACCTTCCCTGTATGGCTATATCTTAGGATACATGATCATGGTCTTACACAAAATGCTCCTTACTTTGAATATTCCAGAGCTAGTGTGAGGAAGGGAGATAGAAGAAGGCTCCATCTCTCTGTGCCATACTTGTTGAGTATACTGTGAGCTGGGTTCTTTGGGTCATCAGCCCATTCAGTTTTCTGTCAACTGTCCAGCCATGGATTTTTTTCCCTGTTGGTGTTCATCTTACCTTAGAGTGACAAATTTGCAGTGAGCCATCACTACACAAATAACTGAAATGGCATAAAATCATGGAATTTGTTACTATGGTGTGCATGTGTTAACAAGAGGATGATGCTATTGATGTGCAAAAGAAGAGTAGGTGTCTCCTAGCACCAGAAACAAAATGGTGCTAGGCCCTAAGCTCCCATTTTATTTGTGTTTCTGATAGCAAGTGTTTTCCCTTCATAAGTACAACTTGGCTTCTACAGAGGCGTCGTAATGGAATCTCATTATGCACATGTACCTCGGTGTCTATACTCTGTCCTCAGTGCCAAATATAACTGTGCCACAAATTGTTCCATCTATCAGAAAGTTTTTCATGCCAACTTTGGCCCCCTTGTCTTCTGGCCTATGACTGAGTCATTACATCCACAGTGAGTTCTCCTCTGGCTTCTCGGACAAGAGTGGTCTCATATCTCATGGTTCTGCCTTACTGTAGCATCTTTCTTTAAGTTGCACCTCACTGGCAATCTCTTAAAATAATATTTTTAACAGGAAAGCTAGCACATGCACACAACTCCACTGGAATGCCAATTTCCGGCATAGATCTGTGCACAGTATTTACTTTCATACATTAGTTCACATTAAATATTGAAAATTCAGCCTTCATTAATATTCCACCTGTTTGAAAGTGGTCTCCAGTGATTTTGTCTGGCTGAACCCTCCTGTGTAAAGAGTAGCAAGCATACCTTGTAAAAATGTTCAATATTTAGTCATATGCTTATTAAAAAAGAACAAACAGACACAAAAATCTTATGGTACATTTGTTGGAAAGACAATGTATTTCATTGGAGCCTATTGAGATAAAGCAAAAAGAATTTCATATGCTTCTATGTTACTGTGGAGTTACTTTGTTTTATTTTCAGTAAGGTTCACCCAAAGCTTAATTAACACTCTTTAGAGGAAAAAAGTAATCCCTGACATGATTCACCTTCTATCTGGAGCAAAATTAAAAAAGAAAAATGTAAGGTGTGAAGACATGGAGGTACTCATAATGCATCAATTATTTATATTAACATTCATTATCTGACTAAAAGGCAGGATAAAGGCTTTGGGGAATTGCAGGATTCATATAATTTCTCTCTAATTATTCTAATTTACTGTAATTAAGACACTAAAATAATCCTGAGGGAAAGCAGTAATGTCTTTTAATAACAGCTGAGAGAGGAGAAAAGCTATTCTGTATTTTGCTCTTTATTTACCATAGCTTTTCAATGTGACAGAAAGATTGATCTTGACTTAAAAAAGTTTCCCAAATTATGGCTTTCAGAACTTCTAATGTGACTCTAGATAATTCAGATCTTGAAAAATCTAACATTCAAATATATAAAGTATTTATAAGTTCATAACCCGGTCACATCAATGCTGTATGTTAACTCAGCCAAGGTCATGACTATGGAAAAGCACCTATGGTCTCAGGATTTCAATAGAAGAGAAAACAAAGGAGGGTGTCATCTCTTCTCTCTGGAAGCCATTTTCAAATATCAAGAGTTTTGATAGACCTAACTACAGAGCATATAAAACTGGATTTATTACTTAAAATAAATTCATAGGAAATATCAACAAATTGCCATACTGTACTGTACTTTCTCACATAATTAGGAATCAATTTACACTATAGTTGTCTCATTTATTATTTATTTTTATTAGTAGTTTTGTATTTTTGAGATAGAGCTTAGCTGTTGAGCCCAGATTGGCCTTGACCTTGGTTTGGTATTGTAGACTAGCCTCCAACTTTTAAAGTTCCCACCTTAGACTATTGAATACTGTGATTATAAATATGCCCCATCACACTTCGTTGACATATCTTAGAGCAAAGGAAACACAGTTTAAAATGAAATTGTTAACACTATTGCTACATATAGGCAACAATTCAAATAGATGCTTGGAGGACCCAGGACTCTTGAAGGCTAGGAAAAGTTCAGGGGACCAGCCAAGTGATGGAGACACTGCATAGACATGTAACCTGACAGAGGTAGGTATGTTGAGATCATGTTAGATTCACAAGGAATTTTTAAAAAGACTTTCTTGTTCTCTATATAAACTTTCATTTTAAGCAATTTTCATAAACTATGCTCTTAATCTTTTCTTTTTAAAATACTCAAAGCAACACTGGATGGATTAACGCCTACCTTTTGAATTTTTTTGCTGGGGAGTATTACGCACACACACACGTGTGTGTGTGTGTGTGTGTGTGTGTGTGTGTGTGTATGATATAAAACACAAAGAAAAATACTGCAGCATTTAGCACCAGTATGCCTACTTTTGAATTTTCCAGTCATCTCCTCCAATCCTCTACTCTATTGAGTAGTGATTGCCTAGAATTTTGAGTATCCATTCACTCACTTTTTCTTTTGTCCGTTCACCAGAAAAGTAGGGAGCTCCCAGTAACCTACTGTTCATGTTCCATGTTTTAGCAATGTATATTCAGTGTCTGCTCTTCTTCACTCATCATTGTGCGTGATTTATTCTCATTGCTATGTGTAGCTTGACTTAATTTATTTTCCGGCAACCTACAGCATGAATGTAAAAATTCCATGATGTGAACTGTTCAGATTTCATTATGTACCTTTCATTGTGTAGATTTGTTACAGTTTGTTTGTTTTACCATTGCTGAGCATTTAAACTATTTATGGTTTGAAATGTTTTTACAAGAATATGATACCTGTAAACATTTCTTTACACATCTCTGAAGTCCATGAGTGAGAATTTTCTGAAGTCTAGAGTTTTCTTACCCAGGAATAGAGTTTCTGGACGGCAAGGCATATGTGTGTTCCCCTTTACCTCATAGTGCGACACTGTTGTCTAAGTGCTTTTCAACCTGTTCTCAGTTCAGTAAGCACTGCCTTTATGTTCCCACTGTTTTATGCACTTTCCAATGAATTTGTGGTACTCTACATTAGAGTGAGAGTTATCTAATTAGAAGTTATTATATACATGTGTACACATATGCATAAATGAAATGAATTAAAATTAAAGATGTACATCAAGAAATAGCTGTATTTTTAAAAAGAGAAATGAACCTACGTTAGAGTGCTTAACTTGTGGCAAAGATTAAATAGAAAAATGGACCAAAATATATTTCACACCAAGACAGTAAATCCTCCTTCTGTTTACAGTTATATTCCCAAATCATAGATACTTATGTGGAGAGAACACAAGTTTCATATATTGGAATGTTATTTAACTAAGTATAATGATAACATTAATAAAAACACATTCCGCTGCTTCCTTGTGTATTCAGCTTCTGAGAAGGTAAAATATTGGAAAACAGTTATTTATGAAATTAGCCCATATATTGAAGCGTTTGAATTTATAACATGATATGTATATATTTTATGTCTCTATATAAATATAGATATATGTGTTTTGTTTAGTGATGAGAAAAATAACTTAGGCCTTTTATTATACAAAATATATAAAGTTTATTTATTTTTTTAGATATGGACCAAGAAAACTGACTGATTAGTCATTTATTAATTGCTTATTTGACTCTGAATCATTTCAGTTTTAACCCTTATCATCTAGTTTAAAGAGTTAAGCTTTGATATAGAGGACATAGTACATAACTATCCTATAAATTTAAGCTGTCTTCTAGTTAATTTGTTAAAATTTTGGAAGTATCCTATTGTTGTATAAGAATTATCAGTAGAATTTAAATATATCCCTTAAATAAAAGCTGTATTGTTTTTTATTGAAACATTAGTGACAATGGAGCAAGATTATACAAATTTGGTTAGTATCAATGACTTTAATTTTTGAGAAACACGCGTTTAATAAAAACCAAAATCATTGTGACTATCTTAATTCTTAAGCTACAGTACTGTCTATATACATACTCTTAAATTTGCATAGTTTTAAAAGGTGTTATACATACCGGTTTTGATTTGTTTTCCTTGCACTTCATGTGAGAAGATGGTTTCTTTATGTGTGGAATAGAATATGACATGAAACAGAAATGGTTGGATTCCACTCAGATAAATGGATTCAACTGAAGTAAAACGTCATCATTGTATTTAATGATAAGTTCCCGGGACAGGTGAGACACGTTCTGAGGCGCTTATAGAGCACCAAACATACAACCGCTATTTTACGAAGAAATCGTTTCATAGGGTTTCCTGAAAATACACTTACAAACCGCCATGGCCTGCCTGGCTTTTAGCAATAGGAAAGTGTTTTCTGGAGTCTGGAAGTCCCGAGTCGACTGTGTGTCCTCTCTTTGAGGTTGAGGGAGATCTGCTCTTTCCTCCTGTTGGGTGCCATCTGATCTTGCTTCCTGTCGGCTGTCAGTTATGGAGCCTACAGCCTCCCGGACTTCCAGTTCTATCTCCACACTCACACTGGCTCTTTTCTGTCTGTCTGTCCTTCTAGTGTGTGGATTTTCTGGTTGAGGAGTGTGGAGGAGTTAGAGATTATGACAATTTCAGACAGGCAGATGAGATCCTCTAACTGCTTTCACAGGTCTGCTATCCACACTCACCCACCTTCTGCATCTGCTTCTCCCTTGCTGCTGTCCAGTGATCTCCCTTCAGCTTCCATTTCTTTCTTTTTGCTTTCAGATGTAAGAGAAAAATACTATCTGGCTTAAAAATGACAAGGTTCCATCTTTTTCTGAAAATTATACTATTTTTTTATATTTAAAAAAATTAAATTAGGATACACAGTATTAGGCTTCATTATGGATTTTTTTGTTTCTTTGTTTTTAAATTTTAATTTTATTTATTGCAATTTATTCACTTAGTAGCCCCGCTGCAGCCCCCTCCCCATCTCCTCCCAGTCACACCCACCCTTCTTCTTCTCCCTCTATGTCCCTCCCGTAATCCCCTGATAGGAGGACTTCTCCTCTCCTTCTATCTGATCCTAGCCTATCAGGTCTCAGGCTGTATCTTCTCCTTCCTCTGTGGCCTGACAAGGCCATAACCCTTTGATCACAATCCAGGGGGTAGTGATCAAAGAGCCAGCCACTTCATGTCAGAGACAGCCCCTGTACCTCTTATAAGGAAACCCATTTGGAAACTGAACAGCCTACGGGCTTCCTTTGAACAGGGGTTCTAGGTCCTCTCCATGCATGGTCCTTGGTTGGAGTATTGGTCTCTGCAGGCCTCTCTTGGGCCCAGGTATATTGGCTCTGTTTTCCTCGTGGAGTTCTTGTCCCCTCCAAACAAAGTGTTGCTTTTGTTTATTTTCCCCTCCCACCTCTTTCCATCCACCCCAGCCCCCTTTTCCTCTTCCACTTTGAAGTCCCTCTTATGTTTCCATAAGGTACATACCCTATTTCCCTCCCTTCTTCTTCAGCGTGTCTTCCCCCCACCTTGTGGTTTTCTAATTTTAAAGCCTATCCCAATACTCACTCTTGCTTTTTCTGCATGTGAAAAAGTACAGACAATTTTGTCTGTCTGACTTTAAGTCACCTCATTTATAATACTTTCTATAGCCATTCATTTTTTGAATATTTACACAATTGTGTAGCTGAATTCCATCATGCACATATGCCATATTTTTTCTGTATCTATTTGTTATTCAGTGGCCATCAATGCTATTTCCATTTCTTGCCATTCTGATATTACAGCAATAAGCATGAGTGTGCAATTGCTTCTGTGGTAAATGGATTGCTTGTTAGATATATGCTCAGGAATTATGTAACTGAGTCATACAGCTGTTCTATTTTTAACTTTTGAGAAGCCTCCATACTGATGTCCTTATTTCTATACTAGTTTACATCCTTGTAATGGTGAATAAAGTCCTTCCTTTCTACACCCTCATCTACATTTATTGTCTATTTTCTTCTCTTTTCTAAAAATTGAAAATAATTTTTCATACAATATATTCTGATTGTGGTTTTTCCTCTATTATCTCCTCCCAGATTCCATCGTGCACCTCTCCATCCTGCCAGCTGCACAGCTTCATTCTTTTACTCTTTAGAAAATAATCAAAAAAGAGAGAAAACTCAAATGGATTAAAACAAAACAAACAGAAAAAAAACAGAGAAAATCATGAGAAACATATCTCTTCCCCAGACAGAGACATAGACACACAGACACAGATACAAACACACACACACACACACACACACACAGTATAAAAACACAAAATCAGAAACCATGAAGCAAGGTAAAAAAATGTTCTCTCTGACAAGTTTTCCAGCTTGTCATAGAGATGCCCCTTTCCATGATTTCTCTTCTCTCTGTAGGCCCTCTGTCCTCTCAATCCTACTAGTCTCCACCCTTAGGCCCCTGGGAGGATATGGGGGTGACTAACTGAAACTCCTAGTAGCAGGAATCATGAAAACTAAAGAGGATACCCTCTAACCAGACAGGATTCCTAGCAGAGGGATGAGAAAACTAACCCACCCATAAAATTTTTGAACCAAAATTTACTCTGCCTACAAGATGTGCAGAGATAAAGATAGAGATTGAGGGAATGTCCAACCAATGCTTGTTCCAACCTGAGACAGATCCTATAGGAGAGAGCCAACCTTTGACACTATTTATGATACTCTGCCATGCTTACAGACAGGAGCATAGCATAACTGTCCATTGAGAGGCTCCACCTGGCAGCAGATCTAAACAGATGCTTAGACCTACAGCCAAACATTAGTTAGAGCTCAGGGAGTCTTGTGGAAGAGTTGGGGGAAGGGTAGAAGGACCTACAGGTGACAGAAGCTCCATAAGAAGACCAACAGAGTCAACTAACCAAGGCCCAGAGGGGCTTGTGGGGACTGAATCACCAACCAATGTCGATGCCTAGACTAGACATAAGCCCTCTACATAGATGTAGCAGATGGGAAGCTGAGAGCTCACATGGATCCCCTAGCAAGAGGAGCAACAGATGACTCTGGCTGGAATTTGTTGGCTGCTTTTTGATTACTTAGCGTTGGCAGGGCTGCCTTGCCAGGCCTCACGGGAAGAGGATGAGCTCAGCCCTGATGCATTGAACTGGAGTGGGTGGGTAAAGGATAAGGGAGGAGGGATGTCGGATGAATGGACAGGAGGAAAGGAGGAAGGGGGTTACCAGCAGGATGTAAAGTGAATACACAAATACATAAAATTTTAAAAAGAACATTTAAAAATGCTCCCCCACAGCAGAGCACAGTGGAGCATGCTTGCAATCCCAGCAGCCATCCCAGCACTGGGAGAGGCAGACCTGGGTGTGTGAGTTTGAGTTAGAAAGAGAGCCCAAGACAGCCAAAGCTACACAGGGAAATCCTGTCTAAAAAAACCAAACCATCCAAACCAACCAACCAACCAATGAACAACCAAACAACCAACTGGCCGACCAACTAACTAAACAACCAACCAACCAACTCCTTCTAAAAATACCATTGAATTTATTTCGTGTTGGCTACCTACTTCTGGGTATGGGATCTACCCTTGAGTGTGCATTATATATCCAGTGAAACGCCATGGGGGAGTGGGGAAACAAAAATTTATATTTCTTTCCAAGTGGTTGTGTATTTTTTAGGTGACAGCTATTCTGACTGGGGTAAATCTCAAAGTGTGTCTGTTTTCGTGCATTAATAATAAACTCAGTCACCAGTAATGCATTAGAGTCACATTAAGGAAAGAAATTCAAAGCACTTCCCATGGTGTCATTTAACCAAGAGGGAGACCAAATTTGAATTTTCTACTTTGCTCTTCCTGTGCCTGCCTTCATTCTTGTCTTTCTTTTGTAAGAGTCTTGATCTGTGTCTGAATGAGAAGCATCTTGTGAATCAATCGCCCCCCCCCGCATCTGTCTCTAATAAAGGGTTCTCCTTTCCTTTTCTATTGAAAAGTCACAGGAAGTATCACAGCGCCGGGGAGGGGGGAGGGTAAGGGAGGGGAGGAATAACGGATAATTGACAGACATCTTTAACAGAATTTTAGAAGGAATTAAGTCACTGACTCCAAGTCACTCGAGCTGCCCCAGATAACCAACATCATTGTTTATCAAACATATCCATGTGTTGTGTTCAATATTTCTGGTGGATATTCATTTGATAAGATTGTTTTCTGTTCCAGCAAAGGATTATCATAACACACTTAATACAAACAATCTTGGGTCAGAGGCACAAAGAGTACAAAACTGAAGATTGTAGCTATGCATTATCTTAGCTTGTCAGTATTGATTGCAGGGCAATCTTAGGCAAATAAAGTTGTTACTTTGTTCTCTTAAAGGCAGGTTAAACAAACAAGTTGAATACAAAGTAGGATCCCAGTCTTAAGTATTATGTGACCTCAGGATGTGTTATTTGCTCTGGTTGTGAGGTCCAGCAAAATTTCCAGTCTGTTATAAGAGATATTTTTATCATAAGATTACATCACCACATCAAAGTAGTTTTAATTTACCTTTCTCCAATGCATAAGGGCCCAGAAGAGGCCATCCCTTTGCTCTGTTGAACACTTTAAAAAAATACCCATTGACCATTTGTGTTGGTTCTTTTGAGAATTCTCTGTTCATTCATTACCCCATTTGCCAACAGTAATTTTTATTGTTTGTATGTTTAATTTGTACAGTTCATTATACATTCTATATATTGACTCCTTGTCTGAAGTATGGCTGGCAAACATTTTCTCCCATTGTGTAGGCTATCTGTTATTTTGTAAGGTAAAATGATTAGGGTTAGTATAATTTTTAGTTCGCTATTTCTGTTTCTTTTCTATTCCATTGTGTCAAAATATTTCTAAACGGTGATATATTCTTATAATTATAATTTTAATGGTTGCATAATAATCCACAGAAAGAATTAAATGTCATAATTTACATAGCTATTTTTATATTTTCAGGCATTAAAGCTGTTTGTAGCTTTCATATTATAAAGAACACTGCAATGAGTGTCTTCATATTCATAGATTTTTATTTTTAGGTTATTGCTTTGGGATATATATATGCAAAAGTATGAGTAAATTTTAACGCAGTAGAATTGTGCCAGAATTGTGACAGCCACTGTAAAAGAGCAGAGAAGAGGCGTCTCGTGTGGTAGCCCGGCAGGCTGCCTCAGAGTCAGGTGGGAGCTGGTCGACTCCTTCTCCCCAAGAAGCCCCCCCCTTTGCTCTGTGCCATAGAGCTCTGGTAAAACACAGTGGCGCTGTGACCTGAAATATTTCTGGCTCCAGGAAAGTGGCATTTGGACAGGAAACTTTGGTGTTGCATGTGTAAAAACCTACAAAGATGAGAATTTGTGTACACTCATTTTCTAGTATCTTAAACTTTGACTATTTTTTTTAACCATTATTTTCTGGTTTGAAGATAACTGTAAATGACCACAACTGAAATCTTTTCTACCAGTTTCTACTGAAAAACAGACTGTATTTCTGACTGGACTTAATGTCAGCAAGTGATGACATTACATTTTAACAAGTTTTAAGGGTTGCAGAGATACTTCAGTGCTGTATTCTGTTATCGTCAATCACCTCACAAGGTCCGTAAAGAGCCAGATGAACAAAGATATAAAGAGAGACAGCATGCATCAGAGGACTTCTGTGTGAGTTCAAAATCAGTTTTTGCACTCCAGGATAAGCCAGTGAGGGGCTTCCCCGACTCAAATTGCCTAATGAGTCTTGGAGCCTCTGTTATATGGTGCCTGTTTATTCTTACTTAAACCCGGCATGAGTAGAAAAGAAAGTATCTACCAATGCAGAGGACACTTTCCTCTATTGTTAATCTTTTCTTCAGAAAAACAAAGGTATTAATTATAACAGTGTCCAGAATTCAGAGTGCTTCTAAAGCTCTCTCGCTCTTTCTCTCTCACACATACACACACAATGAACCACTGTTGTCTTCTTACTCTCTCTTCTAAAATAATTTGTAGAGAGTTTTGAATTCTAATCCATAAGCTTTTATATTATTCTTTTAAGGTTCTTAAATTGGTTTATTGATAGCTATGCAGTGAAAAATTTATCTGATTTATTTTCTCTGAGAGATTTCTCAAGAAATACTGAAAAGTGAGGAGTGGGTTCTGATTTTTTTTTTATCCTGATGTGTCTGAAATGATATCTTTTGCAAATGCGCACAGATGAGGCTTGTCTGGAGATAACCCCATCGTCATATTCTTTAATCTTTAAAGAAGTGGCATTGCTCTGTTGTTTCCCAGCATTAATCTTGCAGACAAAAAATAAAGACAACATAATTATTTTATTTTGTAGACAACCTATTTTATTTTTCTTTATGTAAGCTTATGGGATTTTTTTAATCATTGCAATTCATAATTGTCCTTAAGGTATGGCTAACTGTGAACTTTCTATCAATATTTATGACCTACATTCAGGGAAAGCTCTTTCTCTCTAAAGGCAAAGCCCAGGCATATTTTTTCTTATTATTTTATTAACTGTAGACTTTCCTTTACATTATTTGTTTCTATTTTATGTTCTCATTTGGGAAACACCCTGAGATTATGAGGCAGACATAGTCAAGACTATTGCACCAAGGTACTTATTTATTTATTAATATATTTCTAGTTCTTGGGATAGTCCTAGGCATGGACTATCACCGAGTTTTGCTCCATATCAGTGATCTATTAAAATCATTTCTATAGTCTTCTTGTGTTTATTATATCCTTAGCTGTGTCCCACTTCAGGGCCTTCAAACACAGATAAAGTTGAAGAGAAATTAAAAAAAAAAAACAAGACTGTATTGAGTACCAGGAAAATTTATTAGAATAATTTTTAGTTCACTATTTCTTTATTTAATCATCATGGTCTACCACAAATTGGTAGCTGAATGAAACAGGCAACCTTTTCCTCTTGCTTTAAACAAGTGATTATTGCTTCTGTCCCTAATAAGAAGAGGTGGAACTTTATGAGAAGTCTCTGTAAGGATGGCAGCTTGGAAGCTTGGACAGTGGGGGCCAGATGATCTTTTATATGAGTACAATGATTTACATAAACATTTACTTCAGTGAAGTAATTTAATAGTTTCTTAGATTTAGTGTCTTCCCTTGGAGTTTTTTGTTTGGTTTGGTTTGGTTTGGTTTTGGGTTTTTTTTTTTTGCCTTTGTTACTGCAAAGAACATATTTATAAACAGTGTACATGGTAGTAAATACTGATATTTTGTACACACTTTTGATCAGTGATGCCCAATACTTTTTGCTCACTGGTCTTACTAGAGCAGTTTTAAAGGTAACATTATCTGAGTCACTGTCAAAAATATCTTATCTTCTGGACCTGAGGTCTCTCTGTGTGTATCTTTGCTCACACACACTACTGTGAAGAAAGAAAGAAGGACATTTCTGTACCTGTTCATCTGGTGATCATTTGATGCATGGAACTGTTATGGTGACTGCTTGCAGCAGAAATCACATGAGATATGGTCAGTCATCTCCTGGATCAAATCACTCCCAAAATACTGTGACATCTATGCAGAACCGTGTATAGGCATGCAGAAAGCCATGCAGAACCATGCAGAAAGCCATGCAGAACCATGCAGAGCCATTAGAAGTCATTCGTAGCAGTGGCTGTGCACATTTGTCAAACATATCTAAGAATGTGGTCGTGCTTGTCACACAGGAAACATGACACATTGAAAAACAAAGATTACATGTGTCTTTTCATATGTGAAGAAAAATTTGTTTTAGAAAATACTTGTCAGACAATCCAATCTGTTATCTTCAGATTAGCTCCCATTACACACCTTAAGACTGTACACTGTAGTTCTCCTTTCCATTCAGTTTCTGCACCTAACCGTATGAAGTCTAAGTTGAGATAGGAGCAGTGTTTTGTTTGCTTTGAAAAGTTCTCATTATTCAACATCAAACGCTACTGCAATGACAATCCCTAATTTTAGATTATAAAAATTACAGATTGTGTTGATAGTGTCCTTCAGGTCAAGATGATAAATTTTGGGTTCTTATGTACGTGTTTTCAAATATTTAATTCACAGTATTATACGAAAATATTTTTTAAAAAGAATCGTTTTTGTTTAGATTTATTTTTAGTTTTAGTTTTATGTGTGTTAGGTGCTTGTGGAACCTGTACGCGTTTGATCCTTTGGAGTGAGAGTTCCGGGTGGCTGTGGGCACCAGATACGGGTGCTGGGAACTGCAGCAGCCATCACTCTTTACTACTGTCCTTTCCCCACTTTTTTTCTTTTTCTTTTTTAATTTTTCATCAATTACACTTTATTCATTCTGCATCCCCCAATAAGCCCCTCCCTCCTCCCCTCCCGATCCCACCCTCCCTCCTCCCTCTGCATGCATGCCACTCCCCAAGTCCACTGATAGGGGAGGTTCTCCTCTCCTTTCTGATCTTAGTCTATCAGTTCACATCAAAAGTGGCTGCATTGTCCTCTACTATGGCCTGGTAAGGCTGCTCCCCCCCCCAGGGGGAGGTGATCAAAGAGCAGGCCAATCTGATTATGTCAGAGGCAGTCCCTCTTCACATTAATATGTAACCCAAATGGACTCTGAACTGCCCTGGGCTACATCTGTGCAGGGGTTCTAGGTTATCTCTATGAATAGTCCTTGGTTGGAGTATGAGTTTCTGGGAAGTTCCCTGTGTTCAAATTTTCTTGTTCTGTTGCTCTCCTTGTGGAGACCATGTCCTCTCATCATTTCCCAGTTCTTACCTAAAATTCCATTCACTCTACCCAACAGTTGCCCATCAGGCTCAGCATCTGCTTTGATAGACTGTAGGGCAGAGGCTTTCAGAGGCCCTTTGTGGTAGGTTCCTAGGTTGTTTCCCGTTTTCTTCTTCTTCTGATGTCCATCCTCTTTGCCTTTCCGGATGGGGATTGGACATTTTAGTTAGGGTCCTCTCTCTTACTTAGTTTCTTTAGATGCACAGGTTTTAGTGGGTTTGTCCTATGTTGTATGTCTATATGAGTGAGTATATACCATGTGTGTCTTTTTGCTTCTGGGACAGCTCACTCAGGATGATCCTTTCCAGATCCTACCATTTACCTGCAAATTTTATGATTTCCTTATTTTTCATTGCTGAGTAATATTCCATTGTGTAGATGTACCACAATTTTTGCATCTATTCTTCAGTTGAGGGGCATCTGGGTTGTTTCCAGCTTCTGGCTATTACAAATAAAGCTGCTACAAACATGGTGGAGCAAATGTCCTTTTTGTGTACTTGAGCCTCTTTTGGATATATGCCCAGGAGTGGTATGGCTGGATCTTGAGGAAGCGTTATTCCTAGTTGTCTGAGAAAGCGCCAGATTGATTTCCAGAGTGGTTGTTCAAATTTACATTCCCACCAGCAGTGGAGAAGGGTTCCCCTTTCTCCACAACCTCTCCAGCATGTGTTCTCACTTGAGTTTTTGATCTTGGCCATTCTCATGGGTGTAAGGTGAAATCTCAGGGTTGTTTTGACTTGCATTTCCCTAATGGCTAGTGAGGTTGAGCATTTCTTTAAGTGCTTCTCTGCCATTCGGTATTCCTCTACAGAGAATTCTCTGTTTAGCTCTGTTCCCCATTTTTTAAGTGGATTAATTGGTTTGCTGCTTTTCAACTTCTTTAGTTCTTTATATATACTTGATATGAGTCCTCTGTCAGATAAAGGGTTGGTGAAGATTCTTTCCCAATCTGTAGGCGGTCGCTTTGTTTTGATGACGGTGTCCTTTGCTTTTGCAGAAGCTTTTCAGTTTCATGAGGTCCCATTTATTGATTATTGATCTTAGAGCCTGTGCTGTTGGTGTTCTGTTCAGGAAGTTTTCTCCTGTACCAATGAGTTCTAGGGTATTTCCCACTTTTTTTTCAAGCCGATTGAATGTGTCTGCTTTTATGCTGAGGTCTTTGATCCACTTGGACTTCAGTTTTGTGCAGAGTGATAAGTATGGATCTATTTTTCCTTTTCTACATGTAGACATCCAGTTGGACCAGCACCATTTGTTGAAGATGCTATCTTTTTTCCATTGAATGTTTTTGGCATCTTTGTCAAATATCAGGTATACATAAGTGTGTGGGTTTATTTCTGGGTCCTCTGTTCGGTTCCATTGATCCACCATTCTGTTTCTATGCCAGTACCATGCAGTTTTTAAAACTGTTGCTCTATAGTACAACTTAAGATCAGGGATGGAGATACCTCCAGAAGATCTTTTACTGTAGAGGATTGTTTTAGCAATTCTGGGTTTCTTGTTATTCCATATGAAGTTGAGAATTTTTCTTTCCAGGTCTGTAAAGAATTGTGTTGGTAATTTGATGGGTATTGCATTGAATATGTAGATTGCTTTTGGTAAGATGGCCATTTTTACTATGTTAATCTTTCCAAGCCAAGAGCATGGGAGATCTTTCCATCTTCTCATATCTTCTTCTAATTCTTTCTTCAGAGATTTGAAATTTTTTTCATACAAGTTTTTGACTTCCTTGGTTAGGGTTACTCTGAGGTACCTTATGTCCTTTGTGGCTATTGTGAAGGGTGTTGTTTCCCTAATTTCTTTCTCAGCCCTTTTTTCTTTTGATACAGGAGGGCTACTGATTTTTTTCAGTTAATTTTGTATCCCGCCACTTTGCTTAAGGTGATTATCAGCTGTAGGAGTTCCCTGGTAGAGTTTTTGGGGTCACTTACGTATACTATCACATCATCTGCAAATAGTGATAATTTGACTTCTTCCTTTCCAATTTGTATCCCCTTGATCTCCTTCAACTTTCTTATTGCTCTAGCAAGGACTTCCAGCACTATGTTGAAGAGATATGGAGAGAGTGGTCAGCCTTGTCTTGTCCCTGATTTTAGTGGGATTGCTTTAAGTTTCTCTCCATTCAGTTTGATGTTGGCTATAGGCTTGCTGTATATCGCCTTTACTATGTTAGATATGTGCCTTGTATCCCTGATCTCTCCAATACTTTAAACATGAATGGATGTTGGATTTTGTCAAATGCTTTTTCAGCATCTAGGGAGATTATCATGTGGTTTTTTTCTTTCAGTTTGTTAATATGGTGGATAACATTGATGGATTTCCATGTACTGAACCACCCCTGCATACCTGGGATGAAGCCTACTTGGTCATAGTGGATAATATCTTTAATGTGTTCTTGGAATTCGGTTTGCAATTATTTTATTAAGTATTTTTGCATCAATGTTCATAAGAGAGATTGGCCTGAAATTCTCTTTCTTTGTTGAGTCTTTGTGGGGTTTAGGTACCAAGGTGAGTGTGGCTTCATAGAATGAGTTTGGTAATGTTCCTTCTGTTTCTATTTTGTATAATAGTTTGAAGAGAATTGGTGTTAGCTCTTCTTTGAAGGTCTGGTAGAATTCTGCGCTGAAGCCATCTGGTCCTGGGCTTTTTTTGGATGGGAGACTTTTGATGACTGCTTCTATTCCTTTGGGAGATATAGGACTATTTAGTTGATTTACCTGGTCTTGATTCAGCTTTGGTAAGTCAAATTGATCAAGAAAATTGTCCATTTCATTTAGATTTTCAAATTTTGTGGCATATAGACTTTTTAAGTAAGTCCTAATGATTGTTTGGATTTCCTCAGTGTCTGTAGTTATATCCCCCTTTTCATTTCTGATTTTGTTGATTTGGGTGGTGTCTCTCTGCCTTTTAGTTAGCCTGGCTAAGGGTTTGTCGATCTTGTTGATTTTCTCAAAGAACCAGCTCTTGGTTTCATTGATTCTTTGAATTGTTTTATTTGTTTCCAATTGATTGATTTCAGCCCTGAGTTTGATTATTTCCAGTCGTCTACTCTTTCTTGGTGTGTCTGCTTCTTCTTTTTCTAGGGTTTTTAAGTGAGCCATTAAGGTGCTTGAATGAGCTGTCTCGAATTTCTTCTTGAAGGCACTTAGTGCTATGAATTTTCCTCTTAGCACTGCGTTCATTGTGTCCCACAAGTTTGGGTATGTCGTGCCTTCATTTTCATTGATTTCTAGAAAGACTTTAATTTCTTTCTTTATTTCTTCCCTGACCCAGCTGTCATTTAGTAACAAGTTGTTCAGTTTCCATGTGTGTGTAGGCTTTCTGCTATTTATGTTATTGTTGAGGTCCAGCTTTATTCCATGGTGATCAGACAAGATACAAGGGATTATTTCAATCTTCTTGTATTTGTTTAGGCTTGCTTTGTGACCCACTATATGGTCTATTTTGGAGAAGGTTCCATGAGGTGCTGAGAAGAAGGTAAATTCTTTTGTGTTTGGGTGTAAAGTTCTGTAAATGTCTGTTAGGTCCATTTGATTCATGACGTCTGTCAGAGACATTGTTTCTTTGTTTAATTTCTGTTTTGTTGACCTGTCTTTGCTGAGAGTGGGGTGTTGAAGTCTCCCACTATTAATGTGTGGGGATCTATATGTGCTTTAAATTTTATCAATGTTTCTTTCACAAATATGGGTGCTCTTGTATTTGGGGCATAGATGTTTAGGATTGTGATGTCTTCCTGGTGGAATTTTCCCTTGATGAGTATGAAGTGTCCTTCCCTATCTCTTTTTATTAATTTTGGTTGAAAGTCTATTTTATCAGATATTAGAATGGCTACTCCTGCTTGCTTCTTGGGTCCATTTGCTTGGAAAGTTGTCTATCAACCCTTTACCCTCAGGTAATGTCTATCTTTGTGTCTTAGGTGTGTTTCTTGTATGCAACAGATTGCTGGGTTTAGTTTACATATCCATTCTGTTAATCTGTGTCTTTTTATTGGAGAGTTGAGTCCATTGATGTTGAGAGAGATTAATGACCAGTGGCTGCTAGATCCCTTGATTTTGATGTTGGCTGTGGTCATCAGTTTGTGTGCTCGGTTGCTTTTTGTTTTACTGAAGTGAGGTTATTTATTTCCTGTGTTTTCTTGAATGTAGCTATTTTTACTGGGTTGTATTTTCCCTTCTAGTGTGTTCTGTAATGCTGGATTTGTTTGTAGGTATTGTTGAAATTTGTTTTTGTCTTTGAATATCTTGTTTTCTCCATCTATGAGGACTGAGAGTTTTGCTGGGTATAGTAGCCTGGGCTGACATCTGTGTTCTCTTAGGGTCTGCATGATATCAGTCCAGGCCCTTCTGGCTTTCATAGTCTCTGTTGAAAAGTCAGGTGTGATTCTAATGGGTTTGCCATTATATGTTATTTGGCCTTTTTCCCTTGCGGCTTTTAGCATTTTTTCTTTGTTCTGTATACTTACTGTTTTGATTATTATGTGGCAGGAGGATTTTATTTTCTGGTCAAATTTGTTGGGTGTTCTGTAAGCCTCATGTATTCTAATTGGCCTCTCCTTTAGCTTGGGGAAATTTTCTTCAATGATTTTGTTGAAAATATTTTCTGTGCCTTGGAGAAGGGAGTCTTCTTTTTCCTCTATACCTATTATTCTTAAGTTTTGTCTTTTCATGTTGTCTTGGATTTCTTGGATGGTCTGTGTCAGGAAGTTTTCGGATTTAACATTTTCTTTGACAAATACATCGATTTCTTCTATTGTATCTTCTATATCTGAGATTCTTTCTTCCATCTCTTGTAGTCTGTTGGTTATGCTTACCTCTGTAGTTCCTGTTTTCTTCCCTAGATTCTTCCTTTCCATTATTTTCTTCATTTGTGTTTTCTTTAATTTTTCCAATTCTATCTTCAGGTCTTGAGTTGTTTTGTTTACTTCCTTCACCTGTCTGATTGTACTTTCCTGTTTTTCTTTTAGTTCCTTCAACTCTGTTTCTTTTATTTCATTCAGTGCTTCAAGCATTTCCTTTCTAAAGGCCATAAACTGTTTGGCTGCAGCTTCCTCTATTTCTTTACCGATGGCAATATTCTGTTTGAGTTTATCTTCCTCTATGTCTTTACGTATCTTATTTGTTTCCTCTGTTATCATCTTCATGAGCGTAGTTGTTAGGTCATCTTCTTGGATATCAGTTATGCTGGGGTGTCTAGGGCTACTTGCCCCTGGGTAACTGGGTTCTGGAGATGTCATATTGCTCTGTCTTTTGTTGCTTGAGCTTTTACGCTGACCTCTACCCATTGTGCTATCTTAGGTGTTTGGGGTTATTTTCTGGTGGTTCCTGGGGATCCTGTGGTGGAGAGAATCCCCTTTGCAGAAAGCTGGTTTTTCCTGAAGGGTGTCTTCTCAGCTTTTTGGGTATAGTCCCTGGATGGCTGGTGTTTTTTCAGGAGTTGCTCACCTCAGGTTTATAGACCTGAGTGGTAACTGTGGTCTTTGTTAGTCGAGAGGGTTCTCCTCTCACCCAGGGAAGTCCTGAGGGCAGCTGCCCTGTTTCTGGGTTTCTTGTTGTAAATTTAATGATCAGCTGCTGTGACCCAGTTGGACATCAGGCGAGCAGCAACTGTTTGTGCCTCTGTCTGGAGCACAGCTGAGTGATGGCCCCACTGGTCTGCTTGACTGCTAGGCTTTCACAAGGGAAGGATTGGGTGATTTAAGTCAGTACAGTTTCCTTCCTTCCCTGCGGATTCTCTGGAGACACTGACTCCCAGTGTCTTTTTTGCCCTGGTGCACACTACTCAGTGTCAGCCAGCTGGCTGGCCGCAGAAACTGTCTGTGCCTGGAGCACAGCTGAGTGATGGTGGCTCAGTCTCTGCCAGCTGTCTGGTTCACAGAAACTGCCTGTGTCTGCCTTTGCGGCCTTTGGGAGCCTGGGCGCCTCCCTAAGCTGGGTAATTTTCCGGGGACGTTTTCAGGCTGGGGGTGTCCGGTGAGTGCTCTGAGATCAGACCAGCTGTTTCCCTCCCTGTGTGTTTGCACCGGACAGTGAAACTCATTCGCTGGTGCCCTGGTGCCCACAGTTCTATCTCAGGTGGCGAATCAGGGGCGCAGGCAGGCAGGGCTCTGTGCTGGAGCCTCGGTCTCAGGCTCTGGATCCGGGCTGGCTCCTAGGGTGCCTGTGGAACCCGAGTCTTTTCCAGGGGACGTCTGGGTGACCTAAGGCCGGTCCCAATCGTTTCCTGTACCCTGGGGTTATATCTCGACTGAAAATTCCAGTCTCTGATAGTGTGGTGCACAGGGTTCAGTCTGGGACCGTGACCAGAGACACTGGCTTGTGGCTCTGGGCTTGGGCTGGGGCTAGTGGCTGGCAGCCAAGTGTCTGTCGGAACTGGGATCTCTTTCGTGGTTTAGCTGGGTGAGTTAAAAGCTGATTGAATCCCCCACCGTGGGGTATCCTCTCACCTGGGAAACACAATGACTGTGTTTTATGGCCGTGAGTTCTGATTACTGGTCACTGTGCTGATCCTGCTGCTGCTGCTCAGAATGAGAGTCCTCCCGGTGCTGCCATCTTGCCCCTCCCCCCTCCTTTCCCCACTTTTAAGTTTTAATCTCAAAGCAATTAGATAATTTAAGTAAACTGAAAAATATTATCAGGTACATGCAGATTTCATACTATCTTAGAATTTAAAAAATCCAACAAAACCCACGAAATGGTGGTTAATCTGTATTGTCTCTGCATATGTCTTCATGAGTTATTATATGCACAGCCCTGGCACTCTGTGTTGCCCATCATCTATGGGGGAGTTTCTACATACTAGTGGGTTCCTGGAATCCAGATAGTATCAAACCACACTTGGCAATATTTTTATACATACATATTTATTACAAAATTTATAAACCATATATAATCAAAATAGACATACTATAATAGAGTAATTAAAACAATATTCTGTAAAAATGATGGGAACATGTTCTCTGTAAGGCTTATCTTAAAGTATTCTCACTTTTTCCTTGGATGGTATGAGATAGTTAAAAGGGACACTTTTACTTCTCTTAGATCTATCCAAGTTGCTAACATCATTCTTCAACTCTTAGGTCATTTTAAATAGAATAAGGGTCAGTTGAATAGTAAGCCTTGTGACTCCTAGACACAAACTGATAACTGAGATGGGTACTGAATGATAATAGGAGTGAATAAAAGGACTGACAAAGGGATAATTTACATTCCAGAGGAGTGGATCAGAACAGTGGGAAATTTACCATGCTTTTTAGAATGAGTCGCAATTTGAAAATTATGAATTGTTTATCTCTGGACTTTCCCAAGTCATATTGTTAGTTTGTGGTTGACTGGAAGTAATGGAATTTGGGAAAGTGAAACCAAGGATAAGGTGGGACAAGTGTTCTGCTATCATCACAGACATTCCATTTTTCTCCTCTTTATTATCACTAATGCGTCCACTACTACTAACAAAAGAAGAAACAGTAGTAACAGTAATAATATACTATAAA
Organism: Meriones unguiculatus; assembly: GCF_030254825.1. Classification (NCBI taxonomy): domain Eukaryota; kingdom Metazoa; phylum Chordata; class Mammalia; order Rodentia; family Muridae; genus Meriones; species Meriones unguiculatus. The sequence continues at coordinate 19,518,458 of NC_083367.1, read as the reverse complement.
TGTATTGTGTGAAAAAATTATCTTGGGGAGACACAGCACATAACATGACACAACACACACACAAGTCTATTCAACATAGAATATTGCAGACCAAAGTAATAATTGCAGTAATGTCTAAATTGGTGTCACTGAATTAATAACTGGAATACGAATGAGGGGTTCACTTCCAGAAATGGAAATGGATGACTCAAAGACAGCGGCATCACTGCAAAGCCAACCCAACACCAGTGATGACTCACAGAAATTCATCTCTGTAGCTCTCTGCACAACATTCAGGCAGTTCAACAGTCTGAGAATCTCTCCTCTGCATCTTTCTGTTCAGTCTCCTTCCCAGCAGCTGTTTACTATGGGAGAGGGGCCTTCAAGAATCTTCTGAATTTCCACTTTCCCATTCTTGTGTACTTTTGTTTACTTCCTGAGTCTTATGCACTCCTTACCTCTCTCCTGGATAGAATGCTTTCTTTGCAAAACTACTACTACATGACATAGAGAAAACCTTCTGAAACACTATCCATCCGACAACATTCAAAGCACTTCACATTCAGAAACTCCCCTACTTATCACAATAACCTTATAAGAATGGACTCTTCATCTCCCTCATTGTATGGCAAAGGGAACAAAGGCAAAAGGAGGTCAATGACTGAAAATGTTGAGAGCTGGAGTTAGAGTTGAAGCTGTACTCTTCACTCTGTTATATTTAAGTTGTTCTTAAGCATATAAAGCCTAATTAGAAACATAAACGTAAAGACCCAGGGATGGAGAGTAGAAAATGTGCTCAAGATAAGAAACTTCAAACAAAGCAAATGAAAGAATGACTGCCTTGTGAGGTGTGGACATGAATTTTAAAGAACTAAATCTGATTGCAGCTAAACTCAATACTGGAACCTGGAGGGCAGGATGACAATGTGCTTTATTTATTGGATCATAGAATTCAGCAAAACAACTGGCTGTACAAAAAAGCCAATTTTTAATTCTAGGCTATACCTTCAGGATTCTTAGCTACACTTAATGTATTTGGTATTATATTGCATGCAATAATGTATATAATTTATTTCACTAAGGAAGTTTAAGAATGCAAACAAGATTTTCCCATTAACAGTTCTTCTTGTATTCATACTTTCCCCAGCTCTATTTTTTAATTTTTTTTATTTATTGTAATCTATTCTCTTTGTAACCCAGTTGTACCCCCTCCCTCATTCATGCTCAATCCCACCCTCCCTCTGTCATCTCCCATGACCCTCTCCAAGTCCACTGATAGGAGAGATCCTCCTCCCCTTCCCTCTGATCCTAGTCTAGCAGGTCTCATCAGGACTGTGTCTTGTCTTCCTCTGTGGCCTGGTAAGGCTGCTCCCCCTCAGAGGGAGGTGATCAAAAAGCCAGCCACCTAGTTCATGTCAGAGACAACCCCTCTTCCCCTTACTAGGAACCCACTTGGATATTGAGCTGCCATGGGCTACATTTGAGGAAGGGTTCTAGGTTATCTTCATGAATGGTCCTAGGTTGTCCCAGATCTATTTTTTAATCCATACATTTAAGAATCACCATCCATCTTTTTCTATTTTTTTTAGTGGCAGATTTTTAAAAAAAATTTTAATATAATTTTTTATTTATTGCATCTTATTCACTTTGTATCCCAGATGTAGCGCCACCCTCTTTCCCTTCTATCCACCCTCCCTCCCTCCCTCTTCTCCTTCCTTGTCCACTGATAGTGGAGGACCTCCTCCTCTTCCATCTGACCCTATTCTATCAGGTTTTAAATAATTATCTCACTCTTTTTCATGGAACATTCTAAGTAGTTTACTGCGTCAAGATGAGGTCGACTATCTCCTGTCAGAAGCTCACTGAAATGAATGATGAATGCAGGCTTCATATTTCCTATGAGAAGTGTGTGGCCACAAACATAGATGCAGATGATCTGGGTGAAGAGTGGACGGGCTGTGTCACCCTAGTGAGTGGTGGGAATGACAAACACAGTTTTCTCATAGCAGGGTGTCTTGGTACACTACAGAGTGTGCTAGCTATTGCAAAAGTGATATTGTTATAGACCAAGGAGAACTGGAGAGGGGAGTGCAAGTCTCTGCTGATGCACTGTTGAAGCCAACCTGAGTGTTCTCAATTTGGTTGTTCTAAGAAAAGGAGACAAGGATATTCCTGGACTGACAGATACTGTTGTGCTTTGGTGATTGGAGTCCAGAAGAGGTACCAGAATCTGATAGCTTTTCATTCTCTCTAAGAAGATGATGTCTGGGAATATGTTGTTAGAAAGCCCTTAAACTAAGAAGGCAAAAATCCCAGGACCAAAGCACCCAAGGTTTAGTGTCTTGTAATTCCACATGTCCTGAACAGTAACACAAAGGTATTGCTCTAAAGAAACAATAGACTAAGGAAAACAAAAAGCAGGCTGCAGGATATGCTAACCTTCTGGCCAAAAGAATGAAGGAAACAAAAAAAAAAAAAAAAAAAAAAAAAAAACACGAGGAGATGTATGCTGTCATCCTTGAGAGATTCTGACCTGGCCTGCAGGTCAGTCGAAGGAGACCCTAAGGAGAGGGCGCAAGAATGGGACAAGAGATGTGAGAAATGAAGACCAAGACAGTTTCTCTGATCAAGGTCTCGGTTTATTATTTTTTCTACATCCTTAATATAGGCAAGGCAAACGGAATGTAATTGCCTTTGGCAGGGTTACTAAGTAACTAGGAATCACAGGATGACCCACCAGTGGAGTCACAAGATGTGCTAATAATGGTGTATAACAGGACGACCCAACAAACGGGTCACAAGGTGTGTTAATAATGATTGTTTGCAAAGATCCTCAGAAGTGTTACTCAGGAAGCCCCGAGGGGAGAGGAGGGTTTAAGGTGTTTCAGGAAGATGACCTTTATTGCAAGGCCCAGGTCAGCCAGGAATGCACTATTGTCATTAAATATGACAATATTTAAGAATTAACAATAATTAAGAATTCTGGGAGCAACAAGGTGCCAGAAGGCTTCCCACAAGCGTCAACCAAGTCAGAGCTTCTAAGTCTGAGTAGAGTCAAATATACATCTTAAAGAGTAATAAATAAATGATCAGACCTTCAAAAACCCATTATTGGTGTCTTTAATGTACACTTAATTATTTAATTTATAAGCTACTATTGCATATATAAAAGTCAATCATCTGTGTAATCATCCCTACCAAATTTTTTAAAAAGAATTTAACCTATAATTGACTTCTTCCATGTGGCTCCTCCAGCTCTGCTCACTGTTCAAGTATAAACATGATTTGTTCTTCATCTCCATCATGTCCTTGACTTCCTGAATACAAAGAAACACACAAATATCCAAAGGGAAGACATTTCATCAGGAACATTTTTATATCTAGCATTCAGATAAATGTTTCATACTATATAATCCTTCTGCATCTTGCCTACTTTAGGTAACTATGTGTTTTAAGAGATAATTTCAATTATGTATATGATACTAATTTGTTAATTTTTGACTCCTGTTTGGTATCATGGTGCATGAGAATACATTAAAGTAATATATTCATCTGCCTTTTTTTCATGATTGCTTTTCTTGTTTACAGTTTCTCTGTATCAGAAATGATTCTAGAAACTTTCTTAAACATGTGGAGGAACTTCTAGAGGTAGGAATGATAAAAATGATAGCTGATGCTCATTGTACATTTTAAGCATTGAAAGACAATGGAAACGTGCTGAGAAGAGTCTTTGAAACATTTTCACAATGATGAAGAGTCCCTATCAATCCCTAATCATTAATACCAATAGCAATAGCAACACTGATATCATTGCCAGAGTGTTAATCTTTGACAAACAATTCAGAATGGAAGTTAGGCTCACTAGTCTTAATTTACTCCCTCGTATAGCAGTACTGAACTTACTTATTGCCTATTCCTGCCTTTTAAAACTCTGTTCCTTGTTTTTTGTCTCTTTTTCTCAATAGTTTCTAGGATGATTGTATTTACCTGTCTTAAGAGCTTGCCAGTTTTTGCCTTGTTTTTATTTCTTCTCTACAGCTACTTAAAGGAAACAGTTTAACTTTATTGTACTTAAATTCATCAGTCTGTATGGTTAATAATTGTATGTTGCATAAATATCTTTCATCATAAGAAGTGATATGTATCAACACTTTAAAATGTAAGAAACAAGCATCAGCACCAAGAGGAAAAGAGAACAAACAAACAAACAAACTGGGGAAATAGGAGGAACATAAAATAACATCCAGTTTAATCAATAGAAGAAATAGAAACTCTGAGATATTTTTTGAGTCCTATTGGTATTTGCACTATCTCTTCAATTTCCCATGGAAGCCTTTGGAACATATTTGTATAGATTTGTGAAAGTTTTCAAAATAATGTGTAGAGTTATATATATTAAGCCTCTGTGTCTACTGCTCATTGAATTTAACTCATGTTTTCCTATTTGCTCTTACTCTGTGGTGTATGTTATAAAGTTATGAAAACATTCAGGATTTGAATACATGAATTTCACTCAGTTTTCTTAGCCTTTTCAAATTCAGAAGATTCTATGAAGCCTAGAGATCAGTCAACCAGTGTTTATCAACCTCTTCCTCATTTCAAGCAGTGGGAACTTCAGTACATTCTACTACTAACATGAAATCTGGCCCTAAAACCTCATTAAATTATCCATAGCATCTCTTAAGATTATTTTTCTTTATGTAACTAAGTAGACGTTATAGAATAAATCTCTATCAATCTATCTATCATCTATCTATCTATCTATCTATCTATCTATCTATCTATCTATCTATCTATACAATATATGTAAAGTAGGAGGAACACAAAATAAACATACAATTTTAGTTATTAGAGAAAATAAAAGTTTTGGTATTTGTGTTGTCTCTTCAGTTTCCCATGAAGGCCCCTGGAAAACACACATACACACACACACACACACACACACACACACATACACACACAGAAATTTATTGTAATGACTTACAGGATGTAGTCCAGCTAATCCAAGAATGGCTGGCTGTGGACAGGAAGTCCAAAAATACAGTAGTTTCTCAGTTTACAAGCCTGGATATCTCAGCTGGTCTTCAGTACATGCTGGAATCCCAAAGAAGGAAGCTCCAAGGCTAGTGGAGGAATGGATATGCTAGGAAGGTTAGGGATAGCAGGCAAAGTGCAAATACTTCTTTCTTCCATGTTCTTATACAGGCTTCTAGAAGAAAGTGTGGCTCAGAATAAAAATGTATCTTCCCACCTCAAAACACATACAAAGTATGTGTCTATCTACCCCAAAGGCCCAGACTAGAAATAGTTTTACCCACTTCAAACCAGCCAAAGATAATCTCTCATAGGTGTGACCGCTGTCTCTGGATTGTATTTCATTCCACATGCAGTCAGGTTGACCATCAGAATAGCCATCAGAAGGCCTATGGAAGTCACCACATGTCTGCCATTTCTAATTTTTTTTAGTATAGAACATATTTGATGACTTTACTTGTTGGATTTTTATTATTTTTTTATCTATAGATACTATAATAATAAGTCATTGAACATTGTGTCTTTAAACTTGATGTATTTAACATATTAGCTTTTCATCTAATCTGGGTGTATTGCACTTAAAACTGAAATGGCTTAAAGGGAAAAAAGGGCTTGCTTTACTAGTTTATAAACTCTATTGCTTTTCAGCTATTTCTATTCCTAGTGGTTTTTAATTGAAATTTATTTTATGAGAATTAGCATATTTTAATTATGTATATGATACTAGTTTTAACATTTTCACTCCTGTTTGATATATGGGAATATATCAAAATAATCTAGTCATCCACTTTTCCTTTTCATGATTATTTGACACATTTATAGTTTCTGTATTAGGAATGTAATGAGCTGCTAGAAGTGTGAACACCTGAAGAATTACTTCATAAATGCATTGAAACATTTTCTCTTTCTCAGAATGCCTTTGGACAAGACGATGTCTCTAGGAGGCATATCGTGGAAAGCAGGGGAAGAGAATGTCTCCTAGGATAATTAATGCTTTCCATTTCTCTCAAAAGTTCCCTTCCTGACAACTATGACCTATTTCTCTTTCACTTTCCTTTTAGAAACTAAAAATTTAAATACAGCGTTCAAGACTGTGATTCCTAGGGAAAAACAATCAACAAAACCATTGAACAATATGCATATACACACATGTGTGGGGGCAAGGTATAAAGAACTTATTCATGTGATCCTGCAGGTTGAGTGGTCAGTAAGCCAGGCTCCTGAAAGAGCTAATGATGGCATTCCAGTCTGATAGAGTAAGTTCAATTTTGGAAGCTGGCAGGCTTGATATTCAAGAGGCATTGGTGCCAAGTTCGAATCTAAAGGAGTTAAGAGGCTATTACCTTATTTTAATCAGTCGGGCAGGAGGAAGACCCTTTTACTCATGGTAAAGTAGCTCTTTTGTTCTACTCATAACTTCAACTAATTGGATAAGGACCATCAATATTGGACAGAACATTTTGTTTAATAAATTTTAGTGATTCATGTCCAAATGAATACATGCATACAACCATAATACTTGGCTAGCAATTTGGTCATCACAAAGCCCAGTCAAATTGACATATAAAATTCATCAGCACAAGGACATAATCAGTTCTCCATTTTGTGCACATGAGGAGAAGGATGCATAAAGTTTAACATCTTACTAATGCTCTTAGCTTATTATGATACTTTAATTTATTATATTCTCTAAAAATTAAAAATAAAAGTCAATTTATAATATGTTTCAAAATGCTGGAGAAGTTTCTGTATTTGTGTCATGGGTATTTTCCTAAATTCTTGGATATTCTCAAGTGAAAGGAAATATAGTAGTATAAACAGTAGCACCACAGATCATCTGGAAGCAATAAGACTGTCAGGCTCTTTGGCAAGATATGGCTGTGAACAAGAAATTCCAGAGAGGAAATGGAAAAGCAATCATGTTTTTCTAGTGCAGCTGATATTTTGAAATCTATATTTCTCCTCAGAGAAACCCATACAACTTCAGTAGTTGAAATTGCCTGAGTGGAGGAATGAAGGGAAAATAGAAAGGAATGAAGTATTAAAATATTTGTTGTACTTGATCATAGGTCAGCGATGTGCATAGAGAGAGCTCAATATATGACCAGACACAGACACTTTGAAAGTCTGTCACATTTTATATGTTGAAGTGATAAATGTCTAGTTCTTCTTAATGAAACTTAATTTAAATACTTGCAATCAAAGTTTTTCATAGGAAAACAAATATTAAAATTCATCACAGATGTATCAATTTAATTAAAAAGTAAAATCAAGCTTCAATACATTTGAATTCACTCATCTGCTAAAAAACATTTATTTCCTACATTTATTTTTCCCAGAATTGTCTGAAAGAATGTTTTTATAAAAAGGACTCAGAGTCTGCTTCCCTCCCCACACATGAACACACATCTAAGAGGCATAACAAAAAGCAGATATTGATAAAATTTTGATTTATTAGTGCATATAACTGTAATTAATAAATTTCTATAATTTATAATTTAGCCAGTCTAATCGAATTTGTTTGAGTAGCATGAATGTACTAAAACAAGGGTGAAGAATACAATTGTAGTTTTGTAAAATACGTGATAAGTATCAGCTGAAAAACTTTGATAACTCTAGGATTTTTATGTAGCTCTAATGAAAAGCACAAATATAAAACTTCTGTTAAATACTCAGTGGAGCAAGATAAAGGAACCTGTTTACACCGTGATAAAAACCTAAGTGACCACAAAGAAAGTAAAAGATAAAAACGAAGGCAGTGTAAAAAGAATAAAACTTATAAAATGTTCGTGGTAAGTTCTTCCCTACTAGGAATTACACTAACTTTAAGTATATTAATCTCACTAATAAAAGGGAAGAGTAAATGACTGATAAAGTAAAATATAACAAAGATGTTTATAAGAAACTCATTTTACCTTTTATGACACATATATGTTGAGTAAGAAGGTATAGAACAAGAAGTTTGGGCTTCAATATGGTTAGGTCATAAGGTACTTACCATGCAAGCATGAGGACTCAAGTTCAGAACCCCGGACCAACGTAAAAAGCCAGGTGTGGCAGACATATCTGTAATCTCAGATCTGGGGAAGTGCAAACAGGAGAGTCTATGAGGATTGTTGGCCAGCCAACCTGACTGAATGCAAAAGAAGACACCTGATAGTGATTGCTTGCTTCTACATGTCTGTGCACGACGCTACTATACCATTCCTACATGAAAGAAAAAGGTAGCTCATACAAGTAGTGAGTAAAAGAGTGTCTTAATGCAAACATTTAAAAAAAATAGTTTCAGTGAAGATTTGTCCCAGTAAACAAAAAGGTAATTATAAAATGGTAAAGGGGTTAATTAATCAAAAAATATAATAATTACAAATATCTGTTCAACCACTACTGGAACACCTGAACACATAACCCAAGTATTGAAACTAGTCAACAATTCAATAGTAGTTAAATTTAATCAACAGGATTAAATTTAAGGAAAAGCCAAAAACAATCATCGCTCTACAAACTGAAAGGACCCAACAGCATGGACTAAACACCCATCTTATTTTATTAGACCTCTCAGATACAGTCTCCATGAGAGTTCACTGTTATACTGAAAACAAATCTCAACATGACTGAAATTATCCCAAGTATCTCTTCTGACCACAGTAGTATAAAATTTAAAGTCAATAACAGATATAATTTGGACAATTTGCAAGTATGGGAATTAAACAATACACTTTGGGGGCATGTGTTCCCTTTGGCCTGGGATTCATCATAGTCTCTATGTGTTTCTTTCCAAGTTAAAAGTTCCAAGCTACAAGTAAAAAACAGTGAGAATAGCTATTTTAGTTTTCTAGGACAAAGAAAAGTATAATTTTTGTATTACTGTAAATAGTGACACAAAATTAGCAGAATGGGAAGGAGGGAATGAATATCAAACACATTTGCAATGCAAAATCATTGCTCAGATCCTGTGCAGCACTGGAAAGAATTATGATAGTTTGACCATTTCCTTTTTCAGTCTCTATGTGCCTTATGCTCTTTTTGATTGACAGCTTGAACACATTCCTTCTGTTTGCCTTTGACTGACATTTCAGAAGTGGAAGTCTCTCTAGCTTAGTTTTCTGAACTTGAGATTGGCAATGAATGGGATGCATTCTGTCCAACATTAGCCCTCTGACTACTCACCTGTTTAGCTAGATTTGATCTGGGTACCAATATGTAGGATTCCACTAACAGGTTTTAATCACTGTGGGAATTCATTTCTATATAAGAATATCCTTGAGAGCAGGGAGTGAAGATCAGGTTGATATCCTCAGTCTCCAAACACTTGCACTTTTATGTTTCCCATGTGTTCAGTTTCAGGATCATGTTGTAGTCTTCTGTAGCTGCTCAGGCATCACTGTGTCAGTCTGGCTGACATTTGAAAACAGGAAGGTAGAAATAGGAAGTCCCTCTTGTTGAAAAAGACATCTGCTAAATATCCTCAACATATTGTGATTCATTTCAGCCAAACCTCCTTTGTTGAAACTTGGGCTTGCAGCCACACCTGTCTTTAAAAACAATATAAATTACAATCTCTCTGCTGGGGATGAGATGTCTTTTAGCTCTAGTCAGAATAGGCATAAGATTCCCTGAACAAATTTTAGGTATTGTGATCTGAAAGTGAAATCCAGCCACCCTCCCCTCCTCTGCCTTATGTGTTTGAAAATTTGGTCCCTAGCTGGTGCTATTGGGAGGCAGAATCTTTGGTAGGTGGAGAATTGCTGGAGGAAGCAGCTCAACAGGGAGCAGACTCTGAAGTTGTACAGCCTGTTCCTCTTCCTGTTCCTCTCTGAGCAAGCAATCTCCCTCTCCTGTTGTCACATCCTCCTGCCATGAGGGATGAAAGTCTTCAAACAGTAAACTAAAATAATCCCTAGTTCCTTAAGCTACTTTCTGTCAGTTATTTGGTCCCAAGGACAAGAAAAAGTTACTACCACAACATACTTCCTAAGTAATTAAGAATTAGTGATGAGGTCAGATGTGTTCAGAGTGGTATGTTCACAAGGCTCAGAGGCTCCTGGGATGGAATGGACCTGAAAACATCCTTCCTGAGGACTAGTTTTCATAGTAATATAAAGTTCCTTGAAAACTTCTAAAGGATGGAAGGAACCAATATTATATTGGTTGTTGTGGTCCATCACACCCATGAACCACAACAACCAATCATGCATGAAAAACCTAAGGGTGAGGTCATAGTACCCATTCCTTGACAGTAACCAAGAGCTCTCTAATTAGACTTAAGATCTTCTCAGCCCAAAGGAAATCATGCCTGGCTTCTGGAAATGTGGCCAACTACCAGGGTAAGTGAAGTCAAGCATATTGGAAGAGAACCTCGAACTGATCCTTTATTAAAGGAGCATAATTTTTAACTTCTAACATATTCTGAATATTTGTCCTCATATTCACAGATAACTGTACTCCTCACCCTTCATCAAGGTTCTTTGCAACAGAGACCACCACAGAAAATCACAACCAGTCAAAATTCAGAAGTATAGAGACTAGTTCTAATGGAAACATCTGCAATACAACTACAACTCCAGGAAGACTGTAAGAGCCAGAGGAACATAGGATTTATTGTATGTCAGAAGATAAACCTATATATTCTCATCATATGACTGTCTAAGCATGAAGTGAACAAGGGCAATGGTCATATACAAGTTAAGATGGACAGGGGAAAGACAGAAGACCTCAATCTTGCCCAGAGAACTACAGGAAACCAAGTAGTGTTGAGAGCAAGAGAAATAGTCTTCTTCAGTGAAGAGCACAAAAATTAGTTACACAGTTCCAAATGGTCAGCTCTTAAAACATAAAACAAGTAATATACAGACTGATCAGTTTGTACTCATGTATTTAGGAATGTATGTGTGTATGTTGTAGACGTATGTTTGTGTGTATATATATATATGTTTGTAAATATATATATGTATATATACAAATATACGTGGAGAGGAATGTAAATACAGAAGAATAAAAGAGAAAATAGCAATAAAATTGTCTGAAAAAGCCCTAATAAAATATACAGCTAATTATTTACCTAAAAAGACCTATAATATCCCCAATTTTTATTATGGATATACACAGATAGTTTTAAAGAACATTTCTCATCTGGGATTATGACTAAGTCATCAAACCATTGTCAGTCAGAATGTTGCTGCACTTTGTTTCCCTCTAAGTCCCACAACAGTCTTTTCCCCAACTTCAACATGGCCACTGCTCCCTAAGATCAGTTCTCCTGAGGCCATTGCAGCATGCTAGTGCATGTTCCCAGGTTTTGCACAGTGGTTCTGCAGAAAATGCCATTAAAAGGCAGACATTTCAGACCTTACTCTCTACTTCAACCCAAGTTTCTGCAGACAAATTGACTAAGCTATAATGTGGGAATGGGTGTTATAATGAAACCAAAGCACTATGCATTACCAGAATGTCTTTCATGGACTATCCTGAATTTGTCATCTGTATTTAGTAAGTTAATCAGGAAGAATTGAAGTTAAAAATAGAATCTCTCAGACATTAAAAGTCAAGCAAGATAATCTCAAGGGAAGTCAACCTTAAAAAAAAAATGACTCTACTTTTATAAGTTAAATGCCCAGCAAATAAAACTCTTGGGTTAAAGTTAAAATTATTTTTGCTTATCTTTTTTATTATTTATCCTTAGCTAAATGTGTGTGTTTGTGTTTGTGTTTGTGTTTGTGTATGTATGTGTGTGAAATTTTTGCCTCACTATACTGAATCCTGGGATTGCAACACATGCCTCCCAACTAGAAGTTCTTGGGGTCTAGGTAAAGTCTGGATTCTGTTAGAAGCCATAGCTTGGGTATATCTCATTGAAGTGGACATTGTTTGGGGGTCTCAGAATTAATACAATGACCTCAAGATCAGCCCTGCACAGTTTATTTCACTGTATTGGATCAGGCTGATCAGTGTTGTTCCATTAAAGCCAGAACTTCATTAATATCTGATGAGACCCTGGGAATCAAATCTCTGGCTTTGACGAGCATATGAAATGGCTAAGGCCCTGTAGTCAACTTTCTTGGTTACATCTCTCATCAGACTTTCTTTTCTAGCTCTTATAGAGACTTTCCTAATCCTTATCTCAAATCACCCATAAGATTTTCTCTCTTTTACAATATATCTTATTGTACTTAATGTCTAAATGAAGGCCAAGGAAATTGCTCTCTTCAGCTGCATCCCAGTGGTGAGAGAAGCTTCCTGAACATGAGTCAGCCTATCTGTGTCTGTGAAATAAATGTTCGTAATAAAGAACAAAACTCCCTTAATATCTCATCTCTATTCCTGAGTCTGAACTGCCCTTAATTTCCTTTGTTCACAATTTCTGTTTATTACCTTTATTTCCGCATAGAAAATCTTAGGAATTTATTCTAGATTCCCTGCTACATGAAATGAGGCTTTTTAAACTCAGTCTATTGCTCCCACAATCTGTCCATTGTTAACAATATTACTTTGAAGACGACAAGTTACATACTGAATCTTTGTTCCTCATTATGGCAGATGTTAGGAAGTGACTCACTCATATCCTCTTTCAACAGCATTTTCCCCCTCCAGCTTTGGCTATGCCCTTCTTCCTGCCTTGATTGTGAACAGGAAGCTGGGGGTGGCAGCAGCCATTTTGTAGTTGCAACATAGAAGGAAAGATACAAAGACCTCAGATCCTCATTAAGACCTTGGGAAGGTTATCCACCCAGGATTGAGACCAACCCCTGCATGCCCATCCTATTATTCCTACGGTCCATTTCCCTGTTACTTTCAATTGAATGTGCTACTATCCGATGCATTATTTGGGCAATTTGTTATCACCCCTTGACTTCCCATGATATGAAACAAGGAAGTGAGAGTTCCTGTGTTTCTCCTTAGTTCTAGTCTCTGGATTTTTCTCTCTGCTGCATCATTATTTACCATCCATAAGAGTTTATTACCCACCCTTCTCCCCTCCCCCCCCATGAGACAGGGTTTCTCTGTGTAGTCTTGACTCTTCTGGACTTGATTTCTAGACCAGACTGGCCTTGAACCCACAGAGATCTGCCTGCCTTTTCCTCTCCAAGTGTTGGGATTATAAGCATGCACCACTATGCCCAGTTGAGTTATGTTATGGTAATTAACTGCAATTTTAGCCTTCAGGAAATTTGATACATAATGAACTGCAATATAATCATGTCACTATCAATCACAATTAGAACCTCACATTGTGGCTGGATTTCAAAATATATCTGTGCAACTCAAAGGGTAAAATTGAATTGCAGTGTTCAGTAGTTTTTTTTTATTTTTTATCATATTTTATTTTATTATTATTATTATTTGGCTCACTAAACCATGTTTTAGCTGGTTTACTTCACATTGTTTTCTTTATGGCTGTTTTCTAAAGGGTGTGTATGTGTGTCTGTCTGTCTGTGTGTGTCTGTGCATATAATATGTATATGCATGCATGTGTGTGTGGCACAAAGTTGACACTGGGTGTCTTCCTTAGTTACTATTGACTTAAATGAGACGAGATTCTTCCTCAATTTGAAGCCTACCATTTTCCCAGACTGGCTAGCCAATAAGTCCCTTAGAAGTGTTTGTTTCCACTCTATTCTATAGTGTTGGAGTTACGGATGCATGGCTTTTGTGTAGGTGGTGGGGAACTGAGCCTATGTGCAAATGCTTGTCCAGGAAACCTTTTATTTTAGCTGAACTTGAAAGTTAACCTTGCATATTATGGGCTAGTATTACTTAAAGGATTCTTTAATAAATATGTATTTATTATATACCAAACATAATAAAATGTTTTGGGCACAGAAAAAAAAAAGAAGTATAAAGCAATGTGCTGTATAGAAGTATAAAGAAGTATAAAGCATGTGTTGTCATGGAGCACATACTCTATATTAATTTCTAGTTAAAATTTCTCAATTTGATTATGAATACCTGTCAATATTAGTAGGCTTTGCATTTATGACTGGGATCATTCTCCAGATGGAAACACTCTATTCTCCAGCATTCCTATGTATGTTTCTGTCTGTGTCTTGTTTCTTTTATGATAATTAACTCAACATACAAGCATTTCTTAGTGCAAATCTATTAAAATTGCAGCTCAAAATGGCTGTTTTTATTTCTTCTTTTCCAACTAATAAGTAGACTTCAAGGATATAGATTTTGAGACACTCACTGCTCTACCTCTCTCACTCTTCTCCAATCCCACTATCCCTTCTACTCCTTCAATGAAGACCTTACGCTGCCTTCAGGTCTTATTGCTTTGTAATAAAATGAGTGTAGCCAGGTCTGCTGGATCATGAATAACTACATGGTGTTACCCAAAGGCAATGGTTTTTTTTTCCCTCAACATCACTACCTACTCATTCACTCCTCTGGGCAAGGCAGTGCCCCAGAAACTCTCCTCCATTTATAACTGAACAGTTGCAGGCTCAGTTTCATATAGCCCCTATGTAGGCAAACTTGGTGTCGAGTTCTTCAGTGACATAGCCATGTAATGCCTGTAAAAAGATAGTTAACCATCTTCTTCCAGATTATCCAGCTGTTACATTCTTTATATTTAAATTTCAATAAAATTCACCTTTTTGTGATGTCCCCTTCACACTGGTAGGGCTGATATGGGAATCATGTTTCCAGTCCAACACTCACTTATTTTTGGCAAGATGACAAGCTATGAGTCTCTATTAACTGCTGCTAAAAAAAGGGGGAGGAGGGATCCAAGATGGCGGTAAACAGCGCACACCATATCTGAGGAGCAGAGGATCTGAAACTCTAAAATTGGTGAATGCAGGGCAGAACATTGACATTGAGGCTACCTGGGAGAAAGGAGACAAACCGTGAGCTAAGACCATTTGAATTTAGGTCACCCGCCAATTTCTCGACGGACTTCTCCTGGGGACCCAATCCTCAGGCACTTCCCCTTGACCACCTCCTTACTCCATCTTTGGCAGAGGCAGCAAAGGCAGCCCACAGTGCCTGCCACAGAGCACAGTGCCAGGCCTACAGTGCCGGCTGCTCTTGGCAAAGAATCCCCTGCTCGGGATCTGGGACAGAGAATACTCAATGCCCAATGCACTCCCCCTTGAGAGGTCTTCATACTCCTTCCCTGGCAGAGGCCAAGGCTGCAAAGGCAGCCCACAGTGCCTGCCAGAGAACGCAGCGCCTAGCACAGTGAGCAGTGCCGGCGGGCACCAAGTTCTGAAGCTGCAGCACCACTGAGCTGATGAATTGCCTACCCCCCGCTTTTACTGGAGCAGGATCAAATTTGAGAGTAGAGAACAGAGGGAACCCCTGTGCTTTCTGATTGGTCCTGCTAGAGTGTAAGTGTGCTTTCAAGTGAGGGCTTGGAGAACCCCAGATCCAGGATCCCTCCATGCAAGTAGCCAGACATCAGATCCCTACCATCCGCACCCCCATTGTGGGCAAAATAGAGATTCTCAGGACAGTGTTCTCAACATTGAAGACCCTGCTCTGCAGGTCTACTAGTGAAGTCCACGCAAACAACTCCTGGAGCCCAGACAGATCTACATACCAGTGGCCTGGAGGCCGCTGAGGTATTAGGGAATCTGCGCCCACAAACAGAGCTCTCAAACAGCAATAGTGTCTGCACCCCCTCCTGTGCCAGCACCTCCCTCCTCACATTCCAAGCACCTACACTCTCTAGCACCCTGTCCTTCAAGAAACACTCTCACACACACGTGCATGGTTGCTCGCCTGCAGTTGTTCAGCTGCACCAGCGAACATTCCTCCCTTAAATACAGCTGAAACACCAATGCACACTCTCAAACTACCTTCTTGAAAAATACTCCAGACACCAGAGAAAGAAGGACCCAGTCTTAACTACAGAATCGAGGAACAAACAATGAGGGTTACTTAGAAGCAGATGGCCAGAGTCATGTAAGAATACACCCAACAAAAATCAGGACATTACGGCTTCACTAGCAACCCCCAAAATTAATGGACATTTCAAGTTATCAGAAACACAGAAAAATGATTTTAAAGCAATGCTTATCCAGTTATTAGAGGCACATAAAGAAAAATGAACAAATCTCTCAGACAAATAGCCACACAATTGGAGGCAAATAAAGAGGAAACAAACAAAGCTCTCAAAGAAATACAGGCAAATACAGTCAAACAAATAGAGGCACAAGTAGAGGCACAATTAGGGGCATATAGAGAGGAAATGAGCAAAAAAAGAAGACATCATAGTAAGACAGGAATCAACATTCAAACAGATGAATGAAGTGGTGTAAGGCATGAAAACAGAATTAGAATCAATAAAGAAAACAAACAAACAAACAAACAGAAGTTCTCTAAACTGGAGAACTTAGAGAAAAGATCAGGAACCACAAATGTATCACCAATAGAATATAAGAGACGGAAGAGAGAATCTCAGGTGCTGAAGATACATTTGCAGAAATGGATTCATCTCTCAAAGAAAAAGTAAAATCAGAAAAGTTCCAAACACAAAACATCCAAAAAAATCAGTGATTAAGTCTAAGAGTAACAGAAATAAATGAAAAAGAAGATACCAGGCTCCAAGGTCCAGAAAATATTTTCAAGAAAATCATAGGAGAAAATCTTCCCAACTTAAAGAAAGAGATGTCCATAAACATACAAGAGGCTCCAGAACATCAAATAGACTAGACCAGAAAATTAACTCCTCACGTCACATCATAGTAAAAACACTAAATCTACAAAACAAAGAAAAGATATTAAAAGAAGCAAGGGAAAAAGGCCAAGTCACATATAAAGGTAGACCTATCAGAATCACACCAGATGTCTCAACAGAAACTATGAAAGACAGAAGGGCCTATGCAGATGTCATGCATATTTTAAGTAACCACAGATGCCAACCCAGACTACTATACCCAAGAAAGTTTTCAATCAACATAGATTGAGAAATCAAAATAGTCCATGACAAAACTAAACTTGAACAATATCTGCACAGCAACCTAGCCCTACAGAAGATATTAGAAGGAAAACTCCAATCCAATGAAAACAACTACACCCAAGAAAACATAAGATATAGATAAATACACAACAAAAAATTAAAAGAAAACAAGCAATGAAACACAGTAACACCACCAATTCCACAATAAAAGGAACTAACATTCATTGGTCACTGTTATCTATCAACATCAATGGACTCAATTCTCCAATACAAAAACACAAACTAACAGAATGGTTGCAGAAACACAATCCAACATTCTGTTGCATCCAAGAAACAAACCTCTGCAACAAAGATATGCACTACCTCAGAGTAAAGGAATGGAAAAATGTTTTTCAAGAAAATAGATACAGAAAACAAACTGGAATAGCTACCCTAATATCTAATAAAATAGACTTTTTACCAAAATTAATAAAAAAAATCCAATCCAACGAAAACAACTACACTCAAGAAAACATAGGATACAGATAATTTCTAAACAAAAATTAAAAGAAAGCAACGAAGCACAGTAACACCACCAACTCCACAATAATAGGAAACAGTGTTCAATGGTCACTATTATCTATCAACATCAACAGACTCAACTCTCCAATTAAAAGATAAAGACTAACAGAATGGGTGCAGAAACAGGATCCAACATTCTGCTGCATCCAAGAAACACACCTATGCAACAAAGATAAACACTATCACAGAGTAAAGGGCTAGAAAAATGTTTTTCAAGCAAACAGACATAGAAAACAAGTTGGAGTAGCTATCCTAATATCTAATAAAATCAACTTTCAACCAAAACTAATCAATAAAAGAGGTGGAGGGGCACTACAGTCTCATCAAAGGATAGAAGACATCACAATTCTGAACATCTATGCCCAAATACAAGAGCACCTACATTCATAAATGAAACAATATTAAAATTTAATCACACATTGATCCCAACAACTTAAGGGTGAGAAACTTAAACACCTCACTATCACCAAGGGACAGATCATCTAGACAGAAGCTAAATAAAGAAATAGAAATAAAGGCACTTACAAAGCTCCTAATTCAAATGGACCTAATAGTTGTCTACAAAACTTTTCACCCAAACTCAAAAGAGAATACCTTCTTTTCAGCACCTCATGGAACCTTCTCCAAAATAGACCATATAGTTGATCACAAAGCAAGCCTCAACAGATACAAGAAGGTTGAAATAATCCCTTGTATTCTATCTGACCACCATGGACTAAAGCTGGACCTCAACAACAAAAGAAATATCAAAAAGCATATACACACATGGAAACTGAACAACTCACTATTCAATTACAGGTGGGTTAAGGAAGAAATAAAGAAAGAGATTAAAGACTTCCTAGAATTCAATGAAATGAAGGCACAACATACCCCAAACTTATGGGACATAATGAAAGCAGTGCTAAGAGGAAAATTCATAGCACTTTGGCCTTCAAAAAGAAATTCGAAACATCTCATGCAAGCAACTTAATGGCTCACTTAAAAGCCCTAGGGGAAAAAAAGGAAGCAGACACACAAAGAGGAGTAGATGGCTGGAAATAATCAAACTCAGGGCTGAAATCAATGAATTAGAATCAAATAAAACTACTCAAAGAATCAGTAAAACCAAGAACCAGTTCTTTGAGAAAATCAACAAGATAGACAAACCCTTAGCCAAACTAACTAATAGGCGGAGAGAAACTATCCAAATCAGCAAAATTAGAAATGAAAAGAGGAACATAACTACAGACACTGAGGAAATCCAAACAGTCAATAGGTCTTACTACAAAAACCTATAGGCCACAAAATTTGAAAATATAAAGGAAATGGACAATTTTCTTAATAGATTCCATTTACCAAAATTAAATCAAGATCAGGTAGAAAGATTGAATAGTCCTATATCCACTAAAGAAATAGAAGCAGTCATCAATAGTCTCCCTTCCAAAAACAACCCACGGCAAGATGATTTCAGCACAGAATTCTACCAGACCTTCAAAGAAGTGTTAACTCCAATTCTCTTCAAATTATTCCACAAAATACAAACAGAAGGAACATTACCAAACTTATTCCATGAATCAACAGTCACTTTGGTACCTAAACCATACAAAGACCCAACTAAAAAGAAAACCTCACACCTATTTCTCTTATGAACATTGATGTAAAAATACTCAATGAAATACTTGCAAACTGAATCCAAGAACACATAAGAGACCCAATCAAAAGAGAGAACTTCAGACCTATCTCTCTTATGAAAACTGATGCAAAAATACTCAATAAAATACTTGCAAACCAAATCCAAGAACACATCAAAGATATCACTCACCAAGTAAGTTTCATCCTAGGTATGCAGGGGTGATTCAATATATGGAAATCCATCAATGTAATCCACCATATAAACAAAGTAAAGGAGAAAAACCACATGATCATCTCCCTAAATGCCAAAAAGCATTTGACAAAATCCAACACCCATTTATGTTTAAACTGTTGGAGAGATCAGGGATACAAGGCACATACCTAAACATAGTAAAGGCAATATACAGCAAGCCTATAGCCAACATCAGACTAAACAGAGAAAATCTTAAATCAACCCCACTGAAATCAAGAACAATGCAAGGCTGCCCACTCTCTCCATATCTTAGCAAAATAGTACTTGAAGTCTTAGATAGAGCAATAAGGCAAATAAAGTAGGTCAAGGGGATACAAATCAAAAATGAAGAAGTCAATGTATCACTATTTGCAGATGATAAGATAGTATATATGAGCAATCCCAAATATTCAACCAGAGAATTCCTTCAGGTAATAAACAGTTTCAGCAAAGCAGTTGGATACAAAGTTAACTAAAAAAAAAAAAAAAAAAAATCAGAAGCCCTCCAGTATACCAAAGAAATTAGGGCCGAGAAAGAAATTAGGGAAAAAACACCCTAATAACATAGGGTGTTGTTATAGCCACTAATAACATAAAGTACCCTGGTGTGACTCTAACCAAGCAAGTGAAAGACCTGTTAAAAAAAAGTTCAAGTCTCTGAAAGAGAACTGCAGAATATATCAGAAGATGGAAGATCTCCCGTACTCATGTATCAGTAGGATTAACATAGTGAAAATGGACATCCTGCCAAAAGCAGACTACAGATTCAATGCAGTTCCCATCAAAATACCAACACAATTCCTTACAGATCATTAAAGAAAAGTTCTCAACCTAATGTGGAAAAACAGAAAACCCAGAATTATCAAAAAGTTCCTGTACAACAACAGATTTTTTGGAGGTATCACCATCCCTGATCTCAAGCTGTACTACAGAACAATAGTAATAAAAACTGCATGGTAATGGCATAGAAACAGAATGGTGGATCAATAGAATCAAATAGAAGACCCAGAAATAAACCCACACCCCTATGGATACTTGATTTTTGACAAAGAAGCCAAAACCATAAAATAGAAAACAAACAAACAAACAAACAAACAAACATCGTCTTCAACATATGGTGCTGGTCTAACTGGATGTCTATATGTAGACAATACAAATCTATACATACTTATCACCCTACACAAAACTTAAGTCCAAGTAGATCAAAGACCTCAACATAAAACCAGACACACTAAATCAGTTAGAAAAAAGAAAAAAGTGGGGAAGAGCCTCATTGGCACAGGAGAATACTTCCTGAACAGAACACCAAAAGCACAGGCTTTAAGATCAACGATCAATAAATGGAGCCTTATGAAACTGAAAAGCTTCTGTAATGCAAAGGATAATCTCGTCAGAACAAAACGACAGCCTACACACTGGGAAAGAATCTTCACCAAACCTATATCTGATAGAAGGCTGATATCCCGAATATATAAACAACTAAAGAAGTTAAAAAGCAACAAATCAAGTATTCCAATTTAAAATTGGGGCATAAAGCTAAACAGAATTCTCTGTAGAGGAATATGGAATGGCAGAGAAACACTTAAAGAAATGTTCAGAGCCCTTAGTCATCAGGGAAATGTAAATCAAAACGACCCTGTGATTTCATCTTACACCCATCTAATATAAAAATCTCAAGTGATGATACACACTGGAGAGGATTTGGAGAAAGAGGAACCCTCCTCCATTGCTGGTTGGTATGTAAACTTGAACAACCACTTTGGAAATCAATCTGGTACTTTCTCAGAAAATTAGGAATAGTGCTTCCTCAAAATCCACCTATACCATTCCTAGGCATGTAATCAAGGTATGCTCAAATATACAACAAGGACATTTGTTCAACCATGTCTGTAGCAACTTTATTCGTAATATCCAGAACTTGGAAACAACCCAGATGTCCCTCAAAGGAGGAATAGATACAGAAATTGTGGTACTTTTACACAATGGAATACTACTCAGCAATCAAACACAAGGAAATAATGAAATTTGCAGGCAAATGGTGGGATCTAGAAAAGATCACCCTTTGTGAGGCATCCCAGAAGCAGAAAGACACACAAGGTATATACTCACTCATAAGTGGATAGTAGATCTATAATATAGGATAACCCTACAAAAATCTGTACAGCTAAAGAAGCTAAGCAAGAAGGACGACCTTGATGAAGATGATTAATCCTCACTCAGAAACACAAACAGGTTGAAGGAGAAGAAAAAAGGAGAAAACAGGAAACAGAACAGGAGCCTACCATAGAGGGCCTCTGAAAGACTCTACCCAGCAGTGTATCAAAGCAGATGCTGAGACTCATAACCAAACTTTTGGCACAGTGCAGGGAATCTTATAACAGAACAGGGAGATATTAAGACCTGGGGAGGACAGGAGCTTCACAAGGAGAGCAACAGTACAAAAGTATCTGGACACATGGGTCTTTTCTGAGACTGATACTCCAACCAAGAATCATTCATGCATATAACCTAGAACCCCTGCTCAGATGTAGCCCATGGCATTTCAGTATCCAAGTGGTTACCCTAGTAATGGGAACAGGGACTTTCTCTGACAGTGGCTGGCTCTTTGACCACTTCACCCTGAGCAAAGAGCAACCTTGCCAGGCCATAAAGGAGGACAATGCAGCCAGTCCTTATGAGATCTGATACGATAGGATCAGATGGAAGGGGAAGAGGACTTCCCCTGTAGTGGACTTGGAGAGGGGCTTGGGAGGAGGTGAGGGAGGGAGGGTGGAATATGGTGGGAATAAGGGAGGTGGCTATAGGTCAGATACAAAATGAATAAACTGTAATTAAATTTTTAAAAAGCTTCTTTTATAAAGGCTGAAGATGTTATATTTAGGAGATAGTTTGACAATATATCCATTCACAAAACAGAAGCAATATGTTCACCTCTAATGCCTACAACTTTTCTAGCTATGGGCCTTTGACCAGTTCAAAACATTGGATTCCTTCTTATTTTTATTATTTAAATTATCATTATCTCTTTTTAATTTTGATAGGCCATCCAGAACTTAATTCATTTTACCTAGACTTTGCAATTTAGTGGAATATAAGTTATAACATATGCTGATTTTGTGATTTACACTGGTATCTGTTAATAATGATCTTCTTCTCATCTCTTGTTTTATTAACATAGATTTTCTTTCCTTCTTTTAACGTATTTGGCTAAGGTGTTTTCATTCTTGTTTATCTTTCCAAGCCACTAACTCTTTAATTCATTAATTACTTGTATTTTTTCCACTTCAGTTTCATTAGTTTCTGACATAATCTTAATTATTTCTTTAGATGTACTGCTTTTAGAATTGCCTTGTTCCCCACTTCCCCAATCCTTAAGGTGTATCTTTAAGTTATTTATTTTAGTTTTCTCTAATTTTTTTGATTTAGGCACTTGGGGTTATAAATTTTTCTTTTTGGATTACTTCTATTGTATTCCACAGAGTTCAATATATTGTATATTCATTTTCATTCCATTCTCGGTATACTTTTGTATTCTCTTTGATTTCCTTAGTGACTCATTTATTTCACAGTGCATTTTATGACTTTTATGAACTTACGTTTTGTATACTCTTATAGTTTTTACTCATGATATTTTATTATTCCATTGTGATAATATAGAATAAAATTTTGTTTATTTATTGTATTTTTGAGGCTTGAATTGTGTCCTAATATATGATATATTTTTAATGAAGTTCCATGGGATTCTAAGAAGAATGTATGCAGTGTGAGTACAGAATTTAAATCTCCTACTATTACTATGCTGAAATTAATTTGTGATTTTGCAACATATTTGTTGCATGTATTTTTTAAATTGTAATATCCAATTAATAGATTACTGTCTTAATATTTATGGAGAAGTTTTCTTTATTTTGTTTGACTCATTTTTCTTTGAAGTCTATTTTTCAAGATAATAGCATAGCTACACTTGTTTGTTTTCTAATACTATTTGCTTAGAATACATTTTTTTTTTCATCCTTTTACCTCAAAGGAGTGTCTATTCTTAATGGTAAGATATAAGATATGTTTCTTGGAGTCAACATAAAGATAGAGATGATTTTCTAATCTATTCTGCTAGTATTTTTACTTTCATTGGGGAACCAATATATTAATATTTAGACTTTTCATTACAATACATGTGTTCTTAGTATTTCTGTATTCTCTCTTAAGCCTGTTTTGATAAACTCTCCTGATTGTTCATTCTCTTTCTGCCCCACCCTTCCATGGTTTCTTTGCTGTGTCTTCTTTCTCTTCAATCTAAAATATTCCTTGTATAATTTTTGTTGAGCTGGTATAGTGGTCATTAGAATGTGATGTGAAGGGTTTCTTTTCTGGTTCTGTCTAATTGGTATTCTGCATACTTCTTGTATTTAGATGGACATCTCTTTTCTTATATTTGCAGAGCCTTGTTCTGTGATTTTTTAATTGAATATATATATCATTGAAAATGTGTTTCTGACATTGACTTTCATTTTTTTGAATAAATAAAACCAATAAATCATATATTTGATCATTTCAGGGTATCCCCAAACTCTTAAGTCTTATAGTCTCTCTCTCTCTCTCTCTCTCTCTCTCTCTCTCTCTCACACACACACACACACACACACACACACACACACACACAAATTTATCATTGACCGTGACTGCATTACTGCATTGTCAAAATACTCAATCTTGTATTCAGGCCTTGATATTCTGTTGTTCACATGATCTATTTTATTGGTGAATCTTTCCAGTGGACTTAATATTTAACTTTTTGTGTTTTTAATTTCCAGTATTGTCAAAGGCCAGTTTCAACAATTCAGGGTAAAGTGAGTGGGGTATATATTTGGCAACTGATCACTCAACAGACTTTTTTATGATGGACTAAAGCTTGATTCACTGGGGCTGGTCCTCTTGATTGAGTGGGACAGGTGAAAAATTAAAAGAAAAGGGAGTAATCATACACACAAACATACACAATTGATGGATGAAGCAAGTATCAACAAGCTCCAACAACTTCACACGTACACATACATGCATACATAAATGCATACATACATACACACACACACACACACATATTCACACATTGGGTGGGTGCGGCAAACTCCAATGAGCAAGCTCCAACAGCATTATTTTTCTCCCACAGCTTATGTATTCTCCCCTAAAAAAATCTTTCAAGCAGTATAAAAATTACACTGTGATTTCATTTTATTTTTCTTTTAGTGAATGATCATGAAAAACATTATGTTCCCCAGTACCTTTACACAAAAAAAAAAAAAACCATTTTAAGTATTACAGGTGAAGAAAACAAATTATTTCCAAGAACCCACATACATTTGTAACTAAGCAACCTGTTATAGATTAACAAAGTGTAAGAGTGTAAGCAAGCAAGGTAATTTTCTCAACCAGTTTCTCTTTACTGGCAGCCTGCAATTTGCGGTTACAAAGAAAGAATCAATTATCTCAAAAAGTGATCTTATAAAAATCTTAAAAGAATCACAAATCTAAACTTTTATATAAAAAAATTAGTCATTTCTACCTTAAACCCTCAAGTTGCACATCTATTCATTAACAATTTTTTATTAAATCATATGAGGAAGCTGAAGGCAAAAATTGGTGCAAGAACAATCATCACCTTGATCACCAGCCCAGCTTCAACAAAGAGAGTCATGTCAGACAGCGTTAGTCAGGCTGCCATTGTTCTTGTTCCCCAACCTCAAAAATTTCTAGCTCAACTATTTAGAGTGTGCCTTTCTGAACTCCAAGTTGTTCTCTAAAAATCTCTACATCAGAATCACTAACAAAAACATCTTAACCTAACCTTACTGACAATCAGCTTCTCCAAATTCTTCTTAAAGGTGGTAGTCATTGCTAAAGACGAATATCTAAGTTCTTTCTGGGGGTGGTGGATGAATCATTAATCTTAATCTTTAATCATTAATCTTCTCCAGCAGCAATGCTGTAAAAAAAAAAAACTTAAGCGCTATTATTCTAAGTGCCAGTGACACTGCCTAGTGAGGAACTGGAAGCCCCCTTAAGAGTTTTCATGCAATTCATTTCTGGAGCAGGATGTGAAGACTGCAAGGGCAACAGGCACAGTGATGGTCCATAACAACATGGAGTCCTCAGGACGCATAGTCCTCAGGGCTCTGCTGCTCTGAGGCACATGCGTTGTGGTTGTGCTAACCAGTGGACAGCATTCCGTGGGTTCTAAAACCATTTGTTGTTCCTCTCACACAGGCCTCTGCGTGGTATTATTTCAGTCTGACTTTTTCTCAGTGTTTCTATTTCTTTGTGAAATTCTACTTTCATATCCTTAATTGCCTTACATTTTCATTGAGATCTTTGCATTTCTTAGTACACATTTGTATGTGTGCACTTCTTGAGTTCTATGACTGTTTTTATAACTGTTCTTTTGAATTCTTTGTCTGGAATTTAACCTATGTCACTTAGTGACCATTAGTATGCTATTGGTAACTTTCAAAGGATGTTGCTGTTAATTTGATGATAGGGTCTAATGTTTATTATTAGCCCTATAATTATTATGGTGGTATTATCTAACCTACTATCATAATAAACAAAAGCACAGACACCTGTTGGAATTTAGATTTGCCTTATTTCAGCTTGGGCTGGACAGATAAATCGACCTACACTATCTCAATATATCCCAGACCTCATCCCATGCCATCTGCTTTAACCATTCCTCTCTGTGCTACCTTCCATCCACTATCCCAAGATTCTTGCTTATATTTTTTATCTGAGCTGGTTTTGTTTGTTTGTTTTTGCAAGTCATTCTCAGAGTCCTCCCATCCCACATGGTTCCTTCCATGCTAACCCATTGTGGCTTCCTTCTTCCTTCTTCTGTACTGTCTCCTCCCCAAGATCCTCCCTGTTCTTGAACCTTAGCCATGCCTAGCCTATTTGCCCTGTTCAGGTGTGTTGGTTTTTTTATTGGGCAAACAGGAATAAGTTTTTAGGCAATGTTTTAAGCATCATTTTGGGGTATGTGAGTGTCTGCTCATTGGGCAGCAACTACACCTTGAGGGCCAATAATTAACATCAGAATGTATAGCACCAGACCAACTCCAACTTTCTTTCTTTCTTTCTTTCTTTCTTTCTTTCTTTCTTTCTTTCTTTCTTTCTTTCTTTCTTTCTTTCTTTCCTTCCTTCCTTCCTTCCTTCCTCCTTTCTTTCTTTCTTTCTTTCTTTCTTTCTTTCTTTCTTTCCTTCCTTCCTTCCTTCCTCCTTCCTTCCTACCTTCCTTCCTTCCTTTCCTTCCTTCCTTCCTTCCTTCCTTCCTTCCTTCCTTCCTTCCTTCCTTCACATTGTTTTCTTTCTGTGTGGAGATTTGTATATCTAGAGTTAGTTTGTTGACTGAGATTCCCTTTCTTCATTTTGAGTTTTATTCAAGTCATCTTCTCTCAGTGGAGGCTTTTGCAATATTCAGAAGTGGAATAATTTGTAATATCATTGAGGCACTGTTTTTTTTTTGGTTTTTGTTTTGTTTTATTTTTCCTGTGGTACTGATACTAGGGCCAAGGAATCTTCTTGGTTTCCACCTCTTAATCTGTTCTTGCCA
Source organism: Meriones unguiculatus (assembly GCF_030254825.1). NCBI lineage: Eukaryota > Metazoa > Chordata > Mammalia > Rodentia > Muridae > Meriones > Meriones unguiculatus. The sequence continues at coordinate 19,491,536 of NC_083367.1, read as the reverse complement.
GCAGTAACAGTTTCTCCATAGGGTCAATATATTCTTGTCTGGTATGGTTCTCTGTTGCTGGATATTTGATCACACTGTGAAAACTGATATTGTGTTGTTTACTGAGAAAATCTGTTTCTAGTTGTGGTGTGGCTCAGCCATAGCCCACACCTTTAATCCAAGAGTTTTCTGCTTGCAAACAGGATTAAATAAAGTCAACATTAGATCAAGAGGCAGAGCAAACAACCAGTTGACAGGGAGTGAACACAGAAAAAAAGCTATAGAGAGTAAGAGGAATTCAGGAGGATGGATAGAGAAGATGCACAGGAAGTAGAAGGGAGGGATATTCAGTCTGAGGGTTTTTGAAATTACATTGGGAAGTAGGGCTTCCTTTTGAGACATCAGCTGAGGAGGAAGGTCAGCTGTGTGCATTGCCTCTCTGAGCTGACAAGCTTTCACCCCAGCATCTGGTTCTGAGACTTTACTGATAAAATCAAATTACTTAGATTTTGTTAAAAACAATACTTGACATCCAATGTCGAGGATGACCATATGGTCAGAGAAATCATGCCAGCTGCACACAAACTGAGAAGCTATAGGATTTACTGAGTCACCTGGGAAGTATTCAAGGAGATAGTTAAGGATGGTGAATACCATAATACAAAGCATTAAGACCCTACATAGCATTACTTTAGATGACTTGAAAGTAGAAGCCAAAGGTGAAAGGTTATATGACTTAACCTATATTGACATAATGTCTATTACAGTTACTATCAGCCTGATAATTCATATTTTGTCCTTAATAGACATATGGATTTTTGTGCCAAGTATGAAAAATGTATATATAAGATACAAACCTTAGAAAGACTTATAAAGGAAAATAAGAAAAATGCTCAGGCACCAACAGAGGAATTTACACAAGAGCCAACCTCTCCACTACATGATGAAACTGAGGAGGGGTGGCCCAAGGTTGTTAGAAAACCAACCTTAGTTTATCAAGTTACTGTACAAGAACTGCCAGGAGATGATAAGCATCCCTAAGGTTCTGAAGATGTTAAATGAAATCCTATAGACATATTAGATTTGAAGATATTTAAAGATGCAATCATTTCACATGGTGTGCATTCACCCTATGTGAAGCAGACATTAAATTCATGGAAAATTCAGAACAGATTATCCCCCATGATGGAAAGATATTGGAAGAAAAATATTGGAAGTTTGTCCTCAGTTACAGTGGCAAACATGGTGGAAAGAGGAAGCTAGGGCCATAGATGAAGGACATAAGGATAGAGGTATTAATATTGGCCATGATCAGTTTCTAGGTGAATGGTAATAGTCTGAGTTACAAACAGCTTGAATTTGATGATTACAGGAAGACACTATGTTGTTTAGCAGATTTAAATGCTTGGGATAAAGTTGAGGAATCAGGAAAGAGGTCTGTGTCATTAACTAAAATAATACAAGGCCAAAAAGAAGCCTTTACTGATTTTTTTTTTCAAAGATTGACTTTGGCTGTAAATAGAACAGTATCAGATTCAGAAGTCAGGAATGAAATGGAAGTTTCTGGTTTCTTTGAAGACTTAGTTGTGTCATATGATGCTTTGCTAGAAGCTGTCTCATGCTAAGGGTGTGACTTTGGTCAGCTGAAAACATCTGTGGGTGGACTTTGAAGAGAGGAGATTTATAGAAACCCACAGATAGTGAGACAATGCTTTTGGATTGACATCAATGAACTGGTTTTTGTTTTTTGACAATTCACCTCACAGAGAGAAATATTCCAGAAACCTTAGGGAGTCTTTACAGCTTTTGCTGACTTGTTCCAATCTGCTGAATTATGCAGATTCATTTTGCTGTTCAGTATTGGCATTCAGAATGGACTGCTGGTATCTGGACAATGAAGAGTGGACTCATCTCAAGGAGTATTTCCTTCTTTTTTCTATTACTATTTTTTACAATTTGTTTACTTTGTATCCCAGTTGTAGCCTCCTCTCTCATCTTCCTGATCCCATACTTCTTCCCTTTTTCTCCCCTATCCCTCTCCCCTAGTCCACTAAGAGGGGAAATTCTCCTCCCCTACTGTCTGACCCTAGCCTTATCAGATCCCATCAAGACTTTATCCTCTTCCTCTGGTGTGATCAAGGAGCAGGCAACTGAGTTCATGTCTGAGACTTTCTCTTCTCTCCTTACTAGGAAACCCATATGAAGACTGGGCTGTCTATAGGCTACATCTGAGCAAGGGTTCTATGTCTTATCTATGCATGGTCTTTGGTTCATACATTAGTCTCTGCAGTGCCCCTGGGACCAGCTTTTTTGGCTTTGTTCATCTCCTTGTGGGGCTCCTGTCCCCTCTAAGTCCTTCTGTCTCCTCCATCTTTCATAGGACTCTTTGCTCCCTGTCCAAAGTTTGACTGTGAGTCTACGCATCTGCTTTGATCCCCTGCTGGGTGGAGTCTTTTAGAGGAGATATGTGGTAGGCTCTTGTCACGTTCCCATTCTTCTACCACTACCGGTATGTATTTTGTTTTCTCTTCTGAATGAGAATTAAGCATCTTCCCTAGGGTCCTCCTTGTTGTTCAGCTTCTTTAGGTCTGTAGATTTTAGTATATTTACCCTATATTATATGACTAATATCCATTTATAAGTGAGTATAAACCGTGTGTGGATTTCTGCTTCTACGATACCTCCCTCAGGATGAACTTTTCTAGCTCTATCCATTTACCTACAAATTTCATGATTTCCTTGATTTTAATAGCTGAGTAGTATTCCATTGTGTAAATGTGCCAAATTTTCTGTATTCATTCTTCAGTTGAGGGGCATCTAAGTTGTTTCCAGGTTCTGTCTATTATAAAATAAAACTTCTATGAACATATGTGAGCATGTGAGCAAATGTTGATATGTTGAAAATCTTTTGGATATATGTCCAGGAGTGGTATCTTGAGGTAATTATTCCCAGTTTTCTGAGAAAGTGCCAGTTTGATTTCCACAGTAGTTGTACAAGTTTACATGCTACCACCAATGGAGGAGGATTTCCCCTTTATTTACATCTTCTCCAGCATGGGTTGTCACTTCAGTTTTTGATCTTAGCCATTCTGTTAGAACAAAAAATGGGGAAGAGCCTAGAACTCATTAGCACAGGTGACAACTTGGTGAACAGAACCAACAGCACAGGTTCTAAGATCAACAATCAATAAATGGGACCTCATGAAACTGAAAAGATTCTGTAAAGCAAAGGACACTGTCTTCAGAATGACAGCCTACAGATTGGGAAAGGATCTTCACCAACCCTCTATCTGACAGAGGGCTAAGATCCAGAATATATAAACAACTAAAGAAGTTAAAAAACAACAAATCAAGTAATCCAATTTAAAAATGGGGTACAGAGCTAAACAGAGAATGCTCTGTAGAGGAATATGGGATGTCAGAGAAATATTTAAATGCTCAGTATCCTTAGTCATCAGAGAGATTCAAATCAAAACAAACCTGAGATATCACCTTACACCTATCAGAATGGCTAAGATCAAAAACTCAAGTGACAATACATGCTGGAGAGGATGTAGAGAAAGAGGAACCCTCCTCCATTGCTGGTGGGAATATAAACTTCTACAATCACTTTGGAAATCAATCTGGTGCTTTCTCAAACAATTAGGAATAGCACTTCCTCAAGATCCAATTATACCACTACAAGACATAAATCCAAAATATGCTCAAGTAGACAACAAGGACATTTGTTCAACCGTGTTCATAGCAGCTTTATTTGTAATATCCAGAACCTGGAAACAACCCAGATGTCCCTCAACAGAGGAATAGATAAAAAAAAATTGTGGTATATTTCACAGTGGAATAGTACTCAGCAATTAAAAACAAGGAAATCATGAAATTTGCAGGCAAATGGTGGGATCTAGGAAAGATCATACTGAATGAGGCATCTCAGAAGCAGAAAGACACACACGGTATATACTCACTTATAAGTGGATACTAGACATATAATATAGGATAAACATACTAAAATCTGTACAACTAAAGAAGCTAAGCAAGAAGTAGGACCTTGGGTAAGGTGATCAATCCTCACTCAGAAACACAAACAGGATGGATGTTGGAGGAAGGAGAAAACAGGAAACAGGACAAGAGATTAATACAGAAGGCCTCTGAAAAACTTTACCCAGCAGTACATCAAGGCACATGCTGAGACTCATAAGCAAACTTTGGACAGAGTGCAGGGAACCTTATGAAAGAAGAAGGAGATAGTAAGACCTGGAGAGGACAGGAGTTCACAAGGAAAGCAACAGAACCAAAATATCTGGGCACAGTGGTCTTTTCTGAGACTGATACTACAACCAAGGACCATACATGGATGTAACCTAGAACCCCTGCTCAGATGTAGCCCATGGCAGTTCAGTATCCAAATGGGTTCCCTAGCAATGGGAACAGGGACTATCTCTGACATGAACTCAGTAGCTGGCTCTTTGACCACCCCTGATCCCTCCGAGGGAGGAGCAGCCTTGCCAGGCCAGAGAGGAAGACAATGCAGCCAGTCCTGATGAGACCTGATATGGAAGGGGAGGAGGACCACCCCTATCAGTGGACTTGGAGAGGGGCATGGAAGGAGATGAGGGAGGAGGGGGGCTATAGCTGGGATACAAAGTGAATAAACTGTACTTAATATAAAAAATGAAAGTCAGCTTCAGACTAGAAACTCCTCAGAACAGTCAATTGCTGAGTTCATAGGAGACTGACACGAACATTTTACAGAACTTTGAACTAAAAAATATTTAATTCCCAAACTGCCAAATACAAACAAGCTGGACATTATTGAAAGGTTGGCAGAAATAGATTAATTATTGTAAATACTTTTACAGTATTAAAGTTAAAATCTTCCTTTTTAATTTAGACAATAGGGGGAAATATTGCAGGATATAAATAAAGTTAATAAAGTTAATCAAGAGGCAGAGCAAGTAACCAGTTCGCAGGGAGTGAACATAAAAAACGAAAACAAAACAAAGCAAAAACAAATAAACAAAAAAACACCATAGAGAGTAAGAGGAAGTTAGGAGGTTGGATAGAGAGATGTACAAAAATTAGAAGGGAGGAATATTTAGTTTGAGGGTTCCTGAGATGGCTTAGGAAAGGAAGTGTTCCTTTCAGGACACTGGCTGAGGAGGAAGGTCAGCTGGGCGTTTCTTCTGTCTGTCTGAACTGGCAGACTTTCACCCTGGCATCTGGCTCCTCTGTATTTATTGGTTAATTGAATGATTGAGGTTTTGTTAAAAACAAAAGCTCGCTGCTCCTGGGTAATCTACTTTCAGTCAGGTCTGGCCCTCTCCTTCAGCTTCAGTTGTGTTTTGTGAGTTTCCGTGTTTCTGGGGACCTTACCGTCAGTCATCTTGGATCTACTGTTTCCACAGCCTTTGCTGTTTGTAATTCTTTTCACTTTTGTGTGTGTGTGTGTATGTGTGTGTATGTGTGTGTATGTGTGTGTGCATGTGTATGTGTGTATATGTCTGTGTATGTTTGATGTATATGCATGTGCGTATGTGAGTATATGTGTGTATGTATGTATGTGTGATATATGTAGGATGTATGTATTTATGTGTGTGTATGATGTATGTATGTATGAATGTGTATGTATGTGAGTTCTGAGACTCGAACTTGAGTCTTTGTACTTATATCACAGTACTTCACTGATTGAAATTGTCTTCTGGATCCTTGTCATGTTTTAAGAAGCTCAATTTTAATGAAAATAAAAACCCTCTATGTCTTAATGATAAAATTATGAGATAATTACGTTTTTATCCAAAATTCAAATTCCTTAGAAACATCAGGAAATATGCATTGATACTTAACTTTCCCCCCTAAAATATAGTTGACAAGTTCTAAAACAGAGAAAAACAAACAGCTTTCTCTCCTGTGGTTGCCACTTTATTACTTGGCTAATTTTCTTTTCTTCTTTAATGTTGAATTAAAAATTTTAATGTGTTTATTGTCTGTAATATAGACATAACTGTAATAACTATGTTATAAATATTTTGTGTAATCTAAATTAGAGAAAATGTTAAGCGTTTGCACAAAGACTTGAAAATATTAAGGTATATGCATTTTTAGCTGTTATTATAAATTAGTAATTAAAAATGAAGTTTTGGAATAGGTCTTATTAAAATTATACTTTGGTAATATAAAATTATTCATAAGCATGATATCATATATTAAATCATTTAATGGTTTTAATATATTATGTCACTAATAAATTTGACCAAAACTGGGAGTAGACATTAATTGAGAATTTCAGCAAATAATTTTTCCACCTACATCCATATTTTGCCTAAACTGACCATTCCTTTGGATATTTCTGATAAACCCAAAATGATTTAAACATACATGTAACTGCAATTGAATAATCATTGCTCTACCAAATAGCTGATGTGATGGCTAGAATTTGCAGTGAGCTTTCCTTTTGATATTTTGTAGAGAGCTAAACACAGACTAAGTACGTTCCTTCTTGCGTTTATTTTTCATTAGTGTGTTTAGCAAACACAAAGAAGTTACTGAACTACTGTGAAGTGTAATTGTCTTAATTTTTTTATTTGTGCTTTTACAGATTCCTTGATGCTTTTCTCCATCGATAACCTAAAAAAATTTTCCCTGGCAAATGAAATGTGTGCTCAAATGCAATGCTTCGGTGGAGCTAGCTCTGACAGAGCAAAAGTGAAGTCTGCCATGGTAGCCAGCCCTGTGTGAGGGGAATTTCAAGTTTAGAAACAAAATTAAATGAGTTCAGAAACTGAAAGACTTGTTCACATTTTGTTGCTTTAAATATATAACCTTCTTGTTTTTCAGAATATTGAGATGATGATGAAGAAAAAATGCAATTAATTTATTGAGTTTTGCTATGTGCTACTATCAAACAAGAAATATTTTAAAGTATATTAAAACTGTACAGTTTGCTTTGATGGTTAAGGAAAAAAAATAATGTTCATAGATAAGAGAAATGGTATGTGAACAAGAGCTCTGACCTTTGTAATTGCCAGCTGGCCTCCAACCTCTGTTTAGAGGATCCAATTCTAGACGTTTTTGTGAACAGAGAAAAATGATTGAGACAGGGTCTTTCTACATAGCCTTGCTGTCCTGGAACTCATTATGTAGACCAGGCTGTACTCAAACTCATGAGGGCTAGTGTAAGACCTAGGGTCTCACAGCTCAGGAGTTTAAGATCGCGCCCTTCCCAGAAACTCTCACAGACTACGAAACTCATTGCAAAAGCAAGAGGTTTACTTTAACCATTGCGCAATGGGGCCACCCCTGTCGGTCAGCAAAGAGTGGCCCCGGGAGACAAAGGCTTTAGGTTTTTAAAAGAAAAATTGCGGGAAATTTGAAGTTGCAGTTTTGGCAATTTAGGATTGGATGAGGAAGCTATAAAGTAAGATAATTGGTTAGTCTTAGGTACTCAAGCTTGGCCAGTCCTGCCAAGTGTGGATGCAGCTGCAATTGAAGGTGGGGTGGTTAGCTCATCCTTGAAGATTTGGCTGGAGGTCAGGAGCTACAGAGAAGAAGGATTAAGGCCATCTGGGTTCGTTGCTAAGAAATGCTATCATGAAGACAGGGTCTGGCTGTTCTTTTTTTTGAGTGAAGGTCATTGCTTGCTTGCTTTTTTTTATATCTGTCCTCACAGATAGGGTCACATTCCTCCATTCTCTGGAAAGCTACTAAGAGGCTTTAGCTTAACCTGAACCTAAAACTCAAAACTATAGGCTTTAGAAGACATATAAGTTACAAAGTTAGCCTAACCCTTTCACTAGAATTAAAGGCAAGTGAATTAAAGGAACTCATTAGGTAGACCAGGCTGCCTTTACCTCATGAGTGCCATCACACCTTACATAAAATCTTATTTTGAGACAAATGCTTAGAATACTTGAGTAGTGTGTATTGAATCTGAATCACAAGTAGAAAATTTTAGACATAAAAATTTTATATAGCTGCTCAAATATGTATATTTCTGTAGACATTGTGGTACTTGTAAGGAAATTATATGGAGACACACAGAGTACATTCTTCTGTATGTCTGGCAGAAGTTGACAAGATCAAGAAATAATCAAGCAGATAAATGAACCCCAGGTGGTGTTCTATTTGAGTGGAGAACATTCTGATAACCTTTTTTTTTTTAAAAAAAAAAGATCACTTAATCAATAAATTATGTGCTGCCATATAGCCACTTCATTATTTTAACAGATTTTGTCAGTTCAGACAGGACATGCTGTATGTATGGGTGGCTTCTGATCTATAATGTTTGAAGACTCCAAGGCTGTGTTCGAATCATCTGAAAACTTTCACTCAAGTGGCTGGTTGTTGGTCTGGGATGACTGGAAGTCCTTATACCATCTCTCTGTCTTTCTAGGCTTCCTTACAGCATGATGGCTCTAGGCATAGTAGTTTAGAGCTTCAGACAAAAGCATATGTGGGCGGAGGGACAAGATGGCGGCACCGGGAGGACTCTCATTCTGAGCAGCAGCACAGCAGGATCAGCACAGTGACCAGCAATCAGAATTCTCTGCCATAAAACACAGTCATTGTGTTTCCCAGGTGAGAGGATACCCCATGGTGTGGGATTCAATCAGCTTTTAACTCACCTGGCTAATCCGCAGAAGAGATCCCGGTTCCGCCAGATGCTTGGCTGCCTGCCGCCAGCCCCAGCCCCAGCCCAGAGCCACAAGCCAGTGTCTCTGGTCAAGGTCCCAGACTGAACCTTGAGCACCACACTATCAGAGACTGGAATTTTCAGTCGAGAGATAACTCCAGGGTATAGGAAACGATTGGGACCAGCCTTAGGTCTCCCAGACATCCCCTGGAAAAGACTCGGGCGGGTTCCACGGGCACCCCGGGAGCCAGCCCGGAGCCAGAGCCAGAGACCCAGGTTCCGGCACAGAGCCCTGCCTGCCTGCGCACCTGATTCGCCGCCGGAGATAGAAACGGCGGGTCTGATCTTAGAGCACTCAGCTCACCCCCAACCTGAAAAGGTCCCTGGAAAATTAGGGAGGCACTCAGGCTCCCAAAAGCCGCAAAGGCAGACACAGGCAGTTTCTGCGCACCAGACAGCTGGCAGAGACTGAGCCGCCATCACAAAGCTGTGCTCCAGGCACAGGCAGTTTCTGCGGCCAGCCAGCTGGTGGACACTGAGCAGTGTGCACCAGGGCAAAAAAAGACACTGGGAGTCCATGTCTCCAGAGAATCCACGGGGAAGGAAGGAAACTGTACTGACCTAAATCACCCAATCCTTCCCTAGAAAAAGTCTAGCAGTCTAGTGGGGCCAAGGCGCCAGCACTCAGCTGTGCTCCAGACACAGGCACAAACAGTTGCTGCTCGCCTGATGTCCAACTGGGTCACAGCAGCTGATCATTAAATTTGCAACAAGAAACCCAGAAACAGGGCAGATGCCCTCAGGACTTCCCTGGGTGAGAGGAGAACCCTCTCGACTAACAAAGACCACAGTTACCACTCAGGTCTATATCCCTGAGGTGAGCAACTCCTGAAAAAACACCAGCCATCCAGGGACTATACCCAAAAAGCTGAGAAGACATCTTCAGGAAAAAACAGCGTTTTGCAAAGGGGATTCTCTCCACCACAGGATCCCTAGGAACCACCAGAAAATAACCCCAAACACCTAAGATAGCACAATGGGTAGAGGTCAGCGTAAAAGCTCAAGCAACAAAAGACAGAGCAATATGGCATCTCCAGAACCCAGTTACCCAGGGGCAAGTAGCCCTGGACACCCCACCATAACTGAAATCCAAGAAGATGACCTAACAAGTATTCTCATGAAGATGATAACAGAGAAAACAAATAAGGTTCGTAAAGACATAGAGGAAGATAAACTCAAACAGAATATTGCCATCCGTAAAGAAATAGAGGAAGCTGCAGCCAAACAGTTTATGGCCTTTAGAAAGGAAATGCTTAAAACACTGAATGAAATGAAAGAAACAGAGTTGAAGGAACTAAAAGAAAAACAGGAAAGTACAATCAGACAGGTGAAGGAAGTAAACAAAACAACTCAAGACCTGAAGATAGAATTGGAAAAATTAAAGAAAACACAAATGGAAGAAATAATGGAAAGGAAGAATCTAGGGAAGAAAACAGGAACTACAGAGGTAAGCATAACCAACAGACTACAAGAGATGGAAGAAAGAATCTCAGGTGTAGAAGATACAATGGAAGAAATCAATATATCTGTCAAAGAAAATGTTAAATCCAAAAAATTCCTGACACAGACCGTCCAAGAAATCCAAGACAATATGAAAAGACAAAACCTAAGAATAATAGGTATAGAGGAAAAAGAAGACTCCCTTCTCCAAGGCCCAGAAAATATTTTCAACAAAATCATTGAAGAAAATTTCCCCAAGCTAAAGGAGAGGCCAATAAGAATAAATGAGGCCTACAGAACACCCAACAAATTTGACCAGAAAATAAAATCCTCCCGCCACATAATAATCAAAACAGTAAGTATACAGAACAAAGAAAAAATACTAAAAGCCCCAAGGGAAAAAGGCCAAGTAACATATAATGGCAAACCCATAAGAATCACACCTGACTTTTCATCAGAGACTATGAAAGCCAGAAGGGCCTGGACGGATAAAATGCAGACCCTAAGAGAACACAGATGTCAGCCCAGGCTACTATACCCCGCAAAACTTTCAGTCCTCATAGATGGAGAAAACAAGATATTCAAAGACAAAAACAAATTTCAACAATACCTACAAACAAATCCAGCATTACAGAAGACACTGGAAGGGAAAATACAACCCAAGAAAGCTAGCTACATTCAAGAAAACAGAGGAAATAAATAACCTCACTTCAGTAAAACAAAAAGCAACCAAGCACACAACCTGATGACCACAGCCAACATCAAAATCAAGAGATCTAACAGCCACTGGTCATTAATCTCTCTCAACATCAATGGACTCAACTCTCCAATAAAAAGACACAGATTAACAGAATGGATACGTAAACAAAACCCAGCAATCTGTTGAATACAAGAAACACACCTAAGACACAAAGATAGACATTACCTGAGGGTAAAGGGTTGGAAGATGACTTTCCAAACAAACGGACCCAAGAAGCAAGCAGGAGTAGCCATTCTAATATCTGACAAAATAGACTTTCAACCAAAATTAATAAAAACAGATGGGGAATGACACTTCATACTCATCAAGGGAAAATTCCACCAGGAAGACATCACAATCCTGAACATCTATGCCCCAAATACAAGGGCACCCACATTTGTGAAAGAAACATTGATAAAATTTAAAGCACATATAGATCCACACACATTAATAGTGGGAGACTTCAACACCCCACTCTCAACAAAGGACAGGTCAACAAAACAGAAATTAAACAAAGAAACAATGTCTCTGACAGACGTCATGAATCAAATGGACCTAACAGACATTTACAGAACTTTACACCCAAACACAAAAGAATTTACCTTCTTCTCAGCACCTCATGGAACCTTCTCCAAAATAGACCATATAGTGGGTCACAAAGCAAGCCTCAACAGATACAAGAAGATTGAAATAATCCCATGTATCTTGTCTGATCACCATGGAATAAAGCTGGACCTCAACAATAACAGAAATAACAAAAAGCCTACACACACATGGAAACTGAACAACTTGTTACTAAATGACAGCTGGGTCAAGGAAGAAATAAAGAAAGAAATTAAAGTCTTTCTAGAAATCAATGAAAATGAAGGCACAACATACCCAAACTTGTGGGACACAATGAAAGCAGTGCTAAGAGGAAAGTTCACAGCACTAAGTGCCTTCAAGAAGAAATTCAAGACAGCTCATCCAAGCACCCTAATGGCTCACTTAAAAACCCTAGAAAAAGAAGAAGCAGATGCACCAAGAAGGAGTAGATGGCTGGAAATAATCAAACTCAGGGCTGAAATCAATCAATTGGAAACAAATAAAACAATTCAAAGAATCAATGAAACCAAGAGCTGCTTCTTTGAGAAAATCAACAAGATCGACAAACCTTTAGCCAGGCTAACTAAAAGGCAGAGAGACACCACCCAAATCAACAAAATCAGAAATGAAAAGGGGATATAACTACAGAAACTGAGGAAATCCAAACAATCATAAGGACATAATTCAAAAGTATATATGCCACAAAATTTGAAAATCTAAATGAAATGGACAATTTTCTTGATCGATTTGACTTACCAAAGCTGAATCAGGACCAGGTAAATCAACTAAATAGTCCTATATCCCCCAAAGAAATAGAAGCAGTCATCAAAAGTCTCCCATCCAATAAAAGGCCAGGACCAGATGGCTTCAGCGCAGAATTCTACCAGACCTTCAAAGAAGAGCTAACACCAATACTCTTCAAACTATTCCACAAAATAGAAACAGAAGGAACATTACCAAATTCATTCTATGAAGCCACAGTCACCTTGGTACCTAAACCTCACAAAGACTCAACAAAGAAAGAGAATTTCAGGCCAATCTCCCTTATGAACATTGATGCAAAAATACTTAATAAAATACTTGCAAACCGAATCCAAGAACACATCAAAGATATTATCCACTATGACCAAGTAGGCTTCATCCCAGGTATGCAGGGGTGGTTCAATATATGGAAATCCATCAATGTGATCCACCATATTAACAAACTGAAAGAAAAAAACCACATGATAATCTCCTTAGATGCTGAAAAAGCCTTTGACAAAATCCAACATCCATTCATGTTCAAAGTATTGGAGAGATCAGGGATACAAGGCACATATCTAAACATAGTAAAGGTGATATACAGCAAGCCTATAGCCAACATCAAACTGAACAGAGAGAAACTTAAAGCAATCCCACTGAAATCAGGGACAAGACAAGGCTGCCCACTCTCTCCATATCTCTTCAACATAGTGCTGGAAGTCCTTGTAGAGCAATAAGACAGTTGAAGGAGATCAAGGGGATACAAATTGGAAAGGAAGAAGTCAAATTATCACTATTTGCAGATGATATGATAGTATACGTGAGTGACCCCAAAAACTCTACCAGGGAACTCCTACAGCTGATAAACACCTTCAGCAAAGTGGCCGGATACAAAATTAACTCAAAAAAATCAGTAGCCCTTCTGTATACAAAAGACAAAAGGGCTGAGAAAGAAATTAGGGAAACAACACCCTTCATAATAACCACAAATGACATAAGGTACCTCGGAGTAACCCTAACCAAGGAAGTCAAAGACTTGTATGAAAAAAATTTCAAGTCTCTAAAGAAAGAATTAGAAGAAGATATGAGAAGATGGAAAGATCTCCCATGCTCATAACTTGGCAAGATTAACATAGTAAAAATGGCCATCTTACCAAAAGCGATCTACAGATTCAATGCAATGCCCATCAAATTACCAACACAATTCTTTACAGACCTGGAAAGAAAAATTCTCAACTTCATATGGAATAACAAGAAACCCAGAATTGCTAAAACAATCCTCTACAATAAAAGATCTTCCGGGGGTATCTCCATTCCTGATCTTAAGTTGTACTATAGAGCAACAGTTTTAAAAACTGCATGGTACTAGCATAGAAACAGAATGGTGGATCAATGGAACCAAACAGAGGACCCAGAAATAAACCCACACACTTATGGACACCTGATCTTTGACAAAGACGCCAAAACCATACAATGGAAAAAAGATAGCATCTTCAACAAATGGTGCTGGTCTAACTGGATGTGTACATGTAGAAAAATGAAAATAGATCCATACTTGTCACCCTGCACAAAACTGAAGTCCAAGTGGATCAAAGACCTCAACATAAAACCAGACACATTAAATCGGCTTGAAAAAAAAGTGGGAAATACCCTAGAACTCATTGGTACAGGGTAAACTTCCTGAACAGAACACCAATAGCACTGGCTCTAAGAGCAACAGTCAATAAATGGGACCTCATGAAACTGAAAAGCTTCTGTAAAGCAAAGGACACCGTCATCAAAACAAAGTGACCACCTACAGATTGGGAAAAAATCTTCACCAACCCTTTATCTGACAGAGGACTCATATCCAGTATATATAAAGAACTAAAGAAGCTGAAAAGCAGCAAACCAAGTAATCCACTTAAAAAATGGGGAACAGAGGTAAACAGAGAATTCTCTGTAGAGGAATTCCGAATGGCAGAGAAGCACTTAAAGAAATGCTCAACCTCATTAGCCATTAGGGAAATGCAAATCAAAACAACCCTGAGATTTCACCTTACACCCATGAGAATGGCCAAGATCAAAATCTCAAGTGACAACACATGCTAGAGAGGTTGTGGAGAAAGGGGAACCCTTCTCCACTGCTGGTGGGAATGTAAACTTGTACAACCACTCTGGAAATCAATCTGGTGCTTTCTCAGACAACTAGGAATAGCGCTTCCTCAAGATTTAGCCATACCACTACTGGGCATATATCCAAAAGAGGCTCAAGTACACAAAAAGGACATTTGCTCAACCATGTTTATAGCAGCTTTATTTGTAATAGCCAGAAGCTGGAAACAACCCAGATGCCCCTCCACTGAAGAATGGATGCAGAAAATGTGGTACATCTACACAATGGAATATTACTCAGCAATGAAAAATAAGGAAATCATGAAATTTGCAGGTAAATGGTGGGATCTGGAAAGGATCATCCTGAGTGATTTGTCCCAGAAGCAAAAAGACACACATGGTATATACTCACTCATATAGACATACAACATAGGACAAACCCACTAAAACCTGTGCATCTAAAGAAACTAAGCAAGAGAGAGGACCCTAACTAAAATGTCCAATCCCCATTCGGAAAGGTAAAGAGGATGGACATCAGAAGAAGAAGAAAACAGGAAACAACCTAGGAACCTACCTCAGAGGGACTCTGAAAGCCTCTGCTCTTCAGACTATCAAAGCAGATGCTGAGCCTCATGGGCAACTGTTGGGCAGAGTGAATGGAATTTTAGGTAAGAACTGGGAAATAGTAAGAGCTGGAGAGGACAGGGTCTCCACAAGGAGAGCAACAGAACAAGAAAATTTGAACACAGGGAACTTCCCAGAGACTCATACTCCAACCAAGGACTATTCATGTAGATAACCCAGAACCCCTGCACAGATGTAGCCCAGGGTAGTTCAGAGTCCAATTGGGTTACATAGTAATGTGAAGAGGGACTGCCTCTGACATAATCTGATTGGCCTGCTCTTTGATCACCTCCCTCTGGGGGGGAGCAGCCTTACAAGGCCATAGTAGAGGACAATGCAGCCACTTTTGATGTGAACTGATAGACTAAGATCAGAAATGAGAGGAGAATCTCCCCTATCAGTGGACTTGGGGAGTGGCATGCAAGCAGAGGGAGGTGGGATTGGGAGGGGAGGAGGGAGCGGCTTATGGGGGGATGCAGAATGAATAAAGTGTAATTGATAAAAAATTTAAAAAAAAAAGGGAAAAAAATAATTTAAAAACCTTAAATGACTTTCAAAAGTGGAGGAAAACATGGAGTTAGTCAATTGGCATGGAGCACGTCTCGCCCCTGGGGGCAATGGTCTCCTGAACCTACTCAGACCTCGGACACCACCACTGCTAGTTCTAGAACTGACGCAGGGATGTTCCAACGAGAGGGTTAAGGCTTCTCACAATATTTCCTATAAGCCCACACCTGTTTATCTATATCCCCCATTTTTATTCATTATTAGCCAGATAGAGCCAAGTAATTGTGGTAATGATGCTTGCTTTTTTGCCCAATGCTGGAATGCTAGTAAATTTAGGTATGCCCTGGTTACTTGCATGCCTCACTGGGTGCCTGTGTCTGTTGATGCCCCTCACTCTATGACTCTCTTCAGACAGAAAAGGGATCTTGGAACTACAGCCACCATTGTTACTACCATCTCATTGGCGGCTGTTGGAGCTACCACCGGGGCATTAGCCATGAGTCATACTGGGCAGACTGCTCAGACCCTGAATAATCATTTAGCCAATGTAGCTCATGCCTTAGTTGTACATAAAGGAATTAATGCTCAACTAAAAGGAAGCTTGATGGTGTTCAATCAGAGGATTGACCTCGTGCAGGAGCAAATTGATACCCTATGGCAAATCGCTCAACTTGGCTATCAATGAAAATATGCTGGACTTTGAGTCACTAGCATATAACATGAGAATTTTTCCTGTGCTGCAAATCTGTCTAAACAATTGTCGAGCTATATTTTAGGTAATTGGACTGGAGAATTCGATACTACGATGGAGAAACTGAGAGTGGCCATTGTCACAGTAAATTCTACCAGAGTGGACGCAGGACTAGCCACAGGATTATCAACATGGATTGCTGCAGCCATGAATCATCTGAAGGAATGGGCGGGCATGGGAGCGTTAGCAGGCCTTCTGGTGTTGGTCTCCTTGGTTTGCCTGTGGTATATATGCAAGATTAGAGTCTCACAACAGCATAATGCAGCCATGACCATTCAGGCCTTTACCATTCAGCCATTGAAGCAGGATAGTCTCCCCAAGCATGGTTGGATACCATAAAAAGCTAAAATGTTATGCTCAGGATGCAAGGCTAAACACTGCACTCAGGGTCAGCTGCTTTCGACCCAGAGAAGAGCATGTCTGGTTGCATGCGGGTTGATGCCCCAGGTCCCGCCTCTGAGAAAAAGGTATTGGACGGGTCTGATGCTCTTTGGGTGGATGACACCTAAATGAACATCGGTACAAAGTCCCAATTTATTTCTAATATCAGAGATCAGACCTCTACTCTTGCCTGATGCGTCTAAAACAAAAAGGGGGAACTGTAGAGAGCTGCGGAATGCTATGCCTTAAAGATGGAGCTGGTTTCCGCCTTCCACCTTCCCGATGGTGAGTGCTCTCTGTCACGAACAACTCCACATTTGGCTAAGGCTGAGGATCTGGCTTGCTTCCATGTATGTGGACCTATCTGCATTGCCCACGTGGCACGCTGGGGTTGGCTACCCAGAGGCTATTTAAGCTGTGGGCTGGCTTTCCCCAGGGTCCGAGGATTGTTCAAGGTTCCTGAATAAACTGCATTGAGAAAAAAAAAAAAAGCATATGTGGAGCTCACAGGAGAATGATCGGTTATTCCGTAACCCAGGGAGGTCATCCCAAATGCTACATTTAGAGGCGAGGGGAATGGGGAGGGAAAGGTGTGCACTCTCTGGAAAGGCGACTGGAACAGGAACGAAAAAAGTGTGTCTAAGTATCCAGGCTGGTCCCCAGATGATGTGACGTGGCCCTCAGGGAAGCCTAGATGTGGGAGGACTTGATGTTTAGTCTTTTCTCTTCTCTTTCTCCTCCCCTCCCCTCTCTTCCCCTCCCCTCCCCTCCCCTCCTCTTCTCTTCTTCTCTTCTTCTCTTCTCTTTTCTTGATTATACCTGATTATTTGTTTAGGTTCCAGGGAAAGACTTTACTTTTGGAAGACACTTTCTCAGATAAGGGAGTTGAGAATGTCCTTGCAAGCCTGGAGGAAAAAGGGTAATTAGAGAGACCTTTACTTGGAGAAGGTCTCCAGCTCAGCATGTAAAAGAACCCACATGTTGTGCTTTCATTTTCTGACACTAAAACAGTAAGGACCCTTCCCGTGTTCAAGTGCAGGAGACATAGATGGTGCCTTTTAATGAGAGAAATTGTGCGGTGCGGAATGTGGGGTTAGAGGAAGCTTTAAAATACTTTTGTGTTTGTATGGTTTTAAAACTACAGGGCTGGAGAGATGGCTCAGAGGTTAAGAGCCCTGTCTGTTCTTCCAGAGGTCATGATTTCAATTCCCAGCAACCACATGGTGGCTCACAACCATCTACAGTGAGATCTGGTGCCCTCTTCTGGCATGCTTTTTTTTTTAAAGACAAATTTAAAACTACAGAATTTCCCTTTTTGTCTTCTGACAGATGAAGAAAAAACAAGATTTTAAATACATACTACTTTAGAAAGACAACATTGCATTTATGTTAGCCATATACCATTTTCCAAATAAAGGTTAATGAATGTTTGTCATTTCTATTACCATATAACTGAAAGAGAAGCATGGTTAAACCTCCTAAGAGTGAAACATCCCAAGAGCTGTTGGAGGTTGAATCTACCTCAAGGAGTCTGCAGAATCTGGTTTCCAATAGGAGGGAAGTCCCTAAGCCTCACACAGCAGTGTCTCCACTTCTTTCACTAAACTGTCAAGAAAACACATTATTTCACCTCTATGTGTGAAAGAGAAAACACTTTTTTTCTGAATGTTTTCTAGATTGGTATATGCTAAAAGGATTTAGTTTCTAACTACCCAGCAGCTGTTCCCTGTAAAGAATGGAAGCAGCTGGCATGGGACTCCTGCTTAACTCTGCTATCCAGATGAGGTAGAGAGCAGCTTGCAGCAAGCAAGCAAATTAAATGGCTTGAACTTTTCATATAAGCAGACCCTAGTTTAGGGAGATAAAGCCAATGCTTCCTTACTTAAAGCTCTGGCTCTCTTGACTTGGAGAGGATAGAAATCTACTATCCTCCCCCTGAAGAAGGAAGAAAGGAGTGTAGGATTAAATTTAGAAAGATATTAATAGGACTGCCCTGGGGCACAAGAATTCTGAAATGTAGGTGTATAGGTTAGGAAACTCAAAGCCGTCTTGTAACCCTGTCCTTGGGTTTCACTCTTCTATAAAAGATCTTCATCCCTCCCAACATCAGGACCAACTGAAAAGCAGATGGGAATCACATCTTCTTGATTATTAAATCATAAACACCTGCCCATCCTTGAGTCTCAAGCTGGGAAGCATGAGGTGGGTTATGATGCTGCATGGCAGAGTTTGTGTTCCTGCATACCTCATGGCCACAATGAATCCAGTACTCTCACTATCCTTGTCAATACTATTGGGTCAGATATTCATTGACATAAGTCTGTGAAGATATTCCAGCCAAAACAGAGACGTGTGTGGTAGGAGTACACTTTCAGTATTTAGATTTATTTTGCAGGTCCCACCTACTGCTTACCACCTGTGCAGCTCTGAGCGATGTACTACTAAAGAAAAAAAAAAAACAATATTTATGGCACTTTTTGAAGATGGTATAACAGGCATTACTGAAGGGGCTGCCTTGGCAACATGCACAGGGACCACCTCCACAGGGTCTTGTGAAAGAGGAAGGTGACAGGTTTAGATTTATTCTGACAGGGACAATCAGTGGGTGGGGTGGTGGGCCAAGAGGGGAGAATTATAACTGGGGCTGAAAGGGTAAGAGTCCGCCTAAAGTGACCTGATAAGGTTGTCATTGAAGAAGGGTCAGGCAGATAACAGGTCAATGTAATCAGGTCTCAGAGATTCATACTCTTAACTGCCTTCACCAAGGTCACCAAGGGGCTGAGAGAAGTTTGCATCAAAAAAAGAGAGTCTTATTTCAGTACTTACAGCTTCCTCTCTGTGAAAAACTAAAGGTTTAAGATACAGACTATACTAAAATATGTGAGAAGGGCATGAATTATGATAAAAACATAGCTATATATGTATATGTATACATATATATATTTATGTATATTGCTTTATTATTTCATGCATACAATGACTTTATATTGATTATTAGAATAATTATAGAGTTGGATAATTATTATAAGAATGAAAATTAAATCAAAACCATTGAAGAGTCAATGGTTTTGTAGCTCAAACAAGCAAGTGTTTAATACTAAATTTTAATGAACAGTTGTTTTTAATTTCTTTTCTTGAAAAGTTTTATGACATTTTATTAGTTTAGTGTGTGTGTGATGTGTATGATGTGAATGTGTGTGTGTGTGTGTGTGTGTGTGCGTTATTGCACATGCAGAAGCCAGAGAATGACTTTTTTGTCTTGCATCCTCTCCTTTCACCATGTGAGTTCCAGAGACCAAACTCAGATTGTGAGACTTTGTGGCAAGCACCTTTTCCTATTTTACTACTTTTTTTTCTTGAAGGTTTAATGACATTGATATAATTTATCCATATAGATATTTTCATTTCAAGTACACTATAAATTAATTTCAGTAGCACAGGATCCATGTGGGTCTCCTCTTCCCTTGGGGGCTGCTGGCTGCCAGCCCACAGGGGTAGGAGGACCAGAGCTTTCAGAAGGCCCTGAGCACAAAGGGCCAGCTTTGACCAGCTTCAGCAAGAGAGATCAATTTTATTCCAGGTTAGAGGAATATATAGGAAAAGGGAAGCAGCCAGGAGTTACTCTGATAGAGGTTCAACAGTGTATTCATTTGCATTAAAACAACGTGGTCCTATTTCCTGTGCAGGGGCACACTATCTAATTATCACATGAGTAGTGGACGTGAGGTCTCACTTTGCATGAAGCTATGATAAGTCAGGCAACTAGCCCAGGGATATTTTCCAAATAAGAACAGGCAGAGATCAGGAAGCCCCTTGGGAGAAAGGAGTCCTCTATCTTGTGCTGAGCTCAGAGAGCTGTCCTGTCATGGAAGCTGCAAGCTTCAGCAGCAGGGCCCTCAAACAGAACCATGATGTGTTTTTTTTTTGTTTGTTTTGTTTTTTGTTTTATTTTTTTTTGTTTTTGTTTTTTATATTATTTTAGCAATTTTATCCTAATTATAAGAAGATAGGAATCAAGCACCACTTTTTCCATTTTCTTATTTAATTATATTTTAGCAGGAAGAATTTTTAAACACTCACTCATGTCCTTTTTTTCTTTTTTTATTATTATTAATTACACTTTATTCATTTTGTATCCCCCCATAAGTCCCTCCCTCCTCCCCTCCCGATCCCACCCTTCCTCCCCTTTCTGCATGCATGCTCCTCCCCAAGTCCACTGATAGGGGAGGTCCTCCTCTCCTTCCTTCTGATCTTAGTCTATCAGATCACATCAGGAATGGTTGCATTGTCTTCTTCTGTGGCCTGGTAAGGCTGCTCCCCCCCAGGGGGAGGTGATCAAAGAGCAGGCCAATCAGATTATGTCAGAGGCAGTCCCTCTTCCCTTCACTATGTAACCCACTTGGACACTAAACTGCCATGGGCTACATCTGTGCAGGGGTTCTAGGTTATCTCCATGAATAGTCCTTAGTTGGAGTATGAGTCTCTGGGAAGTTCCCTGTGTTCAAATTTTTTTGTTCTGTTGCTCTCCTTGTGGAGTTCCTGTCCTCTCCAGCTCTTGCTATTTTCCACTTCTTACATAAAATTCCATTCACTCTGCCTGCCAGTTGGCCATCAGGCTCAGCATCTGCTTTGATAGTCTGCAGGGCAGAGGCATTCAGAGGCCCTCTGTGGCAGGTTCCAACATTGTTTCCTGTGTTCTTCTTGTGGCTTTCACAGGCCCTCTGTAGCAGGTTCTTAGGTTGTTTCTCGTTTTCTTCTTCTTCTGGTGTCCATCCTCTTTGCCTTTCAGGATGGGGATTGAGCGTATTAGTTAGGGTCCTCTCTTTTCCTTAGTTTGTTTAGATGTACCGATTTCAGTGGGTTTATCCTATGTTGTATGTTTATACGAGTGAGTATATACCATGTGTGTCTTTTTGCTTCTGGGACAACTCACTCAGGATGATCCTTTCCAGGTCCCACCATTTACCTGCAAATTTCATGATTTCCTTATTTTTCATTGCTGAGTAATACTCCATTGTATAGATGTACCACAGTTTCTGCATCCATTCTTCAGTTGAGGGGCATCTGGGCTGTTTCCAGATTCTGGCTACTACAAATAAAGCTGCTACAAACATGGTTGAGCAAATGTTCTTTTTGTATACTTGAGCCTCTTTTGGATATATGCCTAGGAGTGGTATAGCTGGATCTTGGGGAAGTGCTATTCCTAGTTGTCTGAGAAAGCTCCATATTGATTTCCAGAGTGGTTGTACAAGTTTACATTCCCACCAGCTGTGGAGAAGGGTTCCCCTTTCTCCACAACCTCTCCAGCATGTGTTGTCACTTGAGATTTTGATCTTGGCCATTCTCATGGGTGTAAGGTGAAATCTCAGGGTTGTTTTGATTTGCATTTTCCTAATGGCTAGTGAGGTTAAGCATTTCTTTAAATGCTTCTTTGCCATTTGATATTCCTCTACAGAGAGTTCTCTGTTTAGCTCTGTTTCCCATTTTTTAAGTTGATTACTTGGTTTGCTGCTTTTCAGCTTTAGTTCCTTATATATACTGGATATGAGTCTTCTGTCAGATAAAGGGTTGGTGAAGATTCTTTCCCAATCTGCAGGCAGTCATTTTGTTTTGATGACAGTATCCTTTGCTTTGCAGAAGCTTTTCAGTTTCAGGAGGTTCCATTTATTGATTGTTGCTCTCAGAGCCTGTGCTGTTGGTGTTCTGTTCAGGAAGTTCTCTCCTGCACCAATGAGTTCTAGGGTATTTCCCACTTTTTTTCTAGCCGATTTAATGTGTCTGGATTTATGTTGAGGTCTTTGATCCACTTGGACTTCAGTTTTGTACAGGGTGATAAGTATGGATCTATTTTCATTTTTCTACATGTAGACATCCAGTTGGACCAGCACCATTTGTTGAAGATGCTATCTTTTTTCCATTGTATGGTTTTGGCATCTTTGTCAAAGATCAGGTGTCCATAAGTGTGTGGGTTTATTTTTGGGTCTTCTGTTTGGTTCCATTGATCCACCATTCTGTTTCTATGCCAGTACCATGCAGTTTTTATAACTGTTGCTCTATAGTGCAGCTTGAGATCAGAGATGGAGATACCTCCAGAAGATCTTTTATTGTAGAGGATTGTTTTAGCAATTCTGGGTTTCATGTTATTCCATACGAAGTTGAGGATTTTTCTTCCCAGGTCTGTAAAGAATTGTGTTGGCAATTTGATGGGAATTGCATTAAATCTGTAGATTGCTTTTGGTAAGATGGCCATTTTTACTATGTGAATCCTGCCAAGCCATGAGCATGGGAGATCTTTCCATCTTCTCATATCTTCTTCTAATTCTTTCTTCAGAGACTTGAAATTTTTTTCATACAAGTCTTTGACTTTCTCGGTTAGGGTTACACCAAGGTACTTTATGTCATTTGTGGCTATTGTGAAGGGTGTTGTTTCCCTAATTTCGTTCTCAGCCCTTTTATCTTTTGTATACAGAAGGGCTACTGATTTTTTTTTTTTTAGTTAATTTTGTATCCGGCCACTTTGCTGAAGATGTTTATCAGCTGTAGGAGTTCCCTGGTAGAGTTTTTGGGGTCACTCACGTATACTATCATATCATCTGCAAATAGTGATAATTTGACTTCTTCCTTTCCAATTTGTATCCCCTTGATCTCCTTCAACTGTCTTATTGCTCTAGCAAGGACTTCCAGCACTATGTTGAAGAGATATGGAGAGAGTGGGCAGCCTTGTCTTGTCCCTGATTTTAGTGGGATTGCTTTAAGTTTCTCTCCGTTCAATTTGTTGGCTATAGGCTTGCTGTATATCGCCTTTACTATGTTTAGATATGTGCCTTGTATCCCTGATCTCTCCAATACTTTAAATATGAATGGATGTTGGATTTTGTCAAAGGCTTTTTCAGCATCTAGGGAGATTATCATGTGGATTTTTTCTTTCAGTTTGTTAATATGGTGGATAACATTGATGGATTTCTGTATACTGAACCACCCCTGCATACCTGGGATGAAGCCTACTTGATCATAGTGGATAGTATCTTTGATGTGTTCTTGGATTTGGTTTGCAAGTATTTTGTTAAGTATTTTTGCATCAATGTTCATAAGAAAGATTGGCCTGAAATTCTCTTTCTTTGTTGAGTCTTTGTGGGGTTTAGGTACCAAGGTGAGTGTGGCTTCATAGAATGAGTTTGGTAATGTTCCTTCTGTTTCTATTTTGTATAATAGTTTGAAGAGAATTGGTGTTAGCTCTTCCTTGAAGGTCTGGTAGAATTCTGTGCTGAAGCCATCTGGTCCTGGCCTTTTTTTGGATGGGAGACTTTTGATGACCGCTTCTATTTCTTTGGGGGATATAGGACTATTTAGTTGATTTTCCTGCTCCTGATTCAGCTTTGGTAAGTCAAATCGATCAAGAAAATTGTCCATTTCATTTAGATTTTCAAATTTTGTGGCATATAGACTTTTGAAGTAAGTCCTAATGATTGTTTGGATTTCCTCAGTGTCTGTAGTTATTTTCCCTTTTTCATTTCTGATTTTGTTGATTTGGGTGGTGTCTCTCTGCCTTTTAGTTAGCTTGGCTAAGGGTTTGTCAATCTTGTTGATTTTCTGAAAGAAGCAGCTCTTGGTTTCATTGATTCTTTGAATTGTTTTATTTGTTTCCAACTGATTGATTTCAGCCCTGAGTTTGATTATTTCCAGCCGTCTACTCTTTCTTGGTGTGTTTGCTTCTTCTTTTTCTAGGGTTTTTAAGTGAGCCATTAAGTTGCTTGAATGAGCTGTCTCGAATTTCTTCTTGAAGGCACTTAGTGCTATGAACTTTCCTCTTAGCACTGCTTTCATTGTGTCCCACAAGTTTGGGTATACAACATTGTGTTGTGTCTTCATTTTCATTGATTTCTAGAAAGACTTTAATTTCTTTCTTTATTTCTTCTTTGACCCAGCTGTCATTTAGTAACAAGTTGTTCAGTTTCCATGTGTGTGTAGGCTTTTTGCTATTTCTGTTATTGTTGAGGTCCAGCTTTATTCCATGGTGATCAGACAAGATCCAAGGGATTATTTCAATCTTCTTGTATCTATTGAGGCTTGCTTTGTGACCAAATATATGGTCTATTTTGGAGAAGGTTCCATGAGGTGCTGAGAAGAAGGTAAATTCTTTTGTGTTTGGATGTAGAGTTCTGTAAATGTCTGTGAGGTCCATTTGATTCATGACGTCTGTCAGAGACATTGTTTCTTTGTTTAATTTCTGTTTTGTTGACCTGTCCTTTGTTGAGAGTGGGGTGTTAAAGTCTCCCACTATTAATGTGTGGGGATCTATATGTGCTTTAAATTTTATCAATGTTTCTTTAACAAATGTAGGTGCTCTTGTATTTGGTGCATAGATGTTCAGGATTGTGATGTCTTCCTGGTGGAATTTTCCTTTGATAGTATGAAGTGTCCTTCCCCATCTCTTTTTATTAATTTTGGTTGAAAGTCTATTTTATCAGATATTAGAATGGCTACTCCTGCTTGCTTCTTGGGTCCGTTTGCTTGGAAAGTCGTCTTCCAACCCTTTACCCTCAGGTAATGTCTATCTTTGTGCCTTAGGTGTGTTTCTTGTATGCAACAGATTGCTGGGTTTTGTTTACATATCCATTCTGTTAATCTGTGTCTTTTTATTGGAGAATTGAGTCCATTGATGTTGAGAGAGATTTATGTCCAGTGGCTGTTAGATCCCTTGATTTTGATGTTGGCTGTGGTCATCAGGTTGTGTGCTTGGTTGCTTTTTGTGTTACTGTAGTAAGGTTAATTATTTCCTCTGTTTTCTTGAAAGAAGCTATTTTTTTGGGGTTGTATTTTCCCTTCCAGTGTCTTCTGTAATGCTGGATTTGTGTGTAGGTATTGTTGAAATTTGTTTTTGTCATTGAATATCTTGTTTTCTCCGTCTATGAGGACTGATAGCTTTGCAAGGTATAGTAGCCTGGGCTGACATCTGTGTTCTCTTAGGGTCTGCATGATATCAGTCCAGGCCCTTCTGGCTTTCATAGTCTCTGATGAAAAGTCAGGTGTGATTCTAATGGGTTTGCCATTATATGTTATTTGGCCTTTTTCTCTTGGGGCTTTTAGTATTTTTTCTTTGTTCTGTATACTTACTGTTTTGATTATTATGTGGCGGGAGGATTTTATTTTCTGGTCAAATTTGTTGGGTGTTCTGTAGGCCTCATTTATTCTTATTGGCCTCTCCTTTAGCTTGGGGAAATTTTCTTCAATGATTTTGTTGAAAATATTTTCTGGGCCTTGGAGAAGGGAGTCTTCTTTTTCCTCTATACCTATTATTCTTAGGTTTTGTCTTTTCATATTGTCTTGCATTTCTTGGACGGTCTGTGTCAGGAATTTTTCGGATTTAACATTTTCTTTGACAGATATATCGATTTCTTCCATTGTATCTTCTACACCTGAGATTCTTTCTTCCATCTCTTGTAGTCTGTTGGTTATCCTTACCTCTGTAGTTCCTGTTTTCTTCCTTAGATTCTTCCTCTACATTATTTCCTCCATTTGTGTTTTCTTTAATTTTTCCAATTCTATCTTCAGGTCTTGAGTTGTTTTGTTTACTTCCTTCACCTGTCTAATTGTACTTTCCTGTTTTTCTTTTAGTTCCTTCAACTCTGTTTCTTTTATTTCATTCAGTGCTTTAAGCATTTCCTTTCTAAAGGCCATAAACTGTTTGGCTGCAGCTTCCTCTATTTCTTTACGGATGGCAATATTCTGTTTGAGTTTATCTTCCTCTATGTCTTTACGTATCTTATTTGTTTCCTCTGTTATCATCTTCATGAGCATAGTTGTTAAGTCATCTTCTTGGATTTCAGTTATGCTGGGGTGTCTAGGGCTACTTGCCCCTGGGTAACTGGGTTCTGGAGATGTCATATTGCTCTGTCTTTTGTTGCTTGAGCTTTTACGCTGGCCTCTACCCATTGTGTTATCTTAGGTGTTTGGGGTTATTTTCTGGTGGTTCCTGGGGATCTTGTGGTGGAGAGAATCCCCTTTGCAGAAAGCTGGATTTTCCTGAAGGATGTCTTCTCAGCTTTTTGGGTATAGTCCCTGGATGGCTGGTGTTTTTTCAGGAGTTGCTCACCTCAGGTATATAGACCTGAGTGGTAACTGTGGTCTTTGTTAGTTGAGAGGGTTCTCCTCTCACCCAGGGAAGTTCTGAGGACAGCTGCCCTCTTTCTGGGTTTCTTGCTGTAAATTTAATGATCAGCTGCTGTGACCTAGTTGGACATCTGGCGCGCAGCCACTGTTTGTGCCTGTGTCTGGAGCACAGCTGAGTGATGATGCCTCGGCCCCACTGATCTGCTAGACTTTTTCCAGGGAAGGTTTGGGTGATTTAAGTCAGTACAGTTTCCTTCCTTCCCTGTGGATTCTCTGGAGACAGGGACTCCCAGTCTCTTTTTTTTTGCCCTGGTGCGCACTGCTCAGTCTCTGCCAGCTGTCTGGTGCACAGAAACTGCCTGTGTCTGCCTTTCTGGCCTTTGGGACCCTGGGCGTCTGCCTAAACTGGGTAATTTTTCCGAGACCTTTTCGGGGTGGGAGTGTCGGCTGAGTGCTCTGAGATCAGACCAGCTGTTTCCCTCCCTGTGTGTTTGCACTGGAAAGTGAAACTCATTTGCTGGTGCCCTGGTGCCCTGGTGCCCACAGTTCTATCTCAGGTGGCGAATCAGGCGCGTAGGCAGGGCTCTGTGCTGGAGCCTGGGTCCCCGGATCTGGCCCCGGGCAGGCTCCTGGGGCGACCGTGGAACCCGAATCTTTTCCAGGGGATGTCTGGGTGACCTAAGGTTGGTCCCAATTGTTTCCTGCACCGTGGGGTTATCATTCGACTGAAAATTCCAGTCTCTGATAGTGTGGGACCATGACCAGGGACACTGGCTTGTGGCTCTGGGCTGGGGCTGGGGCTGGCAGCAGGCAGCCAAGCGTCTGGCGGAACCGGGATCTCTTTTGAGGTGTAGGGTTTAGCTGGGTGAGTTAAAAGCTGATTGAATCCCCCACCGTGGGGTATCCTCTCACCTGGGAAACACAATCACTGTGTTTTATGGCCGTGAGTTCTGAGTTCTAATTGCTGGTCACTGTGCTGATCCTGCTGTGCTGCTGCTGGTCAGAATGAGAGTCCTCCCAGCGCCGCCATCTTGCCCCGCCTCCACTCATGTCTTTTTAACATAATATTCTAAAAAATTATTTTCAAAAATTTCCTTAAATTTATGTGGTTTGTTATTTTCTCTTTTTCTATGGGTGTAAGAAAGAGAGGGAGGTGTGTTTGTGTGTGTGTGTGTGTGTGTGTGTGTGTGTGTGCGCGTGGAGACATGATTGAGCACAGTGTACAAGAGCCCTTTCTGGATGTGTGTGTGAAGGTCAGAAGCCAACATGTAGCATTTTCCTGTACCACTCCTAATGTCTTCTGAGACAGGTCTCTCCCTCGGTGTGGGGCTCACTGTTCTGGCCACCATGGCTATTCTGGAGCTACTATCATCAGCCTGTCTCACCCCACAGTGTTGGGTTTACAGGTGGTTGCTGTCGTGTCTGGCTTTTACATATGCAATCCTAATGCAATCCCCCACCCCAGGCAATCTCTTCAGCACTTCTTCTTTGACAAATACAGACCATGATTTAAATTTTCATTGTTCTTCCTGAATTGTCACACTGTCATGACTTTGATGAAGATTAAAACTCTGTCCTTGTACAAAGAAGTATTTTAATTGAGCCTCTTAAGGATAAAAATTCTATTAAGTCCCTTTAAATTCATGTAATGATAAGTTTAACAATATATGCCATAATTTCCTCACTCAGATTTAAAGAAATTGAAAATCTTAAAAAGGATGAATTTTAATAGTATATAAGAAGATTTCCTTGGTGTGGTACAAAAATGTTAAGATTCAGATTTTAAGTGTATAACTTAAATTTTTGTTTCATTTTCCCTGTCACTTTTTTTTAAGTGAATGTATTTCTAAGCTTTAAACACTCAGTTAAGTACTCAGAGAAGATATCAATGGAAAAGACAAAATTGTTAGAAGCATGGTTTCCAAAATCAAGGAGCAAGGCAAGAGGGAGGAATATAACTTATTTTTAAAACTGCATCTAACACATAACAAAGAAACCAAAGACTCTCTAGCATGTTTGTAAAGAGCAATAGCAAGATAGGAGCCTTGTATGAAGAACAGAAGGAAACCAACTCATAGGAGATTGAACTAGAAAAGTTGAAATAAAGCCAGGATACAAAAAGTAGCAAGGGGGGGGTCTAGGTGCAGTCCATGAATAGTTTCTGGTTGATGCTTCAGTCTCCACAAGCCTCTCTGAGCACATGTTAGTTGGCTCTGTTGGTATTCTTGTGGAGCTCCTGTCACCTCCAGGTCCTTTTCTCTTTCTCTCAGTTTTCCACAAAAGTCCGTAGACATCATCCATTGTTTGGCTGTGAGTCTCAGCATTTGTTTTGAGAATCTGCTGGGTAGAGTCTCTCAAAGCATAACTCTGACAGGCTCCTGTCTGCAAGCATAGCAGAGTATCATTCATAGTGTCAGGGGTTGGTACTCTCCCATGGGGTAGGTCTTGAGTTGAGGCAGGCATTTGTTGGGCACTCCTTCAGTCTTTGCTCTATCTGCTCTATCTTTATCTCTGCACATCTTGTACGCAGGGTAAATATTAGGTCGAAGTTTATGTGGATGGGCTGGTGTTCCACTCCTTGTATTAGGCTTCATGTGGGTTCTCAGGTAAAGAAAGCATCTGACACAGACTGCATCTGATACAGATTCACGTGCCAGCTTTTTGATTACTTATCCCTGGCAGGACTGCCTTGCCAGGCCATAGAGAAACAGTACACAATCAGATGTGACTTGATGAGCTGGTGTGGATGGAAAGGGATCTTTGTGAGAACTAGGAGAGGGAGGAGAAGGGAAGAAGGGAGGGTGGGACTGGGAGACTAGTGGAAGATGAGGTTACAACCAGGATGTAAAGTGAATAAAAATCAATTAATTAAAAAAAGAAAACTAATAGATTACTGTCTTTTTTTTTTGTACTATTCTAACAAAATCCTCGAGGCTGGATATTTTATAAAGTAAAAGGGATTATTTAGCTTCTAATTATAGATGATGGACAGCATGGTCCTGTTATCCATGAGGATGTGGCAAAGGCTTGAGGGCAGATGGCATCACAATGGTGTGAGCAGTGGGGAGAAGTGGTCATATGGTAGGGAAAAAGCAAGCAAGAGACAGAAATGCAGGTCTGCTCTTTCATGACAACCCGCTCTTGTGAGGATTAATCTGCTCTTTGATCTCACTCACTCTGAAAATCTAGCATTCATGGCAATGAGCTCTGCAGTCTACTTTCTTTCTGCTAGGCTCCACCTGTTAAAATTCTACTACTTGAATTCCATACTCTGAAGTCTAACCTCCTATCACATGATCCTTTGACAGACGAAGCATAGCAAGTACTCCATGTATTTTAGTCTCCTGATAATAAAAATAGTTGATATACCTCATCCACCAAAAAAGCTTTTATTTTGAAGAGTTGGAACAACAGTGAGAAACTTCCTTCAAGAAGAGGTAGTCACAATTTATTCCAGAGTGTTTAGAAACTGTGAGCCCAATAGAAGCATTGAAAAAACTTCAAGATGCCACTGTTACTATTTGGGATGCTGAGAAGAAATAAGCAATAGTTTTCTGAAATACTGTAGCAAAGTACCACAAATAAGTTGACTTCTAACACCAACCAGTTATCATCTCAGTTGCTTAGGAGTTCCAGCACAGCTTAGGAGGTACTGTGGCCCCAGTCTTACCAGATTTCCATCCAGATGCTGATGGGCTACCTACTGGATTTAGAAGGATAATTTCTCATGGCTGGAGGCCTCATAGGTACCTGTTCTCTCAAGGCCATTAAAAGTGATGCTCTGATCACAGTACATTCTCAGACCCTCTTTGAAAGTGTTTCACCTGATTTCCTCAGATCTGTCTAGGATATTCTCCTTCTCTGATGAACTCATATTCAGCTGATGTGTGAACACATTTACCTTTTTCACATTCCTTGAACTGGAAGGAAGTCACAGGTCCTGCCTACACTGGGTGGGGATAGTTTTAGTGAGTCCCATCTGGAGACACCTCGGGAGGCTTCTTCCAGAACTGGTGTGGGTGTGGTGAAGACAAGAATGTTTCCTACATGCTAAAGTGACAAGTCAACGATGCACCAAATTGAAAAATAGTGATATGAGCATGGAGAGCCAGGCTCTGAAGTAATATTCTAAAAGGCGGAAGGCTGTAGGAGAGAACTGGTACATTTGTTTCCATAGGAAACTCGATGCTCATGTAACTCTTGTAAAGCACATGTCAGAATACATTTGACAAAAATAAAAACATTACAAGATCAGAAGGAGTTATTCAAGAATTCTAAGAAGAGCCAAGTTCTTAGAGAAGAAATTCATCTTAGTGACAGAGGAGACACAATAACTGCAGGTGGGCGGCAGGGTGACTCATGGAGCTGCAGAGCGTCTGCGAAAGTGCAGTGGCTTCTTCTGTGCACTCATAAATGTCATGAGAAGTGCTTGACTCAAGTAAGTGGACATCTAGTGACATCAATGCTAAAAAAAAAAAGTCATACGTTTATCACACAGAAGAGGCAGGTCATCTGCAAAATAATGAGAATAATGAGAACTGAAGTTAGAATAAGCTGTCACTAAGAGAAAGGTCAAAAGAAAATGAAGAGGCACAATAAATGGGTCTAAAACTAGTTGGTGTGTTTCTTCCTAGTTATCTAACCTGGAAATGAAGAATAAGTTAACATAGGGAGGTTGCTAAACATAAGAGAATTAAAAGGATATTTCTGACATTTACTCCTAGCCAAGAGATAGGACAGAGAGAAAATATAGGGCATGTACTGCAGTTGTGAATTTCAAGAACAGTTTTAAGATATCAATATTATGTGAATTGCAATTCACTGTATTGCATAGCAATTGAAGATTTTTGTTTTAGTTAGGGTTTCTATTGTTCTGATAAAACACCATGACCAAAAGCAACTTTGGGAAGAAAGGGCTCATTTTACCAAACAAATCTCAGGTTATTGTCCATCCCTGAGAGAAGTCAAGCAGGAACTTACCTAGAGGCAAGAACTTAGCAGAGGACGTGGAGAGATGTTTTTTCAATGCCTTGTTCTCCCCAGCCTGCTCAACCTGCTTTCTTACCAACCCAGGAGTGGCAGTGTCCACAGTGGACAGGGTCCACTCGTATCAGTTATAAATCAGGAAAATGCCCTATAGACATTCTTATTCAGGCCAGTCTATAGAAAGCATTTTCTTAACTAAAATTCCCTTTTCTCAAATATGTCTTGGTTTATATCAAGTTAATAAAACCATGTGAGTATAGGATTTCTGCTATTTCTGTTGTTGTTGAGGTCCAGCTTTTGTCCATGGTGGTCAGATAGGATACAAAGTATCATTTCAATCTTCTTCTGTCTTGTTGAGGCTTGTTTTGTGACCAACTACATGCTCTATTTTGGAGAAGATTCCATGAGGTGCTGAGAAGAAGGTAAATTATTTTATGTTTGGGTGAAAGGTTCCATAGATATCTGTTAGGTTCATTTGATTCATGACCTTTGTTAAAGTCATTGTTTCTTTGTTTAATTTCTGTTTTGTTGACCTGTCCTTTTTTGAGAGTGGGGTGTAGAAATCATGAAATTTGCAGGCAAATGATGGGAACTAGAAATGATAATCCTGAGTGAGGTACCCCAGAAGCAGGAAGACACATATGGTATGTACTCACTTATGAGTGGATATTATACATATAACATAGGATAAACATACTAAAATCTGTACACCTAAAGAAGCCAAACTTAAAGAAGTTCTCCTTGGAGCTCCACCAAGGAGAACAACAGAACCAAAAAAAATCTGGGCCTAGGGGTCTTTTCTGAGACTGATACTCCAATCAAGAACCATTCATGGAGATAACCTAGAACTCCTGCACAGATGTAGCCCGTGGCAGCTAAGTCTCCAAACAGGCTCCGTAATGAGGTGGACAGGGGCTGACTCTAACATGAACTCAGTGGCTGGCTCTTTGATTACCTCCCCCTAAGTGTGAGGGGAGCAGACTTACCAGGCCACAGAGGAAGACTATGTAAGATAGTCCTGATGAAACCTGACTGGCTACGGTCAGATGGAAGAGGAGGAGGTCCTCCCCTATCAGTGGACTTGGAGAGGAGCATGGGAGGAGATGAAGGGGGAGAAGGTGGTATGAGGAGGGGACGAGGATGGGGGCTACAGCTGGGATACAAAGTGAATAAATTGTAATCAATAAAAAAATATGTCAAAAAGCAAAAACAAAAAAAGGAATATAAAGGAAAAAACAGCACAATTACTGATGATTAATAAGATTTATATATAATCAATGAATTTCAAATTTCACAGCTATTGGAAATTGGTACAATTTCAAAGCTATTGGATAATTAAATATATAAGGAAAAGAAAAAGGATGATCTGGCCACACAGCCTGCTCATCAACATGTGGAGAAGAATGAGTCCTCCTTCAGTGTGGAGTGAAGGCAGATAGGGATATGTTGTTTTCTCCATTCTGCAAAGCAACTTGTCACTATTTGGTAAAGTTGCAAATGTTTTTTTACTCCCAACATTATAACCCTTAGGAAAATTTGACTTACTTGGCAGAGTCTTTTATAAAAACGATGCTTGCATTATTGTTTAAAATAGCACAAAACTGGAAACAATACTAAACATCCTAAAAATGAGTAAGAAAGCTAAAACATAAGTTGCCTATACTGCAAAGGAATTATCATTGGCTTTAATTTATCACCAGAAAACTCATAGAGGCTTAATTCTGAATGTAAAATGTTTCTACACAATAAGATATAACACCAAATACCATAGATATAAAGCTGGGACAAGAAAGTAATATGCCACTGTATCTATGAAAACTGCATATGCAATAAGAATTACAGGAAGAATTACAGAAATATAAAAATCCAGTGTATGTTCATTTATGAAGAATGAGAGGTGGGTCAGAATGGAATGGACATACCCAATGGTTTTTAATTCAAATTGTGTGTAAGAAATTATTTGTGTAAGGTGAGTTCATGCCAAAAGAACATTTTTTTCAATAAAAATACACAGAAAACAAAGCAATCCTTAAAGTACAGCTGATATTTAAAACAACTTTTTCAAAACAATGATCAAGGTGATCAGAAGTTTAAACCGCAGCAACAGCAATTTTGCGGACATGTTTAGATTTCATGTCTCTTTGTAGTACTTCAGTGAATTAAATTTTCCTCTCATATACTGAACTTTGTAGATACGTGATTAACAGGATATGAATCCTTGTATTCAAATTCATTATGAAATCCCCATGCTGAAGTGAAGGCATCATCTCCCACTTCAGGTCCTTGGTTCTGCCTTCCACCCCCTTTCTCATGACTCTAACCAGCGAAGCAGTACAAACTCAGACATGCTGATGGAGGATTTCCAACGAACCAGTTAACAGTCTTTTAGAAAGGTGAATTTCTTAGAATAATAAATCACCATGGACTGTTCATATAGAGAATCTGCAGCATTAATGTGATCATTGCCTTGGGCACAGTTCTCGCCTTGAATTTTCTGTGATTCATCTTAGTCTGTTACCTCATTTTCGTGATTACATAGAAATAGGGGTTTCCCTGAAGAAATTTTTCTCTTTTGGGGGGGCATTTTTAGCATTAACTTGTCTTTCCAGACTTTGCACTCTACTGTGACACTTGAGTACATCCTCCTTTTCCTGTGGAAATGACATTGCAGCATCAGTTGCTTTTGAACTTAGAGAGGAAACTATAGCAGCGTGCAAAGACTCAGAAATTTTATTATTTTTAATATTATTCTGAAATGTATATATTTATAATATATCTAAGTCCCTTAAAATAATTTTTGTTTTGTTAGTTGCTTTACACCTAAGATTGCTTTTCCATACTAGTTTTTATTTCAGTGGTTTTCTGGGAGGTCTGTGCACATACTTCAAATGTTTAAAACCCAGCAGATTTGAGTGGTCTCACAGTATATTTCAAACATACAAATAGAGAAATAGACATATGTTGTATAGGGTAGTCAATATTTACTATTGATATATATTTTTAGTAAGGCTGCGGTTATTCCTAAACAGTTGCTTAACTAAATCACCACACAGAGACTGGGATTTATTTAATTGACCTAGATCGCAATGCTGGGCAATAGTTACTCCATCCTAAACCTCCAAGCCCACATGGTTTCCTAACAATCAGATTTTACCCATTATACTTGATTTTAGTGATATCTTAGGTCCAGTTCATCTGTCCATGTAGTTCCAAGACCTCTCCTCCAGCTTCTGCTCTCCCAGCTTCTGCTCCTCTTCTCCTCCTCTGCCTTCTACTCCTTCCTCTCCTCTGGCTCCTCCCCTCTCCCTCCTACTCCTTCCTCTCCATTGCTCAACATTGTGGTTGGTTGTTTTATTTTGGCATGTTTACACAAAGTTGAGACAGGTGATGCTTAGAATAAGTATCACAATGCAATGTCCAGACTGAAACCAGAGAGTTAGGGAGAGAAATCAGTGTTTGACTGAACAAGGGTAAGGTGTATACATTCCAAAAGAACATTATACCAACACACATATGTGTTCATCTTTCCTGTTATCTATATCAATATATATTACCTATGTGTTTATTAATTATTAAGAAAACTGAAAATCTAGTATTGTAATTAATTATTGCGAAGCTAGAAGTGATCACTGGAGGTTAAACACATATGAGGTTGTTTGAACAGGGAAATATAACAATGTGGCAAGGGACGGACCATTGAGAAATGGTAGACTCGTACAGTACTCTAGATATGGAAATGACAGAAGCAACCTGAAATGTTCATTTGGGATACAATAGGAACATCTAGTTGAGCTATAATCTCTCCCAACACTCTCCCTTTGAGTAAAGTGCCAATAACAAAGATGTCTGCTACTAAGTCAGATAGCAAATGTAGGGACAAGAGCAGAAGAAAAGAACAGTTGCCTGAGCCCCGAGGTAAGAGCAAATCCGTAAGAAATCACAAAAGCAGAGGTCTTCTCTGAGCTGAGAAAATTCCACGTGTATTTATTGCTCAGTGCTTTCTTTGATACAAACCATGTCTATACAGAAAAGCTTGAGGCTCTTTCTGGAGACAGATGCTGTTTATCTCATGTCCCATCACTATATCCTCAGTGAGGATTGATTTCTAGGGAAGACTGAAGATTCATGTGGTTGACTTCTCCTAATTCCAACATGTGTCTGTTGAATACCAAGTACATGTCAGACTTCTGCCCTTGTCCTTGAACTGAAACCTGACAGCAGCTGCGATCTGTCAATGAAGAAACAGAGGCACAAAGACTTTCGAAGGTAGAACTGAGATCCATGGCAGTCACCCCAGCCCAGTGCACTGAGGGACCAACCAGTATCAACAGAAATGAGTAGCTCAAGGTCAAGAGGTTGGAAGTCTTTTGAAACTATGCATTTTTCTCTCATGAGAATGAGACGTTATAAGCAGAATATTTGACCAGTTTTAACTACTGAACAATTACCTTGGGAAATGAGAAAGGCAATAAAGAAACTGATAATCTGGGTCAGCTACAACAAATGTATGTACTCTGAATGTAAGTTCACTCTTTGGTTTTACTGTTTTGAGAAGATTCAAACTAATTTATCTCGAATGTATTTTGGCTAAGAAAACTTTAATGTTCTGGTGACCAAAACAAATATTTTTATAAATATATTTCACAGATAAGATTATGACTTGGACCTCATAATGATCCCAGATTTAAAGTTTTCATGTGTGTGTGTCATTCTCTCTGTGTATGTGTTTATATGTCTGTATCTATATGTGTGTCTATGTATGTATGTCTGTGTTTTTCTGTGCCTGTGTGTGACTGTGTTTGTATGTGAGAGAAAGAGGATCTGTCTGTTTATCTCTGTCTCTCTCTCTCTCTCTCTCTCTCTCTCTCTCTCTCTCTCTCTCTCTGTGTGTGTGTGTGTGTGAACCTGAAGTGGCTGACAAGTTGTTCAGCTTCAGCATCTCTCAGTCAGTTGGCATGCATATTCAATAGGTAGTTTGACCCTAAGTAGCACTGGGACCTTTTCTTTTTATTTCATTCTGGATTCATTTTGTGCTTTATGTTTGGTTTTTTTCTTTAGACAATTCAAAAGCATACAGAGGATTGTTGTGTCACCTCTTTTAGACTTTAGGTATATCTATAAATCAAAAGTGGATTATGCTGATGATTAGGAGATAATTGATAATTAATATGGGTTAGTCA
This sequence comes from Meriones unguiculatus, assembly GCF_030254825.1. NCBI lineage: Eukaryota > Metazoa > Chordata > Mammalia > Rodentia > Muridae > Meriones > Meriones unguiculatus. The sequence goes on along the minus strand of NC_083367.1, from coordinate 19,454,733 downwards.
GAAATAAGAATATTTATAAATCCTCATTTTAAAGAATTTATATTTGAGTATTTTATAAATAGATACAAGTCAATTTCCTTTTATTCTATGTAAAGTTGGAAGTCATACAAGTTTATTGTTGTAATAACTGGTAAATATGCTTGAATTTATTTTTTAAATCTAATTTAAGCACATCTTATTTTCCACTATAATTACATTTCCTAACTGAAATGTATTTTCAAAATGAGATGTTATATATGAAAACATTTCCCTTTTCTACTCTGAAATTGAGGACAGCTAATATAATCTCTTTACATTATTTTCTTTTTAGTATCATGCACATGGGGGAAGCAAAGCACCAGATTTTCTTCAGCCTCAGGACCATGTAGTTGATCATAGCTCTTATTTGTATGTCTAAATTGAAATCATTCAAGTTCATTTGAGTGGTATTTATAATACAGCATCTTTAGATAAACAAATGTCACAATCATCTTCTCAAAGAAGAGGCAAATTGGTTTGCTAAATAGATACAAACCAGTGTGCCAGGGACTGTAACTTAGTTTTTGGCTCTGTTGCTGATGGACTGTATGTCCCCAGAGCACACGATCATGCTTGAAGTGATGGAACACATTTTTCCCATTAATTCTCCTTTATGTCACTACCCACATCAGATGCACTCTCTGCTAGTTTGCTGGGAGCTGTATGTGCTGAATTTAAATAGCTAAGGGCCTGTTCTTCCAGAAGACATTAAGAATCTCACTGCTGGGAATTGAAATTTCACAGTGAAGGTCATCTTTTCTTCCCACCCACTCTTTTGTCTTTACGTATCTGGTTATTATTAATTTTTGCAGGTTTCTTACTTGGTGTGTGTATGTGTTTGTGTATGTGTGTGTGTACATGTGTATGCACATGCTCAGGTTTTACACTGAGCATATGGATATTGGAGGACAGCTTGTGGGCGGTGGCTCTGCTTTTGAACATGTGGGTCCAAGAGACCAAACTTGGGTGTGCAGGCTCAGAAGCAAGCATCTTTACTCACTGAGCCATCTTGCCAGTCAGTCCTAATATTTTGCAATTATGGATGATCAAGCTTAGTATTGCATATGGTGCCCCACTCTTGAAATCACAGAAAGGAAGGTAAGGGATGGAAGCAAGAGCTCATTGTTGAGGTACAAATATGGCATCTCCATGGTTCCAAGTGTTTAAGCAAAGGAGGTACTTAGGGAAAAGAATAGCTACACCTAATTTTAAACCACTTATTAAACAGATAATTATTAAGTTTCTATCTTGAACTGTTGCTGATTCGAGCACTGGAAATATATCAGTGAAACAAAGAGAAAGGCAATCTCCATCCTCAATGAGCTTACAATAAATTAAACATCACATGAAATACATATGTAGGTGGCATAAGAAGCAAAACAAATATAATAGCAGATAGAGGTAGAGTAGGAGCTAGAGGCAAGTTATAAAGTGAGGGCTGGCAAACATTAGGCAGATGTTTAGCAGATGCCCATTTAGAAGATGGTTCATGAGTGAATCCTGACGCTAATGACATATACACTCGTGGAGGACAAGTATATCTGGGGAAGGAAAGAAAATTACAGAAATCATAGAGCAATACTGTGCCTTCTAGAAACTAAGAAAAGTAAGCCAGAGATTAAAATAATGAGGAACAAGAGCAGTGGAGTAGAGGATGTTTATTCAGGTCTCATGCTGTATTTTAATGGCAGACATCAGTGATGGAGACAGAAAATCGGTAGCAGTTTATGGAAAAAAGAATAGGGCAGGTCATGTGGCATCCTCTCTGCTCTGTGCATGAGAGAATGTGTAAATGTGTAAACGAACTGGCTTCTAGATACATTAAATTTGAGATGCTTGCTGGGAACTTGGAAGGGAAATATAGCGTAAGCCTTCCCATCTTTTGCTCTTGCGCTTTCAGTTCTCCACCAGCATGTATCAATAGACAATAGCTCCTCCGCTATTGGATAGGACACATGAGCTCCTCACCTTTCCACCCTGGGATTTTGAACTGTCTTGATCTTGTTCAGACTTTGTGCAGATAAACAGCTGTGCATTCGTGAATGCAGTGACTGTGCCATGCCCAAAAGATATGATTTCATGGCACTTCTTTCCATCCTCTGGCTCTTACAGTCTTCTTACTCCTCTTCTAGGATGTTTCCTGGGTATTAGTAGAGAATTCCTCTAAAGGGCTCAGTGTCAAAGGGACTATTTGTCAGCATTTTGGCCAGTTAGAGATCCCCATATTAACCACTGCCTAAACAAGAGGAAACTTCTCTGACCAAGGTTGAGAGCAGCACAGATATACTGGTATAAATAGGAATATTTAGAAGGCATTCTGACATAACATTTTATCAAAACAACAATAGTATGCTCCTGCATATGTCCTCAACCTTTCCAACCATGGGCTTTTGACCAGAACTGCAGTACCAGGCATGAGTTCTGCCTGTGGAGCAGGCCTCCAATCCAATTAGAAAATGGTTATTACCTTATAACAATATTGCCTTTCTATTAAACCTTTCTTAATTATTAATGACTGTGTTGTGTTTTCAATTGGGATTGCCTGACTTTGAAGCCATTTGGAATTTCAGGAAGAAATGATAATCATATTTCGAAAGGATGGTAACAGTTGGTAATATATATATATATATGTATATATATATACATATATATATATATATATATATATATATATATATGCACCTCTTCTGAAATCAGAATACGGTTTAAATATTTTTTTCCGAGAATAAAGGAGTTGTATTTGAATATGATCTTTTATGTTTAGAGACACTAAGGTAGACATATAAAATTGGAAGTCTTCCGTATGGAGATGGTACTTAAGCTTCCACAAGGATGTGACCATGAAGTGACTGTAGACAGAAAAGACAGTAGATCTGAAGGCTTAGCCTTGGCATACTTGAATATTTAGAGTTAATGTAGGGAAATCTGAAAAGGAGAGTGGGATGGGGATATCTAGGAGGTGAAAGGCTCATATAAGATTAGGATTGTCTTGAAAATGATTGAAGAAAACTGCAGTCTAAATAAATATAGATGGTGAAGAGATCTGAGAATCAAGTGCTAACTTTCAGTGTAAAGTAGTGAAATGTGTGTGTGTGTGTGTGTGTGTGTGTGTGTGTGTGTGAAACCTTGATAGATCAGGTTTAAAACTCAGAAGTATAGAGAAAGTACATTTCACAAGTAACATTACCATTTTTATCATCTGCATGTCACTTGTCCTCAGTCACTTGAACTCCTGTGACTATCTCATAGGAGAGCTTCTGTTAAGGACGCAACATCCCTGAATTTTCATAGCATCAAACCTCATGTGGTACCAAAATCACTGAATCAAGAATTCCAATGCCAAGGAGGAAGGTTACAGTTAGTTAACTGACAGAAGAATAATTTTTGCACCAAGAACCAATAGGGATGATTGCCTTACTCAGGGATTCTTAAGAAAATCACAACATGGGTATAATGACTTAAGATTAAGGACCTCTATCTACCCCATTCCCAGTAACCAAAGAGGTTAGAAGAGAGAGCAGCAATTTTCATGTCTTTAGAAAATACTTCCAGGTAAAGAGAGAAACTGGACATTATTTCTCATGGTGTTAAATTTCTTCAGATTCTATTTCGTTAAGTAGTGGTTTTAAAATAGTTAGTGGTTCATTTACTTCAGTAAAAATATTGGATAAGCTAATATTTTGAGTTTTATCTGCCACATATCTGACAGTTTATTGGAACGTTCGTTTTCATGAGGACGTTATTCATCATTATGTACTATAAGCCCATGTGCCACAATTCTGTAGTAAAATTATTTTGCAAATGAGTTATTGCTGCATGAGAGATTGGTTTTAAAACCTAATTCAATGCCAGATTCGTGAAGTTCCTTCCTAAGGGACATGAGTTAGAAAGCAAACAGGAATTCAATAATGTATGACAGGAAAATAATATTTCTATATGATATGAGTTTTAACAAGGCTAAACTGACTAATCAAAAACTGGAGATTCATAGTGATGATATGTTTTGATTTTGTTCATATCTATTATTAAGTGAAGGGTTTTCTAGAGTAAATATCTGAATCACTCTTCTTTTCTTCTTACCAAAATGTATATCTCTGTGACCAGAGCTGACAAGGGAACCTTTACCTATAGGAAGATAAATGAAGCTAGGTGATGCTGTCTGATGATTATATATTCTAGGCCTTAGGGAGGCATAGTTATCTTATAGATTTTAATATAGTAGATAAGCAAAAATTTCCTATCCATGGAGAAAAACACTAAAGGTAAGATGCTAACTAATTTGATGTAAAATCTGGAAAATTGACTCTAATAGCTTTTATTAAATTGATCATAAATTCATTACATTTGAAATTTGCTTTACATTATTTTAGCATTTTACTGCTTATGCTGGCTAGTCCTTTTGTCAGTGTGACAAAAGGCAGTGCCATTTGAGAACCTCAATTGAGAAGGTGCCCCACCAGACTGGTAGGAAGGTAAGCTTGTAAGCCATTTTCTTGACTGATGATTGCTGTGGGTTGCCCAGCCCAGTGTGGGAAGAGCTATCCCTGGGATGTATAAGAAAGCAAGCTGAGAAAGTCAAGAGGAACAAGCCAGAAGGCAGCATTCCTCCATGGTTTCTGCTTTAGTTCCAGTCTTGAATTTCTGCCTTGGCTTACTGAAATGTGCTGTGACCTAGGATATGTAAGCCTCATAAACCCCGTTTCCCCAACTTGATTTTGGTCATGTTCTTTATTACAGGAACAGAAACCAAAGTAAGAAACTACTCATCTGATTAATGAGAAAATCCTATATGTGTACATATTGCATTTGTAAGAGAGCCATGATTTTACTTTTCTGGAATTTTTATTGATCAACAATGAATAACAAAATAAGTGGAGTATTTAAAAAAGTAAATGGCGACATGATGAAATCGAAATGTCACACTGCTGTGGATCTCCTAAGGAATTAGTAGATATAGGTGCTAGTGACCAGTTGCTGGTAACATTGCAAACAAAGAGATCACAAGCAAATGTGACCTGAGGATGGAAATAGAAGACACTGGCTGTGAAACAGTCGTTACACAAAATATTGAATCTGTAACTGAAGAAAGGTGACTAAATACATCAAGATTTAGAATTATTTCTAATAATAAAAATAAAATAACAATTTTCTTTTATCGTTGTCCATTTCCATCAATGCTGTCAATGCATGGCTGACATTTTTTTTTCCCCTTAATGGCTTTCTTTAGTGGTAAGTCCCTGGTGGTATCTCATGTATGTATTGGATTGACACTGTCATGCAAGAAGTTAATTTTCTCAGATAGTTGCTAAATAATTAGATCTTTATTATTGACATCTGTTTATACAGTTAGGTGTATCTATGACACGGGCTCAGTGTTCTCAAACCAGGTTCAGTTTGACTTCATGCTCTGATTTAGTCACTTCTCTGAAGAACCTGTGAAAAAATTTTCCACCACATCCAGAGCATTTCCTATAAAGCATTTTTTAAACATGGAGCTCTAACTTTAGCATAATTTTATAATCTGGATAGACAGAGAATTTCCCAAGGTGTTAAATCTTAGTTGCTTGCTTTAGTAATCTTTCAGTTTCTCTTTCCTCTCACACTATAAATGATTAGTAAGAAGAAACTTATTCACACCTTAAACACTCTGCTTAGGAATCTCAACTAAATATCCAAATTTATTACTAACAAGCGCAGCTTTTCACATAACTTCAGAATACAATCCCACACCGCAACCTGCCAGTGGGCTCTGTGTACCTAGATATTTGAAGAAAGTTGACAACGTGTTGAAAGAAGACAAATGAACACATACTGGGGGAAAGCGGCATATAAAAGCTCACCAACTTTCTCTTCTATCCAACTCCTTTAATCAATGGTCTATGGAATTCTAGAAATACGCTATATTCTATGGACAACATACATGGAAAAGAGCAAAGGAGTGGCTGGCAGTAGCTGGCAACTGTGGCTCACGTCCTGAACCCTTGCATTCTCATTTCGATGGCAGTCTGCCTGATGGAGAGCTTCTGTGTCTGAAGCCAGCCATGAGCCTTTCCCTACTGTCATCATGCAACTTATCTCTTCCTAGTGTCTCCTCCACTTTAAGGAACACAGTTTTTTCTCTCATGGGGCCTGTTACCTGTATCATCACCTGAAACTATTTAATAGAAAATGCTCGATGTGGGCTGGGGAGGCAACTCAGATTGTAAAGTGCCTGCAACTCTTTTTTATTTTATTTTATTTTTTTAAATTTATTTAACTTTTATTAATTACACTTTATTCATTTTGTATCCCCCCATAAGCCCCCCTCCTCCCCTCCCGAACCCACCCTTCCTCCCTTTTCTGCATCATGCCCCTCCCCAAGTCCACTGATAGGGGAGGTCCCCCTCTCTTTCTTTCTGATCTTAGTCTATCAGTTCTCATCAGAAGTGGCTGCATTGTCATCTTCTGTGGCCTGGTAAAGCTGCTCCTTGACCAGTCATGCTAAAATGTAAGTACAGTTAACAAGTATAGATAGACACTTGAAGAAGTTTTTCTTTCTTTTTACTTTAAAATATGGAGATATTATAAACACTCATTATATACCACAAGAAAATATGAAAAAATATACATAATTGGCACCGCTATATCCATTGGAAACAAATAAACTCATAAAACCAGAACAGTTGTCTGACACAGTTCCTGCAAAGCAAAGCTGAATGCTGCAATCTCTGTCATTCTTTAGGTTTTGGTCTCTGTGTTGCACTCTTGGGGACTTTCTGCATTATGATTCATTTTATGTGTGAGAAAATTGTGTTTGAATATTTTTTAGAAAAGACTTAAACATAACTTTATCTGGCCACTATTTGGAAGTCTTCCTTATGCCCTGTAGGTGATTAAGTAAATATAAGCATATAACTAGAAATTTCTTTTTTTTTTTTTTATGAGACCATAACTTTAGGAATCTTCTTGGGATATCCAGCCCTAAGCACCTGATACAGTATAATTAATGCAGAGTAAACAGAAACAGTTTACAAATACTGACTGCTAGGAAAATTGGTTAGAGATTCAAGGTTTCCTTTTACAATATGCTAGAGTTCTCTGAAAATGTAGTTTAAAGATGTAGAGTCATAGAGGAATAGAACTCAGTAAATAAAATAGATGGACTGAAATAAACTATTCTCACTTTATAATGTAGATGATAGAACAATATAATAAAAGAAGTTAGATATTAGTATTTGTTACCCATAGAAATACCGGTTAAGATATTTTGGTTAGTCCAGAGTGCTTTAAAATTGCTAATACTGCCAACCTAAAAGCAGGCTGTCATATAATAAATATGTTTGTTTTAGAGAAGTGATGATAGTAAAGGATGATAGTAAAAATAAAATCTGTTCTACTTTCTAATTGTGACTGAACTTGTAACTCTGGACATGAAATGAAACAAATAATCTGTTCTTGGATAATCATTAGTCTGTCTTTGTTCCGTGAAATCTGTATAAAGAAGCAATCTGATTGCTAGTCATTCATAAATGCAAGATTCCCCTGACCACCCTGCCAGACTCACCCTGCCTTATCTCCACTCAAGGGCCACCTACCAAAAGGTCAGACTGGGTGTGGTGGTGCTTGCCTTTAATCCTAGCACTTGGGAGGAAGAAACAGGTGGATCTCTGTGAGTTGGAGGTCAGCCTGGTCTATAAAGTGAGTAAAGGAAGACAACAAAGACCAGGGTGGCTCCCACAGCACATAATAAAACGATAATAAAAGCAAAACTGACCCTGGGTGGGTATATTCAAGGTCTTCTGCATATATGTTACGACTATTAGGTTGGTGTTTCGTAGGACTTTTAAGAGTGGATTAAGAGTGGAAGAGGGTGTATCTCTGCCTCTTGTGCTTGCTCTTGATGCTCATTTCCTCCTACTGAGTTTCCTTTTCCAACCTCAATAGGAGAGCTTTTACCTTTGTCTTGCTGCAGTGGTTCTCAGCCTGGGTAACAACCCTTTTGGGAGTCTACTAACCCTTTCTCAGGGGTACTAAAATCATTGGAAATTTGGATATTTATATTACGATTCATAACAATAGAAAAATTACAGTTATGAGGTAGCAATAATTTTTTTTTTGGTTGGAGTGGTCCCCACAACATGTATTAAAGGAACTGAATTAAAGGGTCACAGCTTTAGGAAGGTTGAGAACCATTGACTTATTTTGTTTTGATTTCTTGTCTGTTGACTCTTGGTTGCCTTCTCTTTTTTGAAGAAAAAATAGGGGGATTAGATCTGGAAGAAAGGGCAGGTGGAGGTTGGTAAGAGGAGTGGAAGGAGGGGGTTTGGGGTTGGGATGTACTATATGAATGAAGAATCTGTTTTCAAAAAAAAAGAGAAGTAAATGGAAAAATTTTTAGAGTTTATTATTATTATTATTATTATTATTATTTTACATTTTATTCACTTTGTATCCCCCCATAAGCCCCTCCCTCCTCCCCTCCCTATCCCACCCCTCCCCCTTCTTCATGCATGCCCCTCCCCAAGTCCACTGATAGGGGCGGTCCTCCTCTCCTTCCTTCTGATCTTAGTCTATCAGATCTCATCAGGAGTGTCTGCATTGTCATCTTCTGTGGCCTGGTAAGGCTGCTCCCCCCTCAGGGGGAGGTGATCAAAGAGCAGGCCTATCAGATTGTGTTGGAGGCAGTCCATCTTCCCATTACTATGTAACCCACTTAGACACTAAACTGCCATGGACTACATCTGTGCAAGGGTTCTAGGTTATCCCCATGCCTGGTGTTTGGTTTGAGTATGGGTCTCTGGGAAGACCCCTGTGTTGAAATCTTCTAGTTCTGTTGCTCTCCCTGTGAGGTTCCTGTCCTCTCCATAACCTACTATATCCCATTTCTTACAAGAGTTTTAACATATGATTTAAAATACACTTTTTGAAAACAAAAAACAAACAAACAAACAAACCTTTTGAATGTTGAAAGGTAAGGAATTTCAGAAAATACCAGAAAAAAGATGAGTTTAAGTACTTAAATGTTTTTTTTAATTAATTAATTATTTTTTAATTTTTATTATTAGTTACATTTTATTAAATCTGTATCCCAGTTGTATCCCCCTCCCTCATTCCCTCCCAATCCAACCCCCCCCTTCTCTAATCTCCTCCTTTCCCCTTTCCAAGTCAACTGATTGGGGAGGACCTCCTCCCCTTTCATCTGACCCTGTGTTATCACTTATCTTCAGGACTGGCTGCAAAGTCTTCCTTTGTGGCCTAGCAGGACTGGTCCTACCTTTGGGGGTGGGAAGGTCAAAGAGCCTGCCATTGAGTTCATGTCAGAAATAGTCCCTGTTCCCCTTACTATGGGAAAACAAGTGGTTACTGAGCTACCACAGGCTACATCCGAGCAGAGGTTCTAGGTTATATCCATACATGGTCCTTGGTGGAATATCAGTCTCAGAAAAGACCCCTGTGCTCAGATATATTTGGTCTTTGTGGAGCTCCTATCCTTTCAACATCATACTAACTACCCCTTCTTTCATATGATTCCCTGCACTCTGCTGAAGGTTTGGTTATGAGTCTGAGTATCTGCTTTGATACACTGCTAGATAGAGTCTTTCAGAGGCCCTCTGTGGTAGGCTCCTGTCTTGTTACTTGTTTTCTCCTACTTCCAATGTACATCCCATTTGTCTTTATAAGTGAGCATTGATCATCTTATCCCGGGTCCTCTTTCTTGTTTATCTTCTTTAGGTGTATGGATTTCATTACGTTTTTCATATCTTATAAGTCCATATAAGTGCATATATACCATGTGTGTCTTTCTCCTTCTGGGATACCTCACTCAGAATGATCTTTTCCAGATCCCATCATTTACCTGCAAATTTCATGATTTCCTTGTTTTTGATTGCTGAGTAGTATTCCACTGTGTAAAAATACCACAATTTCTGTATCTGTTCCTCCATTGATGGACATCTGCTAACTATCATGTTTCCAATGGGGTGTTGACAAAATGGAGTGGAAAACTTGACTACCAATGGACAAAATGTTAAATTGAATTTCTAGAACTGGTGGAAAATAAATCTCTTTAATAGGGCAGGTGTTTTCTGATAGAAGACCTAAACTCAGAGAACTCAGAAATTCGGTACAATAAAATATAAAGGAATCTGAAATTCAGAGAGCTCACAGTGTGCACTAATCTCATCTTGTCTTTCAGCATCCCATCATCTCATGAGAATCAAGATATGTATGGTATTGAGAATTCTCTGTTTAGCTTCGTACCCCATTTTTAAATTGGATTACTTGATTTGTCATTGTTTAACTTCTTAAGTTCTTTATATATTATGGATATTAGTCCTCTGTCAGATATAGGGATGGTGATCCTTTCCCAATCTGTAGGTTGTTGTTTTGTTCTGACAACAGTGTCCTTGGCTTTACAGAAGCTTTTCAGTTTCATGAGGTCCCATTCATTGATTGTTGATCTTAGAACCTGTGTTGCTGGTGTTCTGTTCAGGAAGTTGTCTCCTGTGCCAAAGAGTTCCAGGCTCTTTCCCACTTTTTCTTCTAACCGATTTAGTGTATCTGGTTTTATGTTGAGGTCTTTGATCCACTTGGACTTTAGTTTTGTACAGGGTGTTAAATATGGATCTATTTTCATTTTTCTGCATGTAGACATCCAATTGGACCAGCACCATTTGTTGAAGATGCTGTCTTTTTTCCATTGTGTGGTTTTAACATCATTGTCAAAACTCAGGTGTCCATAACTGTGTGGGTTTATTTCTGGGTCTTCTATTCAATTCCTTTTATCCATCATTCTGTTTCTATGCCTGTACCATGCAGTTTTTATTACTGTTGCTCTATAGTACAACTTGAGATCAGGGATGGAGATACCTCCAGAGGATCTTTTATTGTAGACGATTGTTTTAGCAATTCTGGGTTTCTTGTTATTCCATATGAAGATGAGAATTTTTCTTTCAGGGTCTGTAAAGCGTTGCGTTGGCAATGGAATACTACTCAGCAATTAAAAACGAGGAAATCATGAAATTTGCAGGCAAATGGTGTGACCTAGAAACAATCATCCTGAGTGAGGGTTCCCAAAAGCAAAAAGACACACATGGTATATATTCACTTATATAGACCCATAAGATAGGATAAATATACTGAAATCTATCCACCTAAAGAAGATAAATAAGAAAGAGGACCCAGGGTAAGATGAAGATGATCAATCCTCACTTAGAAAGACAAATGGGATGGACATTGGATGTAGGAGAAAACAAGTAACAGGACAGGAGCCTACCACAGAGGGCCTCTGAAAGACTCTACCTAGCAGTGTATCAAAGTAGATATTAAGACTCATAACCAAACCTCCAGAAGAATTTAGTGAATCAAAAAAAAAAAAAAAAAAAAAAGGAGGTTGAGCATTTCTTTAAGTGCTTCTCTACCATTCGGTATTCCTCTACAGAGAATTCTCTGTTTAGCTCTGTTCCCCATTTTTTAAGTGGATTACTTGGTTTGCTGCTTTTCAGCTTCTTTAGTTCTTTATATATACTGGATATGAGTCCTCTGTCAGATAAAGGGTTGGTGAAGATTCTTTCCCAATCTGTAGGTGGTCGCTTTGTTTTGATGACGGTGTCCTTTGCTTTACAGAAGCTTTTCAGTTTCATGAGGTCCCATTTATTGGTTGTTGCTCTTAGAGCCTGTGCTGTTGGTGTTCTGTTCAGGAAGTTTTCCCCTGTACCAATGAGTTCTAGGGTATTTCCCACTTTTTTTTCAAGCCGATTTAATGTGTCTGGTTTTATGTTGAGGTCTTTGATCCACTTGGACTTCAGTTTTGTGCAGGGTGACAAGTATGGATCTATTTTCATTTTTCTACATGTAGACATCCAGTTAGACCAGCACCATTTGTTGAAGATGCTATCTTTTTTCCATTGTATGGTTTTGGCGTCTTTGTCAAAGATCAGGTGTCCATAAGTGTGTGGGTTTATTTCTGGGTCCTCTGTTCGGTTCCATTGATCCACCATTCTGTTTCTATGCCAGTACCATGCAGTTTTTAAAATTTTTGCTCTATAGTACAACTTAAGATCAGGGATGGAGATACCTCCGGAAGATCTTTTATTGTAGAGGATTGTTTTAACAATTCTGGGTTTCTTGTTATTCCAGATGAAGTTTGGTCTGATGCTCTTTGGGTGGATGACACCTAAATGAACATCAGTACAAAGTCCCAATTTATTTCTAATATCAGAGATCAGACCTCTACTCTTGCCTGATGCATCTAAAACAAAAAGGGGGAACTGTAGAGAGCTGCGGAATGCTATGCCTTAAAGATGGAGCTGGTTTCCACCTTCCACCTTCCCGATGGTGAGTGCTCTCTGTCACGAACAATTCCACATTTGGCTAAGGCTGAGGATCTGGCTTGCTTCCAGGTATGTGGACCTATCTGCATTGCACACGTGGCACGCCTGGGTTGGCTACCCAGAGGCTATTTAAGCTGTGGGCTGGCTTTCCCCAGGATCAGATGATTGTTCAAGGTTCCTGAATAAACTGCATTGAAAAAAAAAAAAAAGAAAAAAAAAAAGGAAAAGGGGAGGAGTTTAATATGACCTGGAGAGGACAGGAGTTCCACAAGGACCAAATATATCTGGGCACAGGGGTCTTTTATGAGACTGTTTCTCCAAACAAGGACTATGTATGGACGCAACCTAGAGCCCCTGCTCAGATGTACCCTTTGGTAGCTCAGTATCCAAGTGGGTACCCTACTAAGGGGAACAGGGACTGTTTCTGACATGAACTAGATGGTGGGTTCTTTGATCCCCACCCCCACCCCTAGGGAGGAGCAGCCTTGCTAGGCCACAGAGGAGGACTTTGCATCCAGTCCTGAAGACACCTGATAAACCAGTATCAGATGTAAGGGGAGGAGGTTCTCCCTTATCAGTGGACTTGGAAAGGGGCAGGGAGGAGATGAGGGTTGAAGAGTGGGATTGGGAGGGAAAGAGGGAGTAGAATACAGCAGGGATACAAAGTTAAAAAAAAAAACTGTAACTAATATTAAATAAATAAAAATTAAAAAAATTGTGTTGGTAATTTGATGGGAATTGCATTGAATCTATAAATTGCTTTCTCGATAGAGGAACATCAAATGGCAGAGAAACACCTAAAGAAGTGCTCAACATCCTTAGTCATCAGAGAAATGCAAATCAAAAGGACCCTGAGATTTCACCTGACACACATCAGAATGGCTAAGATCAAAAACTCAAGTGACAACACATGCTGAAGAGAATGTGGAGAAAGGGAAACCCTCCTCCACTGCTGGTGGGAATGTAAACTTTTACAGCCACTTTGGAAATCAGTCTGGTACTTTTTCAGACAACTAGGAATAGCCCTTCCTCAAGATCCAGCTATACCACTCCTAGGCATATAGCCAAAAGATGCTCAAGTATACAACAAGGACATTTGCTCAACCATGTTCTTAGCAACTTTATTTGTAATAGCCAGAATCTGGAAATAACCCAGATATACCTCAGTTGAGGAATGGATATAGAAATTGTGGTACATTTACACAATGGAATACTACTCAGCAATTACAAAGAAATCATGAAATTTGCAGGCAAATAGTGGGAACTAGAAAAAAGCACCCTGAGTGAGGTATCCCAGAAACAGAAAGATACAAATGTTGTATATTCTCTTATAAGTGGATATTATACATATAATATAGGCTAATCATACTAAAATCTGTACACCTAAAGAAGGTAAGCAAGAAGCAGGATCCTGGGTAAGATGCTCAGTCTTCATTCAGAAAGGCAATAAGGATGGATATCAGAAAAGGGAGAAAACAGGGGACAGGACAGGAGACTACCATAGAGTGCCTCTGAAGACTTAACCCAGCAGGTTATCAAAGCAGATGCTGAGACTCATAGCCAAACTTTGGGCTATGAAAGAATGGGGAGATAGAAAGACCTGGAAGGGACAGGAGCTCCACAAGGAGAGAACCAAAACTGAAAAAATCTGGGCATAGATTTTCTGAGAATGATACTCCAAACAAGGACCATGCATGGAGATAATCTAGAACCCCTGCACTGATGTAGCCCATGAAAGGTCAGTATTCAAAAGTGTTCCCTAGTAATGGGAACAGGGACTGTCTCCAACATGCACTCAGGTGCTGGCTCTTCGATCACCTCCACTTGAGGGAGGAGCAGCCTTACTAATCCACAGAGGAAGACAATGCAGCCAGTCCTGATGAAACCTGATAGACTAGAGTCAGAGGGAAGGAGTTGAGGACCTCCCCTATCATTGGACTGGGTGAGGGTCATAGGAGAAGAAGAGGGAAGGAGAGTGGGATTGGGAGGGATGCAAGAGGGGCCTACAGCTGGGATATAAAGTGAATAAACTGTAATTAATAAAAATTAAATAAAAAAAGAAATTTATGGTATAATGCTTTAAAATTGCTAAGTAGAAAGATCTACCATACTTTGACAAGTTTAATGCCAAGTAATGTGTTGTTTCAAGATTAAAGTTGTTCATACATTCAAGGACTTGGAAAGCTCATCCTCTGTGAACACTTCTTTGGGTGTTGCTCTAAAATAATGGTAATCTCCTGCAAGAAAAGACCAGAGTCAATGATTCTGAAGATAGAAGCCCACTATTCTGCCTTGAGGAGGAGAATGGAGACATTCAAAGTCTTCAGAATGTAGAGACAGGATGGTGGCACACACTGTAATCCCAATATGTGCGTAGCTGGTGCAAGGTGATCATGACTTTGAGACCAGACTAGAATACTTGGTGTGGTTCTACTGTAAAACTGAATCTTGATAATGTGACAAAGAATGAAAACTAAGAAGCAGTGGATGACAGAAACCCATGGAGGGAGTCTAAAAATCTGGTAGCTTCCAATTGTAACTAAAATGAGAGGGAAAAGTCCCAAATAAGTTCAAGAAGGCAGAATAATGAAGAAACTAAAAGAGTTCAGATAATTCTCTTTGCTAAGCAACTATCACTTCCGAAACAGCAACAAATAATAATCACATGTAATGGACAGGTATAGGAGTAAATGTAACATGTAGTAGAGAGCAAATTTACCCAAGCTCCTTAAGACTTGGGGAACTCTAAACGGAGATGAATGTTCAAATCGTGAGAAAGTTCTAATGGAAGGCTCATCAAGACTGGTGCAGTAAAGAACTCAGAAACCTCAGGGAGTTCCTGAAACTGACAGAGTACAAGGCTCTCCTAGTCCCAAGATAGTATAAGAAGGAAATGCTGCTGAGACCATCTGAGCTGTCTGCCAGAGGCTCAGATAAGCTGACATGCTTGGAAGGGACCCTCTCTGGCCATTCAAGATGTCTGCAATCTGTGTGGTGAACTTCCGGTTTCCCTAAGACGAAGGGAAAGTATGGTAACACATCTGTCTTTGAGTCATTCCTGCTTCTTCAAATAACCCCAACCAAAACTCATTGATTCACCAGATTGGACTTTGGTAGTACTTTTATTCTGGTCTGTCATCAGTTTCCTGACTTGGGTGAATAGACATTTGTTCACATCTTCCCAGAAATAGTGTCACACAACACGAAGATGTGTCCCAAAATATAAGAAAGTCAAATAAGGAAATGTGCAATGCATTATGTGCCTGCAGAGTAGATGCTATTTTATAACATTAGCAATGTGACTTTTGCTTATTATACTTAAACTTTAGAATCTATTTCACTTTAAGTACAAAGTTAGAATATGGAAAACTTTCAACATTTGCTGTGTGTGTGGAGGGGGGTGTTGCTTTCCTTATTGTTATAAAATGCCTGATTGAAGCATCCTAATGGAGAAGCGTTCTATTTTGTCTTAGTCCTTTAGGGGACACAGTCCATTATGACCATCAACTTGCAGTGAGTGGCTGAGGCAATTCCATCCATAATGGTGCTGTTTTGAATAGACTTGTTTATTCAAATACACTTTGAATACACTTGTTCTTAGTGGAACAAGAAGCTGACAGTGGACCAGAAGCCGACCTGGACTTTCTCAAGGTCTTCTCTTGGTAGCCAAAGTTACCATCTGGACCCTGAATGTTTAAGTTTCCATAGCCTCTCAAAACAGTGTCAGCAGCTGGAGATCAAGTGTTCAAACATAGGAGCCTGAATTTTATAGCTAAACCAAAAGGCATATGTGAAATTGGGGAAGTAACTATTGCATGTTTAAAAAAAAAAAGGTAGAAGCATCTTACTATAGAGATTATCCACACAGAAACTCAAAAGATATTTCAGACAAAATGCCTTTTTCATTTGTATTTTATAATTTTTTATCTCCAAATGCAAAACTCCTATAAAAATAGAAATCATTGAAGGCTTCATTATGCTGGTTAGCCATCCTTCTTCATTCTTAATTCTGCATGCCCAAAGCAATGACTTTAGTAATTTTAGTTTTTAAATAGCTTTCTTTATGGGTAACAACATGATAAATCAACAGTTATAGTTGTGCGTCATTTTTGTTGTTGTTGTTGATTGGTTTTAAAGTGAGTGCTGTAGAAATGGAGGCTTAAGCATATTTTGTAAAATTCCAGATAGCTCAACAAAAGAATACAAAACAATTATGAATTATCCTGGGAAGAAATAGATGGAAAAATGAGAGTATGTCAGTGACATATATCTTCATGTAAATATTAGCAGAAAAATAAAGAATATAAAAATTTGATACAGAGAAATAACTATAAATATATCATACTTTGTAGCATGAAGAAATTATATTTAAAAATCAAACAAAGCCAAGTCAAAAGGTTGTTGCCTTTGATGTATAGACATGAGGAAATAGTTCTCAATTTAAATCTCTGATTACTATGAGATGTTTGTACTTAGGGTTAAGTTGAGGACCATTGATAAAGCTGAAAGAGAAAGACTAATTTACTTTGTTTGTGCTAGCAGTCAGTTTTATATGGACAGCTTTATATTGTGATGCTTTCTGCTTCTTTTTTTTTTTTTTTTTTCAATGCAGTTTATTCAGGAACCTTGAACAATCATCTGACCCTGGTAAAGCCAGCCCACTTTAAATAGCCTCTGGGTAGCCAACCTCAGCATGCCATGTGGGCAATGCAGATAGGTCCACATACATGGAAGCAAGCCAGATCCTCAGCCTTAGCCAAATGTGGAGTTGTTTGTGACAGAGAGCACTCACCATCAGGAAGGTGGAAGGCAGAAACCAGCTCCATCTTTCAGGCGCGGCATTACGCAGCTCTCTACAGTTCCCCCTTTTTGTTTTGAACGCATCAGGCAAGAGTAGAGGACTGATCTCTGATATTAGAAATAAATTGGGACTTTGTACTGATGTTCATTTAGGTGTCATCCACCCAAAGAACCTACTCAGACCTCGGACACCACTACTGCTAGTTCTAGAACTGATGCAGGATGTTCCAACGAGGGGGTTAAGGCTTCTCATAATATTTCCTATAAGCCCACACCTGTTTGTTTATATCCCCCATTTTTATTCATTATTAGCCAGATAGAGCCAAGTAATTGTGGTAATGATACTTGCTTTTTTGCCCAATGCTGTAATGCTAGTAAATTTACTAGCTGGTTACTCGCATGCCTCTCTGGGTGCCCATTGATGCCCTCACGCTATGACTCTCTTCAGACAGAAAAGGGATCCTGGAATTACAGCTGCCATTGTTACTGCCATCTCATTGGCGGCTGTTGGAGCTACCACCACGACATTAGTCATACTGGGCAGACTGCTCAGACCTTGAATAACCTTTTAGCCATTGTAGCTCATGCCTTAGATGTACAAAAAGGAATTAATTCTCAACTAAAAGGAGCTTTCTGCTTCTTATTCAGGCCTCTGGAATAAGACTAAAAGATTGATTTCTTTTACCAATGAAGAAAGCTCTTTGAAAATTTATAGGATTATTTTTTACATTTAATTTTTTGTGAGTGTTCATGCTTATGTATGTGCCATTGTGTGTGTGCACGCACGCACACCATGGTGAAATGACCAGTTGCGGAAGTTGGCTCTCTCACCCTGTGGATGCCAGGAATCAAAGTCCTATCATCAGGTTTGGCGGCTATACCTTTATGTGAAGTAGAAGGTCTAAGTCTTTTGAATTGCCTATGAACTAATTGTCCTAGCGACTAACATGTAACCTTGTAATTAAAACCTCAATGCAAGAAGCCTTCAGACTCAGGAAAAACAACTGCTTCGGTAGAAATAAATAGCAAGCAGTGGACTGTGGCAAACTTGTTAGAGTAGTGAACACTGTCAAGACCAGGCGCCGTGAAGTAAAAGTGAACTCAGAGGAGCCGCCAAAGACTAGTGCTTTTGCAGACACTTGTTAGATCAACACTTGACATTTCTAAAGGCTGTTTAAATTTCATGCATGAGAGTTAGGTGATTTACGTCTAGCACAGACAATTATATCATGATCCCGTGGGTAATTCCTCAAATATGCTAACTTTTGCCATAGCATTCTTGCGCTTGTAGTCATAAATGCTTCAAGAAATGGGAAAATTACAATGGAAAGAAAGCACTGATATGAATTGGTCTTCAAAACATTTTCTTATTTTTGAGATCTTAGTTACCATGCATCCATATCATTTCTAACAGTAGAATTAAGGCCTTGCACAACTTCCATCTTAAAGTAAGAAGAGAACTATAGCATAGGTCTAGAATACCCTTATCAGGTCTATGTTAGTTGCCCTTGGCTCCATGGTGTGCTGGAGAGTAACAAAACATTTAGGAAATAGGATCTAAGAAGAAAGAGAAGTCACTGGGCTATGCAATTGAGGGGATCTGGAAATCCCAGCCTGTCCTTCTCTTCTCTTTCTTTTCTGGCTGCTCTGAGATGAGCAGCTGCTTGTACTGCAGTTTCCTGTCCTGCTGCGGTGCTTTACCAGGGTCCCCATCACAGTGGGGAAGCCTCATCACAGAGGGAAACATACAGAACTCTGACCAGTTTTAATGTGGATTATCTCAGACACAACAACAACAAAAACTGACTAAATAATAAATACTAATAAGAGGATATTCTAATAGTAAACTAACAAAGGGACACATTTGGAAATTACACTTCAGCAACAGGGTGCTGAACTTACTCCAATATTTGCTTATCAAAAATTAACATCATGATTATTTGAGGCCTTTGCTTTAGATTTGAGATGCTGACATCTCTAAATTTTTTAAACGCAAAATGCATTATCTTTTTTTTCCTGCTGTGATTGTCTCTATCCTAGGGAATTCTGAGTATTAATGTGGCTATAAAAGACAGCTTGGATGGGTAGTTCTACCCTGCAGTGGATTGTGTCACTGTAACTGAGTTTTGTTAATGGACCACAATCAGTAGAACTGACAGGAAAATAAATAGGCTTCATCATGTTGGCATCCATCCAGTTGACCATTTCTACCACTATTTTTGTCATAAATAATAATATTGAGCACTTTCTTTGCTACCAATTGTCTGGTTATTTTCAAATGTGAATTATCTACTTATTGTCTGGTTCATTTTCAAAATGGGAACCTTAACATCATTTTGAGGGAGTCAAGATACTCATGCAGAATATGACCCGCAGTTAAACAATCTCTCACAATTATTAAGTTAATTCCTCAATCTTTTGGTATCCCTATTGCCACTGAGTTATTGTTTATAGTGTTAAGTCAAATTTTACAAGCATTTAAAAGGCATGAATATAACCCATACCTTACCATGATATAGCATTTGTTGATCAAATGAGGCATTTTTGATTTAATTTCTATCTTTCCAAATGGCCTCAGATTGTATCAAATTATTTTAAAAACCAGCCAGCACATGGGGGAAGCACGCTTTACATAGTGTACACTCATTTGCTTAGTTCCTTAGTTTGATGCCTGTGAGAATAAGCCATATTCTGTATCATTTCTTCTCCTTATCGATGAAGGACGTTGTAAAGTTCTCCTAATCTTAAATTTGCTTAAATAAATTTAGGGTGCAAGCATATACTCTTTGAATAAAGACAATTCTAGAAATGACAAAAGAATAATTGTGCCATTTACTCTGGAGTTTTAACTGTAGAATCATAAACAACTTTATGCTGCAATATTGTGTTTATGTAGCAATTCAATCCACAAATGTTAATATCATCTCACTGTTCAAGACATGCTTTGAAATGCCAAAGTGGGTCATAAATATGTCTTTATTTTGAGTGATTTGAAACAGATGAAAACACCAGCAAGATCCCGGTTTCTCTGCTTTGGCTTGAATTCCTAAATTGTACCTGTGTGAAAAAGTCACCATCCATAAGGTTTTGTATGTAATGGTTTGATATTTTTAAGATAAATATTGTGTCCATATGTGAAAATTTTGGAAGAATATGGAGAAATACACCTGAGGATGTTAACAGGAACATTCAGTGTCTACAGAAAATAGAAGAGGCGAAGCATTGCTTATCCTAAGAAATTCATCTTTCATAAAACATTTCTATGTTTTTAAGAAAGCACAGAGGCCTGCAAATTTCATGATTTCCTTGTTTTTAATTGCTGAGTAGTATTCCATTGTGTAAATGTACCACAGTTTCTGTATCTATTCCTCCTTTGAGAGTCATCTGGGTTGTTTCCAGGTTCTGGCTATTACGAATAAAGCTGCTATGAACATGAGCAAATGTTCTTGTTGTGTACTTGAGCATATTTTGAATATACGCCTAGGAGTGGTCTAGTGGTTTAGTACTTCTTGAGGAAGTACTTTTCCTAATTGTCTGAGAAAGCACCAGATTGATTTCCAAAGTGCTTATACAAGTTTACATTCCCACCAGCAATGGAGGAGGGTTCCCCTTTCTCCACATCCTCTCCAGCATGTGTTGTCACTTGAGTTTTTGATCTTAGCCATTCTAATGGGTGTAAGGTGAAATCTAAGGGTCATTTTGATTTGCATCTCCCTGATGGTTAAGGATTTTGAATATTTCTTTAAGGGTTTCTCTGCCATTCTATATTCCTCTACTGATAATTCTCTGTTTAGCTCCTTACCCCATTTTTTAATTGGATTGCTTGATTTGTTGCTTTTTACTCTCATGGTGGGATCTAGAAAAGATCATCCTGAGTGAGGTATCCCAGAAGCAGGAAGACACGCACGGCATATACACACATATAAGTGGATACTAGACCTGTAAGATAGGATAAACATACAAAAACCTGTACACCTAAAGAAGCTAAACAAGAAGGAGGTCCCGGGGTAAGATGATCAATCCTCACTTAGAAAGATAAATGGGATGGACATTGGATGTAGGAGAAAACAAGGAACAGGACAGGAGCCTACTGCAGAGGGCCTCTGAAAGACTCTACCCAGCAGTGTATCAAAGCACATGCTGAGATTCATAACCAAACCTTGCACAGAGTGCACGGAACATATGAAAGAAAGGGGAGTTAGTAAGACCTGGAGAGGACAAGAGCTTCACAAGTACCAAATATATCTGGCCATAGGGATCTTTCCTGAGACTGACACTCCAACCAAAGACCATGCATGTATACAAACTAGATCCCCTCCTCAGATGTAGCCCATGGCAGCTTAGCATCCAAGTGTGTACCCTGGTAAGAGGAACAGGGACTCTCTCTGACTTGAACTCAGTGGCTGGCTCTTTGACCTCACCCCACCCCCCGAGGGGGGAGCAGTCTTGCTAGGCCACAGAGGAGGACATTGCCGCCAGTCCTGTTGAGACTTGATAGGCTAGGGTCAGATGGAAGGGGGGGGAGGATCTCCACTATCAGTGGACTTAGAGAGGGGCATGGGAGGAGAAGAGGAAGAAAGGGTGGGACTGGGAGGGAATGAGGGATGGGGCTTCAGCTGGGATACAAAGCAAATAAACTGTAATTAATATAAAAAATAAAAAAAGAAAGCTCAGAGGCAGCTGTGCTCTCTTTCCTTTCTCCATCTGATGCTGGTCTCTGGTTAGTTTTGCAGTCACTGTCTTCCCAGTCTACTTAGCATATCGACTTCTAGAAAGCTCATTTGGGAGTAATGAGCTGCTTTGGTGTCAGCAGAGTATTCACAGCCCAGAGGTATGGGATCTGCCCTTTGCTCTTAATTGTTACATCTCCAAGATTCTGAATTTTGCCAGTTTCTTCTTCATTTCCCCATAGCTTGATTTTGTCTTCCAAATGCTGGACTGTGACCCAAAGTAACTTCCTAGTGTTCATTTCTAAGTATGTCTTTGCTCATTACTATAGATTTGGGCAGGTTAAAAATAAAGATTCAAACCACAAGTGCAGAGCCAATTATCTATTATAGGGCAGACTTTCACATTGAATTAAAGAAATCCAGCAATCCCTCAACTAGTTTGAGTGCTTATATGTACATCAAAGAGAAATTATTGGGATTTTATATTTTCTCATAACTAGACCTACTCATCTATAAGAATTATTTTTTTTAAAAATAATCATGCTATTTGAGTATATTTTAAATTTAATATCCCAATAAATTTGCTACTGTATATATAAAATTATTGCATAGTCTATAATGAGTTCCAGAAAGTAGTAGCTGATAACCAGTTGGTTCTTTGAGGCCCTGAGGATTCATTACAGTGACAAACTGGAAACCCATGATTTAATTTCACTTTTGTTTCAAAACCAAGTGAAATTTTGAAGCATTATTCATTTGTTCATAACCAAAGGAAACTTTTCGAGGTCATCAATTGCCTTCAGTGAAGCCATCGTAACTATTATTAACTATAAGTGATGAACTTAAACAAAATTCTTTAAGAAAGTTTGCTTATTAATTTAATATAAACTCATTTTCTGTTTGCCTAACTTTATGGTGACTGTTAGTAACCCTAATAAGTTGACATTTAATTAAGGACTGATTCACAGTTTACTTTGACTTCAGGGTGATACTGATAGGTGTTAAGAGCTACTTATCTCCCAAGCTACGTTTACAGTTGATCCATCTCTCCTGGCTTACATATTCCTTAGCTTAATGTTGATGTAGAGTGGATGTCTTGGGTGTATCTCTCATTGTCACAGAAAAGGAAAATGAGTCAATGGACTATGATGGTTATGGTCAGTGTCTACATTTCAATGTATATACAACAGAAGGTAAGTACAGTGCTTAGAGAGCATCTTGAGGTAATTATTGTAGGAGAGAGAGAGACAGAGAGAAACCATGGGACTGTGACACACAGTTGCTACCTTGGAGTGATTACTTCCATGGGCCACATGTCATGCTGTAATGCAGATTCTCATTGCTTCTCTACTATTCTTTTTCTTTAACTCCTTAATAATTACACTTTATTGACTATGTTTCCCCCCTGTGGTTACAACCCTCCTCCCCTCCCAATCCCTCCCTTCCTTTCTCTTTTGCATGCATGCCCCTCTCCAAGTCCATTGACAAGGGAGATCTCCTTTTCCTTCCTTTTGATCCTAGTCTATTAGGTCTCATCAGGAGTGGCTGCATTGTCTTCTTCTGTGGCCTGGTAAGGCTGCTCCACCCTCAGCGGGAGGTGATCAAAGAGCAGGCCAATCAGTTCATGTCAGAGACAGTCCCTGTTCCCATTATATGGAACCCACTTGGACACTGAACTGCCATGGTCTACAACTGTGCAGGGGTCCTAGGTTCTCTCCATTCATGGTCCTTGGTTGGAGTATCAGTCTCAGAAAAAAAACCCTGTGCTCAAATTTTTTGGTTCTGTAGCTTTCTTTGTGGAGTTCCTGTCCTCTCCAGATCTTACTGTTTCCCACTTCTTACATAAGATTCCCTGCACTCTGCCCAAAGGTTGGCTATAAGACTCAGCATCAACTTTGGTAGTCTGTAAGGCATAGCCTTTCAGAGGCCCTCTGTGGCAGGCTCCTGACTTGTTCCCTCTTTTATCTTTCTTCTGATGTCTATCCTCTTTGCCTTTCTGGATAGGAATTGAGCATTTTAGCAAGAGTCCTCCTTCTTGATTAGTTTCTTTAGGTGTACAGATTTTAGTAAGTTTATCCTATATTACATGTTTATATGAGTGAGTATACACCGTGTGTTTTTCTGCTTCTGGGATAGCTTGCTCAGGATGATCTTTTCCAGTTCCTACCATTTACCTGCAAATTTTATGACATCAACTGCATGGTACTGGCATAGAAACAGACTGGTGGATCAATGGAATCAAATAGAAGACCCTGAAATAAATCCACACACTTATGGACACCTGATTTTGACAAAGATGCCAAAACCATTCAATGTAAAAAAGACAGCATCTTCAACAAATGGTGCTGGTCCAACTGGATGTCTACATGCAGAAAAATGGAAATAGATCCATAATTGTCACCCTGCACAAAACTAAAGTCCAAGTGGATCAAAGACCTCAATATAAAACCAGACACACTAAACCACTAAGAAGAAAAATTGGGGAAGAGCCTTGAACTCATTAGCACAGGAGACAACTTCCTGAACAGAACACCAACAGCACAGGCTCTAAGATCAACAATCAATAAATGGGACCTCATGAAACTGAAAATGTTCTGTAAAGCAAAGGACACTGTCGTCAGAACAAAACGACAGTCTGCAGATCAGGAAAGGATCTTCACCAACCCTCTATCTTACAGAGGGCTAATATCCAGTATATGTAAAGAACTCTACCATTATTTTGCTCTCGGTTTTGCTTAATAGTTTTTTTTTCCTTTTTTGGTAGCTTTACCATCTTTTCTTGTAACTTCTTTTTTTAAAATATTATTTACAGTTTATTAACTTTGTATCCCAGTTGTTTCCTGCTCCCTCATTCCCTCCCAATCCCACCCTCCCTCCCTCATCTCCTCCCTGCCCCTTCCAAGTCCACTGATAGGGAAGGACCTCCTTCCCTTTCATATGACCCTGGTTTATCAGGTATCTTCAGGATTGGATGCAAAGTTCTCCTCTGTGGCCTAGTAGGGCTGCTCTTCCCTTGGGATGGGGGTCAAAGAGCCAGCCATTGAGTTCATGTCTGAAATAGTTACTGTTCCCCTTACTAGAGAATCAATTTGGATGCTGAGCTACCACGGGCTACATCTGAGCAGAGGTTCTAGGTTATAAACATACAAGGTCCTTGGTTGGATAAACAGTCTCATAAAAGACCCCTGTGCCCAGATATATTTGGTCCTTGTGGAGCTCCTGTCCTCTTCAGGTCATATTAACTCCCTCTTCTTTCTTATGACTCCCTGCACTCTGCCAAAGGTTTGGTTATGAGTCTTAGTATCTGCTTTAATACACTGCTAGGTAGAGTCTTTCAGAGGCCCTCTGTGGTAGGCTCCTTGTCCTATTTCTTGTTTTCTCCTACATCCAATGTCCATCCCCTTTGTCTGAGTGAGGATTGATCAACTTACTCCGGGGCCTCTTTCTTCTTTATTTTCTTTAGGTGTATAGATTTCAGCATGTTTATCCTATCTTATATGTCTATATAAGTGAGTATATACCATGTGTGTCTTTCTGCTTTGGGGAACCCTCACTGAGGATGATCTTTTCAAGGTCCCACCATTTGTCTGAAAATTTCATGATTTCCTTGTTTTTAATTGCTGAGTGGTATTCCATTGTGTAAAAGAACCACAATTTAGCAACAAATAAAGCAACCTGATTAAAAAATGGGGTACAGAGTTAAACAGAGAATTCTCAGTAAAGGAATATAGAATGGCAGAGAAAAACTTAAAGAAATGCTCAACGTCCTTATCCATCAGAGAGACACAAATCAAAACGACCCTGAGATTTCACCTGACATACATCAGAATGGCTAAGATAAAAAACTCAAGAGATAACACATGCTGAAAGGTTGTAGAGAAAGGGGAACCCCTCTCCATTGCTCGTGGGTATGAAAACTTGTACAACCACTTTGGAAATCAATCTCGTGCTTTCTCAGACATTTAGGAATAGTGCTTCCTCAAGACCCAGCTAAATCACTCCTAGGCATATATCCAAAATTTGCTCCAACAAGGACATTTGTTCAATCATGTTTGTAGCAGCCTTGTTCTTGTAATCTTCTTCAGTCTGTCTTTAGATTCTCGGAAAATGTTAGTGGTTGTGCTTTCCCAATGAAACATCATCTCTCTATAAGACCGGCACATCTCTGAGTTGGTGGTTTTTATTCTTATTTCTGAATAAGAATAGAATGGTACTATATTAGAAAAGTCATCTCAAATGCTTTTTACCTCGGGCCTCTGAGTTTCAGAAAGCTGTTACTCATGTTTCCAAGTTCATTACACACACATGACCTCAGGCATGACCTTTATTTATTCTCCATTTGGTTATGCTACAACCCCAGAGGCTTGGATCTGGACATTTGACTGGGGCAAGGAGGGAAGATAAATATGACAGAAACAGAGACAGAAAATCTGAGGTAGGCAGGTTATGCACTGTGATAGAGATACACTTACTACTTCTGCAACATGGAACCTCAGTATTATATATAACATATGTGGGATGGCTAGCTAGCCTTCATAGGTCTCTGTAGTCCACAAGTCTCATGCTATAAACATCTTGGAGAAGGAAGCCTCAGTTGCTCTGTTCTGTACAACCTTATTAGCTCTAAACCCTCATGCATGGATCCGAGGAAGAAGGCTTTGATAATTTTGAACCTGACCTAAAGTGAAAACTTTGTCAATGTACCATGGGTCTTAGGCCTTGATTTTTGTCATGGTCACACTCATGTCAACAGTATATATTTACTTAGGACTTCATTAACTGAATGATTAAATTAAGTTAATTTGTTTTCTATGGGTTTCAGAGTTGAATCCAAGGCCTCAAGTATGCCAAGCAAGTTAGTGACCTACACAGCAGCTCATTTTATTTTAGTTTATTTTCTCTCTGGTTTTTATGATCACTGATTACCAAGGAACAAATATGCAGTTTGACCTTGGGATCTTTTCTTATGAAGCAAGACTATAGCAAGGGGAACACTCGTCCATTGTTTGTGAGAGTACAAACTTGTACAGCCACATTGGAAATAAAAATGTAGATTTCTCAGAAAATTAGGAATTGATCCATCTCCAGACCCAGCTATACCACTCCTGGACATAAACCCAAAGGATGCTTCATCTGACCACAAGGATACTTCCTCAATATGTTCATAGGAGCTTTGTTAGTAATAGCCAGAAACAGGAAACAACCTAGATGTCCCTCAACCAAAGAATGGGTAAAGAAACTGTGATATATTTATACAATGGAATACTACTCAATAATTAAAAAAATGCCAGTATGAAATTTGCAGGCAAATGGATGGAACTAGGTTAGATTACTCTGAGTGAGATAACCCAGACCCAAAAAGACAACATGGTTTGTATTCACTTATAAATGGATATTAGCTATAAAATAAAGAATAACCATGTTACAATTCACAGACCCAAAGAAGCTAAATAATAAGGAAGGCTCAAAGGTGTGTGTGTGTGAATCTCACTGAGGAGAAACAGAATAGATATTACAGGTGAATAGGGGAAGGAGTTTATGATATGGAATGGGAATGGAAACAGGAGGGTTCAGGTGTGGGGAGGATGGAGGGAGAGCGTACTGGAAGAGACAACTGGAATCTGGGGTTATCTCTGAGATGACCTTGAAACTCAAAGCAATGAAACCTGAAGAGGCCATCTCCTGTAACCAAGCAAGACTTCCAGCAGAGGGACTAGGACAGCAACCTAGCTACAAAACCTTGGACCAACAATTTGCGTTGCATTTTGCTGGGGTAAAGATGTGCTGGGGTAAAGACGACACAGAAATTTAAGAGTGGCTAACCAATGACTGGTTCACATTGAGAGATAAGCAATGAGGGGGATCCTACCCCTAACACCAGCCCGTGGGCCAGGAGTCAGAGGCTGGATAGCCCAGTTGAACCACAATAGAACCAAAGACAAATGGCCAAAAATAAAAGGTTAATGAAATGATTTTTAATGATATTGTCCTATTCTCAAAGTTTGGTGTCTAGTCTACTTGTCATCAGAGAAGCTTCACCCAGCAACTGGTGGCAACAGATTCAGACACCCAGAGCCAAACATTTGCCAGAACTTGGGGAATCTCATGGAAGTGGGAGAAGTATTGTAGGATCCAGAGAGGTTGAGAACACCTCAAGAAACCCACAGAATCAACCATAGGGGCTCACAGCAAGTGAATCACCAACCAGAAAGCCTGCATGGGACTGACTCACTAAGCTCACTGCACATATATAACAGTTGGGTAGCTTGGTCTTCTTGTGGGACTTCTAACAGTGGGAGCAGGAGTTGCCTCTGACTCTGTTGCCTGCCTTTGGGACCCTTTCCCCCTACTCGGTTGCACTGCTCAGTCTTAATAGAAGAGGAGGTGAGGAGGTGTGTTGCCTTACTGAAACTTGTTATGCCATGGCTGGTTGATATCCGTAGAGGCTAGTCGTTTTGTGAAGAGAAACAGAAGAGGAGGAGTGGATGAGGGCAGAAGTGAGATGGTAAGGAGGAACTGGGAGGAGAAGAGGGATCAGAAACTGTCGTGGGGTGAAAAAAAATAAAATTTTAGAAGAAGGAGCAGGAGGAAGTGGAGGAGGAGGACCAGAGCCATGTGTGGCAGCATACACTTTTAATCCTAGCACTGGAGAGGCACAGGCAAGTGGATCCAAGTAGTCTATGAAGTGAGCTCAGTCAGGGCTACATAGTGTGACCTTGTCTTGGGAAAAAGTATAAGCCTATGGAGGTGAGCATCAGGGCAATCCAGGCTATTTATAAGTGTTACAAACTGTTACAGATTGAGCAGCGGTGCTGGTGGAGCATGCTGCTTCGGCAAGATGTCTTTCTGTGCTAACCCACCAGCGTTTCCACCCTAGACAGGGTTAGCCTATGGCATGCCTTCCCCAGCTCCTGTAGGACAGTAACAAGCACTGAAAAGCTCATGTGGCCAGTGAGGCTGGGAGGGGAGTGGTTCCCTTAAGAACTGCCTGTGAGGCTTTCACCTCTGAGATTTGGCCACTAAATTAACAACATTGGCCTCACACTAACAACTTTAGGGACTATGGAGATCTCGGGTAGATCAATGAGCACTCAAGACAGTATAGAAAAATGCAAGTGAAAACAGCAAATGTATACTTCTCTTTTTATAACTGCTGTTTTATTTTAGCTAAAATATAATTACATCATATCTCACTCCCTTTCCTTTCACCAACACTTTTATTTTGAGAAGAGCTGTGATAAAGAGAGGCAGAGAATGTTCTTCAAAATAGCCTTCTAAACGGGAAATAATGTGACTAAGAGAAAATCTAAATCACTTTTAAATCTTACATTTTATACAACAAAGAGAGAAAAAGTCAAAGTCACAGACACGAAAGCAATATGGTTGAGTGATAAAACACTGTGAGCATTGTCAGCACCTTTGCTATCTCCATATTAGTTTATTCCCCAGCTCTGTAGAGAGCAACTTCCATGAAAAGACTGAGTGATGGAGGACTCCTGAATTAGGAACATGGTATAGTTAGATCATTCAAAGAAGAAGTAAAACTTTTGATGTGAAACATTAAACTGACTGCAATTCTGAACAAATAAAATGTTTTCCTCTGTCCATCTATGTTGTATACCTACTGCTGTTTGGAAAGTAATGGAATAATGTCAGACATTATTTTCATCATTTTGCAAGTGAAATGAGGCTGGTCAGACTGAGAATGGCAGAGTAGGTATGCTTTGCCCAATTATGGTTTTGATAATACAGTGCACTATTATAAAGCGTCATCAAGTGTTGCATTATGTTAGCCATTCAATAGTAAAATGGAAGAGCAACTTGTAATTAAATTAATGAAACCTAATACCAAGGTGACCTTCCAGTAATGTATTTCATGGCTCTACTGCAAGACAGATATAAAATACTGTATGCTCTTTGACATGCATTATGGATTTAAATAAATTAAATGGAATTAATGTAATGCACATGCAGTTGAGAGGGTGTGGAGCTAAGGAGTATTTTACATGTGACCTTGCTAATTAGGGAGTGAATTAGGCTATTAACAAACCATCATATTGTTCCCATTATTTTGCTTAGGGCAAGGACTAGAATAGAGGGGCTTCCGTTACAGGTTCTATTAACTTCCAGTCTGCCTCATTCCTGACCTGTGACAAAGCCCACAGTATAAAACAGGGGAATGTCTAATCTTTTTATTTTATTCTTTTTTCTTTTAGATTAAGTCTGCAAAGATGTTTCTAACACTAGTTTTTAAAAATAGTTTCTTAAGAGTTCATTGCCTTTCTAGCCAATGTAGCAATTGTTATTAGAATTTGCTCTTCTTTCTGTCTATACACTTTGTTCCTGTCAAATTATATGTACATGAGAGGTCAGGCTCACTCTTTCATACAGTTCAGAATATTGCCATTGAATAAAAATGCATTAAATGTATAAAACATAAAACATTTGTTTTACAATTTTTATTTCAGGGCTGAGTTCATGCAGCTTTGCAGCCAGGACCTAGAAGGTCTTCAGGATGGGAGGTTGGTCTTTAGGACTAAATGGAAATGCCTGGAATGGAATGCAGAGGATTAAAGGCAGTTTTCTTAGAATATTTTTTCAACACAAGCAAAATAAGAGTTGTTTTCCTTTCTTTAAGTGAATAATTTCACCACCTTGTGTCATGCTTTTTAGTGTTTCTACCACATGCCACTGAAAAATTTTCAAAATGAAAAAATGTAAATATTGTGTTTTCTCAGCTACAGAGTAAAAAAGATTTTTTTTTTCTTGAATAGCATAGTGGTGACAGCTGATAACTACTATATATAAACTGGAAATTATTGACTATATTTTAAATATTCTCACCACAAACAAGTAACTATGTGAGGCATGAATTTGTTAATCAGCTTGATTGTGACTATAATTCTTGATTGTGATTATAATGTGTTCATGTATCAAAATATTATATACAATATAAACACATATTTTGTCAATTATTCTTTATTGGAACTAGAAAAGATTTATCTTGTCTATTGCTCTTTTAAATAACACTCTGCTCTTTATTTTGAATTATATACCTTCTCCCTCCCTCTAAAATGTTAGATTCGATCTGTTTCAAGTGTTCTTATGTTTCCATTACTGCTTCTGTTTATGTTCTCTTTATTAATTGTGGCCTCTGTTTCATATTAGAAATTGTATTATTTTCTGTTGCCACTGCTGTGACAAAATATCTATCAAGAGGTATCTTAAAGGAGGAAAGTGATATAGTTGAAATATTTTTATATAACAAATTTTTTAATCTGGAAATTAAGCTCACTTAGCTCTCTCTCTCCAGTATCAACAACTGGGTGATTTATAGAGCAACAAAGAATTTAAAAATCCTTCTTAGTTTCACTCTTAAATATAAGTTGACAACTTTTTCTCACTGTTAGATATGATTATAGAACTGAGCATGAACAATTTTGATAAAAAAACTCTGGTGTATTTTGCATATTAAATGTCCTCCACAGGCTTCTGTATTTGAACACTTGATCCCCAACTTTGAAGTGCTATTTTGGAAGCTGTGGAACTTTAGGGAGGTGGGTGCCAGCTGGAAAATGCATCAGTGAGGGATGTTGGGTGGGTTTTGAAGTTCATACCCAGCCCTATGTTTTGATCTGTCATATGTCCATAGTGACATATGCAGCCGTGCATTCCTACCACTAGAACCCTAGAACCCTGAGCATCCTGTCATGATGCTTACCTTGCCAGGAAAACAATCTGTTAGCTCTTTTCATTTAATTCCATTATATAATTTCCCCCCACTATACATTGTCCTTGATTGTCCAGACTCGGGAGTCTTTCTTCAATTTCTTTGAGGAATACATCCTGATCCCTCTCTACAAGGTGGAGAATTGACCTTAGAAGTCTAATTTCTAATTTCCTTTCAAATAATTATCTTCTCTTCCTCCTTGTCTGTGTTATCATATTAGCTTTAGAAGAACTTGTCCTGCCAGTCTCCTCAGCCTTTCTATGTGTGCATACATCCCATTCTCACTAGCATTTCCTGCAGGCTTTAGATACTGGTGAAACCACTTTGTTTAGTCTGTACTCATCTGTTGATTTTTCTGTCTTTCAAAACTATGTTTATGCATCTCATAATTTTTTTTATATCTTGTCATGTTTCCTTTGTCTTTTGTTTTACTTTGTCTATATGAGCCTATGTCTTTTTATTCTTTTTTTTATTATGGATATTTGCCTTTTAATATTTTTAAAATTATTTTATTTTTATTAAGTACAGTTAATTCACTTTGTATCTCCCCTGTACCTCCTTCCCTCCTCCCCTCCCAATCTTCCCCTCCCGTCCTCTTTCCCAGCTGTGCCCCTCCCACAGTCCTCCTCTCCTTCCCTCTGATCCTAATCTATCAGGCTTTTTTTTCTTCATAGTATTTACAGACACAAGTTCTACAGTAGAACTCTGGGTTTGAATATTGACTGTGCCATATTTCCAGCAGAAAGAGCATAGGTAATTTTATTAACTGTTCAACTATTTCCTTTTTATCATTTTTTAAATTTGAAAATAGTAATGATAAAAGTACCTACTCCACATTAGCCTACATAAAGTACTTAGAATGATAGTCTACACAATGTACCAGTTCCGTAAATGTCAACTAACATTAGTGTAAAACATGAAAAAATAGTGAAATTGGCTTTTGTTTTGACTAAGGTTTAGAAAATGTCAGCCAGAGCATTTACAAAGTGAAAAATGACAATGACATGAACTTGGTTGTTAAATGAGACTTGGGTAATTATAGGGTTCATAGCTAGGTAAGGCCACTGATGATTTTTCTCTGACAGCAGCTTTCATTGTACCTTCTGACACTATGAAAGCTCTCTACCAGGGAGGAAGCTTTCAGCTCAGTTCCAGCTTGATTTATCTACATCGTAAGCCTGTGGTGTGTAGTACCTTTAGTAAAAAGCATTTTATCATCTTGTTTGGTAAACAAACAAGAAAGATGGCAAATGATTGTGCTGCTTTGGAGTCCTCTGGGGTCTCCATTAGGAGACATGCAACCCTTAGTGGTGCAGATCTTGTTTACTAGCTTGTGAAATAGTGACACTACTGCTATGATTGTAACCAAAGCTCTCTGGTTGGATTTGAGACTTCCTCTCCTGGAGGGAAGCTTTGCATGCTACTATAAACTCAGAAACAGGAAGCAACTTGGGAAATATTATAAGCCCAAGAGGGGAACTGAATACCATTGTTTAGCTAAATTGACACAGCGTTAAATTGCCTCCTAAGCGTATTTATAGCCACAGACAAAAGCATATCTCAGACTTAATCAGAGAAACCTCTCATTCAAGTGAATTGTGGTGAAGGCAGATTCATGGCTACAGAAGGTATTGAGAAAAAATAAGTGACAGTGGGAGCTCAGCCCTCTGAGGGTTAGGGAATATTACAGAAAAGGGACAGAGAGAATGTAAGAGCCTAAAGTTAGCAAGGGCTGAAAAATGCCATATTCTGAGAAGTAAAAAGCCACTGTAGTCACAAACTCATAGCAGCCGCAGATGACTGTACTTGGTCTACACAAGCCAGGGCCGTCAACAGTCAGGTATAGATGAAGGAATGGTTCAAGGGTCCCTATCCCTCACAACTAAACTGTTTTGCTACTGATAGATACAAGAAGAAAACTGCCTCATTGCCTTCAGCTGTGAACACACTAGTGATTCCATCAGTCTCCAGTGAACAATTCCAATTCCACAATCACACTGATGTCCCTGGTTACAGTAAATAGGTCAGAAAACCCAAAATCCATGAATCTGGGGAAAAGACTTGTAGGAATGGCACTTGATTGGTATGGAAGGGAGATGAGAAAATGTGTAGGAAGAGAGTACTCACAGCATGTTATATAGTCATATATGAATAAATATAATTTTATAATATATATTTATGAAATTGTTAAAGTTATTTAAAAAAATAAGTAAAATGATGGTGTCAGAGCTTTCATTTACAGTGTCCCTTATGTGGTCCACTATTTATGTTATCTTCATGGATTAGCATCTCTTCTATTAGTCTCCTGTCAAGAATATACTCCCAGACAGGATATTCATGGCACATGTACTTCTCATTTTCTCTTCGTCGTTTTTGTTAACTGCTTTTCAGCATGTATTGTGTTCAATATTTATTAAGCAAATGAATAATGAAGAATATGTGGGCAGTTTCAATAAATTTAAGTTTTTGAATGAGGTATGTATCTTTATAAAATGTTCTAGAGTGCGTGTAGAAATATTTCTATATTCTTTCAACCATGAAGTAGAAAATTAGTTTCCTTAAAATGTGACATACCATTGTCACTTTAATTAACTTTTCATTATCATAAGTCAAACATATTTTCAACTTTTAGTCTGGTTTTGTCAACTCTGTTGCCAGTTTCTCTACAGGAGTTTTAGCCTCATTCTTACCACTCTGTGTGCACACTTCCTACCCTAGAGCAATGAAGGTTTTTGCATAGAGATTTTCTCTCTTTCTTCTTTCCCAGTTCTATGTTATTGATATGTCAATACCAGTATTTATACTAGACCTTTTCCGTAATCTTTTCCATGTAATAATATCTTTCATTCACATGTTTTGATTGTTGCCGTGGAAGCTTACTGCCTATGTCTGCTAACCTAGGCCTAGTCCTAGAAGCTTCTAGTCTTTGTACAATCTAATGTAGGACTAGAATGTTTTCAGCCTCTGAGACTGACTGCTCAATAAGCTCCCTGTTTCTCATTCTTTCTGAACTCTGGCTGGCAAGTGCAACTCAGGTGTTCTTAGGCAAACTCTGTACCGGTCTCACTGACTGAATCTGGCTTCTCTCTGGCCTAGAACTAACTATAGCAACCTATTCTAATTTTCTGGATCCTTTTCATTCTCTGGCTCATTCTGTCTTCATCTGTGTCTTGAATTTTCTCTCTTCAGTCTCTCTCTCTCTGTAAAACTGTCTTGGTAAAACTGCCTCCTTTCTCCCTCATTTTCTGTGCTACGTAAAAGCTACTTAAGAATAGCTTAAGTAGCTTCCCTTTCCTCTTCCAGCTCATGAGAGTTGGACATAT
The DNA here is from genome assembly GCF_030254825.1 of Meriones unguiculatus. NCBI lineage: Eukaryota > Metazoa > Chordata > Mammalia > Rodentia > Muridae > Meriones > Meriones unguiculatus. Next base: position 19,419,881 of record NC_083367.1, on the reverse strand, counting down.
CCAATTCTGTCAAATCTTTCTCTGATTCATTACTTTGTCTGTTACTCAAATAGACATCACTTTTAAGCCTAGGTGCTTCCTTCTACAAACTACATTTGCCTTCATTGTTTGGGAATAATGGCATGCCTGGATCTAAGATTTTTTTTTCCCCTGAAACTTGCTCTATACCAGACTGGCCTTGAACTCATATCTACTTGCCTCTCTCTCCTGGAATTAAAGGTATGTGCCACCACCACATAGTGTGTCTGTGTTCCAGCTGGATCACACATATCTAGAAGTCTTTGGATGTGATCTCTTTCCAGAGAGCAGCCATACTTTGAATTAAAATTCCTCTACACATTCAATCATTTAAAATTTGGATATGACTCTATTTTCAGTTGTAGACTTTTAAGCAATCTTAGAGTTACTTTCACTAGAAAGAGTTAACTCTTCGCTTATGACAGAATTAATCAATGCTAGTACTTAAAAATAGTACTATTTCATGAACACAGCATTTTCCTTTGTCTTCTTATGTATAATTAATGGCATGCAGATAGAAACATAAATATATTCTAGTGAGAGAAATAGCTTTCTTCTATTCTGCATAGCTGATCTGTTATAACCTCATTTTCATGACTATTGTGATAAATTCACAGCATATTTACTGCACAATAGAGAAATACAACTTCATGCTCCAAAATTACTTTAACTGGTTCAAAATATTTATTTTCACACCAAAATTTTTAAAATTACTTTTGTTAGCTCAAAAATAATCTGCTTGCAAACTTACTTAGCTTAACTAAATTTTTAAATTATTTTGAGATAGAATGGAATCTTTGTGATAATTAGTATACTCATCTATGAACAAGGCCTATCTTCCCTATTGGTGTATGCCTAATTCATGTTTAGAGAATATTTCATAGTTTTATTAATCTAAGTTCTTCATAATTCATCACAGGCATATAAATGAATTCATTTGGCTTGGATTCTTAAGGAAAAGATTATTATTCTAATATATATTAATTATAATTTAAATATTTATATATATTTATATAAATATATAAATATATATATTTAAAACTGCTCTGTGTGGTACTAGAAACAGTACTTCAAAAAGAGAAGCAAGCAGCAAGACCTCTTAGCTGTTCAGCCATTTGTTCAGGCTCCCCACTATTTTTTTTAGAAGCCATTGTGTTCTTACATTGTTTTAACTTTTGGTTGGCAATTTTTCTTAATTTTACTCTTTCCTAATGTAGATATTTAAAATAGTTGAAGAGAAGTCATTTTGCCCTAACATTCCTCAATGCTGTCATGTCAAAAGTGACAAATAGATATCATTTTATGTCACTGAAGGATAATCACATTTTCTTTACTATGACAGAGAAGTCACAGGAAATGATTTGTTTCTGTCATTATTCAAATATAGAAAGATTTATGTCATATATTCTCATTACAATATAAAATCTGATAATAAATCACTTAATATTTTTCTTCGCTTACCAAGCAAATGACTAGCTATTTTACTGAAGTTCGCCAAGATATATATTGCATTTAAAAATGTCATTGCTCTTTACTGTAGATATGAAAATGAAACCCTTTAAGATACATATAGTGACAAGATGGCTATTGTGCAAAACCTGGAAGGGCTTAAACTTTATGATACACAAAGTTGTATGGAAATGAAAATTAAAAATAATAACTTCCATAATTGAATATTGTTCTGCACATAATCTTTGATGAAAAACATTTGGTGTAGGTCAATAATGAACAATTTTTATGTAAGTGGGTAAAGATTTGGCTAATATTTTTATAGATGTCATACATAAAATTTTATGATAGAGTCATGAAACGTTTTATATTAGATACTGGAATGTTCCTTTTATATGCTTAATCCTCTCTATAAATAATATTACCACTCAGCTTTGTAAATATTTTGAAAGTAATTTACAGATAAATTCAATTACAAATGCACTAAAATATTTGAGAAAATCTATAAAAGGACAACATAAGAAAATTGGCTATTATAGAATTTAATCAAGAAGTTAGACTGTGGCTGAGAACAGGCAGCAGGCATTCCCCAGAACAAGACAATCAGAATGTGAAATTACGGTGAAAAGCTCCTTCAATTTTAAGGAAATGTAGGTCTGACAAGTGGGGAAACTTTTCTTTGCAATTCACTAACTCAGATGTTAGAGATGAAAAACATTCTACACTGAATAAATTACAATGTTTTCAGTTTAATGTTAACGAACACATTCAAACAGTTTTCCAAATAGATAAAGTGAGTTATCACTGGATAGGAAATGGGCGTATTTCATTGGAGGAATGAGCACACCTGTTCTGGTTTTGGGTTAGGAATAAGGTCACTCTCAGTAGCAGCATTACTTGAATCTAATATACCACTGTTTGTCATAACTAGTGGTTTAATAGCTATAATACATTTTTGTAGCTATTTGCTCTAAATTTAAATCGTACTATTCCAGTTGAATCATTCTCAGTCTCAAATAATTTGGTAAAGTTAGAAGGAAATCAAGTACTAATTAAAATTTATAATTTTCTAGCACCTAACACCAAGGTCTTGAACAAACAGAAAGAGGAGGTGATGTTCATATAAAACATTTTTCTTAGACAATTTTTACTATTTGTGTCACCTTGGTAACATACCAACAAAATTGGTACACGGCTGTCTTGTTGGAAGAGAAATGGTTGGACTTTCCTAATATGTTCATTTGTTCCACCAACTACAGGGTGATCCAAGTTGAGGACTTCCATTTGACTTTCTATGAAAGCTTTTTTTTTTTTTTTTTTTTTTTTTTTTTTTTCAATGCAGTTTATTCAGGAACATTGAACAATCCTCGGACCCCGGGGAAAGCCAGCCCACAGCTTAAATAGCCTCTGGGTAGCCAACCCAGGCGTGCCACGGGGGCAATGCAGATAGGTCCACATACATGGAAGCAAGCCAGATCCTCGGCCTTAGCCAAATGTGGAGTTGTTCGTGACAGAGAGCACTCACCATCGGGAAGGTGGAAGGCGGAAACCAGCTCCATCTTTAAGGCATAGCATTCCGCAGCTCTCTACAGTTCCCCCTTTTTGTTTTAGACGCATCAGGCAAGAGTAGAGGTCTGATCTCTGATATTAGAAATAAATTGGGACTTTGTACAGATGTTCATTTAGGTGTCATCCACCCAAAGAGCATCAGACCGTCCGATACCTTTTTCTCAGAGGCGGGACCTGGGGCATCAACCCGCATGCAATCAGACATGCTCATCTCTGGGTCCAAAGCGGCTGACCCTGAGTGCAGTGCTTAGCCTCGCATCCTGAGCGTATCATTTTAGCTTTTTATGGTATCCAACCATGCTTGGGGAGAATGTCCTGCTCTGCTCTTTGATCACCTCCCTCTGGGAGGGGGGAGCAGCCTTACCAGGCCACAGTAGAGGACAATACAGCCACTTTTGATGTGAACTGACAGACTAAGATCAGAAAGGAGAGGAGAACCTCCCCTATTACTGGACTTGGGGAGTGGCATGCAAGCAGAGGGAGGAGGGAGGGTGGGATTGGGATGGGAGGAGGGAGGGGCTTATGGGGGGATGCAGAATGAATAAAGTGTAATTGAAGAAAAATTTAAGAAAAAAGGGAAAAAAATAATTTAAGAACCTTAAATGACTTTCAAAATCGGAGGAAAGCTTTTTTATGCTTCAAAAATTACCTAACTCTGTGGGTTAGAAGGGAAACTAACTTCAGAAATGTAGACTGCACCCGATCCTCTATGTAAGCTGTGTCGTTTGTGCCTCTGGGTTTCATACAATAAATTCTGTACCAAAAGATTGACCTTTAATAACAGCATTCAGGAGCAGAGGCAGGGAGATCTTTGAAAGTCTGAGGCCAGATTGATCTAAACAGAAAGTTTCAGGACAGCCAATACAGAGAGAATGAGATATTCAAATGATATACAAATATTTTCCACAGTCAAAATCACTTGTTCTCCCTGTTGCTTGAAGTTTCTGGTGGAACACAAAAGACTAGTGCTTTCTATGCTAAGTTGGAATTGGCAGAGCCTGTAAATTATGTAGGCTTCTAGTGGTTTCCCTGGAGAGAAGAGCAGATGTGGGTTCTGTATGTAGATTATGTCTCTAACAAAACTGATACAACTTAAGTTTTCAGGCTCAGCACATCTGGTAGAGATTATCCATCATCAATGTCCCTGGTAGATTCATGTTGGTTTTAGAGAAGTTAATGTCCACTGAGTGGTTTATCAGACTTACCATGTTAATCATTGGTATGATAATCCATCACAGCAATAAGAATATGAACAAATCAGTGTATAAACAAATAACACCTACTTTTTTGTTGACAAATTCATTGCACCTATACTGGTACTTGATACAATCAAAGCATCATCCTGTCTATGTTCTTTGAGAAAGCAGATCAGAAGCATACATTTTCAAACAGCAAGGGGTTGTGTCTCACATAGAAAGGGAAATGGAAGTGAAGGAGATGGAGAGAGAGAAAGGAAGAGAGGGAAAGAGAAAGAAAAAAAGAGAAGAGGAAAATAAAGGAGAGGGAAGGGGAGGAGAGGCAGAAACAGTGAGACCAAGAGTCTAAATTTGAGATAAATTTTACAACAGAAATAAAGGGAATATAAAATGTTTGGGCACAAGTGTTGAGTTTTAGAAACCATGAAAAAGAGGAAAATAATTTAAAATGTAATCCAGAATTAAATCTTGAGGAGTGACTGATGGAGAAGAGCTTTGGAAGACAAAGAAAGCTGTTGCTATATCAAGTTGCTATATCAAGTCAATGACGTAATGCTCTCAGTTGACTTCTGAAACAACAATGATGGTTGCTGAGAAGAAACACAGTACATTGTGGGGAGTCCAAGTCAACTAGGTACCACAAGTAAATGATTCCAGGAAAGCAAGAAACACAACCCCACATTTCAGGAGTAAACATTCTTTTATTTATGTATTTATTTATGTATTATTTATTATTTATTTATTCATTCATTCATTTTACAGCCTTATCTCAGCTCTCCCTCTTCTCTTCCCAGTCCCACCCTTATGCTCCCCTTCCCTTCTTCTCCTTTTTCTTAGAGAAGGGGAGACCCCCAAGGAGTAACAACCCACCTGGCATCTCAAGTTTCAGCAGAACTAAGCACATCCTCTCCCACTCAGGCCAAACAAGGCAGCCCAGTTAGGGGAAAGGGATCCAGAGGCAGGCAACAGAGTCAGAGAGAGTCCCTACTCCCATTGTTAGAGGACCCATATGTTGATCAGGCTGCACATCTGCTACGTACATATAGGGGCCTAGGACCAGTCCACACATGCTCTTTGGTTGGTGGTTCAGTCTCTGTGAGCCCCATGGGACGAGGTTAGTTTATTCTATAGGTCTCCTTGTTGCATCGTTAACCATTTAGGCTCCCTCTAACCTTTCTTCCACTCTTCCACAGAAATCTCCTAACTCTGCCTATTGTTTGGCTGTGGGTCTGTGCATTTGTTTCCATCAGCTGCTGGATGAAGCCTCTCAGAAGACAGCTATACTAGATTCCTCTCTACAAGCATAGCAGAGAGTATCATGGAATAAACATTTTATATTTTTTATTTTATTTAAGTTTATTTACTTTACATCACAAGGGTGCCCCCCTTGCTACTCTCCTCACAGTCCCACCTCCTCATCCTTCCCCCTTCCCCTCTTCCTTTCTCCACCCAAAAGAGAAGCCTCCCTCCCCTATTTCAGACAGACAAGCTGATCAATGGAACTGAATTGAAGACCCAGAACTAAACCCAAACTCCTACAGCATTTGATTTTTGACAAAAGAGCTCAAATCATACAATGGGGTAGCATCTTCAACAAATGGTGTTGGTCTAACTGAATGTCTACATGTAGAAATGCAAATATAAATCCATATTTATCATCATGCACAAAATGAAAGTCCAAGTGGATCAAGTGGGGAAGAGTCTTGAACTCATTGACACAGAAGACAACTTTCTGAACAGAACAACAAGTTCTAAGATCAATAATTAAATGGGACCTCAGGGAACTGAAACTTCTGTAAAACAAAAGACACTGTCAACAGAACAAAATGATAACCTACAGATTTGGAAAAGATCTTCACCAACCCTACACCAGACAGAAGCCTAATATCCAAAATATACAAAGAACCTAAGGAATTAACCAACAAATCAAATAATCTAATTAAAAATGGGGTACAGAGCTAAACAGAGAATTCACAACAGAGGAATCTTGAATAGTGGAGAAGCACTTAAAGAAAATGATCAATGTCCTTAGCCATCAGAGAAATGCAAGTCAAGACGACTCTTGGATTCCATCTTACACTGGTCAGAATAGCTAAGATCAAAAATTCAAGTGACAACACATGTTGGAGAGAATATGGAGGAAGGGGAACCCTCCTACTTTGCTGGTGGGAGTGCACAATGGAACAACCTCTCTGGACATTAGCCTGGAATAAACATTTTTTAAATAACAGGATGTCATTTACCTTAGGTTGGCTTCAAACTGTCTATGTCTTATAGGGCAGCTATGATCTTCTGATCATGCAGTCTCCACCTCTAAAGTGCTGGAATCACATAAGCTATTATGTTTTCATAGCTTCGGTTTTAAACTTGACACGTCTGGAAAGAGGAAACCTCAGTTGAGGAATGCCTCTATCAGACTGGCCTGTGGCTATGTCTGAGACATATTTTCTTAATTGATAATTTATTTAGGTGTCTGTTCACTGTGGACTGTGCCATCCCTAACTACATAGCTGTGGCCTCTAGAGAAAGGTCGCTGAGAAAGCGAGAGCAAGCAAAGCAGTTAACAGTTTGTCTATGGTCTTGGCTTTACTTCCTGCCTTGGCTTTCAATTAAAGACAGACTACAACCTATAAGCTAAATAAGCCTTTTCTTTCCCAAGTTATTTTGGTTATTATTTGTTATTTGTTACAATTACAACAGAAAACAAACTAGGACACATATCCACTTATGTACCACTGAGGATTCAACCCAAGACTGCATGGATATTGGGGAAATACTGTATCAACTGAGCCACCTTCCCAGACTAAGGACTAAATGTTTTGAAGAGTAAATTAAATTTTGTCGTAAGTGATGACACCAGAAATTGGCTTAGTGGCAAATGATATCAGAAAGAGCTGTGGACTCTTCAGTACTTTATCTTATCTGATGCCTCCCTTCTCTCCATTTTCCTTTACTTATTAGTCCCATATCATCTTGAGATACCCATCTGAGAGTATTCAGTACCTTAGTTTATTTTTATTTTATTTTATTTTTGCTAGTGAGAAAAAAATGTAAATAAGATGAATAAGTACCTCGTCATAGGAAACCGCATGTTAATATTAGCTTGACTGTTTAATGACAAGGAATATCAAGTGGGAGGTAAGAGAAGGTGGTGGAGAGATGAGAGAATACCACATAATGTTGTGCTTGTTCTTATGCAGATGAGAGGGAACTGGTGTGTGTGTGTGTGTGTGTGTGTGTGTGTGTGTGTGTGATCTTTATGACCAGTCAGTTTATCTATCACTATATCTATACTATTATTAATTTTCCAACATTTTTCAAGGCATGTGTGAATATTCTGACTTCACAAATAATGAAGTTCAAAATGAAAAATATGATTCAGGATGTTTTTCTATCCTCAACAAATTACACAGAAAATAATGCTAAAATTTACAGGTAGCTCAATTAATTGAAAATATCGTGAATTTTTGGTTTCCCCACTATACCATCCTGACATCCATGTGAGATGTAAGCATACTTCTAAAAATCACATATTCAAGGTAATCCTGAATACTGGAGAACTTGATGGTAAAAGAGTTGTTTGTATACGTGGCTACATACGATTGTTTACTGGGACATTGTTACTGTAAGCTTTGAGGGTGTTTCTAGAGTGACAGCACACTGGTTATTGTAATTACCAAACTAAGTCCCACTGATTGCATCCTCACCTATTGATTTTCAGTAAAACCGAGCATGTTCGAATGGACCCATGAGCTGTTTGGGGTCCCACAAAAATCACATTTGACTGTGGAAATGCCTAACAAAAGTGACTCCTAACCTTTGAAGTGAATGGCAATATGGCCTTCTTTCCCTCCCAAGGAGCCAATGCTGTCAGTCTCACCTTGAAGAAACAGCCACTGTCAAACATGACCAAAGCTCTTCTGCTTCCTATAAAACCTCTTTCATAGTCTCTGCTACAGCAAGTCATCCTTGCAGATGTTATTAATATTCAAAACTAGCCATGGCACCATAGAACTATTTCAGTACAGGCTCCTGACAACAGGTGCATGAGAACAGATTAGCCATTCGACCTTTGGTTTAGTATTGTCCCCTGATGCCTTCTTTATCCTTTCATAGATGCACCGTGGAAGAAGCCGTTCTTCAAAATGAAGTGCGCACTTTCTTAGTTGAAAACCACACCTGTCTAGAACTGCTTACATACATCAATGTGTAAGAAAAGCTGCACTGTTCATCACTGGTCCCCTAGGTGATCTTGATAGTCCAGGAAAAAAAAAAATGAATGACTGGCAGAATAAAGCCAATGTCACAGAGGGGCATCAATGACTGTCCTCAATTAGTGAGACAGAAATATTTTGTGGCATAAAGGTTAATCTCACAGTCTTTACTCTCCTAGTGAATCAAGCCTGTGCAATGGACCCAGGTAAGCTGCTAAGAATATGATGTGCACAGACTTACTCAGAGCTAGCCACTCAGGTCTGTCTCAACTGCCCTTTCTCTGCTTTCAATTTTCCCCTACCACAGCCTGTTTTTCAGTCACAGTGTATGCATCAGAACATGTCGATTCATGGGGTTTTAAACAGTTTGTGGTATCCTGTACATTATTATTCATTTGCTCACCATTGAAATTATTGTCTATTTCTTCTTTTAATTCTGTTAGTTTCTACATCAGTTATTTGGAGGGTGTGTTATTGGTTATCTACCAACTTGCAGTTGTTGAGACCACCTTTGAAATATGTCCCTGAGTCAAGGAATCTTTTGCTATTCCCAGTAAAGAAAAACAGGTTGGCTTCTGTTAAGTTTCTTACTTGCATGTTATAGCCTCACCCAACTCTGTCACTCTGTGTGTGTGACATTTGTTCGTGTGAATGTACATCTGTGGATGCCTGAGGCTGATGTTGGTTATCTTTTTTTTTAATTTTTTATTTAACTTTTATTAATTACACTTTATTCATTTTGTATCCCCCCTATAAGTCCCTCCCTCCTCCTCTCCCGGCCCCCCTCCCCCCTTTCCGCATGCATGCCCCTCCCCAAGTCCACTGATAGGGGAGGTCCTCCTCTCCTTCTTTCTCTGATCTTAGTCTATCAGTTCTCATCAGAAGTGGCTGCATTGTCAGGGTTCTAGGTTATCTCCAAGAATAGTCCTTGGTTGGAGTATGAGTCTCTGGGAAGTTCCCTGTGTTCAAATTTTCTTGTTCTGTAGCTCTCCTTGTGGAGTTCCTTTCCTCTCCAGCTCTTGCTATTTCCCACTTCTTACATAAAATTCTACTCACTCTGCCCATCAGTTGGCCATCAGGCTCAGTGTCTGCTTTCACAGTCTTCAGGACAGAGGCTTTCAGAGGTCCTCTGTGGCAGGTTCCTAGGTTGTTTCCTGTTTTCTTTTTCTTCTGATGTCCATCCTCATTGCCTTTCAGGATGGGGATTGAACATTTTAGTTAGGCTCCTCTCTTTTGCTTAGTTTGTTTAGATGTACAGATTTTAGTGGGTTTATTCTATGTTGTATGTTTACATATAACATAGTATATACCATGTGTGTCTTTTTGCTTCTGGGACAACTCACTCAGGATGATCCTTTCCAGGTTGATGTTGGGTATCTTCCTGAAATCAGTCCCCACCTTATTGTTTTGATGGATGTCTCAGTGAATCTGAAGCTCATGTATTGGGCTACATTTGTTAGCCAGCAAGCTCCAACAGTGTACCTGTTAACCACACCATGCTCACTAAGCTGCTTCAAACATCATCTCCCTGTCTCAAGTAAACAGCTGAAACAAACTACTTTTTACTCAAGTTAAGATGAAGCAGTAATGCAAGTAGATTGAAATACTCTGTCATTCAATGTTTATTTCAAGAACGTTTCAGATTTTTAACTGCAACGTAGTTTCATGTAGGAGCATGGAGTAAGGGTTTTTTAAATGAGTTTTGTATTTCATATATAACAGTGCATTTTGACACTCTGAATTCGCTTTTGTCCTTCAGGTAATATTTATTTGAATGGCCCTGTTTATGTTTAAGGGCTTTCAGTGATAAATGGCTGCCAGGAATTGTTTGCATAGTCTGGTTATATAGTGCAGTAAGCTCTTTTATTTAAATTGTGTGTGTGTGTGTGTGTGTGAGAGAGAGAGAGAGAGAGAGAGAGAGAGAGAGAGAGAGAGAGAGAGAGAGAGAGCACTGCTCTCTATTACACATTACTGAGGTGAACTCTTTCTTAAATTAATTGATTAATTCACTTTACATGTCTATCACAGCTCCCTCCCTCCATTCCTCCCAGTCCCAACCTCCCTCTCTCTTCCCTCCTCTCATCTCCCCTAGATAAGGGGAGCCCCAACCCACCAACCCCAGCTCATCAAGTTGCATCAGGACTGAGTGTGTCCTCTTCCCCTGTGGGAAGCCCCACAAGGCAGCCCCACCAGGGGGTAGTAGTGATCAGAAAGCAGGCATCAGAGACCATGTCACAGACAGCTCCTGTTCCCTTTCCTAGGGAACCCACATGAAGCCCGAGCTGCCCACCAGCTACATCTGTGTCGGGGGCCTAGGTCCAGTCCACACACGGTCCTTGGATGATGCTTCAGTCTCCACAGGCCCCTCTGGGCCCTGGATAGTTGGCTCTGTTGGTCTCTTTATGGAGCTCCTGTCACCTCCAGGCCCTTTTATCTTTCCTCCTATTTTTCCACAAGACTCTATGTGTAGCCCAATGTTCAGCTTTGAGACTTGCATTTGTTTTGAGGTGCAGCTGTGTGGAGCCTCTCAGAGGACAGCTATACTAGACTCCTGTTTGTGAGCATAGCAAAATATTGTTAATAGTGTCAGGGATTGGCTGTCTCCCATGAGATGGGTCTCAGGTTGGGTCAGGCATCTCTCTGCTCTATCTTTATACCTGCACATCTTGCAGGAAGGGTAAATTTTGGGACAATGGTTTTGTGGACACATTAGTGATCCTCTCCCTCCACTAGGAATTCTGTGGAGTTAGAAGGTGTCCTCTTCCGTCTCCATGACACCTGCTACTAGGAGTCTCAGCTACAGTCACCCCCGTATACTCCCAGAAGCATGTCATGGAGATGCCCCTACCCAGAGTATCTCTTGTCTCTGCAGTCTCTCTGTCCTCTCTGCCCTGCTCTCTCTAGCTCTGTTCTCCACCCTTATTTCTCTCTGGATTCCTTCTCCTAATTGTTCACTCTCTTCAGTCACTTTTGCTGTTTATTTTATTTCTCCTTCTGACTGAGATTAAGCATCCTTTCTTGTATCCTCTTTGTCACTTATCTTCTTTGGGTCAGTGAATTGTAGTATGGTTATCCTGTATTACATGGCTAAAATCTGCTCATAAGTGAGTACATACCATGTGTGTCTTTCTGCTTCTGGGTTACCTCACTCAAAATGATCTTTTCTAGGTTCATCTGCTTGCCTGAACATTAAATGATTTCCTTGTTTTTAATAGTTGTGTAGTATTGCGCAAATAGAATTTCTTTATCCATTCTTCAGTTGAGGGACATTTCTGTTGTTTCCAGTTTCTGGCTATTATGGATAAAGCTGCTATGAACAAAGTTGAGCAAGTGTTACTGTGGTATAGTAGAAAAATCTGTTGGGTAAACGTCCAGGAGTGGTGTAGCTGGGTCTTGAGGTAGCGCTATTCCCAGTTTTCTGAGAAAGCAACTTGTTTAAGCCAGGTTTTTTACTGTTTCTTTTGTGAAATAAGGTATCACAAACTGATTTTTGCTGCTCAAACTTTCACTCATGCTTTTGATATTTGGTTGGAGAGGTCCAGGTGCAGTTCACAAACATGAGGCTTGACTCTGTCCAGAAGACCTCAAATCTCAGCCAGTATTGTTTGCCCTTGTGGAGCTCACAGCCGCTGTAGTGTGCTCTCTCAAGGTCAATAGATGTCCCAAAGAGACCAAAGTCCTTATATGTGCGCTTTCTGTGGTACTGAGCAAGAGAGGCTCCAGATTAGAAGAAAGAGGGATATGGCAGTCAGCACTATGCTTCAGAAGTCTGAAGCTGTGACTCTGGGTCTCTCCTGCACTGATCCTCAGTGGGAATCATGGCCACATGGAGAACAGGCAGAGGGAGGGTTTGGTACTGGATGATGCACCATCAAATCTTTCAGACTTCATTTCAAGCCTCTCCTCACTTTCTTCCTGCATTGTTCTCAGTTGTTGGAATTTGGTCGTATGCCAGCTAACCTTTCATCAAATTATTTCACGAGAACTGTGGAAAGACCCAAAAGATAGGACTTTTCAGACATTCTAGGAGGTTTCTCTCTTAGAATTGTTCTCATCTTGTCCCACAAATCATTGTCTGGATATTTGCAATCCCTTTGCAGAGTTCACATTTTCTTTTCATTGATGTGGAGAACATGATTAAATGGTGACTCCTTCTTTCCTTTAAAGTTAGCAATCTCATTTTTCCTTATTGATGATGTTGCTCATTACAAAGCATGCTTGTGCAATCTTATGTGTCTCCCCTTCTGATTGAAAAGCTATCATTTTTTCAAAAACCAGTTGTTGTTTTTTTTTTAATTTTCCAAGCTTCTACTCAAATACTGCTTAGAGCAGTGGTTTTGCAGCTCCCAGGAATATCTTTAAGTTATTTAAATGAGGGTCATTAAATGGTTCCAATTTTTGAAGTAAAATTAATATTAATTCACTTTAATGTTGAAATAAATTGCACCTCAAAAGCACTCACCTGTCAGAGAACACATCTGATCTCAAATAGCTAGCCTTTACTTTTACTTCCAAATTTTATTTCAGATGGACAGAAGCTAGAGAGTATAGCTAAGGTACAGTTTATGAAACAGATGGAAAAACTAATAAATCTAAGTCTAAAAAAATAAATGTAACATTCAAGGCTTTTGGCTTTAATTTTCTGTTGGAAAAGTGCCTCAATGGATAAATATAACTTTTTAGTAAAGCATTAGAGGAAGTTGCTGCATTGATAAGGACGGAATGTTCAGGAAGCAGTTACAAGAAAGTGTGCATTGTCTTCCTCTGTGGCCTGGAAAGGCTGCTCCCCCTTCAGGGGCAGATGAGCAAAGAGCCAGCCACTGAGTTCATGTCAGAGACAGTCCCTGTTGCATTACTAGGGAACCCACTTGGACACTGAGCTGCCATTGGCTACATCTGCACAGGGGTTCTAGGTTTTCGCCATGCATAGTCCTTGGTTGGAGTATCAGTCTCAGAAAAGACCCCTGGGCCCAGATTTCTTGGTGCTGTTGCTCTCCTTGTGGAGTTCCTGTCTCCTCCAATCCCTCATAAGATTCTCTGCAGTCTGCCCAAAGTTTGGCTGTGAGTCTCAGCATATGCTTTGATACCCTGCTGTATAGAGTCTTTCAGAGGCCCTCTGTGGTAGGCTCCTGTCCTCTTCCCTGTTTTCTCCTCTTCTGATGTCTGTCCCATTTGCCTTTCTGAGTGAGGATTGATCATCTTACCCAGGGTCCTCCTTCTTGCTTAGCTTCTTTAGGTGTATAGATTTTATTATAGGTGTATAGATTTTATTATGTTTATCCTATATTATATGTCTAATATCCATTTATAAGTGAGTATATACCATATGTGTCTTTTTGTTTCTGGGATACCTCACTCAGGATAATCTTTTCTAGTCCCTGCCATTTGCCTGCAAAGCCCATGATTTCCTTGTTTTTAATTGCTGAGTAGTATTCAGCCAGTCCTGATGAGACCTGAGAGGCTAGGGTCAGATGGAAGGGGAGCAGGACCTCCCCTATCTGTACACTTGGAGAGGGACATGGGAGGAGGTGAGGGAGGGAGTGTCGGATTAGGAGGGAATGTGGGAGGGGCTACAGCTGAGATACAAAGTGAATAAACTTTGTATTTTCACTGATCTCATTCTGTGATCAAATACTTGAGCAGAAGCAACTTAAGGGAAGGAAGGTTTATTTGGCTCTCAGTTCAGAGGATAGAGGCCATTCTTTGGATGTGGGGCATCATAGTTGAGTAACTTTGCTCTTTGTGCTTAACCTGGAAGCAGAGACAAGAGAATGCTAGGGACGAACTTGATTTCTCTTTTCTTTTTCCTTTTAATTCAGTACAGCATCTCAGCCTGCAAAGTGGTCCTAGCAACATACAAGATGCATCTTCCTTCTCAGTCTGACTGTTCTGGAAATACTCTCATAGATACTCTGAAAGGTGTGCCCTATTAACTTAGTAAGTATTTCTTGATCCAATCAGGTTCTCAGTGGAAATTAACCACCTCACAGAGTTTACTACTGAGCAAGAGTGAAGACCTCCAAATTTAATATGACTTCCAACAAAGCAATAAGGGCACCTCTAATGAATGAACAGTAAGTAACAATCTACAACTCTATGAGAACTATAAAGTGGGGTTAGCAACATGTGAGTCATAGTATCACTCTCTGATAGGATGGGTCTTGGATTGGGCCAGGAATTGGTAAGGCATTGCCTCAATCTCTACACTATCTTCTCTATCCCTGCATCTTGTAGGTAGGGAAAATCTGGGGTCAAAGTTTTTGTGAGTGGGTTGGTGTTCCCCTCCCTCTACTAGGAGAATACTCTAGTTAAAGGATGTCCTTTTCAGTTTTTATGGCCTCTGCTATTAGAAGTCTCTGCTTGAGTCCCCTTCATATCACTCCAGGAGCCTACCCTAACTTAGGGATCCAGCTAAGCCTGCAGATGGGAGCCTGTCAGAGTTCTCTTCTGAGAGGTTCTACCCAGCAGCACCTCAAAACTGATGATGAGACACACAGACAAATATTGGGCAATGTGTAGGTAGTCTTGTGGAATAGTGAGAAGAAAGAGAAAGGACCGTAGGTGACAGGAGCTCCACAAGACGACCAACAGAGCCAACTCTCCAGGGCCTGGAGGGGCTTGCTGAGACTGAAGCATCAACCAAGGACCATACATGAACTGGACCTTGGCCCCCTACAAAGTTGTAGCAGATGAGCAGCTTTCGTTTTGTGTGGGTCCTCTAGTAGGGGAAGTGAGGACTGCATCAGACAAAGACTCACTTGCCAGTTTTTGATCACTGCTCCCCGGTGGGACTGCCTTGCCAGGCCACAAGGAAAGATAACACATTCAGGCCTGGTGCAACTTGATGAGCTGGGGGGTCGATGGGGATGGGAGCTTCCCTTTTTCTGAGGAAAAGAGGGGGAGGAAGGAAGAGGGAGGGAAGATGGGACCAAACTGAGAGGAGGGATGGGGCTGCAACAAGGATGTAAAGTGAGTAAAATTATAATAGTAAGAAGAACTATAAGGTAGAAGTTGCTCATTAGCAACCCTGCAGAGAATTTTGGTCCAAAGATGGCAGCACCGACCATGCAGGGTATCTGACTGAACAGCCACTCAGTAATGAGAACAGCTTGGCCAGCAGGCCTTACTGTTGACACCAAACCTCCAGCATCTGTGTTTCTCAGGTGAGAGGAGAATCCACTAGGATACTCAAAGGTCCATCTTCAGGGGACCCGGCTAATACCAGGGAAAATTTCCTGACTCCCACTCAGCACTGCTGCAGCCCTCGGCCTCCCACCCAAACCCACCATTTGTGAATAACTTCAGAGGCTAGCAGCAGAGGTCTGACCTATGACTCTGACCCTGCAACCTTAGGCCACCCACTGCTGAAGCCATTGTCCTCCTCCAGAAAGGCTTGTGGGGCATTGGAGCAGCTTTAGACTCAGAGAGCTTTCTGCCTGCTCCTTTAGCCCACCTGGATCTAAAACAATGAGGCCAGCAGTGCCAGTGAACCCAGCAGAGCTGAGCTTGGCCTAGGACCCAAATCCCATCCTCCACCATCTTAAGGTAGGCTGTGGGATACTGGAGCAGTTCTAGACTCAGAGATATTTCCTCCTCTGCTCCAGCTACCTGAGTCACAAACAGGAAACTAGCAGAGACAGTGAATCCAGGGGAGACTATTAAGACTGGTCGATCCAGTCTGCAGTACAGGCTACAGACAGCCAGATGACTAGAGACCAGCCTAAGAATACAGGCAACAAAATCAAGACATCATGACTTCACCAGAATCTCTAAAGATCAGCAGATAGTCTACTGCAGTTGAAACACATGAAAATTGTCTTAAATATATAATTATGCAGTTATTCAAGAAATATAAAGAAGAAACAAACAAAAAATAGAGGCACATAAAGAGGAAATGAACAAAAAAATACAGACCGTCATGGACAGACAGAAATCTACATTCAAACAGATGAAGGAAATGATGCAAGACATGAAAACAGAATTAGAATCAATAAAGAAAACACAAACAGAGTAAACCCTGGAGTTGGAGAACTTAGAGAAGAGATCAGGAACCATAAAGGTAAGTATCACCAACAGAATACAAGAGATGGAAGAGAGAATCTCACCTGCTGAAGACACAATTACAGAAATTGATACATCTCTCAAAGAAAAAATAAAATTGGAGAAGTTGCAAATACAAAACATCCAAGAAATTAAGGATACCATGAAAAGAAGAAACCTACAAATAATATGAACAGACAAAAAAGAAGATTCCAGGCTCCAAGGCCCAGAAAATGTTTTTGAGAACATCATAAAAGAAAATGTCCCCAATCCTAAGAAAGAGATGTCCATAAATATACAAGAGGCTTACAGAACACCAAATAGACTAAACCAGAAAAGAAATATCTCCTGCCTCATAATAATCAAAATAATAAATCTACAGAACAAAGAGAAATATTAAAAGTGGCAAGAGAAAAAGGCCAAGTAACATATAAAGGCAGACCTATCAGAATCACACCAGACTTCTTAAAAGAGACTATGAAAATCAGAAGGACCTGGGTGGCTATCATGCAGACCCTTAGAGATCACAGAAATCAACACAGAATAGTATATCCAGCACAACTTTCAATCACACATAGATGGAGAAAAAATATTCCACGACATAACTAAATTTAAACAATATGTATGCAGCAATTCAGCCCTACAGAAGATACTAGAAGGACAACTCCAACCCAACAAAATCAACTACACCAAAGAAAACATAGGGTTACAACAAAGCAGCAAAAGAAAGCAAGCACACAAATACACCATCACCACCAACTCCACAACAAAGGCAACAACTATTATTGGTCACTAATATCTATTAACATCAATGGACTCAACTCTCCAATAAAAAGACACAGACTAACAAATTGGTTGCAGAAAAAGGATCCAACATTCTGCTGCATTCAAGAAACACACTTCTGCAAGAAAGATTAACAATACCTCAAATAAAGGGCGGGTAAAAGGTTTTCCAAGCAAACGGACACAAGAAACAAGCTGGAGTAGTCTTTTTAATAGCTAATAAAAAAGACTTTCAACCAAAATTAATCAAAAGAGATGGAGAGGGACACTTCATTCTTATCAAAGAAAAATAATCTACCAGGAGGCCATCATAATCCTGAACATCTATGCACCAAACACAAGGGCTCCTGCATTGGTTAAAGAAACATTATTAAAGCTTAAATCACACAATGATCCCAACACATTCATAGTCAGAGACTTCAACACCCCACTCTCACCAAGGGACAGATCATTGAGAAAGATGCTAAATAGGAAAATAATGACATTTACATAGGTCCTAAATCAAATGGACCTAATAGATGTCTACAGAACCCAAACACAAAAGAGTATACCTTCTTCTCAGCACCTCAGGGAACTTTCCCCAAAACTGACCATAGAGTCAGGTACAAAGCAAACCTCAACAGATACAAGATTGAAATAATCCCTTTTATCATATCAGACAGCCATGCTCTAAAACTAGACCTCAGCAATAATAGAAATAACAAAAAGCTTACACACACATGGAAACTTAACAACTCTTTCTACTCAATAACAACTTGGGTCAGTGAGGAAATAAAGAAATTTAAGAAATTCAATGAAAATAAAGGTACAACTTACTGTAATTTATGGGACACAATGAAACCAGTGTTAAGAGGAAAGGCCATAGCAGTAAGTGCCTTGAGAAGGAAATCTGAAGCATCTCATACTTAATGACACACCTGAGAGCATAAGAGAAGAAGAAGAAAAAAAAAGAGGAAGAAAAAGAAGAAAGAAGATAAGAAGAAGAAGAAGAAGAAGCAGAAGAAGAAGAAGAAGAAGAAGAAGAAGAAGAAGAAGAAGAAGAAGAAGAAGAAGAAGAAGAAGAAGAAGAAGAAGAAGAAGACACAGTCAAGAGGAATAGAAGGCTGGAAATAAACTCGGGACTGAAATCAATAAATTAGAAACAACGAGAACAATTCAAAGAATCAACAAGCCCGATAGTTGGTTCTTTGAGAAAATCAACAAGATAGACAGTTCAAATCAACAAAATCAGAAATGAAAAGTGGGACATAAAAATAATAAATAAATCTTTTAAAAAAGGGTGTTGGAGACATGGCTCAGAGGTTAAGAGCACTGGCTATTCTTCCAAAGGTCCTGAGTTCAATTCCCAGCAACCACATGGTGGCTCACAGCCATCTATAATGAGATCTAGGACCCTCTTCTGACAGGCAGGCACACATGTAGGCAGACTACTGTATAAATAATAAGTAAATCTTAAAAACAAAGAAAAGTGGGACATACCAACAGACACCAAGAAAATCCAAAGAATCATTATGTCCTACTTCAAAAGCCTATATGCAACAAAATTTGAAAATGTAAATGAAATGAACAATTTTCTTGATAGACTCCATTTATCAAAGATGAATCAAGATCAGGTAAATATATTAAACAGTCCTATACCCACTAAGGAAATAGAAGCTATCATCAAAAGTCTCCCATTCAAAAAGAGCCCAAGGCCAGACGGTTTCAATACAGAATTCTACTAGACCTTCAAAGAAGAGCTAACACCAATACTCTTAAAACTATTCCACAAAACAGAAGGAACCTTACCAACCTCATTCTATGAGGCCACAGTCACCTGATCACCCGATATCTAAATAGTACAAAGACCCAACAAAGAAAGAGAACTTCAAACCAATCTCGTTTATAAACATTGACACAAAAATACTCAATAAAATACTCACAGACTTCTTCAATTCTTTATGTATTCTGCATATTAGCCCACTGTCAGATGGAGGGTTGGTGAAGACCTTTTGCCACTATGTAAACTTGTTGTTTTATTTTGATGACCGTGTCCTTTACTTTACAGAAGCTTTTCAGTTTCATGAGGTCCCATTTATTGACTGTTGATCTTAGAGCTTGTGCTGTTGGTGTTCTGTTCAGGAATTGTCTCCTGTGCCAGTGAGGTCAAGGCTCTTCCCCAATTTTTCTTCTAACAGATTTAGTGTGTCTGGTTTTATGTTGAAGTAGTCAATCCACTTGGACCTTAACTTTGCACAGGGAGATAAATATGGGTCTATTTGCATTTTACTATATGTAGTATATCCAGTTAGAACAGCACTATTTGTTGAAGATGCTATCTTTTTTCCATTGTATGGTTTTGGCTTCTTCATAAAAAATCAAGTTTCTGTAGGTGTGTGGGTTTATTTCTATGATTTGATTCCACTGAAAATCTGTTTCTATGTCAGTACCATGCTGTTTTTTATTACTGTTGCTCTATACTACAGCTTGAGATCACAGATGGAGATCCCTCCAGAAGATCTTTTATTGTTCAGGATTGTTTTAGTTATTCTGGTTTTTTTTTGTTTTGTTTTGTTTTGTTTTCCATATGAAATTGGGAATTGTCCTATCAAGGTCTGTATGGTGTTGGTATTTTGATGCGAATTGTACTGAATCTGTAGATTGATTTTGGTAGGATAGCCATTTTCACTATGTTAATCCTACGATCCATGTGCATGGAAGATATTTCCATCTTTTGATATCTTTGTCAATTTCTTTCTTCAGAGACTTGAGATTTTTTTCATACAGTTCTTTTACTTGCTTGGTTAAAGTCACACCAAGGTACTTTATTTTATTTGTGGCTAATGTGAATGGTGTTGTTTCCCTAGTTTCTTTCTCAGCCATTTCATCTTTTGAATATGGGAAGGCTTCAAATTTTTTTGAGTTAATTTTTTATCCAGCTACTTTGCTGAAGGTGTTTATCCTCTGAACAGTTCTCTGGTTGAATTTTGGGGTCACTCATGACTATCATATCATCTGTGAATAGTGATACTTTGACTTCTTCCTTTTTATCCCCTAGATCTCCTTTAGTTGTCTTATTGCTCTAGCAAGGACTTCAAGAACTATGTTGAAGAGATAAGGAGAGTGGGCAGTCTAGCCTTGTCCCTGATTTCAGTGGGATTGATTGAAGTTTTTCTCTGTTCAGTTTGATGTTGGCTACAAGCTTGCTGTATATTACTTTTACTATGTTTAGGTATGTGCCTTGTATCCCTGATCTCTCCCAAACTTTAAAAATAAGTGAGTGTTGAATTTTTTCAAATGCTTTTTCGACATTTAAGGAGATCATCGTGTGTGTTTGTGTGTTTCCTTTCAGTTTGTTTATGTGGTGGGTTACACTGATGGATTTTCTTATGTTGAACCACCCCTGCATGCCTGGGATGATGCCTACTTGGTCATGGTGGATGATATCTTGATGTGTTCTTAGATTCAGTTTGTGAGTATATTATTGAGTACTTTTGTATCAGTGTTCATAAACATGATTGAATTATGGAACATATATTTATAATGTGAATCATATAAAATACAAGGTTTTTGAAACCTGTTAAAACTATCTTCTGGAGGTATCTCCATCCCTGATCTCAAGCTGTAGTATAGAGCAACAGTAATAAAAACAGCATGGTACTGGCATAGAAACAGAATGGTGGATCAATGGAATCAAATCAAATACCCAGAAATAAACTCACACACCTACAGAGCCTTGATTTTTGATAAAGAAGCCGGAACCATACAATGGAAAAAAATAGTATCTTCAACAAATAGTGATGATCTAACTGAATATCTACATGTAGAGATATGTAAACAAACCAATATTTATTACCCTGCACAAAAGTAAAGTCCAAGTGGATCAAATACTTCCACTTATAACCAGACATACTAAATCTGTTAGAAGAAAAATTGGGGAAGAGTCTTGACCTCATTGGCACAATTTCCTCAACAGAACACCAATAGCATAGGCTCTGAGATCAACAACCATTTAACAGGACCTCATGAAACTGAAAAGCTTCTGTAAAACAAAGGACACTGTCAACAAAACAAAACCATAGCCTACATACTAGGAAAAGATCTTTACCAACCCTCCACCTGACAGAGGGCTAATATCCAGAATATATTAAGAGCTGAAGAAGTTAATCACCAACACAGAAAGTAATCCAATTTAAAAATGAGGTACAAAGTGACCTCCTCACCTCCCAAGGGAGGAACAGTACTGTTAGGCCACAGAGCAGGACTTTGCAGCCAGTCCTGAAAATACCTGACAAAACGGAGTCATATGAAAGGGGAGGAGGTCCTCCCCAAGCAGTGGACTTGGAAAGGGGCAGGGAGGAGATGAGGGAGGGAGGGAAGGATTGGGGAGGGAAGGAGGGATACAGCTGGGATACAGAATTAACAAAATATAACTAATGAAAAAAATAAAATTAAAAAAAAAGGGAAGGAGGACCTCCCCTATCAGTAGACTAGGGGAGGGACATAAGAGGAGAAGTGGAAGGGTGGGTGAGACTGGGAGGAGAGAAGGGAGGGGGTTATAGCCAGGTACTAAGTGAATAAATAGTAACAAAGAAAGAAAAAGAAAGAAAGAAAGAAAGAAATGTGTCTTTGTGTCAAAATAATAATAATAATAATCAAGACCATATGTGAGAAACTCAGGGGTTATTGTCTGTTTTAGTGAACAAAGTCAATGCTACGAAAAACAAAACAAAACAAAACAAAACAAAACAAAACCGGTATATAACATATCCGTATCTGTCTCTCTTCACAGGTGGTCACTTTGAACATCTCCTTTGTCTGTGCTCAATTATCTGTGTGTTTCACACATGTGAACTGAGACACTCAACCTGGTAGGAGGAATCAGAGAGAACACAATTGAATCTGTGAGCTAAAACTTTAGTGACAAGTTTACTCAAGACATAGCACAAAACAACTTGCAGAAAGAGGCATGTAATCATAAAACAAATAGAAAAATACCAGTAAAATTATCAATTCACTTAAAAACTGAAAGAGCTTCATGAAATTTAGCTAGGTGATAAATATATCATTAATTGGTTACTCTAATTAACAAGTTAATATGCAAGTTAAAATTATATTAAAAAATTACCACATTTTATTACAAAATTTAAGTCTGACAATATCAAATTTGGATGAAGATATGAAATATTTGGAAATATATCAATTTTGTTTTGTCTTATAAAATTGATGATACTCTACTACCAAGCATACAAAGCCAAGAAACAGTTGGACAATTTAAAAGGAAATTATGTGCAACCACAGAAATAAGTTTAATAAACAAGAAATATGAGAGGCTAAGAATAAAATCCAAGGAACATATAAAGAAATGTCAAATCTGTTTTTTAACAAAGTGAATTTATATTAAGATGAGTTGATATTTATGTTGCTAAAGTTTATAATTTCAGGAGCTGCAGTGTGGTTCGGGGCAGAGCCCTTGAGTAGCATGCACAAGGTCCTGGGATACATGACCAGCACCATAAAAATATAAGTCAATAAAATAATATTATTAAAGACTAAAAACAAAATACATTGTCAATTTTACCTACTTTTATAGGATTAATGTTATCACAATAAAATGAAATTAATAAACATTAAAAATTAAACATGTCAATATTTATCCAGTTTTTATCAGATTAATATTATCACAACAAAATTAGTGAAGATTAAAAGTTAAATACCATGACAAATTTTACAGTTTTTATGAAGGTAATGTTATCCCACTACTTATGGAAATCTCGATGAAATCTGTCTTTCTAGAATGTAGTAATCACTGCACTCTTAATGTGGTGACTTAACACTTTCATCTTGAAATTAATAATGGGCAAAAGGAGACACTAGCTGTGTGCAACTCTCAAGGCCGAGACAAATCTCAAACTCACAAAACATACAAAGAGATACTTTGTGAATTATGGCATTTCTGTACTATGATGCACACTTGGATATCCAGTGTTTGGAGGCATTGTCATTGAAGATTGACTCCACACAGAATGGAGATGGCATGACCTTTATACTACTTCAGTATTACATACAAGAAGAAAAGTAATACAGTTCTTAGAACACTTATTGCTGTATAGGGAACTAGCAAGCAATTAGTGCAGTCACACACACGTCTTTATTTTGTATTGTCCGTCTATTTTACAACTTGATGTTCATTGCACTTTATTTAAAATGTTACTAAAGCATGTAAAGAAATCAATCTTACATATATTTTTCACTGGTGCCTTTTTATTCCGTATATTTTTGCTTTTTAATGTTTTCTTGCTGGGATAGTAAGAAGTTGATTCTATTGTTTTTAGACCACAAAGATGTATGGCTGAGGAGTTTCTCTGTAGGTGCTGCTCATATAAATGAACAAATATATATGCAGGGTGTCAGCATAATTTGATATCAAATACATTGCACAATGGTGATCAACTCGAATTAACACATTTGTTTTCACTTATTCTGTGCATTGTGATCACCATCAAGTCATAACTGAGACCTTCCTCCTTTTCAAGGCCACACTCCCACTCTCTCTGTCTAGGAGTTTGGCTATTGTAGACTACTCATAAAAGTGATGATGAGCGTTTGTCCTTCTGTGTCTGTCTAGTTCACTCCGTATAATATCTTAATGTTTCATACAGGTTATTGGAAATCACATGTGTTCATAGCATTCTACTGTACATGCGCACCACACTTATCCACACATCCACAGTTAGGCTACTACTACACTATACACGAGGATGAAAGTGGATTCTTGAAACACAAATTTCATCTTTTCTAGGTACACATCCAGAGTGGATCATATACAAGCTCTCTTTTGAAATTTTTGAGGTATACATTTTTTCATTTTGATTGTTTGAATTTACGTTCCCATTAACATTATATAAGTGCTCCTTTCTTCAATGTCCTTGCCAACACTTACAGCTTGTCTTTTTGATAGTGGTAATTCTAACAGAAATTAATAAGGTATTGAGGAGGGATTGATCTTTATTTTTCTGAGGTTTGACCTGTCAACTAGCATTCTTGTATACCTTTTTTAAAAATTTTTATTAATTGTAGTTTATTCACTTTGTATCCCACCTGTAGCTCTCTCCCTCCTCCGTTCCCAACCCTATTCTTCCTCTCTCTTCTTCATCCATGCCCTTCCCCCAGTCCACTGATAGGGGAGGTCTTCCTCCCCCTCCTTCTGATCCTAGTCTATCAGGTCTCATTAGGAGTCTTGTATACTCTTAAACATTACAAATCTTCTTTGAGAAAAATGCCTACATAGGTTCTTTGACCACTTAAAAATTAGGTACCTTACCTGGGGTTTCTGTTCACACTCCTACTTTCTCAATACTTACTATGTACATGTTACATTTTCTCTAATCTTTGGTTCCATGTTGCTTATTCTTTAATTCTGGAGAGGTTTTTTTAAATGTCTTATTTATTCATTTATTTTTATTAATTACAATTTATGCACTTTGTATCCCAGTTGGAGCCCCCTCCCTCATGCCCTCCCAATTCCCCTTCTCTCCATCTTCTTCTCCCCTACCCCTCCCCCAGTCCAATGATAGGGGAGGGAGGTCTTCCTCCCCTTCCATTTGACTCTAGCCTATCAGGTCTCATTAGGACTGGCTGCATTGTCTTTCTCTGTGGTTTGGTAAGGCTCTTCCCTTATCAGGGGGAGGTGATCAAAGAGTCAGCCACTGAGTTCATGTCAGAGACAGCCCCTGTTCTCATTACTATGGAACCCACTTGGACCCTGAACTGCCATGGGTTACATCTGTGCAGGGGTTCTAGGTTATCTCCATGTATGGTCCATGGTTGAAGTATCAGTCTCACAAAAGACCCCTGGGCCCAGATTTTTTGGTTCTGTTGTTCTTCTTGTAGTGCTCCTGTCCCCTTCATGTCTTCCATCTCCCCCTTCTTTCATAAGATTCCCTGCACTCTGTCACATGTTTTTAAGTAACTCCACTGAACTTTATTTTTTTATTTTTTTTCAGACCTTTCAAAGTTGTTCTCTTTGGTTTGTTTTTGTTTGATAGACAGGGTTTCCTTTTGTTGTATGGGTTGGCCTCCAACTTACAGCAATATTTCTTCCTCAATTTTCTGAGTGTTGGAATTGGCACAAGCCACCACACTCTGTTATTATTTATTTCAACTGAAATCCTTCTGAGGTACCACCAAATGTCATAGAGCTGGGCTGACTCTTTCTTTCAGGGAGCCTAGAAGAAACTTTTCAACAACCCACTCATCCTCCTTCCACCTGTGCTTTATTACCTTAAGATAAGCATGTGCTCCCTTTAATCATGATTTCAAGTTGAGTGTGCTCAGAAAGTATACTTTACTGAGCACGCCCAGAAACAGCTTCACCATTAACATTCTTTTATTTTAAATATACATTTTTTTTACTTTTTTATTAATTACAGTTTATTCACTTTGTATCCCACATAAGCCCCTCCCTCCTCCCCTCCCAATCTCCTCCCAATCTCCTCCCCTCCCAATCTCCATGCATGGTACTTGGTTGGAGTATGAGTCTCTGGGAAGAACCCTGTGTACATTTGAACATTCTTTTTTAAAATGACTATAGACATGTGCCCTGGATAAATTTTTCCATGCTTCCTTTCTTCTGTTGCTATGGGGATGACCCGGAAGTTTTCCTTACCTGTGAGACAGATGTCTTTATGTACCTCTAGGCTGTTCAGTTTTGCTTTCTTCTCATCATATTTGGTGACACCTCAGATTTCTGACTACTATTTATGCTGTTCCCCAATGCAGTAAATATTCATGATAAACCAACAAATTGTAGAATGTCTCTTAGTTCCTAAATGCAATGATTGGTAGCTCAGCTATAATAGTCCTTGAGTATTTATTAGTTTATGCTTTTGTTCTTTTTTTGTGAGGTGGCACCTTGTTTTCTCTACCCAAACTCCCAACTTCTATCAAGAGAATACTTGCTTACTCTTGGGGTTCCCCCTCCTTTCTTTGCATCCTCCCCACCCTTATTTGTACAAATTGAGGACATGACTGCTCTAATGCATGGTTGTGGGCAAGGTCTTTATTGTAGATATGAGGAAGAGTACAGCCAGAGGCATCTGGAAGAGTCAAGAGCAGGGAGAGAAAGCAGTATACTGAACATGGCTAACAGACTGGACTTGGACGTGGAGGGAGGGATAGGAGAGAGTGCAGTGTGCATAAAGGAGACCAAGAGAGAGGGGCAAGATAGAGAGGGACAAGAGAGAAACATCACACACACACACACACACACACACACACACACACAGAGGAGAGAGAGAGAGAGAGAGAGAGAGAGAGAGAGAGAGAGAGAGAGAAGGGGGGCACATGGCTGAAATGGCAGTGTTATATAGGAATGAGAAGCTGAAACAAAGAAGCCCATGATCTGGAGAAGTTTAGGGTGAGGTGTGGGGTGAGAGAGCTGAGAAGAGTCAGGATGCCAGCATGAGCTCTGTAACAGGTATTTATTTGGGGTGCTGAATGAACTCAGAGACCATCATGTGTAGTGGCATGCTAATAGGCACCAGAGATAGCCATTTGTGTGGAGTTTCTCTTTTGAATCTGACAGTCTCTTCCTATGATAAATATACTACAGGTACTGTGCAGTGTTCTGATATTTAAAATGTCCAGGATGGCTGGCTCTGGGGTCATGCGCATGTGATGGGCTCTGGACTGGACACACCCAAACACAGCAACAGCAGAACCCTGTGTCCTTTCGTTGGTAAAATTGCTCACAGCCCTTCCTCTCCCATCTAGTCCTCTATATATCCCATTCTTTCTACCAGCTCACTTTTGGACATCCTCATCCAAAACATCCCAAAAGATTTCTAAATTCTTCTTAAAAGATACCCTATTTACGGATTGTTCTGTTTGTTCTTTCTTTCTTCTTTCTTCTTTCTTTCTTTCTTTCTTTCTTTCTTTCTTTCTTTCTCTCTCTCTTTTTTCTTTCTTTCTTTCCTTTCTTTTTTCTGTGATTAAATACTGTGATCAAAGCGAGAAAAGGAGGGAAAGGGTTAGGCTCACAATTTCAGGTTATAGCTCATTACTTTTAAGAAGTTAAAACAGGAATGGAAACCCTGCACTCACCCTCAATATCACAAAGAATAATTGCACAGATCCTGTATATTGAGTTGTTTACACTCAGCTAGCTTTCTCTACTTCTTCACAATACAGGGCCTCTGCCCAAGGAACATGATAAGCACAATGAGCTCGTCTTCCTACATCAATTATCAACCACTCTCTTCCCAACCTGCCCACTGGCCAGCCTAAACTAGATAATTCCTCCATGAGGTTCTCTGTCCAGGTGATGTTAGATTATGGCAGGTTGACATGTATGTAACCACAACAGTAATCATTGTCTGGCACGGAAGATGAGTGCTGTCTCTACAGAGGGCCTTTTCTTTCCCCCACAGCTGGCACAGCCTCACTTTCACAGTCACGCTGTAATGTTTTTACCTTTGAAGTGTGCTGCCTTTTCTCTCACATTCCTTCCCAAAGCTCAAGAAGCTGAGAGATCACTTCAATGAAAGGCTTATGGGCTATTGCAAATGTTAGACATACAAGCACCAGAACCAGGGAGAAAGTCTTAAAAGCAAAGATAGTTTGGAAATCACTGGGTCTAAATTCAGAACATTCTAGGTGTTTTTCTTGTTTTGTTTCTGTTTGGCAGTGCCCTCAATAACTGAGTAACACTGCCATTCCCAAGAACATTTTTCTAATGAAGAATCAGGGATAGGAAACAAACTTTCTACGGAACCACATTGGCCAGAGAAGATGAATAAGATGGATGGGACTTTGGATCTGATGACTGTTCATAAAAAGTAATTATGGCTTCTGATTCATTGGAATTAATAGTCTGGCAGTCTAAAAGGGAATTTAAGAAACAGATTCAATGCATATTTAGGAATACATGATGATCTTTCATTGGTTTAGCCAATAGTTGTGCTTCCCTATGTGTTCCCTGTTCCCTCTTAACCCTTGAAATAAAATTCAGAATGTTTCAGAAGTTTTCCCTCATTACTCTGAGGTCAACCATTGGGACACTGAATGTGAGGAACTGTGAGACTAAAAGGTTTACAACCAACAGGAGAATATGGGAAGCAGATAAATCAGTGCTGGCCTTGCTGCACATGCAAACATGTTCAAATGCTTGGGCTTCACTGGGGAAAAAGCTCTGTGGTTTATTTCTGGTGTCTGTCATGTATATGAAACTTCCTTGTCCAGTTGGAAGGACTTACTGAGCCAAAACTTTAATTGCTTCCTTTCTCTTTAACAACTTCATCAGTTTATAGATTCTGACAACAGATATGCTGGCCCCATTGTTGAGTGAACTCCTGCCTCAAGGCAGAATAGTAATGAGCCTTTGTAGCCCACATGCCTGGTTACTTTTCGCTTTTACCAATGAGAGATGTAAAAGTTTCCACATTTTGAGTCTCATGTGTGCTAGCAAAGTCAATACAAAACAATACTCTCAACTCAAAGGTGATAACCCAGTTTACTCTGGAAACAAATATGAGTGATCATGAACTGGTCATGCAGATTCAGGTTACCCAGAAGTCCATGTTTCAACCAGGTAATATTTTCAGAAAGTTTTTATAGAACATAATAAATCAATAGACCCATCAAGTGCATTTGCTGAAACACAGAGGAAGCAGATTACCTAGGACAACCCAGATGGAGGAGTCAGATGCTGTTTTGTGGCATTTTTTTTAAAGATCCTCATTTTTTATTCTGAAGATACCTTAATTCTTGTTTTTTTTTGTTTTGTTTTGTTTTGTTTTTATTAATTACACTTTATAAATACACTTATTCATTCATAAGCCCCTCCCTCTTCCCCTCCTGATCCCACCCTCCCTCCCCTTTCTGCATGCATGCCACTCCCTAAGTCCACTGATAGGGGAGGTTCTCCTCTCCTTTCTGATCTTAGTCTATCAGTTCACATCAAAAGTGGCTGCATTGTCCTATACTGTGGCCTGGTAAGGCTGCTCCCCCTCAGGGGGAGGTGATCAAAGAGCAGGCCAATCAGATTATGTCAGAGGCAGTCCCTCTTCCCATTACTATGTAACCCACTTGGACACTGAACTGCCATGGGCTACATCTGTGCAGGGGTTCTAGGTTATCTCCATGAATAGTCTTTGGTTGGAGTATGAGTCTCTGGGAAGTTCCCTGTGTTCAAATTTTCTTGTTCTGTTGCTCTCCTTGTGGAGACCCTGTCCTCTCCAGCTCTTATTATTTCCCACTTCTTACATAAAATTCCATTCACTCTGCCCAACAGTTGACCATCAGGCTCAGCATCTGCTTTGATAGTCTGTAGGGCAGAGGCTTTCAGAGGCCCTCTGTAGAAGGTTCGTAGGTTGTTTCCTGTTTTCTTCTTCTTCTGATGTCCATATTCTTTGCCTTTCAGGATGGGGATTGACCATTTTAGTTAGGGTCCTCTCTCAAGTTTGGGTATGTTGTGTCTTCATTTTCATTGAGTTCTAGGAAGATTTTTCCTTACACTCTTTCTCTTTTAATTTCTATGTAAAATGCAGCCAATTTTACCCAATGTGTAACACTGTCACTCTCTCCCCAGTGTTTTCTATGGATCCACAAATACTTTGGATGTGTTATGTTCACTCTGAACAGTGGCTTTTATCATACACAACTTTTACTCTGAACCTGAAAGGGTTAGACTAACTTTGTAACCTATATGTCTTCTAAAGCCTATAGTTTTGAGTTTTAGGTCCAGGTTAAGCTAAAGCCTCTTAGTACCTTTCCAGAGAGTGAAGGAATGTGACCCTATCTGTGAGGACAGATATAAAAAAGGGGCAAGCAAGCAATGACCTTCACTCAGCAAAAGAAGGACCAGACCCTTGTCCTTGAGATAGCGTTTCTTAGCAACGAACCTAGACTTCTTCTGAGTAGCTTTTGCCCTCCAGCCAAAAGTCTGTAGCCCCTAATCTTCAAGGATGAGCTAACCACCCCACCTTCAATTGCAGCTGCATCCACACTTGGCAGGACTGGCCAAGCTTGAGCACCTAAGACTAACCAATTATCCTACTTTATAACTTCCTCATCCAATCCTAAATTGCCAAAACTGCAACTTCAAATTTCCCGCAATTTTTCTTTTAAAAACGGAAAGGCCTTTGTCTCCCGGGGCCACTCTTTGCTGACCGGCAGGGGTGACCCCGTTGTACAATGGTTAATAAACCTCTTGCTTTTGCAACGAGTCTTGGTCTGGGGGAGTTTCTGGGAAGGGCGCGATTGAATTCCTGAGCTGTGAGACCCCAGGTCTTACAAACCTTTTGGAGCTTAATCTGACATCAACAACAGAAAAGAGGTAAACAAACAAACAAATAAAAGAGGACCCTGTAAACAACCTATGGTTCAAACAGAAATTCTTAAAATATTTTAAATACATTTATGTAAATAAAAATCCAGCAAATAAGAGTTTAAGACACGCAGTGAAAACTGTGCTGATGGCAAAACACAATACACAACCTTAAATGATTACATCAGAAAAAAAGAGAAGTCTTTATAATTAATATTCCAAAATTGTACTTTAAGAAACAACTGGGAGATGGGGGGTTCATGCCTTTCATCTCAGCACTCCTGAGGCAGAGTGAATCTCTGTGAGTTCAAGGCCCATCTGGTCTACAAAGAGATTTCCAGGACAGCCAGAACTACATAGAGAGACCTGGTCTTTAAAAGCAACCAAGCAAAGAAAGAAACAAAAAAGAAACATTAAAACAGAATAAAATAAGCCCAAAACAGTCAGTATAATTAGAATGATAACAAAAATAAAAATAATAGCCTGGCATGATGGTGCACGACTGTAATCCCAGCACTCAGGGAGGCAGAGGCAGGTAGATCTCTGTGAGTTCAAAGCTGGTCTGCAGAACGAGTCCAGGACAGCCAAGGCCACACAGAGAAACCTTGTCTTGAAAAACATTCAAACAAACAAAACAAACAAAAGACTAGAAATAATGAAAATAACATGCGTGAGCATGCCTGGCAAAGGGCCATTAGGGATCACTTCTTCTGACATGACTATAGAAGTTTTCAGGCTGAGAGTATGGAGCAACCTTACATTGGAATGTCGGCCCAGAGACAAACAACCAAAGGCAGGCTTGGAGACGGTGTGGAGGAACCTGATTGGTCTCCCAAAGCTATGTAACATGCTCTCTCTTCTGGGAGTCTGAATCTGCTTGCCCTCGGATTGCATTTACCCTGCTCCTGGTGTCTGTGTAGTGACCCCGAAGCCTTTCACCCCCTTGGCCTGAATCCCCTGTCCTCACCCACGGGCTGGATCCTTGGGAGGAGGACCAACAAAAATGTGAAGTAGAGAATCTGCAACCCAAAACTGTTTTTACCCCTAAAAACACAAAACCCCAATAATCTGTGATCTGGACACCCCTCTAATAAGAGTGATGAAGTTAGAAATTACAAAAGCACAGTGAACCGAGGACGTAGGACACATCTCTCAGCCATCAGGATAATGACGGGGGCATGTAGACAGAGCTTTCTGTTCTTAAATTTAGCAACTTGAATTGAATGGACCAGGTCTTTAAAATCTATGAACTATGCACACTCAACCAAGATAAAATGAACAACTTGACTCATCCTGTGGCACACTATTAGAACAATCTTAAATTGTAAACTTTTGAAGAAGAGATGTCTTGGCAGAAATGCTTTTACTTGTGTTCTTCAGATATGTAGAAGAGTTAAAGGGAGTTTCACACATTTCTTGCAGAGACTAGAAGAGGGATGGATGCTTCTTCCCCTTTTTTGATTTTTTGAGACAGGGCTTCTCTGTGTAGCCCTGGTTTTCCTGGACTCACTTGTACACCAGGCTGCCCTTGAGCTCAGAGAGTCTTAACTTATTTTATAGTAATTACACATTGCCCTAACCAGAAAAAGATTATACCGACAAAGAAAATGACTTCACATTCACTAATAAGCTGGTTTGACTCTACACATATGATGTGTAAATGTATCACAGTTTCTTTATCCATTCTTTGATTGATGGACATTCGGTTATTTCCAGTTTCTGCCTCTTTAGATTAAAGCTGCTATGACCAAGCTGAGCAAGGGTCTTTGTGGTATGGTAGCTCTTTTGGTTATTAGCTATATAGTACAAAATAATCATAATACAAGCCACAGACCCCAAAAAGCTAAGTAAAAAGAAGGGCCCAAGGGAGGGTGCTTGAATCTCACTCAGAAGGGGAAATAGACTACACTTTGGAAGTAGGTGAAGTGTGGGAACTGGGTGGGAGATGGTATGGGGAGGAAAACGAGTGTTGAAATTAGAAATGGAGAGAGCAGGGGTGAGAGGTGAGAAGGCTGGGAAACAAACAAACAAACAAAACACATTAGTTTCCTTAAAAAGAAAAAAATTTGGAAAACAAAAAATATCTGTTAATAATAGAAAAATGGATCAAAGGAGGTCATTTACATTTAATTTAGAAAAAGAAATTACAATATACCTGTCTCTAATTATTTAGAAAACAGAAGAAATTCAAAAATTAAAGGATGAAAATGAAAAACAAAACAAAACCTCCTTAGTCTTGTTGGGTAGCAGGTGTCAGATAAGTGATGTTATTTACTGTTTGTTTGTTTATTTGTTTTCTTGTTTGCTTTCATATTCAAGTTGGTAGATGGTCATCTCATTGTCAGCGAGCCTCTTGTTAATTCCTGCTTCATTAGAATATCATCTTCTGGGTCTCCAAGTTTTCATTCAATATTTGGCAATTTATACTTTTTAAATATTCAGGGTGACATTATGGAAACATTCCCAGTATCATAAACACAGCGCGTAAGAGTCAGAATGTGTAATCTGACAAAATGTAGCAGACGCCAGCCATTCTGCTGGCTAGAATGAGAGCATGGAAAGGATTCCTAGCTGTACCTTGGGGAAGTATGTTTTGAGATTATAAATGGTAATGTTTATTCAAAAATTTAAAACAGCTAACTTTTCTATGTTTCAAATTTTAATATAGCTCTATTCAAGTGATATCAATGCACTCTCCATTAATTCCTTCCTTCTCCTTTGCATTCATAATAGATATCTGTGCACTACTTATTCTATGTGTTTTATTTCTTTATTGTGGCAAAATACACACAATATGAAGTCTGAGTTTCTTAACCATTTTTATGTGTACAGTTCAGTGGCATTAAGTATGTTCATAAGAATGTCTTGGTCTTGAATCATCACCACCATTGATCTCCACAACTATTTTTAATCTTGTGAAGCTGAGATTACACATTTATTAAATAAAACTCCCTATTTTTCTCTCTTCTGGGTCTTGAGAAACCACAATTTTTCTTGTTGAGTTTATGAGTGTGACTACTGTAAATACATGAAATAATTGAAGTACTGAATATTTAACTGTTTTAATGTGCTTATTTCACTTAGCATAATATCCTTAACATTAACACATTAATTCAAGTTGAAACAAATACCAGAATTTTTTTGCAAACATTTTTCTCTTTCTTTCTTTTTTTTATTTCTTCTTTCTTTATTTATTTTTCTTTTTCTTGTTTGGAGATATATTCTTCTGTGAACCAAAGCTAATTTTATACTTACTATGTAGCCCAGGATGGTGCCTACACACCATCCTCCTTTTGAAGTCTCCCAAATGTTACTATTGTGGGGGTGTACTGATACATCCAGAATCTCTAGATAGTAATAACTGCTCAGTTACTGCGTTGTGAAGCTTATTATTAAACAAATTTCATTTATTTGTGTAATAGACTGGTTAAGAGAGAAAATGAGAAACAAACACAGATTTTACAA
Organism: Meriones unguiculatus; assembly: GCF_030254825.1. Classification (NCBI taxonomy): domain Eukaryota; kingdom Metazoa; phylum Chordata; class Mammalia; order Rodentia; family Muridae; genus Meriones; species Meriones unguiculatus. Next base: position 19,385,841 of record NC_083367.1, on the reverse strand, counting down.
AAAGAACTTAAAGAGGGAAGTAGTCTGTTGGCCAGTTGATGGTGCTGGCTTTCTTGCTGAGTCCTTTAGCTTTTAAGATTTCTTTCAAGTACCCTTCTATTTCCCAGGAGCCACACTGCCAATTTCATACTAAGAAAAAAAGATACCACGTTTCTGGTGGTAACATTTTCAAATGTGTGTGGAAAATCATTTTTATTTTGTTGCTGTTTGTTTTCCCTCTGTCATAACTGTCAGTTGGCTGCATTTCATAGGAGCCACACTGTTGCACTGGCTTCCTATGCCAGCACTGGAAAAATTATTTTATTTTCTCTTACGCTTTCATCAGAGAAGTTGGGAGCCACGAAATTTGTCATTTTCTCAGGAATAAATGTAATGCAGATTTCTAGTACCTTAATGGAATAAATGACTTTTGAAAAGAGATTCCTACATTCCTACATTCCTACATTTTTGTCTCTCCACTTGGATTTTAGAATTTATTAATCCAGAAAGACTATATTATCTACATACCACAGACTAGACTTTCCGTTAAACATGGAGAGATATTTGAAATAAACAGTTACATTAAAAGCTAAGGTTGCTCATTTAGAGCATAGAATCCAGTTAGTCAATACAGTAAAGATGCATACATGATTCCTCTCTCTGTTTGGCTAGCCTAGAAAATAGGTGGCATACAATTTCCCATCAGTTGCCTGCACTCTGCTTGTTCTCTGTGATGGGCTTAAGAATTCATTCCTTGCCTTGTCAGTCATCCATTCTCTCTCAATAACATTGGAGCCTTCTGGCCCAGTATATCTGAAAGACATAATTGTGAAGTAGAGAATATGAAGGACTTGCTTACCCTGTCATGGTAGAGCTTGGCAATCAATTCAGCCTGTGTCCAAGCCTTGTCCATTATCTGTAGAGAAAGCCGGGGTAGTTTTGCCCACGGACTAGCTTGCTATTAATGAGACTGTCTTCAAAAGGAGATTTTATGATACTCATCTTTGTTGAGGTAGGCTGGGGGTGTTGCCTGGAGCTGACATGCTCAAGTTCAAAAGGCATTAAATTAATAAAAATGATCTTTGAATGCCATTTGTCATCTCCTAGTTTTGGAAGCTCCTTGCTTGCACTTCCTACTTAAGTAATAGTTTTATTTTTTTCAAGTCTCTGATGGGGTTGAAGACTAGATAGTTATAGTTTCACAGTCAGGCTTAAGTTGTTTAGGATTTAAGAAACAGGTTTAAGGTCTAGAAAGATAATTTTATGACAGAGAATGATTTAGGTGCAAAACTTTAGACTCCCCTAGATAGGATAGGTGGTGTTTTCATCAAGGTTGCCAAACACAAATGAGCTAAATATTTTGAGTGTAACTTTAACATATGGTTTTCATGATTGTTTCATAACTCTTCTTACTGTATGTACCTATTATAAATAAATAAAGTCCACATGCAAGAAATAATTCATTCCTTGGATACTTAGTATTGGCAGATGCTTGGAAGATGTACTCATTGACAAACATAAATTATCTGTTTTCTGTGATACAAAATGAAATAAAGTTGTGGATGCAGGAAGAGGTCAGCTCAAGAAAAGCTGATGAATTTCTCAACAGATTTAAAAAGAAATTCAAGAATATTATCTTGACAGATATTCATTGAATCAAAGCAGTTGATAGAGAATTTTCATAAACAGAAAAAGAGAACCTTAGAGCATAACTGACACCCCTTCCTACTGTATGAGAAAGAGGACATGTGAATATAAAATAATGAGCTTTTAACTTTTAGGCGACTGGTAACTAAAACAGAACATGATTCAACCAATGTTGCAGATAGCAGATTCTCTGTGTTGAAAATGACTTAAGCCATACATAGTATATATATATATATATATATATATATATATATATATATATATATATGAGATACACACACACACACACACACACACACACATATATATATATATACATGATTCATATTGGCAACACACCAGAGAGCAAGATCTGGGAGTAATCAGCCTTTCCTTTCCATGTCATTTAGAGCACAGCAGTAAAAGCAGTTAGAAAACTCTTTGAAAACACAGTTTAACCTATTAAAAATTACAGTTTTCTCTCTGCACTGGTGTTTCCATTCAGTAAGGAGATCTTTGTGAAAATATATCTGAAGCCCAAGAATGATATACACAAGGTAATAAGAGCCAAAGATATTGAACATGCCATCTGACCCCAATACTCATGAGTGTGTCAGCTCCCTCCAGCACAGTCGTATGTTGTGTAGCAGCCATTCAGCATCCTTGAGAAGCCTTTCAGCTTTGACTTTTTTGTTGGTTATTGACGGCTCAATTTAGCCACTGTGCACATGCCTCTGCTTACAGAATGGGAGAGTTTACCCTTTACTGAAGCAATATACTGAAATATTTAGAAGAACTGAAAGGCTAAATATCTTCATTATCTTTTCTCTTTTGATAATTTAAAATATCATACAAGAATAATGTAGTTATTATATCATACAAGAATAATGTAGTTGCAGCATTTTTGCCTTGCCCTTTCCTCCTTCCAACTCCTCCCTTGCCCTGCTATCCCTTCCCAAACTTACTTCTCTGCTTCTTTATTCTTATAACAGGCAGGCATGTAGTACAAGCACACACATACACATGTGCATGCGCAGGCACACACACAGAGTCATTGAGTCCATTTAGTGCTGTTCATATGTGTGTTTAGGCTTGGGATTAGATAGTCTATTAGGAGCTCATCACTGAGAGGTTTGATTTTTCCTCTCACAGCAGCCATTAATTTCCTGTAGCTTTTCACCAAGGGGAGCCACTTTGTGAGATTTTCCCCATTCATGTTGGCATTAACTGGTGTAATCATTTTGCAGGTCTTACTTAGGTGACCAATTGTTGAAGTTTAATTCAAAACCTCAAATACAGCCCCTATAATACACTTCTTCAAAAAGGTCCACGCCTTTCAAATCCCTCCCAAATAGTTCCGTCAATATATGAGCCTATTGTGGTCATTCTTCTTCAATCCACCATATTCTACCCAATGACCCTCATAAGCTTGTGGTCATATCATAATGTAAAATACATTTAGTCCAACTTCAAAAGTCCCTGGAGTCTTTCGGTCTCAGCACAGATTAAAAATCTGAAGTCTAAGGTCTCTCCTGCGGTTCAAGGTAATTACTTAATTTTGACCCCCATTAGGGGTACAGCGACTGAAACCCAGCAGAGGAAACTTTAAATCCTATAGTTCTATTCTGATGTCAAGGAGCTTCAATGACTCTTCACATTCAGCTTTGATACCCATAATACACTTCTCTCTCTTGGGCTGGTTCCACTTCCTGTATGCAACTCTTCTTGTCAGATATCACATGGTTCTCTCTGTAACCTTAGGAAATTAAAATGCAATGCAGGCTTCACTTTCTCAGCTTCATGCAATGGCTTCTTGAGGCCTCTGTGCAGGACTCTGCTGTCACATGCCTGGCCTCAGCAGATCTCCCTAACCATGGGGAAAGATTCTACAACCCCATTACTCGTGTATCATTCATGACTATAAATCCAGAACCTGGTCTACTGATACTTGGTGAGCATTGTTCTTTAGTGTTCTATTCACAATAGCTAGGAAAGGGAAATGATCGAAAGTCCTTCAACTGATGAATGGATAATGACAATACTGTACATATACATTAAGGAAGGCTATTCAGTTGTAAAGAAAAATGAAATTTCTAGGTAAATGGATGGAACTTGAAAATATTCCCAGTGAAGTAACACATGTTTATTCCCCAAATGTAGATTGAGATGTGAGTATTTAAGCCGAGTTCTCTTCAGAAAGCAGAAAGATAAATAGGGGACACTAGAGGGTGATGTATAGAGGCTACCCATTTCCATCGTAAAGGTTAGCAGGCAAAGTCCTATCTGCCTGGGAAGGACGAAGGTCTTAGAAATCGAAGCTATTACTCTGAGGCCAAATGCTCTGGGTTCCAGTTCAGCCTCCACTGTATGACCTTGGACAAACTTGGTATCTATATGTCTCCTTTATTTTTTTCATCTGTAACAATAGTTAAAATGTATCTCAGTCCCATGATGAATCAGTGAAGTGTTCCAGGAGCATGCTTTGAAGGGCACCAGTGTGAACTAAAACCTTACAGAAAATTAAGAGCATACAAGTCCCAGTGAGAGCTAATAGGGACGTTTAGGCATGTGTGCACACAGAGAGAGCACAGTCCTAGTGATGGTGATTCCTCTTTCTTTGCAGGTACTCTGTAAGCTGAACTGACACCCTGCCAGGAGTCACATGTGATATGCATTCATTAGTGATTTCTTCCTGCATACCCCACAGCGCTCTATTGCTCTAACATAATTGGTCCTTCTTCAACTGCTCTTAGAGAAGCATGCTGATATGCCTGCAGAGTGGCTTGATTATTGAACACCTGAGCTTTCAGTGACTCGGTGCTGATGGAATGTTTTATCTGTAGTAACAGCTTCATCGTGCCACACAATGCCAGGAAGCACCCAGGTGCCCTCACGCTGCCTCACCAGAGCCTCCCTGGGAACTGGAGAAGCACTACTGCTTTCCAGAAGCATGTTTCTCTGCGTGCTGTGATCTGGCCTCAGAATAAAGAGCCCCCGAGCCTGCCTCTTCTCACTTCGTGCTACCACATGGTGGGGGAGATGGATCACAGAGGCAGCATAATCGTCTGCATGGAGGGCAGCCAGCTGCATTATCTGCTTCTGGAAAACAGGCTATGGAGCCGCCCCCAACACACACACACATAAAACTTGATGAGATATTAACATTCAAATTACAGCACGCTTTATTTTTATTTTGTTTTAGAGGCGTGGAAATGTGTGAAACTGTTTCAAAATGCCTTTTGGGGAGGCTTAATAACTCTTCCAGCGTCTCTGTGGTCTTTTTCAATGTGGGTACCTGCTGTCACTTCCCAAGTCCACAGAAGGGGATTTCAGCAATTACTGGGGCCCCAGGCTCTGGTTTGTCTAATTTCCTAGGCATGTCAGCTTGACAAATTTACCCAAATAAAAAGTAATACACAAGGTCTTCTTTTCTTACAAATTCCTTAAGTGACTAAGTTATTTTTCCTTCCAATCCAAGAACTTGCAGCATGCTCAGAGGTACCTTTTGTTAAGGAGCTGTAGAAAGCCCAGCCTCCTGCCATGGGGCTGGTCAAAGCCGGTTTTCTTTTAACAGTGAGTGGTAGCAATGTTTTCCTTCCAGGAAAACCTTTCATGTCTGCCCTACATGTTAGCCCTCTGTAACTCTTATATACATACATATATATTTTACAAAATATATTTTACTTCCTTTGTTCACCTTTCCTTAGCACTTCCTCCCTTCCTCTCCCACTTTTGAGCTCTCACAGTATGGGTTGGTTTTGTTTGTTTGTTTGTTTGTTTTTTGTTTGTTTTGTTTTTATTTCAAGGAATTATATATCTAATGTCAATAGAGATTCATTAGCTGGCATCATGTCTGCCTTACCCTGTAGTCTGTGATAATGCTTACTCATAGTCACACCATTTGGTACTATTGAACCAATATTGTAGAAACAACCATTTGAATTGCTTGCTAAATTCAGCTGAGCTAGAAATAACAATGATGACATGTGAGACAAAATAGTTTAAAGATATTTACATTATTGGTCTATTCTATACTAAAACAAACCTGTATCTGAATAAATCACCAAAATATTGATTTAGTTACAATAACAACTGTCAGCTACTGAGGGACATTTGTGGCAGGCTGGATCCTAGAGGCATTTCACAAACCTATTAATCTATGTACTAGTGCATCTGTTGTCATGTTAGGAGACCAAGGGTCAGAAAAGTTCAATTACATCACAAGGCTGTGGGTCAGTTGCCTCAGTTAGAGAAAAATAAGCAGTAGGATGCTGTGATAGTTATTCTTAATTGTCACCCTGACAGGATGTAGATTCACCAAGGAGACACACCTTTGGGCATGCCCTTGAGGAATTATTTAGGTTAGGTTACTGGATGTATTATTTGAGGGTGGGGCCATTCTCTGGGCATGAATCCTGAACTAGATAAAACAGGAAAAGAGAGCTGATGGCTGGATTAATCACCGTGTGCTTCCTGAACCCAGAGGCAAAGTGATCAGCTGCCTCCAGTTCCTGCCATGTGATCTCCCTGCCATTCTGGACTATAGCTTTGAGCTGTAAACCAGAATAAACCCTTTGTCTCTTACGTTATTTTGGCAGGTTGTTTTATCACAGCAACAAAAAAAAAAAGGAAGATATGTGCTTTTACACACGTGTACATATCTCTATGTATCAGTTTGTTGATTGAAAAGACATTGAAAGGCTGATTTAAGAAAGTGTTTCATGTGTTGTCAGGGGCAAGCCAGTGCAAAATCCACAGGCAAGTTGATGGCTTAGAAATGCAGCTGTGGTCCTGCTGAGGTCTTGAGTCAATATTCCTGAGGCAAGAAGACCAGAAACTCAGGTGAGACTTCAACATGACAGTTTTGGGGAGAATTTCTTCTTCAGAGGCAGCAAGATGGCTTAGTGGGAAAGCGGACTTGTGACCAAGGCTGCTGGCTTGAGTTCACTTCCTGGAATCTGCATGGGAGGACCATTTTAAGCAATTGTCTTCTGACTCCTGGTTCTGAAATCTCTCATTCCCAGCACACATTCACTAACCATCCTAATTCCACAGAGTGAGCCCCAAAGCAAAGGGAGCAAGCTATAGGAGGAGTGCTGCGAGCCCTGAGACCTTAAGTGTGAACCTAAGTGAAATTCTCCAGTGCTTGGCTGTTCTGAGTAGTGTTGCAGTCATGTCCTAAGGAAGGAGATGCTCATCACACTAAGCGGTGCTAGAGAAGCAGCTTGTTTCATGGAAGCAAGTAAATTTTAATTCTGGTGGAATTTGAAGAACAGATTTATTTAAAATCAAGTATAATAAATTATTTGAAAGTTATCACAGGATAAAAATGCTTTTAAAATATTGGCTATTTAATCTCAATCTGGATCTTAATTGAATTATTCTTTCTCCTACACGATAGATGTCACTATATGTCTTCATCAACACAGGATTTATTTTAGAGTTGAAAACGCTTCTTGAGTAAGAGAAATATAGTGTGATAATTAAGAGCTCAGATTTCAGGGGTCTGTCTGAATTTGAAGCCCAGACTGGCCCTGTCATATATTAGAGGTATGACCTTGGGAAAGTTAATTATCCTCTTTTCAACTTAGTGCCTTCATCTCTAAAGTGCTCATAAGATGGCATCTTTTATAGAGACTTCAAAGGATCAACAAATTACTCTAAGGGAAACACATATCAGAATTCTGGCAAGTCTGAAGCACTATTATTACTACTCTAGTTGTCTCAGAGAGACAAGGAAAGGACATCAGAGTGAACAGCACTGAGCGTGGAAGGACAACGATGTTCCTTCATGGCAACTGGGAGGCAGAAGCGAGGATCAAACAGAGTCCCCAAGGCTGTGCCTATACTGACCTACCTTCCAACTCAGCCCTACCAACAAAGGTTCCCACTAATGGCATATTTAAAAGTGCTTGACCTCCAAGGTTTTCTCTGCCAATATCAGCCACCCTCTCTACATTTTAGATTGATATGATGTTCTTACAAAGGTCAGACCAACTTATCGAGAGACGATTGGCTCATGAGGGTGCTGACTTAATTAATGAACAACATTGATGGGTTCATAGTTTGATGACATTAGTGAGATGCTGGAAACCTTTGTTGGTGGGGCTCATTTGGAAAGTAGGTCACTATAGACATGTCCTCTTGGGGACTATATTTGTTTTTTTGTTTGTTTGTTTTTTTGTTTTCTGCTTCCCAGTTGCATTGAGGAAATGTCATTGCTCAGCTAAACTCTGTCTCTTGGATGTCCTGACCCTTCAGACCCAAAGCAATGGAATTAGCCACCTGTGTCTAAACCAACTAAGACTATGTGCCAAAAGAAATGTTTCCCTCTTTAAATGGCTTCTCTCAGGTACTTGGTCACAGCTGTAGAAAGGTTGACACAGTGATTTAAAGTGTTTTGACCTTTATACCAAATTACCCAACAGAACCTAGACCTTATCAACATTAATTACTGGGAACAAAATACATAGAAAACATGGGTCTTTAAGGCTTTTTCACTATTTAGCATTAAGGCTTGTGAATAATAGTAATCTATTTTTCAAATTATTGAGAAGATTGCGTTAAGGAAATACGCTGACAACAGTGTGAAGTGCTTTCTTCCTGCATCATCTACTGATGGAGCAAACCCATCTGGCTTCTCTAGGCTGGCTTCTGTTTTTGAGATAAGCATTCACATTCAAGTGCAGTGTAACAACTGACCTTATATTAGATAAAATATTTTTGATATATTACTGAACTTATTCATTTTTAGATTAAATAAATGAGAAGATGTTCCTTTGTGATGTTTTAAAGGGGTGGCTTGTATGTATTTTAATAACATCTGTATTAAGGAATAATTCGTAAAACAAAATTCGCTTAGGATGTTTCACTCAGTGGGTTTTAGGATTTTGGCAGACATGCGCCATCATCACCACTGACTTCAGAATAATTCTGTCATCTTAGAAAGAAACCTCCTGCTCATTAGCAACCACTCCCTACTTTCTGTGCCTCAACCCAACCCCAGGAAATGCTACCTGCTGTCAGTCTTTATAGAGTAGTTTCTCATGGACTTGTTACATAGACAGAATCATAAACTGTCTTTTTGACTGAATTCTTCTTCAAGTTAATATTTATTATTACAAAGCTACAACATGTTTTAGCTCATATCAGTGTTACAATCTTAGTTTTGATGAATAACTCATTGGGTCATATTGCATTTGTCTACATATTTATCACTTGGCAGAAATGAGATTTTCCCCATGGCTTATCTATGAATAATGTTACCATAATTATCGGTGTACTTTTCAGACACATACAAGTGTTCTCATTTCTTTTAAATACCAATGAGTGGAATACATGTACTTTTAAATTTAAAATATAATTGCACCATTTCCTCTACACTCATTCATTTTTTTGCTTCATATGCATTTTTATATTAATTATGGTTTATTCACTTTGTATCCCAGCTGTAGCCCCCTCTCTCATTCATTTATGTACCTCTACACTTATTCATGTTTTTGCTTTATTTGCATTTTTATATTAATTACAGTTTATTCACTTTGTATCCCAGCTGTAGCCCCCTCTCTCATTCCCTCCCAATCTCACCCTCCCTCCCTCATCTCCTCCCATTCCCCTCTCTAAGCCCACTGATAGGGTAGGTCCTCATCAGGACTGGCTGCATGGTCCTCCTCTGTGGCCTGGCAAGGCTACTCCCCCTCAGGTGTGGGTGATCAAAGAGCCCACCACTGAGTTCATGTCAGAAACAATCCCTGAATCCCTGTTCCCCTTGCTAAGGAACCCACTTGGTGACTGAGCTGCCATAGGCTACATCTGAGTAGGGGTTCTAGGTTATATAGATGAATGGTCCTTGTTTGGAGTATCACACTCAGAAAAGACTCCTGTGCCCAGATATTTTGGTTCTGTTGCTCTCCTTGTGGAGCTCCTGTCCTCTCCACTCTCCACTCATTCTAAAATTCATGAACCAGCCCCACCCTTTGCCTCTACCAGCTGAGTGCTCGGATTAAAGGTGTACATATCATGCCCAGTGACTCTTTTTCTTTAATTATCATTGTGTGTGTGTGTATGTGTGAGACCTCAATATATAAATGCAACCTGCTAGATCTGTTCAGTGATGCTTATGTGTATATGTTATAGGGCTGACCGCTCAGTACTGTATTACCATTTAGAAGGACTCATCCTTATGGAAGACTAATTTTCATCTCTCAGAAGTTAATTGCCCGTAGCTTTTCATATAAACATAGGGCCCCCTTGAGCTTTCACCCATCCATATCAGCATCTCAACTGGTGGTATCATCATTCAGGTCTTATTTAGGAAGCCATGTTGTTGAGATTTTATGGCTGTAGCTTCTGTGTCATATCTAGAAGGCACATCACAGCAGATATTCCTGGTCTCTTGGCTCTTAGTTTTTTTCTGCCCTTACTTATGCAATGTTTCCTGAACACTAGGTACAAGGGTTGTGTTGTAGACATATCACTGAGGTGGGCTGGGCCTCCTACGCTCTGTTGTTTTCTGCAGTTTGATCAGTTGTGTCTTCCTATAATGATCTCTGTCTTCTACAAAGAGAAACTTCTTTGATGAAAGGTGAGATATACTAGTACCACTTTATGAAATCAAAATAATTTCTAATTGCATTCAAAATACTTGTCCCCATACCCTGAGATAAGTATAGCTTCCAATACATGGTTGACCAAACAAGATCTGCTCAATTATAATACAAGTATAAATACCAGCATTAATACTGAAGACATCATAAAGCTACCTTCCTGCATGAGCTGTAGTAATCCAATAGCTGTTGATATAGAAAGAATCAGACTTCTTCAGAAACAAGCCCTTGGACAGAAACTGCCAAGGTCATCTGGACTTGAGAGCCTTTCTTATCAAGCTGTCTAATAAGTATAATGGACTGGATAAATTAAGCAACAGACACTTACTTCTCAGGCAGAGCCTGAAGATGTGTGTCTGGCTGACGTCAGACATAGAGGCTTGGAAAATACAGAGCAAATATTTGAAGAGAAAAATGGCTACTAGCTTTCAGTGACATCCAAGTTGCCTGGGAAGATATTAAAGGGGGTGGCCATTTGCATGTGAATGAATTACCTAGATAGAGGCCTAAAAACTAGTAAATTATGTCTCTGGGGAATCACAGGAGCTTGTGATGGTGGCTTCAGACAATAGGAGGTGAATTCTTCATGTATTCTTTTCTGTGTTTTAGAAAATTCTGAGCAACTTTTTGCTTGATTCTTTGTTAGAATTCTGCACCTTATCCACAGGATCCTGGGGATTTTGGGGTTGAAAGATTTTATCTTCTTTTTCTATAATATATTATTATTATTATTATTATTATTATTATTAATTTATTCACTTTGTATCCAGCTGGAGCCCCCGTCCTCATCTCCTTCCGGTCCCATCCTCCCTCTCTTTTCCTTAACTATGTCCCTCACCTAGTGCACTGATAGGAGAGATCTTCCTCTCATACTATCTGACCCCTAGCCTGGATCCTCTTTCTCTGTGGCCTAGTTAAGCACCTCACCAGGCAGAGGTGATCAAAGAGCCAGCCACTGAGTCCAGGTCAGAGACAGCTCCCTGAATATAAGCTATACCACTCCTACGCATATATCTGAGAGATGCTCAACCATAAAACAAGGACATTTGCTCAGCTATGTTCATATCAGCTTTATTTATAGTAGCCAGAATCTGGAAACAATCTAGATGTCCTTCAACTAAAAAATGGATACAGAAATTGTGGTACATTTCCACAATGGAGTATTACTCAGCAATTATAAACAAGGAAATCATGAAATTTGCAGGCAAATGGATGGAACTAGAAAAGATCATCCTGAGTGAGCTATCCTAATAGCAGAAAGACACATATGATATATACTCTCTTATAAGTGGGTATTAACTATATAATATAGAATAAACATACTAAAATCTATAGTCCTAAAGAAGCTGACCAACAAGAAGGATCCTAGAGAAGAGGTTTAATCTTCATTCAGAAGGGCAAACAAGATAGACATCGGAAGTAGAAGAAGGCAGAGAACAGGACAGAAGCCTTCCATAGAGGACTACCCATCAGGGTATCAAGGCAGATGCTGAGACTCATAACCAAACTTTGGGCAGAGTGCAAGGAATCTTTTTTTTTTTTTTTTTTTTTTACAATTTATTCATTATATATCCCAATTGAAGCTCCTTCCATCAACATCCTCCAGTCCCACCCTCCCTCCTTCTTCCCCCTATCCCCTGCCTCTAGTCCACTAAAAGGTAGAGTTCTCCACCATTACAATTAGCTCACAACTTGTTAAGTCTGGAATAAGGGGGAGATACAAAGACCTGGAGGGGACAGGAGCTCTACAAAGAGAGCAACAGAGCCAAAACATCTGGGCTCAGTAGTTCCTGCAGAGACTGATGAATCAACCAAGAACCATGCATGGAGAGGACCCAGACCCCCTGTTCAGATGTAGCCCATGGGCAGTTCAGTATCTATGTGGGTTCCCTACTAAGGGAAATTGGGAGATTTTAAATTATGATTCTCTTTCATTGGTTTCATGGATCTATTTAAATTACTTCAGCTCAATTTAATCATAGTAGATTGATTTTCCAGTTTTTTGTGGAATGTTAAATTTAACTTCTGGAGGTATCCTCATATATGATTTTAAGTTACACCACATAGTATGAAGATAAAAACAGAATGGCACTAGCATCAGAAAAGACACATTGATGAATAGACTAGAATTGGTGACCCACCAGTAAACCCAACCTCTAATAGATACCTGATTTTCAAAAAGCCAAAAATATACATCAAAGGAAAAAACCGTAATGTCAACAAGTGGTGCTAGTCAAGATGTTTAGCAAAATGTAGAAGAATGAAATTAATCCTTATCTCTAATCTTGAACTATATTAGATTGCACATGGATCAAGGACTATGATATCCTGAATCTGATATGGAAGAAAGTAGGGTACATAATTGAACCTATAGGAACAGAAAAGGAATTTTTGAATAGGAAACAAGTAGCACAAGACACCATCGTTTGAATGAATAGGCATCCTATGCATCTGATACAGGGTTAGTATCTAGAACATATGAAAAACTCAGAAATTAAACATCAATTAAACACCCTAATTTTAAAATGTCACATGAAATCAAACAGGATGTTCCCAAAACACTACATACAAATGCATGAAGAACATTTTAAAACTGTTCAACATCCTTAACCATCATGCAAATGTAAATCAAAACTGCTCTCAGATTTTATCTATCTATCTATCTATCTATCTATCTATCTATCTATCTATCTATCTATCTATGTCAGAAGCTAGTGTGGATGTGGGAAAAGAGACAATCACTGCTGTTGGGAATAGAAATTTGTGCAGCCACTATGGAAATTATTGTGGAGGTTCCTCAAAAAGCTAGAAATAGATTCATCATATAATCCAGCTATAAGCATACATCTTAAGGACTCTGTATCCCTACAGAGATAACTGCTCTATTTACAATAACCGAGAAATGAAAACAGTCTAGATGACCATCAACTTATGAATGTATAATGAAAATGCTGTACATTTACATGATGGAATAGGTTTCATCTGTTAAAAATGTAATTATGACATTTTTTGTTAAATAGATGGAACTGAGAATAATTACCCTGAAGGAGGTAACCCAGACCCAAAAAGACAGATACCACTTTTTCTCTCATACACGGATGTTAGTTTTGGATCTTTAGATGTATGCTTCTTTTGAAATTCACAGAGATCAGAAAACTTTAAGAGGCTTGGGGAGGAGAAGAATCTTTCAAGAAAAGGGACATAGAATATAGGGATATAAAGTAGGAAAGAGAATAATGGAAGATGAAGGATTAAAATGATGGGACATAAGAGGGATGGCAGAATAGAGAGGAAGAACTATGATGATGGATAACTAGCATTAAAGGCTTTTTGAAAAAGCTGTATGGAAACCACTTACTGTAGACACTTCTTAATATATAAATATACACATATAAAAATTCTAAATATTACTCTATAATGGAGGAAGACTACTCCAAGCACTATGTGCTAGCAAATAAAAATTAGTCACCTCTTTTTGAGTTGTTGGCCAGTGCAGTCCTGTAGATACTCATATATTGCAGGCTTGTCAATGTTCTTGGTTATCCACCGGAATCTGGTAGTAAAACCCTATTTCTGATGATATCACATACATGAAAATCATAGAACATGGAGAAATGAAGCTGGTATTCACCTGGAAACATCATTCCTGATGGTTATCTGTTATGCTGCTGAAAGGTACTATTCCCACAACTGAAAGAGAAAAGCAATCTTTAGTCTTATCCAGTTTTAACAACAACTATCCAAACAGGATATGCCCATTTGGGCAACAGTGGCATGAATGTTGTAGGGGTATTCAAACATTTTCTGCTTGGATCTAATCCCTTTTCAAATCTGGCACTGTTAAATGGGACAAGAAGCTATTGATAGATAGGGCACAGGTCAGAGGGGAGAACCTAACATTATTTTTTGACTAAGTAGACATAATATTAAAATGACCCCTAATAACTTATTACTACTTGGGGATGGTAGTTAAAATGAAAATGGCCCCATAAGCTCATAAGGACTGGCACTATTAGTAGGTGTGACCTTGTTGGAGGAGCTGTGTCACTAGGGGATGGGCTTTGAGGTCCCAGAAGCTCCAGCCAGGCTTAATGGCTCACTGTCACTTTCTGATACCTGCTGATTCAGATATAGACCTGTCAGTTACATCTCCAACAGTATTTCTGCCTGTGTGAAACTATGTGTCCCACCATGATGATAATAAAATATTACACCAATGTAATGTTTTTCTTTATGAGAGTTGCTGTGGTCATGGTGTGTCTTTGCAGCAATAGACACCCTAAGATGACATTTACCCATAGATCAGTACATTTATCAAATCTCATCAAAGAAGTTTCTCTTCTCAATAGGCGGCAATTAACACAGATACTTTCAACTGTTCAAGCTGCAAAAAATAAGTACTTGTGGGGTACTCAAGTCTTAATAAGACATACCTATCATATCTCTCTTCCCTAGGCTCAGGATTATTCACAGAAAAGGGGGCAGGAAGATTATAAGAGTTAGGGATAGTGAATAACTTCAAAGGGGCAGTGTTCTCTGCACACAACAGGGCAGTGGCACTTGTGAACTCAGTGATTGTGACACTGTACATAAGACTTGTGCAAGCACAAGCCAGATTAAAATCACTGTATAGATAGAGGGTTGTGGGATTGGGGCACCATTGTCATTCAATGACTACTGAGAGAGGCAGAGTCAGTCTTCTGTAATGTATGACCACTGGTAAGTCAACCACACTTCAGGGCACGCTCCAAGAGTAGTTGGGTAACACAAATTGAACTTGATAGTTTTTTTTAAGATGAAAAGTTAAATTGAGTGGTTAAAAAGGACTTGGGATAAGTTGAAAGGGTAATATGATTTAAAAAGTATACAATTTCACAGGACTTGATAAATATATTATTAACAGTTGTGAGCTTTATAAATATAACAAAGGAAGGTAATATCTCTTAAATTTCCACCAGGTTTGACAACTTGGTATGAATAATCGGTTAGGGTGCTTATCCCACAGGGAAGACCAAGTATCCCATTCTCAGCCCGTAGGTCTTCATCTAGGAGTGGGGTCATGGTAGACTTTCCTCATCTGCTTGGGAAGGTCAGTGGGTGTTGTGGTTGCTGAAATCATTCACATAAGAACAACACCAAATTAACACACAGCAGATTGTATCTATATATTCATTCATTAATGTATAGGTAATAATAATTTTGTAAGGGGCATGAATTTGAGTAGGACAGAAAGGTTTGGAGGGAAGAGAGAAAGGGAGAGGGTAAAAGATGTAAATGCAACATGCATGCATAAAATATAAAAATAAATTAAAAATATTTTCTAAAAATGTTCTTGTGAGCTAGAAGGTGGCACACACCTTCAGTCACAGTACTCAGGAGACAGAGACAGATGGGTCTCTGAGTCCAAAGCTAGCTTGGTCTACAGAATGAGTTCCAGGAAAGCCAGGGCCACACAGGGAAACATTGTCTTGAAAAACCAAAAGGAAAAAAAAAATTGCAAAGGTGATTAACAGAAAATAGAAGGATCAAAAGAACAAAGGAGATAGGATAAGGAAGAGCAAGACATGGAGAGAGTAAAAAGAGAGAGCTCTGAAGAATGAAAAGATGCACAATTTTGGTCATGGGAGTTTCTAAAGCCATCAATGAAACATCCTCTTCTATTTACATCACAGAACACTTGGTACTGAATTAAGAAGAGGAGGTGATAGAAAATTTTATTGGTGTTATTGTTATTATGATTATTATTGCTGAATAATTGAGCTGAAACTCATGCGATAATTTTATGTCAATAATCCTCAGTCAAGTCACAGTACACTGGGTTACTCACAATAAATCCCTATGATAGTTAGCATAAAACGTCTCGCATACAGGTGTGTATTTATGAAACAGTAAAACCACACCAAATCCTAAGAGCCACTACAGGTTGAGTATTTATTTGAATTGCTTAGCACCAGAAATATTTTAGTTTAGTTTGGATCTATCAATTTTTAAATATGCATAATGAAGTATACAGGGAATGCAACCCAAGTGTAAACATGAAATTCATTGTTTCATAAGGTCCCATTGACACCTTCTGTACAAACCCCACTGGTGGCTTCATATAGTATTCAGTGCCTGTGTGACGTGGCTCATCACAGAGGGTCAGCTGTGGAAGAATCCTTTCAGGGCACATGTTTGTATTCAAAATGTTTCCAATTTGGGGGCCCTTTTCAGCATTCCTCTAGGGTCTTCAACGTGCTAGACAAGCCCTCTGAGTGTTTTCATTTCGTATTTTTGGATGAGATATATTCTGCTTTTATTCACTAGAAACACTCTGCAGCTGAGGCGTATTCTCTGAGGAAGACAATTTGCTGTTGGACATTAGGGGAGGAAATGCCAGTACCTGAGAAGAATATTATGGAATGAGAGTGGGAGGATTGGGGGGTGGGGAGGGCAATTACGTAGACGTTGCAGGAAGGATGAAAAGCAGGCAAAGAATCAGCCCAGTGTGGTGGAATAGAGACTTGAGGAGGTATAGGACATAGCAGACACCAGGGTCAGAATGACAAGTTCACAGCAAATTGCTAAATGGCAAAACTTTTAAAAAATTATTTATTTATTTATTACAATTTATTCACTCTGTATCCCTGCTATAGCCCCCTTCTTCATCTCCTCTTAGTCCCACCCTTCCTCTCTTATCTCCTCCCATGCTCTTCTCCAAGTCCACTGAGAGGATAGGACCTCCTCCCCTTCTATGTGACTCTAGCTTATCAGGTCTCAACAGGACTGGATGCATTGACTTCCTCTATGGCCTGGCAAGGTTGAACCCTTCAGGGGGAGGTGATCAAAGAGCCAGGCACTGAGTTCATGTCAGAAACAGTCCATGCCCCCTTACTGTGGAACCCCCTTGGAATCTGAGCAGTCTGTGGGCTTCCTCTAAGCAAAATGACAGCCTACAGATTGGAAAAAGACCTTCACCAACCCTACAGCTGACAAAGGGCTAATATCCAGAGTATGTAAAGTACTGAAGAAGTTAAATACCAACAAACCAAGTAATCCCATTAAATGGCAAGACTTAAAAAGCATACCAGGAATGGGAGGACAATGGACAAGAAGCCAGGAATGAGAAGGACGTGAGCAAGTGGTCAGTAGACTGTAGAAGGTCCAGGATATATAAGGCCCTAGAAGAACCATTTAAAGCTAGTAGCCATGGGGTTATAGTCCTTACAAAGATCAGAGATAGGGTAGGGTGGAACAAGAGCTAACTGATTTCTGTTATTTGCCCAATGCGTAAAGTGTGTAGAACAGGGGAAAACACTGAAGGAAGATGTATAATAAAAGAAGCAAGTTTAGAAAAGAAGTGAGGCATGGAGATTTTCCAAGTTGAACTCATTGTAGTCGGTTAATGGGGGAGATATGAACACACAGAAATGAAGACCAGAGCTGGAGGGAGGCCAATGTGAGAGCAGAGTAGAAACAGCTTGTGCCATGAGCCCACGTGTATGAATCAGCATTAGAAAGAAAAGAGAGGACAGACTATATTTCCTCTCTCTCTGCAAAAATATTTTAAATATTGCTATTTGAATGTCTGTGCAGAACTGAGCCCATGTAAATATCTGTGTTTTAGTGCTTCAAAGGCATTTGCACACTGACACTTGAGTTTCCTGAGATGACAAAATTTAAGGTTACTTAGGTCTGGAACTAACAGTGAATTTTGGGTTTAAGAGAGAGAGAGGAGAGGGAGGGAGAAAAAGAAAGAAGAGGAATGAGAGAGAGAGAGAGACAGAAACAGAGATAGAGAAATACTGACAGTGATAGAAAGCAAGGCCTGTAGAAATCTGTCCATGATGATGTGAGGAATCTGGGTACACCCATGAGGGAGGAAGTAGGTATACTTCCTGGGATCCACAGAGCTCTGTCAACTTGAGGTCATGAGCTGTGGATCAAAGGCAGAGCTGTGTTATTAGAATGAAATCCATAGTAAGATGCTTTGTATGTATTTCTTAGTACTTGGCACAGCACTTACTAATAAAAGAATGACTTATAAAAGCTTATTTATGCTTGTATCTAATAAATTGTGACAGCGGCTATGGTGAGCCCTTGATAAAAATGGAAGACCAGGAAAATCCAGACATCTTGTATGTCTGACAACACACTCATAGGACCAGGACGCTGTAAATACGTGCTCCTAGGTAGCATAAAAAGCTTCCAAGGGACAATGAGAGAAAGATGAGTGCTCAAACCCTGGCTGGTATTTTTGTGACTTCTGCTTTGTGATGGTGCCAAGAATCAGCAAAGGGACCTACATTAGTCAGGACTCTAGAGGAAGAGAACTGAGAGATGATAGATCTATATCATCACAAATTCATATACATATATGTGGGACTTATTAGCGTTGCTTATAGGCTGTAGTACAGCTAGTCCAACAATGTCTTCCTCCTGACCAAAAGTCCAAGAATTCAGTAATTCAGTCTCTGAGGCTAGATATCTCAAATGGCCTTCAGTGTATGCCAGAATTCTAAAGACATAGGCTAGTGAAGCAAGAATGAGGGCCATTGGCACTGAGAGAGATGCTGGATCTGGCATGGCTCCAGTGACATACCCCCTCTAAGAAGGACACACCTACTCCAAGGATACAAATCCTAATCCTTTCAAACAGTTCAACTGGCAAGAACATATATGAGACCATGGTATTCGGATTCCCAAGCTTCTACAAGGTCACAGTGTGATCGCCTGTAAAATGCAGATTCGTACTCTCTTAATGGTTTGCTGTGAAGAGGAACTGATATAGAAATTGTAAGGTCTTTAGCACAGTATGTGGGAAATTTTGGGCTGTAGACAACAGCCTTGTTTTGCCTTTCTTTCAACTGGAACAGCATGGGGTAAAATGTACAGTGTTTACAGAGTCCTGGCTAGTTCCAGAGGTGAGTACACCATGTTGATTATGACAGCTCTGTGACTTAAAGAATATGATTGATCGTGAAGATAAACTCCAGTGCTGTTGGCCTGGATCAATACACATCAGGAGTAATGATGCATTGACTTCTGGGTAATGAGAGAAAGTTATGGTGTTGTGACTATATTATGGCTTTTTGGACTCTTTATTGCTTTCTCCGTGCATTAATATAATAAGAAGCATGAATCATTTGCTTCTGAACTGCAAGAAGCTGCAGGCTGGAATGTTGATCATTTTATGCCAGGAAGTCATTTCTGAAAGAAAAACAACCAGGACAGTGCTATGGCATTTACTGACAAGTACTTTAAATTTTTAGCTTCTCACATGGGGTGGAGGTATTTGTCTCTGGGATAATTTGGCTCCTGTTTGGGAAGAACACATGTGCTAGAAAGAAGGTACATGGCCAGCTTGAAGGGATAAATAAAGAGAAAGTTTACAAGAGTGAATTATCCCATAAAACATTCCCTTTTTGTGCCAACTATATTCCAGACTTTGTCTTGACATTTTTATAATTTATTTTTTTATTAATTATATTTTATTCACTTTGTATCCCAACTGTAGCCCCCTCCCTTGTCCCCTTCCAATCACACCCTCCATCTCTCTTCTGGGGGGCCTGTCCCCCAGTCCACTGATAGGGGAGGTTCTCCTCCCCTTCCATCTGAATCTAGTCTATCAGGTCTCATCAGGAGTGGCTGCATTGCCTTCCTCTGTGGCCTGGTAAGGCTGCACACCCCTCCTGAGGTAAAGGTGATCAAAGAGCAGGCCACTGAGTTCATGTCAGAGACATTCCTTGTTCCCATACTAGGGAACCCACTTGGACACTGAGCTGCCATGGGCTACATCTGTGTGGGGTTCTAGGTTATCTCCATGCATGGTCCTTGGTTGGAGTATCAGTCTCAGAAAAGATCTCTGTGCCCCCAAATTTTTTTCTTTCCTTGCAGAGTGCCTGTCCCCTAATATTCTCTAATAATAATGTTTAGATCCTACATGCTATTAAGACCATCAAGTTAGTATAGCATATAGTCAAATGCATCAATACTTGGGAAGCAACATGAGAAATAGCAACTTAGTTACATGTCAGTTTGGATATTCTGAGAGGTCAGGGGCATAGGTCTTAATATAGGCTTGAAGAACAATGGTTATTCCTTGGATTTTCCATACCTCAAATTACTAATGTTTAACTGGCAAATAAAAATTGTATCTTATTCTACTTATGGCACTAATATGTAATTTTGATGCATGTATGCATGCATTCTGAAATGATTGAATCCTGCAGATTCCCTTATGTTGTTTAAAAAAAGTCAAGATTTTCTTCTTTAGTTACAGCTGATTGTGTTCTATTGAGGCCTTTGTTCAGTCTATAGTCAAGTTATAATTTTTGATACTAAGTTGCCTGAGTATTTTATGTTTTGGATATTATCCTCTTATCAGATGAATACTTCATAAATACCTTTCTTAGTCTGTAGGCTGACTTTAATTTTGCTTATTAATGATGGAAAACCACTGTTTTTTTTGGTCATAAAATATTAAGTAACATCTTTTCATCTATGAATGGGCTTTCATCAAGTTGTTGATCAAATGTCTCATAGAGACCACAAAATTAGCATAGGCTTTTAACATTATTCTTTGTTGCTTACTATAATTTAGGAGTAATATCCTACTGTTGAAGATACCAAACATAATAATCACAGGGTATGGAGAAATCAAGTCAGTACTGAGCAGGAAGCTTTCTACTTGCTGGTAAGTTTTCATTGTACTGGAAGGTGTTATGAAGGATGCTGGTGAAAAAAAACAACAACCCTCATTGGCAGTCTTACACAAATGTGATCCCTGTGATTTGTAATAATGATACAGCCGGCCAAGAAAATGGCCATGTGTGCCATATTGGTATAATTGTTACAGGGTAACCAACTACTTTATGGTTAGATTTAATTCCCCACTCCCTAAAAGGAAATGTGCAGGGTACTACAAATCTGGCCAAGAAACTTAAGTGTGGGAATCTCACAAGCTTCAGGAGTGAACTACTATTATTTGGCTAAATTCAATAAAACTGACCTCTAAATTCCTGCCTTTCTGTTGGTAGTTTAGTGCTTTTCCCAGACCTCATCAGAGAAATTTCTTGTGTTATGGGTTATGGTCAGTACAGAAACTCACAACTGATCAGAGTGTAGAGTGGAATGCTCATCCACAGATTGTATATCTATGTCACACCCACTTCCCAAGGCTCAAGGGACCATAGTGGAGGAGAAGATGGAAAGCTTTTAAAAATTAGAAGTTGGAGAAGAGTAGAATAAAACAGTGACTTCTGGACATGACAGGACCATTGGCCTCATGAACTCTAAACAACTGTGGTTTCCTCTCAAGATCTTCAGAAGTTCAAAGTAGTCAGCATTCTAGCATGGAGTAGGAAGAGGTTGATGAGCCTCACCTATAATTAAGAAGCCATGGACAGCTGATTACTGGAAGAGTCAGTTTTCTTTAAGGGTGTGGCCCCTAGTAGTCAACCCACTCTACCTCTATGAGGTGACTGTAGAGTAAGTATATTGTAAAGAGTCCATAACCAGAGAGTATATGTACAACACAACTTAAGAGTTGATGGATTATCTAGAGAAAGAGAAAGAGAAAGAGAGGGAGAGAGAGAGAGAGAATATTAAGTTGGGTTAGGGAGATAAGGATCCTAGAGGAATTAGGGGAGAAACTGGGAACAAATATGATCACAATACATTGTAAGAAAATGGTATTATAATAACATTTAAAACAAATATTATGAATAAATAAAGCTAAAAATTTTCAGAGATAAAAATCCTGTGAGCTCATGTGGCAATGGTAAAGACTTTTATCAATGGCCAAAGGTACAATGGATTTCAAGAGTGCATTATGGGGAAAATGCAGTTAGGAAGAGCTCTGTGCACACTGTGGAGTGTGGCCCTATATAGAAATTCCCTGAATGAGCAGGAGTTTTCTTTTGAAGAAAAAACTCCCAATTCTGATTTTTTTTTTTAAATTTCATTTCTGGATGTCTCTGTACTTGTCTTTGGGAAGAGAGAGGGCACTCTTGGAAGTCCTGAATGTGATGTGGTGATCCTTCTCCTCTAACTAAGTTCTTTAATTCTGTCCCTTTGTCTTGATTTGGACTTTCATGTTGAATCATCTATTTTCCCGTGCTCCTTCTAATTAATTTGCTAGGCTAAATTAGTGCCAAATAAATAATGAGTTTCCAAATTAGCTGACACCATAATGGAACAAAGATTTAATTAATTTACTAGCAAGGGTCTTTACAGACAATTGTATGTTTATAGCATAAAATGATGGTATTTATTAATGTTGAAACTTTTCTCAAGTTAACTGGATGCTTTAATAACCAGACTTTAATATAGAAATCCTCTCATTTCCATCAACATAGTAGGCTTCGAGTCAAGCCAAGAACTCACTGATACTACATTTAATTTCCTATGATATAGTTGATTCATTTTATTTAGCATGCATATGTTGCCTATGGATTCACAATGGTTTTTAGAAATTCTTTACTGATATTGCAGTACAATAATTATACACAATAATCTCTGGAATCTTCCTTTCACTGGACTTCGAGACTGAAAACTTTCTTCCACAGCAGGCTTTATGTCAGGTATTATATCATAATTCAGTATTTTGTCAGGTTCTTCAACTTCTCTAATTGGATCTTTTCATATATTAGTAATTTGCAAAAGCCTCTGGGTGACAGGGACTGTTTGATAACTTGGTGTGAAGGAGTTCCATTTGATGAATATGTCATTGGATAAATACGTACCAGGCACTCTAATTCCTTCTGTCTAAAATATCGGTAGATATTGCAGAATATTTTATTTCATATGAAGTCCATTGAATTATTTAGAAGATCAGATGTAGGTCATAAAAACACCAGGTTTTATACAAAGAATTAAAAACAATGTAATCTTGGTTAAACTGCCAAACTCCTTGAGGAAACTACAAAATAAGGATCTTATGCTTTATTTATTTATTTAATATTTCTATTCCACCCTTTATAGTGACTTATCCAGCATCTCTACATGGAATAGAATAACTCTACATCACCTGCCAAGTGTATTGACAGTAATAAGAAAAATGGTTTCAATCATTTTTATCATCAAATCATGAAACATACTGAATCATATTTCCTATATTTAATATATTTCCTGAATTGAAAAAGCTATTCTATGTTGGTCCTGTCTCAGAAAATTCAGGTCTTAAGGTGTTGTAGGGACATGAGGAAAAAAAAAAACTGAAAGCATAAGGTGACATTTCATTTCCTCTTTGATGTGAAATACTTACCTGTTTCATACCTATTTGGATTTAAATTATGTTCCTTTATTGATAGTAAGAAGGTGAAATAATTCTTCAGATCTCTTTTTTTTTTCAGAAGCTTTTGGGTTTTAAGAAAAAAGTGGTCACAGGATCAACAATACAAGAAAATGGGTTTTTAGATGACTAATGATTATGATTTGAATTATGAGAATTACAAGAACGGAGGGAAAGCGGTGTGTGGTTAGGGATCAGTCTTGTATTTCTAGGAACAAAGGGAAAACATAAAAGAGAGAGCATAAGAATTAGAGGGAAATGCATTAGCAAAGGTTCACACCTAGGACCAGAGTTGGAGAAAGGGTTTATTATTTTAATTTGACTTCACCAAATTTCTGAGAAGAAAGGTTTTCTTGAGTGTGATAAGGGTAGGGGTCAGCTGGAGCTTCAAGAGGGGCACCAGACGATGTAGAAGCTAAACACATCAGGGCCACAGAGACAGAGAGGCTGTAGAGAAACTTGTGGGGAAACTGTTGGTCTGCGCTTTAATTTTACTGTCTGAAGCTTAGACAGGTCCCTCATTGAGATAACTCTAACTAAACCATGGCAATAAGCCTTCTGAAAGCATCACTTTACAGTGTTAGCAAGTTGGCAGACACGAATTCACTAGCCTAACCCCAAAGATAAATAAAGTGAGAGCTGTAGAAACACAAAGGGATAAGGGAATACATGCATGTTAAGATGAATGAATCCAGTGGATGGCTGAGAAGGAGGGGGCATAGGATTTGCTCAGGTTTTAAGATTGTGTAGTCAAGAGAAAGGAGAATAAAGAGTAAGTAAAGATGACTGCTGTGAATAGTTAAAGGTAATGCTTTGTTGTATGATAAGGATTTTAAACATATTGTCTGGTATTCATAACAAGCAAAATTGCAGAGGTGATATTCAAACACAGGGTTGATGCTTTCCTAAATCCTCCATATAATCCTGCTCTGACTGCATAAGAGAATATAGGTTTATAAGCATGTCTTACCACGTCACACTGTGGGCTTTGGGCACACATATATTTTAACTACTTAAGCTAACACGTAAGTCTAGTAAACTGTTAAATATATCCTGTACTTGTATCCTGAGAAGTGTACTTTTACAAAGCCAGTTTGGAACGAAGGACTTAGACTGTAGATATTCATACCAAGATGTGATCTGCAGCTCAGAACTTTTTCCCCACCGCTGTTTCTAGTCTGCAGACTCTAGTCTATACAGCCAGCCTTTATGTAACCCTTCTTAGCTGCCCATTGGTCTCCTTTTGTCTATGGAGATATGTCTGATCATCAACAGACATCTGTCTTAAAGAGATAGATGATAGATACATATACATATATACATACATACATATATATACATACACAGAGATACATACATACATACATAGAGTTAGATAGAAGATAGATACATACATTCATACATACATACATAGAGCTAGCTAGCTAGATGATAGATAGATAGATAGATAGATAGATAGATAGATAGATAGATAGATAGATTTCACAACCTACAAATAATCTCAGGAGGGTCTTGGTGGGAACTTCAGATTCCAAAAAGTTCTGAATTGATTCTAGAAAGAGGACTGATTAGTGGTGTGCACTTTATGGGCCACACCTGCTTGGGCTTTTGGGCTTCTCGTTCCCTTTGGAATGGGCACAGACAAAGTAGGTCCTAGGACAGAAAGAGTTATCATTGCTTGGGTGTGAATCAGGTCAGCACTGCACACAGTTAGCCTTGATAGTAGTGGTGACAAGAATGACTTTATCTGCCTACTTCTGAAAAACCAGTTTCACTCAGGCAGCACTCTTTGCTCAACCCAGAAGGCTGTAGTTGAGTGGCTTTCAGACCATTTCTAAGCTTTCTTATGCCCTTTCCCCTCCCTCCTACTGTTTTTCCCCCTTCTCTTTTTCCTCCTCCACCACCTTCTCTTACAATATAAGCTAAATTACAGGTGGTCTTAGTGCTCAATTGCTGCGAAAAGACACCATGACCATGCCAACTCTAATAAAAGAAAACGTTTCATTAAAGCTGGTTTACAATTTCAGAGTTTTAGTTCATTATCCTCATAGCAGAGAGCATGTTGGCACTCAGGTCAACATAGTAGCTGAGAGCTCTACATCCAGATCCACAGGCAGCAGATAGAGGGAATCTGGGCTTTGCATGGGGTTTTGTTGTTGTTGTTGTTTTGCATCTCAAAGCCAATCCGCAATGACCTTCCTCCAACACATGCACACCTTCTCATCTGCCCAGGTAGTGCCACTCCCTGGTGACTAAGCATTCCAACATATGAACCTATGGGGGACATTTTTATTCAAACCACCATGCACGAAAAGAGAGAGAACATTCCAAACCATGTACCAGTTTAACCCAGTAGGTGTATTCTAGTTTCCTTTTAATGTTGGGGCTATGCTGACTACACAGGAAGAGCTGTAATCTTCTCAGCAGATGCTTTAAAATGAGCCAGGAAGAAAAGAACAAAACTCATTTTATTGCAAGCCAGCCTGCCAGCATCCTCTCTGGAATCTGAGCCAATAATTCATGCAGAGTGATGTTACTTCTTAAATTGTTTCATGACCTTCCTTCTATACCCATCTTGAGAAATAGCCCAAGTTCCAAGAAGCTTCAAAATTGAAAAAAAAAAAAAAAAAGAGTCTAAACCACAAGGGCCTCACTGTATGAAAACCCATCATATCAATGCTTTTTACCAACGTAACTTACAAGAATGTCTTATTACTTAAATCAACACAAATTGGACAAGAAAAAATTTTTAATTGCTTTTTGATATTGACATACATAATGCAGGCTGTGTTCAGAATACACACATGACTGGACTCCTGTATTCTATTCAGGGTTCATTGGCAGTCTGGAGAGGCCAAGAGACAAAATATATACGGTATAAAACTGGTCAGAGAGCCTATAAGAATTAGAATATTTTCTTAAAATATGATAAATGATAAAAATCTCAGGATAAATTTCACCTAATCACCTTGCTTCTGGAAGCATAATAATACAGAAATAAAAACCAAAGAAGAAGCTTTAAAACTATGGAGTTTCAAAAACCTTCCACACAGTTATCATAGTAATCGTGACTAATAAAATTAATCTATTTTGTATTAGAAAGAAGTCCTGTTACTAAATTGTAGATACCAGTTGCTGAAAATCCTGGTGTATGATTTATCTTGTTCTTAACAACAGTGAGAAATTAACTCATTTTTTCATGATCAATAGGTCATTAAAAACTGTATTAAAAACAGAACAAATCATTTATCTAAATATATATTTAGAGACAAAAATATTAATGAAACTAAGTCCCTCTTTAACAGATTTACCTATTTCTCCTGTATGGACACAAACTGCCACTGATGTTTAGATGCCACAGGAAGCTATAATTCCGGTAGTAGATGAGGCTTTAGAGGTATTCTACCTTTATGATCCTTACATTCTGACTGATGATGTAAAGAGGCACCACTCAGATCTTCATCTGCATTCTAATCCCCCCAGGGGTCTTTTTAAAATGAAGGTTTGGTAGATATTGGATGAGATCCAAGGTTCATATAAACTCACTCCTGGCTGATATTAAAATCTGATTTCCTATGTCTTCTAGTGGCAAAGCCCCAGAGCCTCGTGTCAAAATACAGATGCTGAAGTGTCATTTTCAGAGAGTCCAACTTAGTTCAATAAACTTAAAACCCCCAGCTCCACAGTTGAGGAACTGATGCTTGAAGCAGAGGAGCCATGTGATGGGAAAAATCATAGTGGTTTAGTCAGAAGTAGACCAAAGGCCACCTAGTCCCTATCCAACGCCCTTTCACCTTGTTGTAATCCTCATCCCAAATGTGGGAATCTTCTGTGCTCTATAGACAAGGATGCCCCTTGGGCAGCAGTGAGGGTTCTGTGGTAGAAAGGACTTCATAAAGGAACATTGTAGTTTGTTGTTTTCCATTCTGAAATTAGCAAAATCTTCATCTTTGAATTTGTATTTGGCCACTAAAATCCCATACAATTTAAGTAGCCAGGAAGGGTTTGTAGTCTGAGTATATACATGATCTTGCTTCCTGTGGCTTCTCTGTCTCCCTAGGTAATTATAAGGCTGCCTGCTATCCATTGATGGTACTTTCCTCAGCCTCCCTTGTAAGATAGATTATAATAGTTAGATCGCCCTTTTAATATTACCTTTTGGAGGATTAATCCTGCAAAGAAAATTCAGAGTGAAGATGTAGGAATTATCTTCAAGGCTCGGGTTTTCTTAATTTACACTGTGTCCACATGATGGCGCTGTTGGCTTCCATTTCCAATTTGCTCCTGTTGAGTTCCTGACTATGAGCCAACTGGCCTCATTAACATGGCTGGTTGCCCGAAAACGGAAGTGCTGCTCTTCCTGTTAGAAATATCTTGTCAAGGTGCTGCTTTGCATAAAGAAGTGCAATCTTTCTTCTGCTATCAAAGGATAAGGAACATCCTTGAAGTGCATTGATAGGTTCCCTTTATTTTTATTTTTTCTTTTATTTGTGAGCCTCATAGTCTACCACACAGATGAGATTGCACAGGAGCATCTTTAGGAATACCTGTCTATCTGTGCCTTGAAGTCAAGAGGTATGGCCCCAGCCAGGCTTATTTGCTAATTTTTAGGACAATATGAAGTCTCCTTGGTATTAGACACCACGAAAGGTAGGATCCCAGGGAGAGCTCGCTGAGCGGAAGAACCCAGGGTATGGCCACTAGGCTGTTAAGCAGGTGATGTTAGTCCCCTCAACAAAAATGGTGTCCGTGTTTCATCTGTGAAAAAAATTCATTTTTGGTGTCTTTTTAAATACATTCGGGTAATTTCCGGTCACACATACCTGGAAGTAGAGGAAATGGCCTGAGCACCATGAAGAAACACAAGTGACAAGAAAAAAACTACTGGAGTTTTAAAAAATGACTTCACAGGATAGAGAGCAGGTTTGATAGTAGGGGGTCAGGGCTTCTGTTGGAATAAATCAGTAAGCTAGTAAAGATATGTATCTAGAGTGATCTATAGTAATTACAGAGTATCAAGACTGAAAAAATTTCCAAGGATGATGAAAGGCCCCTGCACCCTAAATCCTTCGTAACTTTTTTTTTTCAGTTGTGCTCATAAACTCTCTGTGATTTGTGTTGTCTGTGAAGGTTTTGTGCTGTGCAGCTATTTCCTCTGAATTTAAACATTTCCTCCCAGAGGAAGCGTCTTTTCATCTCAGATAGTAAAGAATGTTAAAAGAGTCTGGAAGTAAATTAGCTTCATAAGTTTCAGGAGGTAAACAAACCTGACAAGTCTCAGGAAATTCCTGAAATTTACAGCTTACACAAGCTCCCTCCTAAGATTCTGTAAGTGGTAACTACTGATGATGAGAGGAGATTCTTCTAGTGGTTGCACTTCCTACAAGTCCTGATCGTGTTTGGTAGTGAAACAGTCCCCTGAGACTGTATCTGAGGGCAGACATTCTTGTCACAGAGAGGTAAGTGGGCACTTTTATGGAATGTTGTAATTCTTTCGACATTGTGTTCAGAACTGAACAATGTGCCCCAAAAAGCAGCTGTCCCTTCAACGCATCACTAAGTTGTTCAAAGGGCACCAAGATGGTTTATAGGAGCACAATTTCAGAAAGGATTTACAGTAAATCTTATCACTGATCAGTTGAGCCTTGAAGACACAACAGAAATGGGTAGGACCTAGTGAGGAAAATGGACTCCCTGGGAATCTCACTTCTCTAACTGCAAATCACCACACTTCAGAGCGCCAAGAAGTTTCATCTACTTAAAACTCAATAGATTCCTGAATTGTGACAAAATGTCATCTTTTTTTTTTCTTCATTTTTATTTATGTGTATCTCTGTGTGCCTACAGGACTGTATGTAGGCCAGGTATATAGGTGCCCTCTGAAGCCAGGAGAGGGTGCTGGAGGCAGATGTGGCTGTGTGTCACTGATGTGGGTGCTACAAGAGCAGTTTGTTTCCTTGACCGGTGGAGTTGACTCTTCAGGCCCGGATGTGATCTTTAACAGGACTGCAACCCTGTTAAAGATGATGATGCCTCACTGCAGCCATCATGCTTAATGTTCACAATAGAAACTTCCATGGAACTTGACAAAGTGAACTCGGCCCGGCTCCAGGTTGTACTCAGTATTACTTGTTAGGATTTGTTTCTAGTGAAAATTATTTATGCTACAGTTAAATACTGTGGAGAAGTTTTGTTTTTATCCTTTTTTTTTTTTTTTGAGACTGAGTTTCTTCATTTAGTCCAGTCTGGCCACAAACCCATACATAGTTTACTGAGTACATGTATTACTGAGTACATGTATTACTGAGCCACCAAGCCAGGATGAGTTATTTTGGAAATTGTGTACTAAATTCTGTAAAATGATACTTAGCATGTGAAATACAATAAAAATTTTCTCACTTAATCAGGTAGATTTATTTTATGATAATAAATCACCTTTGAGTTTTTTAATAAACTATTTTTCTTTTGAAATTACACTAAATTTTCACTGTAATATTTTTCAGTTTTTGTATCTTTTATCTGAAGTTGAAAATTTTGAGTTTATTTCAACATACTGTACTGGATAATAGCATAAACTATATTCCTTTCAAAGCAGCAGCCCAAGCCCATCACTGATGATGTAATCACCGAGGAAAAGAGGAACCTCCAACCATTTTATCTCAATGGAGCATCTGCTTTCCTAGATTAAAGTGGAACTCTTCAGGTGCTACCGGTGTGATATGCTCTTATTTTCTCACTCAGGTCCTGCCTTGTATTTGCATATTCCTACAACTTAGCCAGGCTTTTAGGTTTACCTCAAAAGTAGGAAAATCTAAATTCTTCTGGATATTTGGATCTCCTGGTTTAAGTCACACTACCTCCAAGACTAAAAAGGTAGTTCAACTCACTCTAATGCTTCCAAAGTAATTTAAAAATATTTTACTTTTTTGCATATAACAGCATTGTTTATTCTTCTATAAATTTATTTATTTATTTTATTAATTACGGTTTATTCACTTTGTATCCCAGCTGTAGATCCTTCCCTCTTCCCCTCCCAAATCCTTCCTCAAATCCACTGATAGGGGAAGTCCTCCTCCCCTTCCATCTGATCCTAGTCTATCAGGTCTCCTGAGGACTGGCTGCATTGTCTTCCTCTGTGGCCTGGTAAGGCTGCTCTCCCTCAGGGGGAGGTGATCAAAGAGCCAGCCACTGAGTTCATGTCAGAGACAGTCCCTGTTCCATTACTAGAGAACCCACTTGGACACTGAGCTGCCATGGACTACATCTGTTCAGGGAATCTAGGTCATCTGCATGCATGGTCCTTGGTTGGAGTATCAGAAAAGACCCCTGTGCCCAGATTTTTTTGTTCTGTTGCTCTCCTTGTGGAGGTCCTGTCCCCTTCAGGTCTTTCTATCTCCCCCTTCTTTCATAAAATTCCCTGCACTCTGCCCAATGTTTGGCTATGAGTCTCAGACCCTGCATCAATCCCCTGATGAGTACAGTCTTTCAAAGTCCCTCTGTGGAAGCTCCTGTCCTGTTTCCTATTTGCTCCCTTTTCTGATGTCCATCCCATTTGCCTTTCTGAGTCAGGATTGATCATCTTACCCAGGGTCCTCCTTCTTGCTTACCTTCTTTAGCTGTACTGATTTGATTATGTTTTTCCTATATTATATTTCTATATATTATCCTATATTATATATAGGATATACTATATTTATAGTATATTATATGTTTATCCTATGTTTATCCACTAACAAGTGAATATATACCATGTGTATCTTTCTGCTTCAGGGATACCTCATTCAGGATGATCTTTTCTAGATCTCACCATTTTCCTGGAAATGTCATGATTTCCTTGTTTTTAATTGCTGAGTAGTATTCCTTTATGTAAATGTACCACAATTTCTGTATCCATTCCTCCATTGAGAAACATCTGGGTTGTTTCCAGACTCTGGTTATTATGAATAAAGCTGCTATGAACATGGTTGAGCAAATGTCCTTGTTGTGTACTTGAGTATATTTTGGATATATGCTCAGGAATGGTATAACTGGATCTTGAAGTGTGACTCTAACCAAGCAAGTGAAAGACCTGTTTGAAAAAAACTTCAAGTCTCTGAAGAAAGAAATTGAAGAAGATATCAGAAGATGGAAAGATCTCCATGCTCATGGATCAGCAGGATTAACATAGTGAAAATGGCTATCCTGCCAAAAGCAATCTACAGATTCCACGCAATTCCCATCAAAACACTAACATAATTCTTTAAAGAACTTGAAAGAACAATTCTTAATTTCATATGGAAAATATGTTATTCTTTTGAGACAGGGTTTCTCTATGTCTCCCTTGGCTAGTTCTTTTCAAAGTTGTCTAATTCTTTGCAAAAGCAGTCTGTGTTCTTCAATGTTGTGGAGCCTCCTCTGTAGCTCCTACAGTAAGTCTGAGAAGACAGGCTCTGATGGAACAGGGTCCAAAATCATGTTTGTCCTTCAGTGTCCCTAGGAATGCTTAGGGGTGGAGGTAAAGAGGGTGACTTGAATTCTGGTAATTTAAACTCAAGTCCTGCCTGGTTAAAACTGTTATACTAACTTCTGGAGGGTAGTCTGAGGTAAAAGAGGAAACAGCAAACAATGAGAGAGTGCTATCAAAGAAAGGGAGGCTTAAGAAATAGACAAGATGGAACCAGGACAGAGCGATGGAGACTATAATAGCAGGAGAGTCTCAAGTTCCACTTCTTCATTGATGGGATATTGGTAGTAGAGTTAATTTGTCCTCAGAACTAGACAGAGAATGAAGCTGGTCATTAGACATGGCCTGAAACCAGGCATTGGAAAAAGAAATCAGTATTCTAGCTGACTGTTATGACAGAGAGGGTTAGAGTGACTTAATAGGTGGGACCATTTTAAAGCTTCTAAGTTGTCACCGGGATAGGAGGCTGGCTAGTTGGGGGCCAGCCTTGCTCTGAACAAGGTTGAATCTTTATTCTTCCTTAAGAAACAGAGAACTTGAACCAAGTGCTGTGGTTGTACTCCTTCCTTCCCAGGCCCGGATGGCAGGAGAGAGAGTTGGTGTTCATTGACTGCATCAGGCCAGTTTGGGTCTCCAGGAGAACCAAAGGTGCTTGGGACAGACCACTGTACCTTTCACCTCAGAGTGCCATCCAGAGAGTTGCTGTTTAAAACTGGAGGACAGGTTGGGTGGTGCATACTTCTGTCATTATGCACACTTGCACAAAAATGCTTTGGTTTTTTTTTTTCACCCCTTCAGATAGAAATTATAGTGGAACTGGTAGCTGTGATAATCCTAAAAATGTTTTCGAAGCTTCATTGCCTTTCTCAGGTCTATCGTAGTTCCTTCCCCTGTAGGAACCAGAGGTTCATTAACAGGCAGATATGCCTTTGCTACATTGGTGACTTTGTGGTCATAAATTCTTGGGGAGCCCTGGCTTCCTAGGTTGAAATAAGAATGGCTGATCAGATTAACCGGTGTGGTCTGGGTGGCTTGTGTTCCTTACTGGGTTACATGCTCCCTGCCATCTAGAGGTTATGTTACCCACACCCAGAAGTTCAACTCTCCAGGGTTGCCTTCCTTAACACAAGGAGTGACTCGAGAGAATGGGATGCCATTGGACAACATCTGAGGGGTCTTTAGCAAACTCTCTGCATTCTCCATAGAGACTGTTTGGTTCTCTGTGAATGGGCAGGTGGTACTCCTTCCTATGTACTGCGAGACTTCCTTGGCAATTCGGTTGGCCACACTCCCAACCATTGCTGCAAAGTAGGTCTGCTTCTGGAAGTCATCTTCCACCAAGTCAGAGGCTTTTTCCTGCCTGTCTCGGAACTGGAGAGCAGTGGTCTTGAGGCCCCAGGACATGATATTCACATTCAGCTGGTGTGACTGAAGCTGGAATTTATCCACTATGCCCCTGGCCTCAGGGTAGCTCTCCAAACACGCTTCTGGTCACTGAAACCACAGGGGAAATTTAGGGCATTGGAGCTACATCCTGCAGTTCAAACTCCAGTCTCGATCACATTTTGATTTTCGTATCTTTTAAAAAGCAATTATCTATGTTTTTAAAAGCAGGTGCTGGCAAGTAGGCTACCTTCATGCAATAATTTATGCATTGTCTTTCAGTATCTGTGCATTCATAGGCATTGGTTAATTTTAAATGATAAAGATCACATTTCTCTCTGTGTGTGTATGTGAGTGTGTGTGTAAGTGTGTATTTGCTGGTGGCCCTGTGGTCTTCTAATTTTCTACAGGTCAGTCTTAGCAAATATGTTTGTCTTCACTTAAAAACGTGTTAACATAATGCTTGAGGTATTTGCCATGACATTCTTACCTTTTTACATCTGTATTCTTATTTACTTTCTCTTTTCTAATCTTGTAGTTCTGTTCTTTCTTTTGTCTGGCATACACATAATAATCTTTTTATTTCATTGGGCTTAATCAACTCTTTCTCTCCTGGGTCTTCTTTCATTTACCTTACTGTTCTTTTCATTTATTTCCTGAAATGAGTACTACTTACTCTAGTATTTTTGATTTATTTTATTAGTTTATTTTATTAGTATCTAAACATATGCATTTTCTGTTTCTATTCTGTCTATATATATTATATACATTACTTCATTATCTTTAACCATAGTTCTGTGCATTTGTATGCAGCAGATGCCTGTGGAGGCCTGATATATCATATATTCTGCAGTTGGAGTTACAGGTGCTATGAGTTTCCCAATATGGGTGCTGGAAACTTAACATGAATCCTCTTTAGCGCAGCACATACTCTTAGCTGCTTCACCATCATCTCCCAAGCTCTTGTGTCTATTTAGTCTTGAATTTTTTCCTTGATGCTTGTATGTTGGAGGCTGTTTATCCAGGAGGAAGCAATAGTAAAATATACTTTTAAAGTGATTTAGTTATTACTAGCAACTATGAACTATAAAATTCTACTTTTTAAAATTTAATCCTTTCTCTTCTGATACATGGTTTTATTTTATAAATGGATATAACAAAAATAGATCCTATATATGAGTGAGCATATGTGTTCACTTATGCATTTGTATATATACATATATATATATTTACAGAAGTTTTTCAATATTATTTTTTGACTTCATCATTTTATTTTGAGCTTTAAGTCTTAATAATTACATTGTATTTTGGTATTATTTGATTTTATCATTTTCCTTACATTGCTAATATATTTTCATATATACACACATGTATGTAACTATTTTATAACTAGTATCTTGTTTTAATTGTTCTATGAATTAATTGTGCCAGTTATAATTTTAAAACTCCTCTTTTCATACAGCTTTTAACATTTCAAATTTTCTGATAAAATATGAAACATTCTTGTCTCCCCTAATATTCACATTTGCCTTTTTGTTTCTTAATTGTTGTTCCTTATCAGTTGGTCTGAGAGGAAGTTTCTTGTGAAGAGCATGTTGCTCAGTTTTGTTTTATTTTGTTTTCTAAACCCAATTTGACAGCTTTGGACTTTGAACAGAAGGATTTGGTTTTCAAAATGAACCAGAGAACAGAATGGAGACTGCCCTGCAAATTCAAGCAGATCCTGTTCTGAAGATAAAGGGATCTTCAAGGCAGGAAAAGGAAGGAGCCTCTTCATGCAAAGGTGTACCTCCAGGGGATGCTCTGGGAATTCTAATTAATTGTTTTACAGATTAGGAGTCACCAAAATTCCCTTGTAGCATTTCTCATCTAAGTGTTCCATGGAGGAAGAAATAAAAACCTAAGCAGGCCAGGAAGCTAGGAAACACAGAAGAAATAGGAATGTGAAGAACTAGATGATTGAAGCCACCACTGAGCCAATTAAGGAGTGGTACTCAGCAGGATGCCCAAGACAGAAACAATTGAAAGTCAAGTGCAGACAAATAGCATTGGTTTTTACACCACTAATATATCCCCAGGTGTAAACAGACTAACTGGAAAAAAAAAAAAAAAAAAAGAGGCTTCTCTTATTGTTCTCCCATGGGTTAACAAGACCAGGAATGCTGCAGGCTTCCAAATTAGTAGGCAGTGCCAAAGCAGGAGTGGATCCAAGTTTTGTGAGGCCCAAACTTTAAGCCAAAGAAAAAGATGTAACTGAGCAAGCAACTTAGTGGTAGAGCACTAGCCTAGAATATACAAGCTCTTGAGTTCAATTCCCAACACTGTAAATAAACAAACAAACATGAAGCAACATTATGTACTCTTCTAAGTGAGACAAGGAAAGGAGTGTTGGCCAATGACAGACTCTTTAGAGTTTCAGTTCTCTTTCTGTGTATCTTTTTGGGCAGGTCGCCAGGAACACTTCCTTGAAATGCTGCCTTGCCACAGGCAAGAGCTTCATCTCCACTTAGTGTTTATTGAGCATGATTAACCCAGGAATGTAGAAGGAAACTTAAAAGAAAGGGGTGCTATGAGAGTGCTGTAAGGAATCAGGTGGGTGATTTGAGGCCTCAAGAGCCTTGTCATAATTTCTGATTTTTTTGTAGTTGCATGAAGGACACCTTGTAGATTATCAAAATAGCAGCATGGGAAAAGCCTACTTTCTAGGAAGATTAAAATTGGGTGGTGGTTATGACCCAGGAATGTTAAGCTTTTGGCTACAGTTTCATTTGCTTTTCTAAAAAAGGCAAGAGGAATTCAGTTAAAGCACAATTGATGAACACCAGAATAGCCTAAAGATTGAAAATCATATTTTAAAAATTAAATAGTTGACTAACTATAAGTTAGTTATCACATTTCTGAATGAGGTTAGTTTGCAATGTAAATATTGCTGTCCTCAGGAAAATGAATAAGCCCCTGAAATTTTTGTAGTTGATGAAGCCACTGTCAGGAGCCCAGTGCATTTAAGGAATGTGACCAAGTTCTCTAAATTTCACTATTCCGGCAACGTGATGTGAAGTCATTTTAGAGAATTTAATTAATTAAAATCTTTTCTTCCAAAAGAGATGAGAGGATTACCCTGGTCTAAAGGCCTCTGAAGCACACTAGATTCCTAGTGAGCTGACTGCCTGCAGATCCAAACCATCAATCCATCAATCCTTTTCACTGATGAGCTGGGTGATTAGAGAGTTTTGTTTTAGCTGCTGTTTGGGAACTGAGTGAGCCTGAGTCTGGTTATGTTTTAGGGGCTCAACATTATTTGGGGTAGATAGAAATGTTGTCAGCCTAGGACTGGGTTTATGATTTATGCCTTGAATATCAGGCAGGAGTCCCTATGGCGTCTCTTCCATACATGCTCAGTCTATACAAACAGTATCACTTATCACGCAGATTTGGCTTTCTACAAGAAACTTAAAACCTTCCTAGGGGAAGATCTTAATAACCCACTGAGCCTGACAAAATTCCTTTCTAGACAATGGACTGTATTCTCTTCAGCTTTACTTGAGTCCTGCTTCATGTCTAATAAAACCTATCCCTCCTAAACTTGTAAAACATTTAGAAAATTCTCAATAGGTGTTGACCTGGTGTTTGTGGGAGCTTTGATTAAACATCTTATAACTGAGGTCACATAGTTTATGTATGTATATGATGTACATGATATATGTGTACACACAGAGAGACTTTAAACTCTGTAAAATTTTGTGAACTCCAAGACATTTTGTAAAGGAAGCACCAGACATAGTAAAACTGGAGAGTCAAAATGAAATCCTGCTGTGTTTTAGGTTTAATATAGTGCTCCCAGACCCAATCCTCAGCACAGCCTTTGTTGTCTCATCCTGAAATGAGGGGTCCAGTGGAGAACTGGCCTAATGACTGAGACAATCTGCAGGGATGGAGCCTGCCATCCCTGGTTTTATTGTCTCCCAAATTCAATCTGACCTTGGTCTCAAGGATTTGCTCTCCACTGATCTCCCTACTTGTGACACATATAAAAGCTACGTCTATTCAGGTGTGTGGGAATTTTCAGGGCCAAAGCATCTAATAAAGCTTGGAGTAGGTCCTGGTGCCGGTTGTTATTTATCAATAACATTTCTTTGTAAAAGTCCCACAGTAATGAGATTTTGTATCTAATGTTTACTGTGTGGAACCTTCGTAAAAATTGCTGTGGTGAAACTACATTTTAAAGCACTGTTCACTGTGCTTATTTCAGTCAAAAATGTGCCTTCAGTTATAAGATTGTGAGTTCCATTGGTGATTTTCTTTGGTGTTTTTAAGTTAATTAACTAATTAATTAATTTAGTGTGACTGTGTATGTGTGTGTGTGTGTAGGTCAATGGCAACCTTTGGGAGTGCATTCTAGGAATCAAGCTCAGGTCATTAGGCTTTGATCTGAATAAGCCATCTCATTGGCCCTTGTTTATTTGCTATATTTTTTAAACTTTTCTTTGTGGTTCCCGATTACAATCCTTAATCATTGTCGATGATATTAGATACATGAGACATTGGTGATAATTGAAAAGGAGAAGGAAGAACTTGTTGGGGTGCAAAAAAAAATCCATATTTTTAAAAAGTTTCATTTAAATATAGAAAAGTTGAACAAATACTGAAATAATTCAAGGGTAGGGTTCAGATTGTATTCAACCATATGCTAGTGTGGCTGAAAATTACATTATTAGTATCAGTAAGCTACTGAATTTTACTCAGGTACAACTGTTAGCCTTAATATATATGCCAACTCACTGAAATACTGTAATAACCTGATAAGGTAGATATCGTCATTAAGTAAACTCTATCCATCTATGTTGTTGGGAAACACAAAATTGATAGCCACGATCCAGAGCTGATTTTACTTCAGGTATATGTTGGATTACAATGGGAAACAGTTTTTGAGATTATACTTGTCAATGTTATTTAAAATGAAATAATAATCAATGAAAATTGATTACTTTTACTAAGAACTATCAGATTATGACTTCCAGCACCTGCAGCAGTAGTATACAAAATTTGACATATATCTCTGTGATCATTCTGGTTAACCAGATAAAAGGTATGGACATGTAGAAGGTAAAATAAGTCAGTAATTTTAGAATTTTGCCATAATAGTTTAGATTGTGTCCTTTAAGTTCAGAAATTTGTTTTTTAAAGTATTAAGCAATTTTAGAATAAGGCATATTTACAAAAATGGAAACAATATTCTCAAGTGCTCAGACACACTTATGTTGTTATATGTGCTCTACTATTCTTGAATAAGAAGTTAGGTACATAGACTAATTCTCATTCACATTCCATAGATACTTAAGAGAGAAAAATATATTTAAGACATATTTGAATGTCATTATTCACACATTTTAAACAATACTATATCCAAGCTCAGACTGTAAAGAACATTTTTTTTAAAGAACACTTTCTCCTCCATTAATTATGTCGATTGCTTCCCCAGCAATTTACATTCATGAACCTTGGTTTCCAAGGTGTTTCTGTAATGACATCATAAAGGAGTGAACAGAGCCTTTTCAGCCTTCGGTTTGTGAAATGGCTAAGGGCACCTTTTAAGTGTTCTCATTGTTCTATGGCTGTGTACATCCTCTGAGAATAATTACATTACCTTTGCCTACTCCTGGATATCCTTGAAAATAGAATACAAGGTTTTATCTCAGAGATAAATGTTCTGCAAGCCTGACAGTCACCCCTGTGCTTGCTAATTCCCCTGCTGAAGTTCATGACCTCCACTGTCATCCATCTTAGAGAACAACATTCAAGCACACTCTTTTTGGTAACTGGAAGTACAATGTTTTGTTTAAGTCCCCACAAACAAGTCATACAACTCTATTAACAAGTTAATGGAGTGGCAGAGCAACAGCCATCAGGATTGCTTGTATGGTCTGTATTATTTTAGGCTGGCAGATGCCTCCTAAAATAACCAAATACATTACATATTCAACTTTAACCTGCTCCATTCACAGCAGCTTTTCTTACTTTTTATCTCACCCTGTTCCTGCCAAGAGTCTCCCGTGGTCAGGGCATTCTTCTCATTCAACAAAGTAGAAAATGATGGATGAGATAGAAATTATCTCTCTTAGACCACAAATTACCTGTGCTGGATACCTGCCAAGGTTTTCATCCAGGAAGGTCTAATGGGTCAGGCTGAGTACAAAGGTATATCTCAAACAGAAAGGATGTTCAGATTTTAGCAATCTTCTCTATAACAATAAGTCAGTACTTTCAGGAACTCATTCTCACATATTTTATTGGTTAAGCAGGGTCAGTTTCCCACAGACTCTTGTCTTCATCCTCCTCAGAGAACTGGGGCAGGGTTGTTTTTATCATTGCTGTCTTAATTGCATCATTTAACTTGGAGAGATACATTTTGATACTGAGAGTCAAAGCATTTTGTTGGTCTGCGTCTGCTCTGTTATCTCCAATTTATTGAAGTAAAACAATACATTAAGTTTCTAGTTAAAAATGGCACACTGAGAAATCTTATTTCCTTTGTCTCATAAGACCACATTAAATGTTATTACAGGAATGAAAACAAGGTTTCAAATCCACATAGACAGCACAGAAGAAAATAAGAGAGCAGGATAAGAGACATTTGGAGTGGGGCATGTCTGCAAAGTTGTAACTGTAACCAATTTATCAAGGCAGGGGCAGTAAACATAATGCAGCTGAAGGCAGGGCTACTAACTGTCAGTGAGCCAGTTCCCAGTGCCAATAGCCTCAGGATTAAGCTAGGAGAAACTTGGAGAACACATCAAAGGAAGTAAGCAGAGCTCTTCTTATTTCTAAAGACCAGGTAGCTACTCTCTTTTTGAGACATGACCTCTCTTGAGAGATCAAATATTTAGCCTCAATGAACCTCTAGATGTTCTAGAAAAATATCAAGAAGGCATGGATAAAGACCAATGCTGAACTCAGGAGGAGATGTTTACACATGCAGCATCATACCCAGTATACAGAGAGGAATAAAGGACTGTGCAATCCAGCATGTCTTTACCAGAGTGAGTGTTCTATTTCAGCCTCTCATCCACCTAGTTCCAGCATGTTTTTAATCCCCTCCACCTCCAGGCTTAGACAGAAAACCAGAAGTTTGGAAAGATTTAGGAATGTCTGCATTTGAGACTTCCTTCAATGAACTGGCCACTTCATAAAGCTTACAGCTAGTAAATTTCAGTAAATGATACTGGACACCAGACATTGGTAAAATAGCTCTCAAAAGAAGAGGAACAAAACAAAGAGAACAAAGAATGTCCCATTTGAAATCCTCAAGTTGTAACCCTCAAATTGAAGTTTATAAAGACAAAACAATGTTTCATTCACAAAAGGTCACTTGAGGATTTGAGAAAGGAAAAATCCGGTAAGACCAAAGGGTGTAAGGACCAAACTTAACATGCTGACCACCTAATTATGTTTCATATTTTCTTCCCTCCCTCCCTTCCTTATCATCCAATTAAATATACAACCAAACCCAGAACTCTACACTAGGTATGCGCAAGAAGAATCACCAAACACTGTTTTTTTTTTTTTTTTTTTTTTTTTTATCCTTGTACAAAGAAGGATGTAAGCTCAAGATCCTGGGACATTGGGCCAAACCCCATGGCTTTGTAGTTTTGTTTCTTTCTCTTTTGGGGTTCCAGGTACGTATCAGTTTCAAAGCTGTGGCTCTCTTTTAAAAACCATCTTACACTAAAAGTTCTTCTTTTCCTTTCCACAAAGCCTCTTCAATCACTAATCTATCTTCTGTGTCTATATTTGTCTCTTTTGGAATTTCACATAGGTGGAAAAGATATATGGAAATTTACCAAAGGCTTCTTAAATTAGTAATATTTGAAAACATGCATGGCAGTCCTATACTTTGTCCAATCTGTTCATAAGCTGGGAGGCATTTGGGTAGCTTGTACTGTCAGCTTTTGTGAAAAAGGACGTGGAATATGAGTACATACATTGTTTTTGTGTATGTAATGCATATTTTTAGTTCTTGTGACTGCACAGAACATAGACCTGGGTTTCTCAGTCTCATGTTAACTTTATATTTAACTTACTAAGAGTTATTTTTATTTTAAATTATTTTACAAAGGGGCTGAATAGTTTGTGTTAACATAATACTGTGAAGGATTCTATTTCAACACTTCCTCACTTATAGGTTATCTATACCAGCGAAATGAGGTAATTCATTCCAAATTAGTGTATATAAATGCAGGTTTATTGGGGCCACTTTTGGGCAGGTTCAATGATCCTAGAAAACTCTCTCTTTCTCTCATGAGAGATAGGGGGAGGCAATACAGAAAGAGACAGAGAAAGAGAGAGAGAGAGACAGAGACAGAGACAGAGACAGAGACAAAGAGCACAAAATGTCTGGATTATATAGGAAAGATTTTCTGGAGAAGGGGAATCCTAGCCCTAGGTTGGAAAGGTCAGGGCAGAGGGTAGGGTATGCTAGCCATGCCCTATATCAGGTAATGTGTGAAGGATGCTGGGAGAACATGGGGACTAGGTCTGCTTTGGTTAAATGGGCACCTCAGCTGCTTGTTCTGGGTCTGAATCCCAACATTCACCAATATGTGTTAAAATTAAGTTGTACAGCTTTCTTAGTGGGTTTGAGCATTGTCTTATTGTGGAGTTGAGTTACATTTCCCAGTGAATACTAATGTGGAGCAACATTCCTGAATAGTGATGGGATTTCAGGGATGCAGTCACATTGGGTGTGAGGATGAACTTATACATGGCTTTCACCATTTATAAGTTTTCCTTTGGAGAAAAATCTCCTTAACTATTGTGTTCATTTTAACATGGTTGATTTTTATTGTTGAGTTGCACAGTACTTTTTGTATTCTATGTTGTGTAAATACTATTCCTGGAGAAACATGGACAAATGTCTACTCACCCCAGACAAAGATCACCCCAGACTGATGGCATATCAATGTGTGGACTGTACCAAAGTCCTATTTGGCTAACCAATGAGTTTTATTGGTATTAAAGGAATCTGAATGAGGGGTTACTTACAGGAGCAGAAATGACTTAAAAAGAGCAGAAACAACAATGTCTAACCTAGCAGGAGTGACAATCCATGAAGGCTGGAAGCCTGGAGCACACTGAGCCTGCAGGTAGATCAACAGGTTGAAGTGTCCTTTCCAGGTAAATCAGTCAATCTGAGCAACATCCAGGCAGCTCAGCTAGTTTCTGCTTTCTCATGACTGTTAGGCTGAACTCACCTTCTTCTCCCTAGCTGAGCTTGCCTGAGAGAAACACCCAACAGTCTTTACTGCTTAAATACTCTCGGGGAGGGAATATCCTAGCAAATAGGATTAGTTCCAGGGACTTCTTGGAGCCATATTGAGTTGTTTAATGCCTGTCTTACAAAGCTTCCTTGCAGGATGAAATGCTCCATCTCCATGCTGTTTCAAAATATCCTATTGTTTCTCCCCTGTTTTCCTTTCTACGTCTTGAAAAGTTTCCCCTCCCATGAGCAAAGGTTTTAATCTTGGAGTAAACTGCCACACACAATCTTGAAATGAATTTTCAAACAACATACACTTTACAAATCTATTTGTAGAGTGGGCTGTCTCTTCATTTTCTCAATGGGATGTTTATCGTTCCCAAAGAGACATGAGACAAGTCTCCCTCAGTACCCCTATCTTTAACTTCTTCCTCCCAAGGGCTGGGCCGCTGCTTCTCTTTCTCCAGTTTCTGATTCCTTTATAATGCAGCAATTTCTGCTACTTGTTTTGTTGCTTCTTATCTTGGCTTGCTCTTGGTTCTCTTGGTTCATGATTCTTAGGTTGGTCCACTTGTCCCCTTTTCTTCTCTTTTCTTCTCCCATGTTCCTCAGCCTCTTGTC
The DNA here is from genome assembly GCF_030254825.1 of Meriones unguiculatus. Classification (NCBI taxonomy): domain Eukaryota; kingdom Metazoa; phylum Chordata; class Mammalia; order Rodentia; family Muridae; genus Meriones; species Meriones unguiculatus. Next base: position 19,342,657 of record NC_083367.1, on the reverse strand, counting down.
ATGGCCTGGTCTATTCTGCTGGATCTTTCCAAATGCCTCTGGCTATATTCTCTCTCATACCTACAATAAAACCTTTCTCCTCAAACATATGTAAAAGCAGTCATGTCCTCATTTTCATTCACTGTTAAAGCACAAATGTTTTAATATTGATAAAGTTCATTTTGGGGTATTACTTATCTATCATATCAAAAAGCAACTGCATAATTCAAAACTGTAGTGATTTAAATCTATGTTTTAACAGTTTTATAATTTCAGCTGTTGAATTTAAGCCTGGAATGCAGTGTGAATAAGTTTTGTTTCTTTTTAGTAGAGCTGGAGTAAATAATTTATATGCAAAATTTTAACCTAAGAGCCACATAGATGAGAAATTATCTGGTAAACCTGGTGACATCCTCAACAGCTAAACAGCATAGTTAAGCATTCTAGGATTTATGTCTATACTTGCTTCCAATTTTTTATTTGTTCCTTATAAAATTGCCAATTACAAATGTGGGTTTAACTTTATATTTAGCCCTGAATTTGAGTGCCAGAAGAATGAAAATCCATTTTGTCTTAATAACACACAATTATGTAATTATATATTATGATATCCAAAATTCACTTGCTTCATGAGTCTCTTAAGTTAAACTGACTTAAACTAACACTGCCAAAATTTAGCCCACTACAAAAAACTACACATTTAAAATTTTGCTTTTCTTAAAGGGAACGTGAAAGAAAATATAATAAAAAAATACATGTGCACCCTCACACGCACACACAGAGACACAGGTACACAGCTTACTTAACTTACTTGGAACTATCAAATGACCAGTGGCTTCTATACAGTGGTGATTGAACTGAAGACCTCACACATGCTCACAAATGCTGAAACACTGAGTTCTATCCATGTTTTAGTTAGTTTTTTTTTTCTACAATGTGTGGTGATATTCACTTAATTCTTTTGCATGTGAATATTTAGTAGCTCTAGCTCCATTCATTGAAAATATTTATAATGCTTCTTGTATCTCTGTTTTACCCAATGCTTAATTTTCTAAGTGCACACAAAAAAACGGGAAGCCAAGGCCCCCATTTCAAGTTCCAGAATCCAGAAGAGGGATCCTTGGGAATACAAGTGGATCTAACAATAAATGAATACCAAAGTGGGGTTCTGCCTAGCTCTCAGACTAGGAAATGTTTCTTGATGCTAGTTTGGATAGTATTTTTTTTAATGACTCCAAAATTATGGGGAACAAAATTTAAAATAAATACACAAGTGAGATTATAGCAAATAAAAATTCATCATCATAACAAAGGAAGCAATCAATGGAAGAGCTGTGAACCATACATTTAACATAGAATCCCATATATCATTTTACACACACACACAGGCAAAATTGAATAACTTGATAGCAAGAAAACTACCAGATTAAAAATAAGCAAAATGTTTGAACAGATATTTCTTATAAAATGATAAGCAACTGGACAATGGGCCTGGGTAACAATGCTTAACATTATTAGTGAATATAAACCCAAAGCCATAATGAGATGTCACCTCACTTTACTTAGCATAACTATTATGAAAACCCCCAAAACAACAAGAGTTGGTAAGGACATGGAGAAAAATGATTTTTTTTTTTCAATGCAGTTTATTCAGGAACCTTGAACAATCATCTGACCCTGGGGAAAGCCAGCCCACTTTAAATAGCCTCTGGGTAGCCAACCCCAGCGTGCCACGTGGGCAATGCAGATAGGTCCACATACATGGAAGCAAGCCAGATCCTCGGCCTTAGCCAAGTGTGGAGTTGTTCGTGACAGAGAGCACTCACCATCGGGAAGGTGGAAGGCGGAAACCAGCTCCATCTTTCAGGCACAGCATTAAGCAGCTCTCTACAGTTCCCCCTTTTTGTTTTGGATGCATCAGGCAAGAGTAGAGGTCTGATCTCTGATATTAGAAATAAATTGGGACTTTGTACTGATGTTCATTTAGGTGTCATCCACCCAAAGAGCATTAGACCCGACCAATACCTTTTTCTCAGAGGCGGGACCTGGGGCATCAACCCGCATGCAATCAGACATGCTCTTCTCTGGGTCCCAAGCGGCTGACCCTGAGTGCAGTGCTTAGCCTCTCATCCTGAGCGTAACATTTTGGCTTTTTATGGTATCCAACCATGCTTGGGGAGACTGTACTGCTTCAATGGCTGTAAAGGCCTGAATGGTCATGGCTGCATTACGCTGTTGTGAGACTCTAATCTTGCATATATACCACAGGCAAACCAAGGTGACCAACACCAGAAGGCCTGCTAACGCTCCCATGCCCACCCATTCCTTCAGATGATTCATGGCTGCAGCAATCCATGATGATAATCCTGTGGCTAGTCCTGCGTCCACTCTGGTAGAATTTACCATGACAATGGCCACTCTCAGCTGCTCCATCGTAGTATCGAATTCTCCAGTCCAATTACCTAAAATATAGCTAGACAATTGTTTAGACAGATTTGCAGCACAGGGAAAATTCTCATGTTGTATGCTAGTGACTCAAAGTCCAGCATACTTTCATTGACAGCCAAGTTGAACAATTTGCCATAGGGTATCAATTTGCTCCTGCACGAGGTCAATTCTCTGATTGAACATCATCAAACCTCCTTTTAGTTGAGCATTAATTCCTTTTTGTACATCTAAGGCATGAGCTACATTGGCTAAAAGGTTATTCAGGGTCTGAGCAGTCTGCCCAGTATGACTCATGGCTAATGCCGTGGTGGTAGCTCCAACAGCCGCCAATGAGATAGCAGTAACAATGGCAGCTGTAATTCCAAGATCCCTTTTCTGTCTGAAGAGAGTCATAGCGTGTGGGGCATCAATGGGCACAGGCACCCAGCGAGGCATGCGAGTAACCAGCTAGTAAATTTACTAGCATTACAGCATTGGGCAAAAAAGCAAGTATCATTACCACAATTACTTGGCTCTATCTGGCTAATAATGAATAAAAATGGGGGATATAAACAAACAGGTGTGGGCTTATAGGAAATATTATGAGAAGCCTTAACCCCCTCGTTGAAACATCCTGCGTCAGTTCTAGAACTAGCAGTGGTGGTGTCCAAGGTCTGAGTAGGTTCAGGAGACCATTGCCCCCAGGGGCGAGACGTGCTCCATGTAAATTGACTAACTCCATGTTTTCCTCCACTTTTGAAAGTCATTTAAGGTTCTTAAATTATTTTTTCCCTTTTTTTTTTAATTTTTCATCAATTACACTTTATTCATTCTGTATCCCCCCATAAGCTCCTCCCTCCCCTCCCAATCCCACCCTCCCTCCTCCCTCTGCATGCATGCCACTCCCCAAGTCCACTGATAGGGGAGGTTCTCCTCTCCTTTCTGATCTTAGTCTATCAGTTCACAACAAAAGTGGCTGCATTGCCCTCTACTATGGCCTGGTAAGGCTGCTCCCCCTCAGGAGGAGGTGACTAAAGAGCAGGCCAGAATTCTTAAACACTGGCTATGGGAATGCAATGGATAACACAATTTGGAAGACAGTCTTGTATGATCATAAAAATTTATGTATGTGTGTGGTGTATAATGTGATGTGTGTGTGTGTTTGTGTGTGGTATGAGAGAGAAAGACACTAAAGAGCAAGGTAACATAAACAACAGAACCACATAAACAACAGAAGAAAGATGTGTCTTCTGGGAGAATATATACATATATATTTTCTCCATATACATATTTCTTGGCTTTTGAAAATCTTTTTTATAAGTTGTGATACTGTTATGAGCAAGGTGGAGGCTGAGTGTTTTGCTTCCAAGTTTTGGCCCGAACTGTAAGTTTACTTTTTTCAATTTCCCTTTATGAGATGACATTTTCTCTTCATGAAAGTGAGCTTTCAGAATCATAGCCAGGCTTCATGCTCTGGGCCCAGTAATTATACAGTGGAGTGAAGACTTCCAGGGCCTGAGTACAGGGGAAGTGGAGAGAAGTGCAGTAAAGGGTAGGGAAATTCAGCATAGCAGAATAAAGAGGTTCTGGAGGTCTAACGTACAGTGAAGCAACTACAATTAATATTTTATCATATTTTAAAATTCTGATATCTCAAATGTTACGACAAAAAAGTAAAAACAAAGGCACTAAATGATGCTATAGATATGCTAATTAGCTTTGTGGTAATTATGTCACAGTGTATATGCTCATCAAAACACATTGCACAATGTAAATATGCAATTTTAAATAAATTATGTGTAAATAAAATAGGGGGTAAAACCTACTAGAACTTTTAAAAGATTTATTAATTTTTTTAAAGATTTATTGTATGATGTGCACTGTACATCTGCCTGGTACCCCTGCCTCTAGAAGTGAGTGTCAGATCTTTTTTTTTTTTTTTTTTTCACTTGTATAATTTATTTTAATAAGTGTAATGTCATTTCAGAATGATCATTGTAGTACAGGAGGCATACAATAAGATACCAGATAACAAGCAATTTTCCTGGAATAAGTCTGGAGAATGTGCCAGGAATGGATTTGTGTAACAGATAAAAGAAGTAGTGCATGTCTATAAGTCAATATTTTCTAAAAACAAAATAAACATTATTTCTCTGTGGTGGCACTGCTTTGATATGGTTTTCATACACGCTAAACATTAGGTCCTATATTCAGAGATATCTTGTACAAAGGTTTTTATGCTGCATAAAGATAAAGGAGATATAGAGAAATTTTCTTTTTTTTTATTTTTTTTATTTTTTTTATCAGTTACATTTTATTAACTCTGTATCCCAGCCATGTCCCGATCCCTCATTCCCTCCCAGTCCCTCCCTCCCTCCCTCATCTCCACCGTGCCCCTTTCCAAGTCCACTGATAGGGGGGACCTCCTCCCCATTCATCTGATCCTGTTTTATCAGGTATCTTCAGGACTGGCTGCAAAGCCCTCCTCGAGTGTCAGATCTTCTGGAGCCTTAGCCCCCTCTCCCCCATCCCAATCCCACTCTCTCCCCCTCTTCTTCCCCTATACCCCTCCCCCAGTCTAATGATAGGGGAGGGAGGTCCTCCTCCCCTTCATTCTGACCCTAGTTTATCAGATCTCATCAGAACTGGCTGCATTGTCTTCTTCTTTGGCCTGGCAAGGCTGCTCCCCATCAGAGGGAGTTGGTCAAAGAGGCAGCCCATGAGTTCATATCAGAGACAGTCCCTGTTCCTGTTATTGGGGAGCCCTCTTGGACACTGAGCTTCCATGGGCTACTTCTGTGCAGGGGTTCTAGGTTATCTCCAAGCATGGTCCTTGTTTGGAGTATCAATCTCAGAAAAGACCGTTGGGCCCAGATTTTTTCGTTCTGTTGCTCTCCTTGTGGAGCTCCTGTTTCCTCCAGGTCTTTCTATCTCCCCCTTCTTTCATGAGATTCCCTGCACTCTTCCCAAAGTTTGGTTATTAGTCTCAGCATATGTTTTGATACACTGCTGGGTACAGTCTTTGAGAGGCCCTCTGTGGTAGGCTCCTGTCCTGTTTTAATCCCAGGTGTGGATGTGGAGTTGATTCAAATTGTCCACAACAGCATGGACACTCATGGGGGATCTGAGAGGGACTCTTTGCCAGCTGCAGATAGTTTAACTCTGAGGACTCTGGAAAAAGAATAAATGCCAGAGCCCAGAGAGAGAAAGGGAGCCCCACGAAAGAAGGCTGCTGGTGTTCGCCCCTGCTGCTCCTAGTTGTTGCTGATGCAGTTTGACAAGAAGTTAGAGATATCCTGAAATGAAGATTGGACTTGAGCCAAAGAACTCAACAACCCTAACAAGCAGAAAGTAGCTAAAGAGAACTCTGACCCTTCTCTGCACTAACCTTTGTCTCCTACTCAGTATTGGGGTGTTAGATGGAGCAGAAAAAAAGAGACATAAGAAACATAAAAGAAACAGTTTGAAAAAGTGTGGCATCAGGTGCTAGGAATGTAGCTTGGGTTTTCTGTGAGAGGAGTATGTGCTTCTTAGTGCTGAACCATCTCTGCAGCTCATGTTTTAACTCATTATCTCACCTTCCATATGCATTTTAAGCAGCATAAGGAAAATCCGTGTTTTGCAAGATGCCTACCAATTCTGCTCTTCCTTCACTTCTTTTGATCAAATTTTCTCTGTGATACAATTTTCCTCATGTCTTTAGAGCTCTCACATTTGTTTTGCAGTGGCTCAGCTCATGGTCAGTTTGCCTTGCTCCACCTGAGAATGTCTTTATTTTATTTCCAATCCCCAACAATAGGCAATAGGTTTGACCAGCATAAATCTCTGGTTTGATAATTCTTTGTGTTAAGCTCTTTAAAAATTTTGTCCTGAGATTTCTTTTTTCTTTCTTTCTTTCTTTCTTTCTTTCTTTCTTTCTTTCTTTCTTTCTTTCTCTCTCTCTTTCTTTCGCCTACTTAAGTAACCTGTTGTTTGTCTGGTAATCATGTTGTTATCCATGTCATGGCTTCCTCACCTAAAATGTGTCATTTTTCTCTGAGAATATTTTTGGGAAGATAGGCAGATCGTGTTTGGTTTTTAGTGGACAGACTATGTTATGTCTGGATATGGGCTTTTCTCTAGTTATTGAATCTGTTTAAAAACATAGTAAGCATTGTACCTGTTAACAGAATGCTGTATGACAATTCAATATATGCAAGAATTATAAAATACTAAAATCAGAGAAAGTACACATATACTAAAACAATAATTAATTCATTATGGTATGACATCTACAATCTTTGACATTAGCCTTTTAAAAACAGATAATATCTTTATCTGCCATCATGCCACTGTGGAATACCATATTAGGATATTTTGTTTCTATCTAAGGATAACTTATTACCCAGTGATTGAAATTTCCAGTCTCATCTTCCTTAGATCTTCACCTGCTGTAGTATTATTGCATTTAACTTTTATATGACCATCGTTTTAGATTCAGTATGAGTGAGATCGCAAATTATTTGTCTCTTTGTGCTTTGCTTATTTCACTTATCACTTGACATATGCTCACATTATACAATCCCAAAATCAAAATAAATATACATATCTATTAAAATAGTCATTATTTCATTCATAATAATCTTCAGCTTCTGTTAGTATCAAAGATAGAAGAAGAAAGACCACTGACCCAAATCATTATGGCCAAATGAGGTAAAGCAAGCAATTAATTTAAAAAAAAGCTTTAAAATTTGCGTGCCCAGGCTGCCTTTCCCTAAGGCAGGGTTCTTGATGTCAACATGTCAACACTGGATATGAGGAAGACAAGGATTTTATAGCTCAGGGATAGGGAGTTTCCAAATGGAGGATTCTTCGGGAAAATAGTTAGGGTTACAGGAGCAGATCTTGAGTATTAACAAGTTAGTCTTAAAGGCCTCTTGAAGCAAAGACATAGTGGCAAAGTGGGTATAACAGGGTAGTCATGACAGGTAGTCCTATAACATTGTAGTCATAGGTGGTCATATAAATTTTTGAAAAATAGGTAGGATTTCAAGATACTTAAAACAGCTTTTGAAACAAAGACATGATTGCCATTTCTGGAACAGGCAGCACAGAACCATTTGTAGTTGAGGGAACAGGTAGGGCATAGCGCGATCTTTGAGAACCAGAGGTATAATCATAAACAGGAATGAAACTACTCTGTCTTCACTCTGAAATGGCTTTTAAGCCTAAGATGGAGGCAGACTGGTTCTTTACTGCATCAGTGTTACTGTCATAAATACTAAGATCCCATCCCTTTTTAAGAATAGATTTTTTGAGGGGAGGGGACTATGGGTTGTATTTATGTTTAGTTTATTATTTTCTAGTAGAACTAATGAAAGATATAACATGTGTAATAAAGAAATGCAACAGAAAGAGAGGAAGTTAAAAGCACTTATATATAGTAGCAAGATTTCTATACTCCATTAAAAACAAGATAAAATTAATTTTATGCTTGAAATACTGTGAAAAGTAAATAAGTATATTATAATGCCATGGGGAAAAATCAGTAAAAATGTTCTGAGTAATAGAGCAAAAATAGAAAAGAATAAAAAGAAGTACCTTTAAATAATAATTCTTTAAACAATCTATAAAAATTCAATAAGAAGAAAAATAGGAAGTTTAAATAAATGGGAAATAACATAATAAGCAAAATGGTAAATTTGTTTAAAAATCAATAATCGCATTAAACTCAAGATATCTAAGTGTTCAATAGAGACAATTATTTTCTGAAAGAGCTAAACATAAAACATTAGCCAACTATATGCTATCAATGAGAAGTTTGCTTCAATAATAAAATATTTTACACTCATAGAGAAAAAAAGAGAAATGAACATTTCATATAATCACTAATAGAAAGTTGAAGTAGGTCTTATAAAGTAAACTGTGAACCAAATACAATTGTTAGTGGAAAAGAAGGAAATCACATAAAAATGAAAGGCTTAAATCACTAAGAAAAGCCTTTACTTTGGTTGTGTGTATAACTTTTCAAGGAAGTTTCAAGTTAAGGGAAATAAAAGCTGACTGTGGTGGTTTGAATAGGCATGGCACCTATAGACACACATGTTTGAATGCTTGGTCCATAGGGAGGGGCACTTTAGGAATGTGGCCTCCTTGGTGTAGGTGTGGCCTTTTTAGAGGAAGTGTGTCACTGTGGAGGTGGGCTTTGAGGTAAAATGTGCTCAAGCTAAGCTCTGTGGCAGTCTCCTTCTGCTGATTCTGGTTCAAGATGTAGAACTCTTGACTCCTCCAGCTCCATGTCTGCTTGCTTCCCACTGTGATGAAATGGACTGATCTCTGAAACTGCAAGCCAACCCCATTAAATATTTTCCTTTAAAAGAGTTGCCTTGGTCCTGGTGTCTTGTCACACCAATAAAACCCTAACTAAGACACTAACAAAGAGAGAAGACACTTCTTACTAGTCTTATATGTCAACATACTTATCTAAAAAATATATGAAATAGGTAGCAGAAATATGAGTAATACAGAAAAACCAACATTACAACCAACTTCATATGAATTATAATGACATAGCATTTTGCATAAATAAGGCAGAATATTTCAATGTACCTGAAATTTTTAAGCAGGTAGACTAAACCTTTAGCCACAAACCCCCAAACAAATACAAAAAAAACGAATGCTTTTTAGAAGCATTCAAATCCAACTAAGAATGTTTTTTTATGATAATGGAACCAAACTAGAAATCAGTAACAGAAAGATAACAGAAAAATGTCCAAACAATAAAATTTAAGAAACACAGTTTTCTATGTTACATAAGCCTAAGAGGAAATTTCCAGGGGTAGGGGTGGGGGTGGGGCAGAGCTTGTTTTTGTTTGTTTGTTTGGTTGATTGGTTTTGCTTTAGAAATAGTCTCACTTCATAGCCCTGGTGATTTCCAATTTTTATTTTATTTTTTTCTGTGTGACTATTTTGCCTGCATTTGTTTCCATGTGCCACATGTGTGCCTGGTGCCCACTGAGCTCAGAAGAAGGCATCGGTTCTCTGGTACTAAAGACCAGGTGGATAATGAGAATTGAACCCCAGGTCATCTGAAGGGGCAAAAAGTGCTCTTAACCACTGAAGCATCTTTTCAGTGATGGAGGGGAAAGTCTTTTTAATTGAATCAAACTGAAAGCACAGTATGCCAAAATTTGTGAGATTCAGATAAAGGAATGCTTAAAGTGAAATGCACAGCTTTAAGTGCCCATGATAGAACGAAGAAAATTCTCAAATAAATAACCCAAGCTTTTACTTAAAAAAATTAGAAAGAGAAAAAAGGAAGAAAAAATTAATCCAAATCAAATTAAAGGAAGGAACTAATAAATTAAGACCAGATCCATGAAACCAAACATAAAAACAATCAATAAACACAAAATCTCATTCACGGAAAGTATCACACTGATAAATGTTTAGCAAGACTCATGCAGAAATTAAACAAAACAACAGCCTGAGAATCAGTATGGATTCCATCACTGTCTATTATGCATACACTGAAATGATAATAAAAGGATCCTAAAGTCATCTCATACCCACACATTTCACAACTTAGATAAAAAGACCACTTCCCTCAAAACTACAATTGAATATAAGTTTTCAATGAGAAATAGAAAAGCAGCAAAACTATGGAAGAAGAGTAAAAACAACGGAAAGAAGCCAACTCTTTGGCTTATTAGAATTTGGTAGTAGCTTGTCTGAAAATGGGTAAAGTAAATTTTCAACCTGTTTTGAAGAGGAGTATAAAGAAATTACTACAAGTGAATTTTTTCAGCCCATAATATGCTAATAGTAAATTAAAGTGGACAAAGCTTTTCATTGCTAATGTTACTTTTATTATATATATATATTACAAATATATGTATATATAAATGTATGCACACAAGGTTTCAGTGACAAGCATAGTGGCTTTGCAATCATTAAAGGAAAATTTATTGACTTAGAATATATTGTATGTGTGACTAAAGGATTCTCTAGGTTTGCAGCCCATTGTGTTTCTTGAACTCAACAGATACACTCTCATTGAAAATTTATGACTGCACTGTTGCAAAAATGCAGTAACAGGCAGGATAATCTTATATATGTTTTATCACTCTGGATTTTCCTAGTATGGATGGGTGGAGGAAAGAGTCACAAGCTTAAATTACTTCAAGCAAAGCAACATTACTTTCTTTTTCTTTGTCTTTCTTTCTTTTTTCTTTTTCTTTTTCTTTTTTTTTTTTTTTTTTTTGACCAAAAGCTGCACCTTTATCATGGTTCTAGAAGACTCAAAATACACAGGCACCATTGGTCTCCAGTTCCATTTAGCTTTGGAAACTCCACAGCTGGAGATTCTCACTAAGTCCACCCTACAATTGATACCAAGATATGGGGCAAAATGTTCTCTAATAACTCATTTTCAAATTACTTGTACTTGTAGTATTTGGATTTGTAAGTTAAAGGTAAAATACGAACCAGAATGGCATGCCAAGTAGGTAGATAGTAACTGGTGTCAAGACAGGAGGTGAAAAGTTTACCTTTTATGTTGCAGTAAGGTTAGCTAAGTTTCCTGTCAATCATGTAGTGTGTCTGGGATTGTTGTAGTGAGTTAGGTATGGAATAAATAGATGGATCTGAGTATTTTAAGCCATCTCTCTCAGGGAAGATGTATAAACTTATCTGTACATATGTATTTGTATGTATTATATGTGTTTGGTAAGTAAATGCATTGCAAAATAGAATCACTTAAGACAGAGTTACATTTAGGCAGATCTCTGTGAGTACAAAGCCAGCTTAAGTGAGTGCAGGATAGCCAAGGCTACACAGAGAAACTCTGTCTGAGAGAGAGAGAGAGAGAGAGAGAGAGAGAGAGAGAGAGAGAGAGAGAGAAAAGAGGTCATTGAACCAATATAAGAGGTAATATAAGGACTTTTATAAGTAAAAAAAAATTAAAGAGATAGAAACAAATATCACTAGTATTATCAATAGCTTGTCTTTGCTATTTTGTGAGTTCTTCTTTTTCCCACTCTTTAACCCCCGTCCCCATTTCACCTCCTAAAACTAAATATGAGAGAAACAAGGATAGAAGGGAGAGCTGAAATAGGAAAAATCCCTGATCTAATTTCTTTCCTTTCATTTCATCTTTGACCACGGCTACTAGCAAACCACAACCCCGCCTGAACAACCACCAACAACCACACTGACTTTTGGGGCTCTCTCATTTATGTGCCTCTGAAAAGTTCCAAGAATTCCAAAGATCACACAATTGCAGAAATTATCTGCAGCTGGCAAAACCATACTTCTGCTAGAGCACAAGGCAAATCATAGTCAGCTGCTGTGGACAGTCTGAAGCAGCCCCACATTCCTACACCTGGGATTAAAACAAAACAATAATGACAAAAACCACATTCTTATAATATTTATAATATTTCTGTGTTTTTAAAGAAACCAAATTTTCAAAATTGTCACTACATACTGCCTTCATACTTCTGTGAGAGTCAGATACTACTTAGCCTCTCTAAAAATCTTATTTCCATTTCATAAAATATGATAGTTACCAAGAAAATACAAAGTCCTAGTAGAGAAGGCAAATGCTTAACACATGTTGATGTTATTTTTTCAGGCTCTCCATGTCCATAGGGAAGATGGCCGCCCCAGATACTGACCTTCTGCATCTAGCATTTTCCGGTCAGAGTTGGATGAGAATATTCTGTTTTGTTCATGCTTACTCAGGAATAATTTCTGTTGCCATGAATTGGGAAAGTGATGGGCTAGAACCCATGATTCCATCTCATTCTACTCTATGTTTTATTTTATTTTCTTTCTGAATACTTAACCAATAATAAAGCAGTGTCTAGCTATCAAGAATGAATTTTGATATCAAAAATCAATGTGCATTGTAGATGCTCAGAGATGATTTGACCTTTGTTGCATTGTTCACTTTGTTGACCAGACTGTCCTCTTGTGGTCACTAGCTATAAAAGTATGCATCAGATAAAAAAAAGGGGGGGTTATGCATCTCACCAGCCCCAATTTCTGATGTTTCTCTGCCCCTTATTTTTAACTTCCTTTTAAAAAGTCTTCTCTTATTTATTACAACCTGACCACAGTTTTCTCAGATCCACCTCACCCCCAGCTCCCTTCAGAAAAGAGCAGGCCTCCCTGGGACATCAACTAAACATAGAATAACAGGCTATAATAAGACCAGACACACATCATCACCTCAAGGCTGGAAGCGGTAACTCAGAAGGAGAAAAAGAATCCCACAAGCAGGAAATATTAAAACAAACAAACAAACAAACAAAAAAAAAAAAACACCTCAACTTCATATGGAATAACAAGAAACCCAGAATTGCTAAAACAATCCTCTACAATAAAAGATCTTCTGGGGGTATCTCCATCCCTGATCTTAAGTTGTACTATAGAGCAACAGTTTTAAAAACTGCATGGTACTGGCATAGAAACAGAATGGTGGATCAATGGAACCAAACAGAGGACCCAGAAATAAACCCACACACTTATGGACACCTGATATTTGACAAAGACGCCAAAACCATTCAATGGAAAAAAGATAGCATCTTCAACAAATGGTGCTGGTCCAACTGGATGTCTACATGTAGAAAAAGAAAAATAGATCCATACTTATCACCCTGCACAAAACTGAAGTCCAAGTGGATCAAAGACATCAACATAAAACCAGACACATTAAATCAGCTAGAAAAAAAAGTGGGATATACCCTAGAACTCATTGGTACAGGGGAAAACTTCCTGAACAGAACACCAACAGCACAGGCTCTAAGAGCAACAATCAATAAATGGGACCTCATTAAACTGAAAAGCTTCTGCAAAGCAAAGGACACTGTCATCTAAACAAAGCGACTGCCTACAGATTGGGAAAGAATCTTCACCAACCCTTTATCTGACAGAGGACTCATATCCAGTATATACAAAGAACTAAAGAAGCTGAAAAGCAGCAAACCAAGTAATCCACTTAAAAAATGGGAAACAGAGCTAAACAGAGAATTCTCTGTAGAGGAATATCGAATGGCAGAGAAGCACTTAAAGAAATGCTCAACCTCATTAGCCATTAGGGAAATGCAAATCAAAACAACCCTGAGATTTCACCTTACACCCATGAGAATGGCCAAGATCAAAAACTCAAGTGACAACACATGCTGGAGAGGTTGTGGAGAAAGGGGAACCCTCCTCCATTGCTGGTGGAAATGTGAACTTTTACAACCACTCTGGAAATCAATCTGGCGCTTTCTCAGACAACTAGGAATAGTGCTTCCCCAAGATCCAGTCATACCACTCCTAGGCATATATCCAAAAGAGGCTCAAGTACACAAAAAGGACATTTGCTCAACCATGTTTGTAGCAGCTTTATTTATAATAGCCAGAAGCTGGAAACAACCCAGATGCCCCTCAACTGAAGAATGGATGCAGAAATTGTGGAACATCTATACAATGGAATATTACTCAGCAATGAAAAATAAGGAAATCATGAAATTTGCAGGTAAATGGTGGGACCTGGAGAGGATCATCCTGAGTGAGTTGTCCCATAAGCAAAAAGACACACACAGTGTATACTCACTCATATAGACATACAACATAGGACAAACCCACTAAAAAACTGTGCATCTAAAGAAACTAAGCAAGAGAGAGGACCCTAACTAAAACGGACAATCCCCATACAGAAAGGCAAAGAGGATGGACATCAGAAGAAGAAGAAAACAGGAAACAACCTAGGAACCTTCTACAGAGGGCTTCTGAAAGCCACAAGAAGAAAACAGGAAACAAACTAGGAACCTACCACAGAGGACCTCTGAAAGCCTCTGCCCTGCAGAGAATCAAAGCAGATGCTGAGCCTGATGGGCAAATGTTGGGCAGAGTGAATGGAATTTTATGTAAGAAGTGGGAAATAATAAGAGCTGGAGAGGACAGGGTCTCCACAAGGAGAGCAACAGAACAAGAAAATTTGAACACAGGGAACTTCCCAGAGACTCATACTCCAACCAAGGACTATTCATGGAGATAACCTAGAACCCCTGTACAGATGTAGCCCATGGCAGATCAGTGTCCAAGTGGGTCACATAGTAATGGGAAGAAGGACTGCCTCTGACATAATCTGATTGGCCTGCTCTTTGATCACCTCCCCCTGAGGGGGGAGCAGCCTTACCAGGCCACAATATAGGACAATGCAGCCACTTCTGATGAGAACTGATAGACTAAGATCAGAAAGGAGAGGAGAACCTCCCCTATCAGTGGACTTGGGGAGTGGCATACATGCAGAAAGGGGAGGGAGGGTGGGATTGGAAGGGGAGGAGGGAGGGGCTTATGGGGGATTCAAAATGAATAAAGTGTAATTAATAAAAAATTTAAAAAAAATCAGAGATGTATCAGTTGTCTCTTCAGCCTGGATCTTGAAGAATGGGACTTTCTAGATCTTGTAAGTGACTATGTGGACAAATTTACATAGATTTACATAGTATTAAGATGAAGCATGTCTACAGAAACCCAACACAGATTCTGCTTCTCTTAAATAGAGCAACAGGGGAATTAAAAACTCAATGTTTAGAAGGCAAAGAGGGTAAAGATTGTGCACCCAGGATTGCCCAACTTAACATACGGGACCATGAATATGATGACAAGTCCTAACCATTATGATAACTTCATGGGAAAAGAGATTTTATAGGGATATTAAGGTTATAAATCAATTGTTCTTGAACTAATAAAAAACTGATTTAAAGGGTGGGCCTAATTTCATCACATGAGCCAATGAGAGCCGAGTCAGAGAATCAAACATAAGGCAGGGATTCCAGGTGAAGACGGAATGGCTTGAGAGTGACCTGTTACCAGTAGTCAAAAAGATAGTAGAAAAACTGCAGCAAACTGACTCCTGGTAATGACAGGAATTAATTCAGAAAAGGCCTCTGAGTTCCAGAATAAAATGTTGCTGGTCAGTATTTGCATTAAAGTCCTCTAAGACTCTGAGCAGGGAGCCCAGTTTCTGCCCTCTGGGACAGTTCACTGTATCTTAACAAGTGAGTCAAAATATCAAACATGGAATTGTTGCAGTTCATTCCATAACAAGAGGAAATTAGTCCAGATAGCTTCTTGCCCTCTTGTTGCACATTTAAATACTTTCTGTATAGCATTTAGTTATCTCAGCACTCACAAGAGGGTCAGAACTATTTCACAAATAGGAATCCGACTCAGCCGTTCATGTGACTCGGGTCTTCTAGGCTGTAAGTGCCAGAGGCTTGGCCAGGAGGTGCTGCATAGAGTGTGAGTAGCCTGTACGTCACTCTCCTACTGTCCTTGAAACCTGGTGGGCTTCTGGTGATGCCTCCATCCATCCAGAAAAATCACTCCAAGAGAATGCCCTCACGGCAGCATGTACTTGCCCAAACCCTCTGGTGACAGGCAAATTAGTCTCAAAACCAAAACATTAATTTTCTCTCTTACCATCTTAGATTTAAAATGATCATATTTTACTATCAATATTTCATTTATGAACCATGTTAGCAGTGCTACTTTTCTATTAGTGGCTATTTATTATTTTATCTTCAGAAATATGTTTCCAAATAGGCTTTTTGTAGTTTGCATTACAGGTACAGAAATATTGCAAATTCTAGGCAAGAGTTGAACTGTTTACACCTCACAATTAACTCATGTATCCCACACTCACACATCATGAGTCAAAAGAAATTAGCTCCAATTTCCTACACCACATGAAATTCATTTGACTTTTTAAATGTGTTTCTTTTTTTCAGAGGAAAGCTTAGTTTAGTTCATTTGATAATAATCATATTCATCTGTTAAATCTCCAATTCTATCACTGGACCATGAGCACAATTAATTGACAGAGTCATGATACTTCTAAGAAACATAAAATGTACCTGAAAGTCATAGCCTGAGTCTAATTAGAATTCCACAGCAATCTTTAAAGACTTTCATTGTGGCAATATTATTTTACTTCCAGATATTATATTTAATTTACAATGAAATGCAACACTGGCTGTTCTATCAAACATATCTACAGAGAATTGGTACAAGTTAAAGAATATAAAATTACTCTTAATGCTTTCATTTTATTCATGATATTTATATAGACTTGTATTGGAACACTTTTAAAACTCATAAGTAAGAAAATTTATCTTTCCTTTGACAAAGGTAGCAGTGGCTCATTAGTTTTGAGATTTTTTTTACAGTTTTTGAAAAGTAATTGCATTTTATGTAAACAAATATAAAATGTAACATACAGCTCATAAAATGTTGCAGTTCGCTAAAGAATTAATATGATACTCTATCTCTTTGCATGTATTAATTGTACAAAATTATGAGTGTCATTGTAACATTTTTATACAGGCATATTATATACTTTTATCATATTGGTCCCTCATAGTGCCTTTTATCACCCGTTCAACCACTACTCTTCATGTTCATATTTTCCCCTCTAAGAAAACATGCATTATTTTTGTTTCTAAGTTTGGTTTACTTTCAAAAACATTATAATTTCTAGGTTTATTGGTTTTTCTGAAAACCACAATTCTTTCTTTTTATGGTGTTATAAATAATTTCCCCCACCCCCAACCTGTCTCCCGGGTATGTGTGTTTGTGCATCTGTGTATCACATTTTCATTATTCATTTGTTTGTTGATGGACTCCTATTTCCTGGTTTGGCTACTGTGTATGTCACTGTGGTCAACATGGTTATGCAGGTAAATATACCTCAGGCTACCTTTGATTACTTCAGATAAACACCCAGGAATGGTATAGCTTGGTAAGTTGCTATTGTGAGGAATCTCCACACTAATTTCACCAAGTTTGCATTAATTTATATTCCTTTAAGCACCCATTAGGGTTTCCTTTTCCCTGCATTTTTACCAACCATTCTGAGTGAACTAAACTATAATCTTAATGTAGTAGTGATGTATAGTTTCCTGATGATGAATATGCTCCGTTTAAAAACATTCATTAACCATTTTTACTTCTTTTGAAAAGTGTCTATTCAACTGATTTTCCCATTGAATTGTTTATTCATTTTTCTCATGTAAATTTTTTCTAGTATCAGAGATAGAATGAGGTTTCATGAATGCTAAACAGGTGCTCTACCAATGAGTTACATCATCTGCTCTCCTTTTATTTTTATTTTGATCAGAGGCTCACTAAATAACAGAGGATTTTATCCTTTCCTGAGCTCTTTATGCTGTGTTTACCTTCCTCCTCTACATGTGGGATTCCTATGAGTATCATTTGTGAGGCTGGTTTAATGCTCTGAATCCCTGAAATTTGTGCTTGTTTTGGAAGGTCTTTATTTCTCTTTTGATTATAAAGAATAACTTGACTTTACATAAATAATCAGTAATTTTCTGTCAGGCTCCAAAGGCACCATTTCATCACTCCTTGCTCTTTTGACTTTCATGTTTCTGTAGGAAATGGCTTTTCCTTTATAAGTAAACTGGTGTTTCTCTTTAACAGCTTTCAAATTCTTTTTGTTTTTAAAACTTTTTTTTAATTTTGGGAATCAAAATTTTCCCATTTCTTTTCTTCTATCCAAATTCTCCCATATATCATACACATATATAGTCCTAATTACAACCTCCTATGTCTATATAATTGTTTCATGTATGCATGTTTTCAGAAACTGGTGAGTTCTTTCCTTGGGAAGACTATTTGTCCCCATTATTCTTATAGTTGCTTGTAATTCTTTGTACAGGGTTTGGTTATCCTTGTTCAAATCATGTTTGGGGGACTTATGGGTGTTGTTTCTGATATGACTAGGAGACACAATTTTACAACAAACTCCTAGAAAACTTCTCTGGCTCTTACAATCTTTTTCCTCCCTCTTCTACAATGCTCCCTGAGCCTCAGGGGTGGGAGTTGTATTGTAGATGATGTATTCGTTGGGACTTTGCTCTCCAGCTCTACATTTTGTTTGTTTGCATTTATTATTATTTATTACAATTTATTTATTTTGTATCCCTGCTTCAGCCCCTTCCCTCATCTCCTTCAGGTCTTATCCTCCCTCCCTCCCTTCTTCCCCCCATGTCCCTCCCTTAGTCCACTTATAACTGGAAGTCCATATTGTTTCTAAGGTTTGTTATTTCCTCAATTATTTCACTGAATGGGTTTTCTGTGCCTTTAGTCTATACCTTGGTACCTTCTGGCTTAGTGGGTAAAGGTGCCAACAAGCCTGATGGATGATCTGAGTTTGATTCCAAGATCTACACCATGGAAGAAGATAATCCAACTACTGAAAGTTGTCTACTGGTCTCCGTATGCTCATTGTGGCGTTTATACACACACACACATACACACACACACACACACACACAAACACACACACACTTATGAAAAAATAAAAAGTACGTGAAGCTGATACATGAAGAAGTACTGGAAGTGTGTATTTGTATGCTTGCAGGTATGTGCACACCTGTGAGTTCATGTATGTGGCAGCAGGGGCTTTATATTGATTGTGTTTCTCTATTACTTTCCATGGTATTTTATGTGCAAAGGTTGATCATTACACCCAGAATTCCCTGTTCTGGCAGGCTGGCTATCCAAGAGCTCCAGATATTTACTTCTTCTGTCTCCCTGGAACTTGGCTTACAGACTGACACCTTTGTGCCTTACTTTTTAGTGGGTACTAGCAATCCAAACTCAGGTCATCATACTTATATGACAAGGACTTTCCTCAATCATCTCGAAGTCCCTATATATCTTTTAAATTGAATCTTGCATTTGATTGCGATCTAGTTTACAATTTCTGTTTACTTCTTTTTAAAAGTCTGTATTTTTGTTATTGGTCACTGGAAATTATGAATGACCACCATTCTTCCACCATTTTCACTAATACTCTGTATTGTTTTTAAAGTGGGCAAGATAATTTATTCTGGAGCCAAATATGAGTGACTTTGGCTGTGGAACACAGATTTAAGATTTGCTCAATTTTATGTTCTAATGTGCAAGCAGTTTTAATAGTAGCAGAACAAAAAAGTTATAAATCAGGACACTTTTAAATATATTGGTAGAAACATCAGAGAAGCAAATAGAGAAATCTTTTACGTTGTCTGGCAACTTTTTTTTTTTGGTTCTTTGGTAGAAATTATGGTTTGTTATGTTAGTAGAGGACAAAATATTGTTTATTTGCTAGTAACAGGAAGTTAGGTCTGACATTGTCTATTTGTTATTGGATTTTAGGTCAGAGACAGAGATAGGCAAGGAATGACTATTTGTGGAACTACAGATAGCCAAAGATAACTTGAATTAGGCTCTGGACATGTAACATTCCAATTTCTCCATGACATTGCAATTCTTGTTGGGGGTTGTTCTAATACTAGTCCTCAAGATCTGGTTACACCTATCCTTGTTTGTAAACTTCCCTAAGATATATCCGTTTGGTTGATTAAACAGCCTATACCTGGGCAGGGCAAATGGGGTAAGTGTGGCTAAGGTTCCTGGGCTTTTGAGGACATGGAATCAAGGGAGACAGATGGATGAGAAGAGAGGAGGAAGGAGGATGCCAAGATGGGTTAGCATGGAGGAACCAAGTGGGAGTGGAGAAAGGACTCCATGATGGCATGGAAAGGCCCAGATGAAGAATAAAAGCAAGTATTTATAAAATATGGACAGAAGATAGTCCAGATGAAGATGATTAAGGTGGATGGCATTGGTTTGGGGCTGGGAGATGGATGATGAGGATATTGAGACAGTGTAAGTGAAATATCTGCCCAGCCCAAGGTAAATAAGGCAATTATTAAAACTAACAGGTGTCTGTGTCTTATTGTTTGTGGTAGCAGGTCAACTAATACCACCTTGATAACCATAGGGCTAATAATAAAAAGTAGATAGATAGCCTAGCACTTTTCTTTAATTTTAATAATTAAAATTACAACAAATTCTAATAAGTCAATCAGCTTTCCCAGAATTCCTTTTCACATTGACCACAAGATTTTCCAGTCACAAGGAGTTTTATGAAAGTGAATACTGCATTCTTCCAAGCAAGCATCCTGGTTACTACTGTTTCCAGATAGCTTGCTTGAGTGGGCTCAAAGAAGCTGCTTAGATAACCTAGCAATACTTGCTGTAATTTCTAAGGGAAAGATGGATGTGGAGGCTGACTCTGCCAAAGTAGTCTGGTTGAGTGTATATTCTCTTTTTTCTGTGATTGCAGTATTTTTTAATTTATTATTTTATTAATTACAGTTTATTAACTTTGTATCCCCCTGTAGCTCCCTCCCTCCTCCACTCCCAATCTCACCCTCCCTCCCCCTTCTCCTCCCTCTTTTCCACCCAAGACCCTCCCCAAGTCCACTGATGGGTCAGGTCCTCCTCCCCTTCCTTTTGATCCTAGTCTATCAGTTCTCATCAGGAGTGGCTGCATTGTCTTCCTCAGGTAAATCTACCCAACGGAATATTACTCAGCAATAAAAAAAAAAAAAAAAAAAAAAAAAAAAAACAAGGAAATCAAGCATTTTGCAGGAAAATGGTGGGACCTAGAAAAGATCATCCTGTGTGAAGTATCCCAGAAGCAGAAAGACACACAGGGTATATACTCACTCATGAGTGGATATTAGATTTATAATATAGTATAAACATATTAAAATCTGGACACCTAAAGAACTAATCAAGAGGGATGCTCAATCCCCATTCAGAAAGGCAAAGAGGATGGACATCAGAAGAGGGAGAAAACAGGGAACAGGACAGGAGCCTACCACAGAGGGCTTGTGAAAGGCTCTACCCTGCAGGGTAGCAGAGCAGATGCTGAGACTTATAGCCAAACTTTGGGCAGACTTCAGGGAATCTTATGAAAGAAGTGGGAGATAGTAAGACCTGGAGAGGACAGGAGCTCCACAAGGAGATCAATAGAACCAAAAAATCTGGGCACAGGGGTCTTTTCTGAGACTGATACTCCAACCAAGGACCATGCATGGAGATAACCTAGAACAGATGTAGCCCATGGCAGTTCAGTGTCCAAATGGGTTCCCTAGTAATGGGAATAGGGACTGTCTCTGACATGAACTGATTGGCCTGCTCTTTGATCACCACCCCTTGAGGGGGAAGTGTATATTTTCAAGATGTCTTCCCATAAAAGCCTGGGGTTTGATGATGAGAATCACAGTGGAGCCTTAAGCATCAGCCTCTTCCCTAATACCCAGATCAGCTAGGTTTGCCCTGATGCTCTGCTCTGTGTCTCTTTCTGTGCTAGTTATGGCTGTGACATCTCTCCCTCTTTGCCTTTCTATTAATTCTCCCCTCTGGCATGCATCTGAGCCACTGTGATCACAAGCACTGGTGCCCTGATGAGCAGAGTCTCTGGGTGATAGTGTTCTTGGTGGTAAAACAGGATTCCTGCAAGATTGCAAATTACCTTGTTCTGTCGTCTGCAGAAAGAATGTCTGCAGCAATAACCTGTCTCCCAAGATCATCTCTGTTGCTTGAAGCAGGGAATTCAAGGAAAGAGCGGCTGCAGACATATACAGCACCCATGGCTACAACAATTTTCCTATTCTCAAGCCTCTTACCCCACTCCTAGAAAGGTCACAGTCCCCCATGTGTCCCTCGATAGCCCTCTCAATTATCCACAGGAGAGAAGCTGCAGCTTGCCTTGTGAACTGAAAACAACCCCCACATTCCTGCTTGTTGAAGGTCAGACTCCTGTCACTTTCAGCCTGCCTTCTCTCCAGGCTGCCTCCGAAATCTAATACTAGGTGTTTATAATTCCCTATTCAATACCAAACTTCATTTCGTTGAGCCTGTGAGATGGCCAAGTGAGCAGAGGTGCCCACTTTCCAGGCTGGAGACCTGTGTGTTATCCCTGGGACGGAAGGGGTAGAATAAAGGAATCAACTTCTCCAAATTGTTCTCTGAGTTCCACATGAGCACCAGGGCACACACATGTCGTTCGGCTCTCACAAAGTAAATAAGTAAGCGTAACAAAATCTTTAAAATGACATTCCAGCGCATTTTCTTGCTCACCCCCTTGCTGAGCAGTAGTCTTCTGTGGCTGTTCTGATCCAAGCCAAAGGAAAACTGGAAACCACCGCCGGCTTGTTAACATATTGTTTGGCTTTTCCTGGAGCTGCATTTTGATGAGCTACTTTTCCAGTCACTTTGAGAGAGTAGCTGAAAGAGAACCTTGAGGGAACAAGGGTTTGTCATTGGTCTGAGTATTTTTTGAGGTCCACCATGGCAGACAGCATGTAGCGGACAGATGCAGCTCCTGGATACATCTCATTGGGAGCATGAGGTATCCGACTATGTTTTACAGGCAGGGAAGATATGGAAGGACCTCAGACCTGACCCCTATGTTAGTCTATAACTCTTAAGGCTCATATTCTGTGACCTAGTTTTAACGTGGCTGCACTTACCAAGGCAGTCTATCCACTGAGAGGAATTATTCAAACGCACCTGCCTGTAGCAATATTTTACATTCAAGCAATAACAGCAATAAAAATTGAGACAATTTAATGCATATTACAATTCAGTTCAGCACTCACGTTAATCAGATATGTCCTTAAATCAGTTTTCATGACCCAAAAAGCCCAGATTCATTAGTCTCTCGCTGTAAATTCTGTTTTTATTTTTTAGTTGAATTGTCTTTTTTTTTCAAACAAAAACTTATTCCAGGTGAAGTTTTAAGAAAAAGTACTCAACTACATTCCACAATGTCAGATATTTCCTACTGAATCAGACAAAGTGCTTAACTAAGCTCATTTTTCACTGCAGATTGTGATAAACACAGCAGTAGGCTATGCAAACTGATAGCCCAGCTAAGGAGAAAATATTCTCAATCCCAACTCAAAGAAAATGGACACACATGGCACTCTAGCACTTTTAAAATATGTACTGTTTACATGTAAAATTATAATCATTATATCTGTTAAATTAGTTGTCACACTTTAATATTTAAACATAAATGCTTAAGCAAGAATGTTATCATCTCCCTAAGCACTAATCTGTCCTCATAATTTCCATCATATGCTTCTATCTGAAATCATTAATCATTTCATTAATTTTATGGAGATTATGGCCAGTTTTCCTCTACTACCACAATATTTTGGAGGGCATTAACTTTTGAATAAATCTTTTTTTATTCTGTTTTGAGATAGTCATTTTTCATCAACTGTGACTGGTGCTTTTCAGCATGAACCACTTATGTAAATAAAATCCACTCTGCACTTTATCCTCTGAGGGCTTGACACATATGATCTTTCATTTTCATTTTCTTCAAAGGCAGCTCCTCTCTCCACTGACACAGACGGCTCAGCACACAGTGATTAAATCCTGACACGCTTTCTGCAGTCCGTCACAGTGTTTCCTGTTCTGAAGGGAATGAGTGGTCACCTTCAGTTACAGTCATGGCCACTTTTCAGCAAAGCAGGATGGTGACACAAATCATGTTTCATAATATTCCCTAGTAAGATCAAACTTTGGAACAGCTACTGAACTCAAATAACCCATCTGTATATGAGTATATAGAATTCCAGTCAAGTTATTTTTCCCATTCCCAACCATCAATTATATAATTCCAACTAGACTGGAATAAAGACTGTTCCATGAGTGTATGGAAATGAGAAGAAATAAATGGGTGACAATCCATTAATAAAGCAGTTAAAATAAAAAATTCTTAGGTTAGTTTAAATTCTGCTTGATTTAATTAGTTACATTAGCCATAGGCGATCAATAAACTGTTTTGTATATTTTAATTATATAGGTCAGGGCCAGCAATATGCCAAAACCATTCATAAGAGTATTTGTTATGCAACCTAAGCCATTACAGAAGTAACAGGAATATTTCCTGTTAGGTCACATGGTTATCTGCAACTAGAATCAAATATTAGTCATAGGCCATCTGTCAGTAGTTGACAGCTAAATTGTTAGTTGATAATAACATTGATGTCACATGCTAATGAAGTTTCCCCTTTAATTATTCATAAACCTTTTGTTTTACAAGTGAGGAAACAATTATACTGATTAAGATCAATATGTATATTTTAATGTATATCTTGGTGGATTTACTCATTTTGAACCACTTTTTTTTTATATCTGTTGCCTGTTTACTGTAGTTATATCGTGTCAGGCTCAAAAGACTCAATGGTAGATGAAGAGTTCCCAGACTCTTGGACCCTGGTCTCTAATACAAAAAAAAAATTACTACTAATAATAAGCAAATTATTTGAGGAACATTTATGAATGATGATACAGAAAAACTGTAAAAGTGTTAAGTGTTGGTGTAATCAAAAGTGTTGGAGGTGATGGCGGCACTGCCATAAAGGAAGCCAAGTACAGAATGCCTTAATAGCGAAGGAAAATAGTGTTACACCATCATACTGTATTATAAAACTCCCCAGTCTCTTGAGACATTACTTTTAATCATCACGAATAACGGCTAAGGTTTAGAAGAAAACAAATTATCCCTTTGCACATCGTTTCTGGGTGATCAAGAACATAATTGAGACATATATGTCACCTAGTGCTGCATTTCCAGTTACTTGGTGGCCATAAGTATCAGCAACAAAAAAAAAACTTTATTTAGAAATGAAATTACACATCTGAAGACCAAGCTTGGCATGTAACACTGCAGCAAGGCTCGCTGTGAGATCCCGTGGTCCTTCTGATTTTTCCACTAGGCCCCTTTCAGGGGAAGCTGCCCAATTTCAAAAGCCACAGACTTGATTTTTCTTGGAATTGGAACAGTTCCAGTAAGATAGTTATTGAATCAAATCTTTGACCTTTAAATTGGTTAAGATGGAGAAAAATAATAGAATGATTGACACATGGGCAAGGGCAGGTTGCACGCACTGACAGAGAGCCGGCATCACTCAATTTGCAGATGCTGCTGTGTCTCGTAACCCCGTTTCTGTCTCAAACAGGAACTCAGGGTTGCCTTATATTCCACGACCTTGTTAGAAGCGAATGAACAGAAAGGCAGCATTATTGCACTGAGATGAGCAAGGAAGCAGGTTTAGCTACTCTCAGTAGGGCCCTTCTCCCCAGGGGCCAGGCTAATTTAGGCTGTAAATATCTGGGGGAGAAAGCTCTGGAAAGTCTCCCTGTGCTCTTAGCCACTGTGTGCTGGATAAGCCAGTTCTCAGAAAGGGTCAAAATGATGTAGAATCTCATGAAAAGTATGATCCCAAACTTTATCCCTTTCCACTCATCTATAACGTGATTTCTCTCTGGGAAAGCAGAAAGAAGGTGGAGGGTCATGCAGAAGAGTCCAGTGATACTTTGGAATAACGTAACTGCAGCAAGCACTATAACTCAGTCCAGAGAAACGAAATCTCAAGTTGGAGGACTGTGTTGACCTGGAGGGGAAAGTGTGTCAAATCTCCCAGTACAGCATTCTTATCTCTTAGGTTTTAAAATAAAACATGTGTTGAATGATGATAATAATTTACAAGGAGACTCATCCTCTGACAGAGAACAAGAACAACAAATGTTTTCATGAATGATAAATCGCACTCATTAAAATAAGTTTTTATTTCAACATAAAACATAACAATTTATATCCCAATAAGAATAGTAGGTCTCCAAGGACCATAGCAGTGAAAATATTTCTGTACCCTTCAATGCTTCACTCTTTTGTTCTGTTCACCAATATTTATGACTCATTTTCATTTCTATTTTACTCATAGAAGTTTATGTTCAGGTTAGTTTTCATCTCTAAGGACCTACTTCATCATTTTCTGACACACCAAGGTGCTACTGTGTGATTCAGTTGCATGAATCTCGTGGGGTTGGAATGGCTCCTGTGTTAAAAGTTATGCCTCTACAGTTCTCATACAAACAGAAGAAACACTGGGACTACAGCAGTCTACCTACCATTCTCCCATGTTTTCTGCTTGATTGGCTGTAGGTGACTACAGAGTCATCTGGTATATTCTAGTCCTTAAACTTCTTATTCTGATGTTTCCTTTTAGAACATACCAACCTTTCAAAGATACAATATCTTAAATAGCCCATAACTTTCTTTAAGCCCATAAATTCCTTGAGCAATCTTGTTGACTAAAGAATTTGAAAATACCCCCCCCTAGGGTCTATAACTGAAGTTTTATTAAGTAAAGTTCCTAGTCTGGTCATTAAAGTGTTATGTTTCTCAGCTTTTCACAGCACAGCCTGCTGAGACAAAATCCCTTCATTTGATGTGCAATTCACAGTTGCTAAAAATGAAGTTGCTCCCAGGAGCTGCTCCTGACTTTGCTAGTAGCCTGCATTGGTTAGTGTGCACATCTGTTTGAAAGCGGAGACCAGGCATGAAGGGTAAGTTTAAATCAAGTTGAATCTAATTGACCTTGCAAGAGAAGTCATACTCTGGAGCATGAGGAATTATTCATATCTGAATTCCTACATTGTTAAATATCTTTAAATCAGTTGCAATCAAGGTACTATGTTTATATTACATGGGATTTTGAAGTTTGATTGTACTGGTTTGGAGTGCTGGGACCGTTTTCAGAGATCCTTACAAACTTTATAGTCCTTGTTTGACAACAAATCATTAGAGAAAGCAAGGGGACTTTCCATTTGCGTAGTTGCCTGAATATATTGCTCCAGAAATACACCGCCTGGGTGACTGCTTTTGCAAGCATATTAGAACATCCAGTTAATGTATGCTAGCCTAACCAGAGACGGCAGACAAAGCCCAGACTGCTTTTAAGCCTAATGCACTTTGGGAGCCGGGAATAGAATTGGAAGTGTAAACCCCTAGGGGCGCATGCTCTTCAATGGCTGGCTGCAAACAGATTTCTGTGGAAACATTCCACGAGAATAGCTGCAGCCTGACAATTAAATTATCAGAACGCTAAGAAGCTAAAATGGCATCGAGAAGTCATTTCAGGGAGATAGAGGATGAGTGAAGTGTGAGGCTGGGGGTCATTTTGAATGTGACACTCACTGTTTGCCAGCTGGATGTGGCTTTTAACCCCACTGAGCATCCTCTCACTGGGTTGTTTGAAGACGCAATAAAGCAATACCTGTAGTACAACAACTGTTGTGCTCGGCAAATCTTCTCATTTCAGTTGGTTGGCATTGTGGCTGACTTTGCTTGAAGACTGCATCTATCAGCCATGTGTGCATTCTGTGAGGGGAAACTCCTCTCTGCAAAGCGGAAGTGTCCTGTGTGTAGTCATCTTGGCGGCAGAGCCTCTCCTGCCCCAGCAAACCTTGACTCCATGTGCTAGAGACATACTTGGGATCTGGACTTGAACTTCTGCTCATTCCTTTCCCTGAAAGCCAGGGCACCTTAGCGACTGGCCACAGAAATCTTTCTGGAGGTTCAAATATTTTAATCACTCAAACCTTTCTCAGGAGACTAAGTCTGCCTCAGGAAAGCCAGCCAGTTTGATGTTTCTTTTTCATCTCCCCTTCCCCAGATTCCTGCTTCTCTAGGGTTCATTGCCAAAGCCAGTCTAATATTAAGGATAATGTTTGTTCATGGACTCTCTTATCCTACCTTGCCGCTGAGCACTGATGACCATCTTCCCAGCCCCAAAACATGTTTTCAACAAAATCTTAGCATTTCATTCTCTTCCCTTTCAGAAGTCCCTGGGGCTTTAAATGAAAATTGATGCACACCTTGGCCAGAATTCTGCAGTGTCAACATGGGAAAGATATTTCACTAAGACCTAGAAGATTGATTCCAGGTCAACCTTTCAGTTCAGTCTCTATAGAATAAAACTTCTAGCAAATTTTCATGTAACACTTTATCAGTCCCACTATACACAATTAACAGATAAATAATAGCTGTTAGGCTAAATGATATGTGAGGGAAACATTACAACTTCTGTTTCACTGATGAAACAAGTGAGAAATAGGTGAGTTACTTACCTAAGGTCATCTTACTATTTAGAAAAGCAAGAATTGAACTCATAATCACACAGTTAATTTTCAAAAGGACAAAAGTCGTTTTTCCTCTATTTTTAGTTAAACTAGCAGTTCATGCATAGGGGTAAAATTATCTATTTTTTTACTTATTTTTTGTTCATCACAGGGGTGTATTTCAAGGGTTGGCAGGCTTCGTTTGTCCTGGAGAACCTCAGGGCCTACAGCTTCTCTCCTGGACTTTGGATTATGGGGCTTTCATTCAGCAAAGCCAGCTTTATCCCAAAGAGCTTCAGTCCTCACAAGCTGGTTGTATTTGAGCAGATTCTCTAGGCTGTGTTGGATATTTGTCTTAATCTGTCATGTTCAGAGTCCCACCACAAGGTGACCCCTCCACTTCCATGGAGTGGCTCACTTTCATCTTCTGCTGTCACACTACACGGGGCTGTAGGTCTGATGGCTTTGGTCACAGCACCTTCAGCAACAGGCAATTACAGGCCTCCTTTGGGATCACCCCTCACAATGTGAATGCCCACCACGATTGGATCAAGGTCTGCACTGGCCAGTCATCCTGGTAAAAGATAGAGATCACAGGATAGCTCTTGATGAAGTTCTTGTATCACCCCCACTGAAGGTCCTCCCCTGTGATATACCTGATAGGATCTTCCGAAGTCAAGATCACACTTCCTGCTGTGATAGACTTCACATGCTATCTCATCCAAGTCTGAGCAACCAGCCACCTAAATGCCTGTCTTCAGCAGCTCTATGAGGTCATTGTTCTCCAGTGTTTTGGCACAAACCTGACCTCACCCCCACATTGGTAGGGTGCGTTCCATGTTGGTCTTGACTATCCCTTTGTACCATCACACATGGCTTATTAAGAGTGTTTTCCAGCGTAACCACAAACTCATGCGTGACTTGCTTCTCAGCATGGGAGCCCCTCTAGATCATACTACAGACAGACACTAGAAGTGAGGTCTGTGAGAAAAACGGTTTGTTGGGAAGGGTGGCTCCCTCTCAGCTGCTCCCCTTAAAAACATCACTTGAAGGGAGCCAAACAACTGTGCCCAATGAAGCTTTGCCATATGTTCATAAAACAGTGGAAGTAAGAGAGGGTGACAAATCACCTGTAACCTTGGGAAAGGGGTTCTAAGGACTGTGGAGCAGATCAATAAAACTGCAGAAGACTCCAGATCCTGCTCTGCCGAAAAAAGAAATTAAGTGTTACAAATCAAGAAAGAGCTGACAAGCTGTTAAAGATTTGTGACTAAGCTGTATGGGACAGGAATTAGGGGTCAATATGCTGTTGTTGTTTTTTCCCTCAATCATGTAAGGCAAATTATGTTACTAAGGATCAACACTGAGTGTCAAACATAATTATTTGTGTTAATAGAAACAGAATGAAGAGATAACATCAGAATCCAGTGTCCACTCTTGTCAAGAATGACTGAATGCAAGGCTGCGTGTTCTACCCCATTTTTTTTATCACCTGCACTAAATTTCTGTAGCTTTCTACCCTAGAGTTCATTTCCCACTTTCCTAAGTGCTTCCTCTTGATTTAGTGCCATCCATAGTAGCCACTAACTGATGAGTGGCAGACTTACATCTTGATAGCTAATGAGAAAAATAAATCATACATTTAAGCTTTCTTATTTTGATGACCAGTATAACAATGAAGACAGAATGTGGGTTTGGACCCTACCATATATTGATTCATAATTTACTCCTTGCAAACTCTGGTAAATTTCTTAAACTTTTCAATCTATTTTCCTCATATGAAAGAGTTAAGCCAAGTCACTCAACTGAGAAGTTGTAGGAACTGAATCTGTGTTTACTTGACTCCAATTTACTTGACTTCACGGTTGAACCCACTAGACCATCCTGCCATCTAGGATTTCTCCCTAGATCCTGTCTTAAAACTTTGAGAAATAAAGTAATTGGCTGGACAGATGGCACAGTACATAAAGACACTTGCTTCCAAGGTTATGCCAGATTACCTGAGTTTGAGTCCCAGAACCCACATAGTAGAAGAGAGTCTACCCAGCACCATGGTTTTTCCCAATCCAACCAAATAAAAAAATAAATCAATGAAAGGGTTTGTTTATTTTTTACTCTAAAATGAAATGTTTGACACATTGATATATTTAGCTCAATTTAAACATTTTTCAATATATGTTCCCTGAAATGTTACCTGACACCCTATAAATATGCACTATCTTATGCTTTAAAAATAAATGCAATAAAATTAAAAAAAAAGATCACAAAATGGAAACTCAAACTTTCTATTAGTTATATCCAAGTAATGATGACTTTTAATGCCTCAGATCAGAATCCTATTTTTTAATATAAGGGGTGAAATTTATCTACAATTTTCTAGTTAAAGGAATCTCAGACACTCTTATTTTCAGTGAATCCTTATCTAGAAATGCTCAGAACCATTTCCTCACAGTCAACAGCATTTTCCCATGTGTGCCTGTGAGCAGCAGCATAGGCCTGAAGAAGGAAGGCTGATCTGAGGCTTCTCTGTAATTGATTATGTATCAGTAACCTCAAAATCCTGAGAGTCTAACACAGATCAACATACCCCTAATCTTCAGCCTTTTTTTTTTTTTTTTTTTTTTGTCCAATCGGTACTCATCAGCCTGGACCAGTTTGGCATCTTTCTAGCGAGATGATTTTCATAGTTACCCCTCCCACACTGTGTGTGTGTGTGTGTGTGTGTGTGTGTGTGTGTGCCCGCGTGTGTGTGTGTGTACACGCATGCAAATACATGCACACATGCAAGTGCATGTACACGCTAAAGAACTGTAGAGAATAAAGAGGAATAATGTGAGCCATAAGGGGAAAATTAAATTCCAGCAGAATTTAATAAGAACACCTCTAAATTAGAACTCCCACTTCTATATTTCTTTCTTTCATTTTGTTTTTTGGATGTAGTGTGATTGTCTTGTAAGAGCAAAACCGAAGACAGGTTAGGATGCCCTAGAAGTGGAGATGTGGCATGCAGCCAGAGAAAGTTCCACTAGACCTGTTCCTTATCTGCTCAGGACTGCAGAGGTCAATGGAATAGGTTCTGATGGCAGGACCTTCTTGTAATCCCACATGTTACTTTATGTTTGTGGGTCTTTAATTATTTATATGTCATTATGTGTGTCCTTGCATGAGTATGTTACAAGTATGTGGTGCCTGCAAAAGAAAGTAGAGAACGTTAGATTTCCTAGAGCTGATATTACAGCTCTTCCAAGTCACCTGATGTGAACGCATGAAACATAACTCAGGTCCGCAGCTAGAGCAGTATGTGCTCTTAAATCCAGAGCCATCGTCCTAGCCATATGAAGATGTTTTTGTTATTATTTTTTTAATCTCAAGAATAGTTTACTTGTACTTTAGGATGAAGCAAAATGTCCCTGATGCTGGCAGTCCCATGGAATTTCTGGAACAAATACATCTCTGCATCCAGTGGTTCTGAGGCAGCCAGGGTCCTTGCGAATGAACCAAGTCCCTTTCCTGAACTTAGAGGTCTGGATATGATCTGTTTTTCTCCAACAAAAATATAATTAAAATATGCCGATCATTGTTTACATTATAGACCTTCACCTCTGCATGAACAAAGTGAACTTGATGAGGCTATGGTAAGAAATAAAACAACAGAAAAGAATGGGTGTTTAATGAAAAAAACAATTACAAAATTTCAAATAAATTACTGTTGTTTTCTGATTCCAAGAGTAGACATGGAAAACAAAACAAAACAAAACAAAAAAACCAAAAAACTGGTTATGGATATAACTCAGGTTTTCAGGTTTTCTGGTGACCCATACCTACAAAGACAAGAAATAAACACAGATGTCTGTTTCTCTCTTCAGCAAACAAATCATTGCCTACTGTTGATGGGAAGGAATTTTAATGTGGGAAATGCCGGTGGAAGTGGAAGAGGGTAATGTGGCACAAGAAACAATGAGAATCCTAACACTAAGTTCAAAATGCCAGAATAAATGCAAGGTAAGGTTCTCTGTCGCCATTCACGTGGTTTCATTTTTAACAGTGACAGCTAGAACTGTGGGGATTTCAACATAGAAGACTTCAAATTGGCAATCAGTATAAACAGACTGTGGAATTTTTGCTATGTAGAACAAGGTAATAGATTAATATTTATTAAATCAATGTTATTCAAAGGGGAAGAGATGATTTTTTTATTTTCCTAACAAAAATACAGTTCCACTGAGAGTTAGAAAAGTTAGTGAAATTTGTATGTTTGAAAAACACTTCAATTATGCATTAAGCTGGACCTGATATTCACCTGTTTTTCCCTTTGTGATATCTGCCAATTTATAAGTGCCACTCTAACACGGAGATGGTAACAGAGCTTCAGGCAGCCTCCCAGAGCAGAGAAGGAAAGGCCAACTGGAAGAGACCCTGGAAAATAGCATAAAATTTTAGTTGAGGCCAACAAAGGAGTATATATGAGCATAGATAAACTAAAAATAGAATCCCCCCAGTAAGAAGAAAAGCCAGCTGTGAGTCAGTTCAGTCCCATACAAAAGATCTAAATTGCCTACATTGTCTGCCAGAAACAAAATACTGTCTCTCTGGATAAAGACAAAGGCTTTAATCGGACAAAACCTGCATTATCCAGAACCTATATTATCTCTATTATTATTTAATGCATTGTGCCCAGAATTTTCTGACAGGACAGGAAAACAACAGTTGACCAAAAGTCAAATGAATAACAAAACAAATGTATCTACAGAAGAGCTATTGGCTATGAGTTTAAAATAACTAATTAATATGTCTAGGAACTTATGTGACATAGTTGAGAACTTCACCAGTGATCTGAATCACATAAGCATGACTGGAATGGTAGAAAATAATAAAACTATTAAAAATCCAATTAGTGTGTGTGTGTAAGTGTGTGTGTGTGTATAAGTGTGTGTGTGTGTGTGTGTGTGTGCGTGTGTGAAAACGGCCCCAGATTTGCAGTGCCAGCCTCTTGTTAAGTCCAACTTTCCCCATAAAGAGAGGGTCACCCATTTATTGGTGTTCCTGAGTCTGGAGACAAGACATGCCAGTTCTATCTGCTGTGAACTCCAGGCTTTCAGTCTGGTTATGCTCAGTTCATCAATTTTGAAACTGTGATGTCCATGACTAAGTTAAATGAACCTTGTCTATGTTATGTTCTCTCTCGCTGCGTTGTAAAACTTTCTTGTGTTGCCACTTTTTCCAAAAAGTTTTTGTTTTTAATTGCATTCATATGTAATTAATAATATGTGTGTGCAGGGAATCTTATGAAAGAATTGGGAAATAGTAAAACATGCAGAGGACAGGAGCTCCCCAAGGAGAGCAACAGAACCAAAATATCTGGGCACAGGAGTCTTTTCTGAAAATGATACTCCAACCAAGGTCCACTCATGGTGATAACCTAGAACCCCTGCCTGGATGTAGCCCATGGTAGTTCAGTGTCTAAGTGGGTTCCATAGTAATGGGAACTAGGACTGTCTCTGACATGAACTGATTGGCCTGCTTTGTGATCACCTCCCCCTTAGGGGGGTATAGCCTTACCAGGCCACAGAGGAAGACAATGAAGCCAGTCCTGATGAAACCTGATAGACGAGGATCAGAAGGAAGACCTCCCCTATCAGTGGACTGGGGAAGAGGTATGGGTGAAGAAGAGTGAGGGCAGGTGGAATTGGGAGGGAAAGAGGGAGGGAGCTACAGGTGGGATACAAAGTAAATAAACTGTAACTGATAAAAATTAAAAAATTTGTGTGTGGGATTATGTGCATGAGCATACATGTCTATGAAGGCAAGAAGACATCTAATTGGGGCTAATAAGCCACCTCAATGTAGGTTTTGGTACCTGGCATTGGGTCCTCTGAAAAAATAGTACGTGATCTTAACCATCTCTCCAGCCCTGATAACAGTTGTTTTATTAGTTATCACAACTTTCCTGCTGGAATCTAAGTTTAGTGAGAACAGATAGGTAGGTAGAGCCTTCCTTGTTTCTCTGTCTACTCAACCTTATCACCCCAGGACCTCCCAGATACTCCAGGGCTCCACAGATTTCTCTGCTTGTACAGACCTCACTTTTTCATCTCTGCATTTTTAACACATGAAATTTCTATATAAAACCTACTGTGATATCTTACTTAAATGACACTCTGGTTCAAATAAAGCCTTTTATCCTTCACCCTGTGCTCTATCTCATTACAAATGCATGTGATCTCATTTCTGGAAATTCTGAAACAAGAGTTTTGCTGTTCCTTTTATTATACTTTTGAATAGAACAATGATGAGAATATTTGGAAATTTTTATTTTTGGAAGAAACCATGATGCGTAGTACCACAGACCTACACATAGAAAATTCATAAGAAATACATTTGTGGCATAGATCCTACAAACCAAGGGGGCACATGAGTCAGATGAGCTGTTGGAGTGATTATTGTAGAGTTTCTACACTGTTCAAGGCATCTCTCAAGACGGACAACAACAATAGACAAGAATATACACATTCAAGCAGATGGAGGAAATCCCAGGAGAACTCAATCCAACACAAATAACTACAGGCAACTAAAGGAACGCTGAGCAAGGGATAAACAGTCTTCTCAAATGGAGAGCACGTCAACTGGCCATCCAGTACAGATGGTTGGTCCTGAAAACATACATACAAATAGCATTATGCAGATCAAACAGGTTATATTGAGTAATACATATTTGTGTATACATATGTTTATGCAGTTAACAACAATTAATGAAAAAAGTGGTCATCAATTTGAAAGAGAGAAAAGAGAGTAATATATATGGGAGACTTTAGAGAAAGGAAAGGAAAAGGAGAAATGATGCAATTATTTTATAATCTCAAAAAAAGAGTTCATTAAGAAACCCAACATATACATTATATTGATATATATGGTGATCAATGCTATATTCTCATAGAGTGCTTCCTGCAAAAAAAAAAAAAAAAAGAATGGAAAGGACATAAACGATGGTTAATACTAAACCTTCAATATATACTTTCAGACAGGTGAATTGGTGAAATGTTTTATTGGCAATAAGTCTGACACAAAATAGGCAGTGCACAGATAATCTAAGTTAAATTGACATGACTGAGAAATCTGCTGGCAGTAGCTCTAACAGTGCAAATTAAAGCACCACATGAAGATTTGGGTTTTTTAGATACTAAGAAAGCAAAAGAGTTTTACTGTTTTCTATCTACGTTATTGGAGGTAATAGACCCATATACTCTGTGGCTGAGAACATGAGAATATTCAAAATAGTCTGTACTTGTCTGGGAACCACTAACTCCATTTATTTATTTATTTTTAAACATGAAAGCTTGCTCAGTGGAAGAGAAGTCATAATAGATTAAAATGAGGAAGTGCTTAAATGTCAAGCAATAGATTAAATAAACCAAGATATGGCTGGAATTTCTGGAAGACTAAAGACACTGAACAATCTTTACAAAGAAATATTAAATGAAAAATAAATATCAGGACAGCACAATTGTAATTACATTTTATTTTCATTCAATTTACACATTCATAAAATGTTCCAAGCACACACTTCATGCTATCTGCACTTATACCTGGCTGGGATGACTGCTGATGGGCCACACTCTGAAGGGGTTTGAGTCCTCCAGGTTTGCATAAACTAGTTACATTTTACCATAATGATAAGATCTATCTGTTATTGATGTTATACATGCACAACAAAATAAAGCTAAAACTGGGTGAGGCAGTGGAAAGATTTCAGTGCACATTTGTTCTCATCTCTCAGGACTGTCTGGGCATACTGGGATGCAGATGTAGTGCGTCTTCTACTCACAAACTCACATGCAAAGTAATTCCTCAAGTGATTCTGGAGACCATTGCTCTTGGTTGCTGCAGGATGAAATGGTCTTTGGTGTAGGAACAGTGGATAACATTGTGTCCTACTTACAGACCAGGAAGCATGGTAAGAACTCTGTGTGGGTTGCCCAAGTTCATGCACACAAGAGATACAAGGGGTAGATTCAATGTCATCCCCATCGTTTAACAAATGAAATGTAGGTTTATTATAAATCCAGTACATGCTTATGGTCATTATCAGGTATTTGGGAGAAGTTGCAACCCAAACCTCCAGAGAGCAATAGGGTTGAAAAATCCGTTTTAATTTTGAAATTTAATGATGTAAATTCATTTTTCACTCTTAAAAAAAAACAAACAAAACAAAACAACAACAACAAAAACTCAAGGCTAATGGTACAGCCTGGCTGTAGAGAGCTGACATGGTGTCTGGAGACTGAAGGGAGAATCATCTAAAGTGACAAAGCTGCTGCAAATTGCTCGGAGCCGGAATTCGTCAAGATGCTGAAGCTGGGTTTGTTCAGGGACTGTATATATGGGCCACTGTCCTGTCAAAGAGCCATGCAATCATTCCAGGTGGCTCAGCAGCTCATTCCCAGAGACACATGTCAAAATAATGAAGGGAAAGTCTGCCATGCTCACCCCACCAGGAGGAAGGGACGTGCTTATCCCCCAGAGAGAGCCTTTATGTATTTACTGCACTTTTAAGGTGCATAATTGATTTCACCCTTAAAAGCAGATGGGCCAGGGTATGTGGGTTCAGTAATATTAAGTCTCCTCGAAGTAAGTTCTTTTTGGGAAACATATTACATGCTTCAATTCAAGTATATGGAAGCCTGATTTTTATTGCCTCAGATACTGGTACTTGTTAATGTAAAACACAGTATTGCAATGAGGCCTTGGGAGATAAGAAACTTAAGGCTGTACCATTGTTTTCTTTCTTTTAAAAATTAACACACCCAAGTAAGTCAAGATCTCATGTAGCTTAACAGCAAAAATAATAAGAAGGAAGAAAGGAAGGAAAAGACAAAGCTGCTGAACTTTGTGTCCAGGAAAATGAATAAATAACCCAATAGAGTCATTTCCCCTGCCTGAATTAATCTAACAACATTTGCTAAAAACTAATTGTGCTGTGTCCTGAGGATAAAAAGACAAATAACCCAGCCACCTTGCTCATAATCTAAGTCATGGCACACAAATATAAACTAATAATTAAGTAAACTATGTGTCTTCAATCCCTGCTTATAGTCACAAGGATTATAAATATTTACTCACATTCAAAAAGAGGAAAGAAAAAAAATCTTATAACCCTGTAGTTATTATAAAGAATAGCTGAAATAGGTCATATTTGGGGATACAAGGATGGTTTTCAAAATGAGGAAGGCCTGGGAGAAATGTATGCTAATTACATAAAGACAAAAAAAGGGAAAAAAGGAGGAAAGAAAGAAAGGATGAACAGATAAAGAAGGAAAGTCAGGCAAAACACATGAAGTAAGTAGCTTGTATTTCCACAAATGTAGGCGCCTATGTGGTTTGCTGAGGGAAAGTAAAATTTAAATCTCTGTTGGAAATCAATGTGAAGTTTTATTTTAAATGCAAACAAATGACAACCAACTCAAACCCCCAAACAAACAAACAAACAAAAGACAACCAACTGAAACCTAAAATGTAGAGCTCTCCTATGACCCATTTACATCACCTTGCTCTGTCTCTCAAGGGCTCCAAGTCCTACAACAGAGATAGATACCTGCACATCATTCCTATCACTTCATTATTCACAACAGCAAAGAAATGAAACCAGTCTAGATTTCCATCCACTGATGAACAGGAAAAAAAACCTATGATATGTATACACAATGAAATTTTATTTAGCTCCAGAGAAAAACAAAATTGCAACACTTGCTGTGAAATGGATTCAACTAGAAATTATTGTCTTAAGTAAAATCAATCAGAGTAAAAGATATGTCACATATTTTTGTACATTTAATGTGCATGTGTGTGTGTGTGTGTGTGTGTGTGTGTGTACGTGCACACATGTGCATGTGTGCAGATATTTCTGTTGTGGGGGTGAGGAGTTAAACCTTGAAACTAGAAAATAGACTATGAGAGAGGAAAAGAGATCTTATCAAGTGGGTGTGGAGAAAGACAGAAAGTAGAAAAGAGGTGACATGAGCACAGGGGTGGAAGTGTTAAGGACAGGGAAGGGACCAGCAGAAGGAGGGCAGGGATGGGACTAGAGGAAAGTAGAGGAGGGGGTAAACAAGAACAAAGTATGTATTAAAATGCCATAATGATCCAGGAGCTTAGGTGTGGGCGCTCTGCCGTAGATGGATCCAGGGACTAGGCTCCGTAACTCTGCATTTTGCTTGTTTGTGTTTTTCTGTACTCATCTCCTCTTGTGGCTAAGAGACGTTTCCTTGGTGAGGAGTGTGGGTTTAAGAAGAAATATTTAGAATGTAGCTAGAGATTATGCTGGTTTATCAAAGTGGGTATTGCAGGTTGTCCTCCAAGAAGCAATTTTACCAGTCTGAGTAGTTGGCTAGGTTTCCAGTACCAGGGGTGATTTCTCTCTGATGAGGGGAGTCTTAGATCTAATTACAGAGCTCTTAGTTATCATGGGGAGCAATATTTGGGAGTCTTTTAGACAGCCCTGACCAACAGCTCAAGGGAAGGCTTCTCATGGCTGGTGTTTGAGTTTTTTGTTAGATGGTCTTTAGATCTTGGAGGGAGTATTATCAGCACAGATGGAAAACTTTTATTTAAACTGTGTATGCATATTCACATGCTGACTTGCATGCATAATTTTTAGGTAGTTAATAGTATGATTACTTGTGATTTTTTTCAGATATCATTACTATTATTCTATCCCCCTTTGGTATTTACCTCCCTCCTTCTGTAATTATAGCTTTGCCCTGCTTATTCCATTTCCCTCTTCAGATCACTTCACATCACTTGTACCCTGTTCTCCCTCTCTCTCTTTCTCTCTCTCTCTCTCTCTCTCTCTCTCTCTCCTCTGTATACAATATTCCCACCTTTACTTTTCTAGTTCCTGTGATTACTCATGTTATATGCTCAAATATGAAGTTCGGGAGCTAGGAACCTCACATAAAAGAGAATGTGAGACTTTTTTTCCTTCTGGGTTACCTCAGTTGATACAATATTTTCTAGTTTGAGGAACTATTGAGGCAGAAAAATTGCAAGAGCCACAGTAACAAGGGATTTGTTAGGAGGTTGTGTCTGCTAGTAATATCAGGCACTGCAACCCTAAAGCACTGCCTACACATGAGTTGAACAAGGATGGTGATAGACCTGTTAATGCAGATAGGAAAATCTCAGAAGGCTTCAAACCTGCACAAAGCGCTATAGGCAGCTAAGGAATGCCGGCGGTGGGAGAAACAGTTTTCTCCAGGGAAGAGCACACTGATTGCTTCTACAGCACCAAATGGTCACCCCTGAAAACACGTGCAATGTTCTACAGACTGAGTGGATTGTATTTATGTATTTGAGAACACACACAAACCTGTGTGCGAGCACACACACACTCACAAACACACACACCAGTTAATGAAAAAGGAAGCCATGAAAAAGAAGAGAGGTGTATGAGGAGGAAAGGGAAGGGGGGAAATGTAATTATAATCTCAAGAAATAAAAGAAATATTTAAAAAGTGTGTTTCAGCAAATAAAAATGTTAGATAAGTTTTGAGGACTACAGATACAGATTTTTTTGTGTGTTTAAAATATCTTTTTATTTTATTTTTGTACACTTATACACTTATCTGTTCATAAAGAGCAGATTTTCTTTTTCTTTTCTTTTTAAAAAAATTATTTTATTTTTATTAATTATACTTTATTCACTTTGTATCCCAGCTGTAGTCCCCTTCCCCATCCCCTCCCAATCCTACCCTTCCTCCCTCTTCTTCTCCTATGTCCCTCTCCCAGTTCAATGATAGGGGAGGTCTACACACATGGTTATATACTCACTTATAAGTGGATATTAGACATATAATATAGGATAATCATACTAAAATCTGTACACCTAAAGAAGCTAATCAGGAAGGAGGACCCTGGGTAAGATGCTCAAGCTTCATTAAGAAAAGCAAAGGGGACCGACATCAGATTTTTAAAATATAAGCAATGTAAAGATTACCAAAAAGAAACTTTTAAGGTTCAGAAAAGTGAAGTCTGCACATTATCTACATAAGTGTCAGCATTTCCATGTAATCCAGTCTCAAGCAGGATATTTTGAAATCATATAAAAATACAAGTGAAAATAAGCCATATGTAATAAAATGCCTAAAAGTTTGGGGGTAAAATCCTTGTGAACATGGTTACATCTCTTTTATGGTTTTTCTTCTGAAAATGTATTTTTATCACATACACTAATTATTTGCTTTCTTGTCTGTTCACAGATATAGTATTCTAAAAGTATAATTTTAAAATATAAAATAAAATGCCATAATGGAAGCCGGTTTAAAAAACACTAATAAAATAATTTTAAAATATCATTAGATTAGCTTTTAGTGGTTTTGTGTCTTTTCATTTCCTTGAATTATTTATTTATTTAATTTCAATCTCATTAGTGTTTTGCCTGTATATCTGTCTGTATGATGGTATAGAAGCCCTTAGAACTGGAGTTACAGACAGCTGTCACCTGCCATGTGGGTGCTGGGATTTGAACCTAGGTTCTCTGGAAGAGCAGACAGTGCTCTTAGACACAGAGCCATCTCTCCAGTTCCTCCTTAAATGAATTTTAATCATTACTACTCTTGCGCACAGCAGATCAGAATCTCTGGAACCCTTGAATTTGACTGACTGAGGCAAGAAGCAGTCATGGTCTCACCGAGAATGCATCCAATGCCACTTAAGTAATAAACACCATGGCATGGAGTTCAACCCAAGAACTACTCCATGATCAAGAACTACCCAGCCCTTTTCACTACAGGGACAGGGTTGTGCAGAAATCTCTAGAATGCCATATTCTCTAGCCACTGAAACTTGCTACACAATGCTAGTTAAGGAAGACTTGACTACGAAACCGTGACGAATGTTCTGCTACAGTACAACTGCTGACGGCAAGACCTTTGAGAGCATGGATGTTCAAACTTTCCTTTTAGAAACCAGTCAGATGCTCCGGATGATTTCCACTAGAAACAGTCTCTCCTTGTGAAGCAAGGTTCAGTTTGATATTTTATAAAGCTCTCACCCTAAAGCAACGTGAAGGGAGAATCTTTGGAACCTCCCTGGCCATGGGTCTTGTTTTTGATAAAATGCGAAAAGCTAGTGGGGGTGGACCATGGCGCTCTGCCACCAGGTTCATCCCTGGGAAAGATCCTGACATAGAAGTGTTCATGCCAACATGTATCTCATCCCTGTCATGTACCCCTGTACAGATGAACTTATTCTCCTTGTAACATCGCTTACCACTCAGCGTTCATGTGTACTGTCGTGGGTGTTAAGTACTGATAACACATGGAAAGTGAGTAATGCAGAGGCCAGAAATACCCTGAGGTGTACCATTTAGAAGGGTAAATAATTTCTGCATCTCTAGCTACTTGTTTTTCATAATAGCATTATGGAAATGTTATATATTCTTACTGCAATAACGCAAAGCAACAAGACTGGAAAATGTTGTTAGAACAAATCCTCTGAAACTCCCCACTTCTCCAAGCATGAACAAAACAATTGGAAAAAATGATCTTGGAAATAAAAGCTAAAGATCTCAAGCCACGGGCTCTGAAGATGTCATGCTGGACAACTTCTAGATGAGACCAGATTAAAGCTCCCAACCACTTTCTGAAGAACTGGATTTAGCAATGCCAAAAACAAACAGAGGAGATCCCGAAAAATACCACACATGGGCTATCATTTTTAGGGACAGAGGACACTGTAGTGTGTTTTTATCACAAGGAATCACTTACATCAAGACCCAGGACACCGGGAAAGACAGGAGCAAGAGCAGCCATGCTGCCCCCCTGAGGAGGACAGTCTACAGAGGCCCTAACGGATTCAAATGCACTACGAGGACTGTGTATCCTTAGGCCCTCAAACTCAGCTTCTCAGAATCTAACCTAGAGAAAATCTATTTAATAATCACAATATTTATCTGTGTTTCATTCTTATTAATATCAGCAAAGAATTATATACAACTGCTATGATGATAATCACTTTGAAAATACAACATAACTATATGTTGGATATTACCTTACTATCTTATTGAATATTATTTTATTACTAAAACAATGTTGGTGGAATCTGAAGCGATGTCTCAGTGGGTAAAGAGCTTGCTGTGAAAACTTGACATGAGTTTACATTTTCAGCATCCTTTTGTATTTTTTTATCACTACAGTAAGGTTTTACAAGCCCAGATCCTTGGGGGCAGAGACAGGAGTCTCTCTATAGTTTTCTGGCTAGTGTTTTGTTAGCTTTGGGTTCAATGACAGTGCTTATCTCTAAACATAAGGTGGAACACAGTGGAAAAGGATACCAAATTCAATCTTTGGCCTTCACATGTACATGAACATGTTCTCCCACCTGCACTACACACACACACACACACACACACACACGTGCATATGCATATCCACATGCTTGCACTGGTATTTAAAAGGAGTGACTAACAATATAGAAATTATTTCTAGTATATGCCCATAAGTGATTTTCAAGTGAGATAGAAGACTGGAGGCTGCTTCTCTATGAGCTCATATAGCAAAGAGTCAAATCAAGAAAAAGAAAAAAAAAGTATATATATCCCAAAGAAAGAAATAGAGGAAATGCTGTAGAAATTTCTTTAAAGAAGTGAAAGACACTGAAAAAGATCAGACAGAAGTGGGCATGGGCATACTCCTGTAATTCCAGCATTCTGGGAGCAGGCAGAGCTCTATGAGTTCAATGTCAGCTTGGTCTACAAAGCAAGTTCAGGACAGCCAAGGTTACACAGAGAAACCCTGTCTCAAAATAATAAAAAAAAGCAGAAAACAAAAAATAAAAAAAGAGCAGACAAAAAGGCTCACAAGTCAGCAAACTAAGACAGCATATCCTCAGCCATGCATTCCCTCTCAGGAAAATGAAGTAATAGGACTTCCGGAAGCCAGATAAAGAATGAGTTCCCTACCACAGCACAAGCCTGGAGTCCTCACAATGTTAAAATCCAGTTGCAGGTTTTGATGATGCAATGATGCCCATGCTGTGGACAGATCTGTAATGGAAAGAATGCATACTATATGACTCAGAAGGCATTGCATAGGTCTCATCTTAAGAAAGATGTTAAAAGCTGAGCTAATCCAAAGGTCAGCTTCAGTTCAATGAGACTCAGTCCTGCCTCCCACACTCTTTGCAGGAAGGAAGCTCAGCATGCAGCTATGCAGAAGAGGATAGGCTCTGGAAAGCCAAAGTGCACATCGCAGGAGACCAGCTACCACTGGTAAGAGA
This sequence comes from Meriones unguiculatus, assembly GCF_030254825.1. Classification (NCBI taxonomy): domain Eukaryota; kingdom Metazoa; phylum Chordata; class Mammalia; order Rodentia; family Muridae; genus Meriones; species Meriones unguiculatus. Next base: position 19,299,166 of record NC_083367.1, on the reverse strand, counting down.
ATACCGATACATATTTTTTATACTTGTGATTTCTCTTTGCGTCTTTAGTCCTATGTATTACCAACCTATCCCATGCTATTAGATTTTAGTTGATGTTCTGGCTAGTTTTATGTTAACTTGACACAAGTAAAAACCATCTGAGAGTTGAGAACTCCAATTGAGAAAAATCTGTAAGATCAGGCTGTGGGAAAGCCTTTTAAACTTTTTCTCAGTTAGTGATTGATGTGTGACAGCCCAGTCCATTGAGGGTGGCTCAAGCTAGTAAGCAGCATTCTTCCATGGCCTCCACTTCAGTTCCTGCCTCCAGGTTCCTGCCTTGAATTTCTGCCCTCACTTTCCTTCATGGTGGGCTATAGTCAGGATATATAAATTGGAATAAAACATTTTCTCTCCAATTTGCTTTTGGTCATAGTCTTTATTACAGCAATAGATACCCTGTCACCACGGGGATAGAAACAAGTCTCATCAACTGAGCCTTCCCCTTAGAGTTTGCTAGGTCTTGTGCTTGTGGCTAGTGGATGGATGAAACGCATCTACATGTAGAGCCAAGAACTCTGAAGTTACAGGGGTACCTGTAGCATCTACACCTGTGTCCTTCACCCACGATGATGACACACAGACAGTCTTCAGCCTGTGAAGTCTCAGTGCTGTGGTTGCCTTTCTCATTCCAAACACAGTTGGTAAACGTTCTCCAGATAATACATTGGCCAGTTTATGGGGTCCAATCTGGGAAGTCTTGGTGAGTGACAGAGTCTGCCCAGCTCAAAGACTACAAAGCTAACAGTGACCAACAGTGACCAACAGAAAGAAGGAAAAACCTCCCTGGTGAAGACAGCTTTGTTGGAAATAAAACACTTGCAATACAGACTCAGTAACAGTATAAATCATGGGAAAAATGAGTCCATAAGTCCAGCTATTCCCTCTCTACCTTATGCATGTAACTGGCAGTTCCTAATTCTTGAGGACCTTGAAAGAAGCTGCTTCAACACCTCATAATTTGACATTTTTTATTCTCTTTTCATGATCTATGAGCTCTCACTTTCTTTCTACAACGTATTGGAGTTCTTTTATTGGACTTTTGTACTCATTTTATGGCTTTTTTATACATTCATTTTTGATTTGTGGACTTTTTTTTTCCAGTTGGGGTATTTTACACCTATATCTTTAGACTCTTTTCCCCTACCTGTATTGCATCCTATTCCTCTCTCTACATTTAATAGCATTTTCTTTATATTATTACTTATTTTGGTGGTGAAGAGGAGGAAGCTCTGAAGGAATGAGGTCCTGAGTGAATGTGTACTGACACTTCAACAGGACTCCAAAATGTTAGTCAGACTAGTGTGGGTATGGAAAAACCTTCCCTTCTTGGTCTGAGTGTAAGTGTTGACAGATGTGCAAATAACAACCCAGAAATATAAGCAGAAAGTGTAATGCTTGATTAATGCAATACCTAGTCTCAAAATATATTCCAGAGCCATAGTAGCAACATGTACACAGCATAGTATCAACATATAGGCCAAACGTAACAGAAAGGGATGCTCAGAAATAAACTTCCATAGACAATGCCTTCTAACTAAAACACAGACAAGAAAAGTCAAGGTCGATAGAAAGTGGTTCCAAGAAAAGTACATTTCTGCATGTAGGAAGATGAGACTAGATCCACATCTGTCACCCACCACAAAATAAACAAAATGCTTCAGTGTAAGGTGTAAAACTTCAAAAGAAATAGAAGAAAACCCTTCCAAATATTAGTATAGACAAGGTTTTTCAAAGACGGACTCCAATAACAAAAGAAATAATCCCCTGAACTGATAAATAAAATTATTTGCAATTAAAAAGCCTTTATTTTGCAAAGGAAGTGAGCAGAGTGCAGAGAAAGCCTAAAGAATGAGGAAAAATTTTCATCAACTACAAATCAGACAAGCATTTAATATAAAGAACAGAAAATGTGAAAAGTAAAATTCCAAATCCTCTGATCAACAGATCAACTAATGAAGCTAAATTCATGTCTTTTCTTTGAGAGTTGCCTCTTAAAGTTATTAAAAAAATAAAAAGAAGAAAAAAAATACAAATGGCCAGATGGCCAGAAATATTAGCAAGTATCAACATCCTTTGCCAGCAGTAAAATACAAATTAAACAAATTAATACCTCTCTATCTGAATGGATAGCAGTAAGAAAACAAATGAGAGCAAGTGCTGTTGGGGACACAGAAAAAGAAGCACTTATCTGCTGCTGGTGAGAAATCAACCTTGTGCAATCACCATAGCAATAGCTGTAGAACTTCCTCAAGCAAGCAAAGTAGAACGGCAGTGTGACCCAGTTATAGCACTCCTGGGCACCAGGCCTCCAAGTCCCACCACAGAGATTATTGTATAGCATGCTTATTGCTGCATTATGCACAGTGGCTAGGGAATGGAGCTTGTCTAGATGTCTATATACACAAAGGAACTGAGTGGTAAAGAAAAAGCAAAATCATGACATATTCAGGGAAATGCATGCATCTAGCAACTACCATGTGAAAAGTGAGACAAGGCAGACTTGTTTCGCAAAGGCAATTACCACATTTCCTCTTCCATTCCTAGACTTAGATTGTGTGTTTGTGTCATAAAACTAGAAAGGGAATCGTGACAAAGGCAGTGATCTCTAGGGAAGGGGTAGATACACAGTAATGGCGTACATGTGATAGGAAAGCAGAATGGGGCTAACGACAGTGGTGGTGGCTGGAGAGGAAGGGAAACAGCAGGAGAGATGCTATCAGTGTTGAGGGCAGTGGGGGAGGAGAGAAAATGAAAAGAAGACATACTGATACCAAGGTATGATGCAAAACTCATGGCAAAACTCATTGTTTAGTGTTCCAAACTTTAAAAAATTAACAAATAAGTAAGTAAATAATCCATAAGAAAAAAATGCATATCTAATGATATTCTTTTGGTGAATAAGGTGAAGGGAGTTCTCTGTCTCTGAAGCTTCCCACTCAGAGATGCACACCTTGTCCACATGTCAGAATCATATTTCTGTTATGACTGATGTTAAAAGTTTTAAGCGACTACATAGTTGGTATTTCCAGTAGGGAAAGGAGTCCTTTGTAGCAAGGGAACTTTTCTGACTGATTATTTTTCAATTATGTTCATGTGCAGGCTTTCAGGCTTTTCAATTTTAAATATGCACACTTAATTATTGCTAAAACTATCTTCCAAAATATTGTTTGAGATGAAACATCAAAATTAAAGTTATTGTTCAAACAGCATGTCCTGTCACACACAGTAGTACAATTAGAGCCGTTGGAAGCTACCAACTCAGAAGAAAGTGCTAGAATATTCAACACCTCACATAGACTAAAAAAGACAGCTTTTTAAAAAAATTTATTTAACCTGTTGGAGGGTTTAACATTCTGTATTTTTATTCCACTTTAAAATAAAACAAAGTCAGTATCAGCAGGCCTTTAATAGGCTTGGAAATGGTGTAGGAAAAACAGGGTTTGATTTTCCTGGAAAATTGCTCTTGAGTAGAAAAGGCCCACAGGTCAAGCTTCTGATGGGAAATGAGGAGAAAGAGCACACCTTTGCCATGCACATCTCACTGTGGGCAGGAGGAGTCATGCAATGCCTTTCATCTCTTGTGGTAAAGGCAGCCTTGATTTAGATTTCCTAATACAAAGAAAAGTTTATAAAAAGAAATTGATGTGCCTAATGTCTTTCTTGCTAAACTTTTTATATTAAGTTTATTTTTATCTCCAAAAGCTCTTATTGAGTCATGAAGTGGTGCTGCATAAAATGGAATAGCAGAATATATATATATGTATATATATATATATACATATATATATATATGTTAGAATTGAAAAAAGTTTGACATATTTTGTGATATTCATTACAATCATGTTTCCTCACACTTACATAGCATCGATACTTGAGGATCATATATTATAACACTTGAGAATCATATGCTACATTTCTCAATGCTGTATCTAAGGTTTTCGTTTCCATGTCAACAACCAGCACCCTATATTATAAACTGCCACTGAGAATTTTCTCAGTGTTCTCCTTTCTAGACCACTGGGCAATGTTCTTGCAAACAGGATTTGTGCTAATTGTTGGAGGGTGCTATGGCCTCAAATCTGGTTACACCTTTACTTGTCTTATAAACTTCCTTAAGATATACCTGATTGGTTGATTAAATGACCTGTATCTGGGCCAGGCAGAATGAGGTAGGCATGGCTAAGGTTCCCGGGCTTGGAGAGGACAGAAGAATCACTGGAGACAGATGAGTTAGCATGTAGAAGAAACCATGTGAGCCAGGAGAGAGGACTCCAATAACGGCATGGGAAGGCCCAGATAAAGAATCCAAGCAAGTATCTTGCAATTATGGATGGAAGGTAGACCAGATGAGGAGAATTAATGTGGATCGTATTGGATGGGGGCTGGAGGATGGATGGTGAGATTATTAAACTAGCGTAGGTGAAATATCCACCTGGCCCAAGGTAAATAAGCCAATTATAAAAATCTAACAGGTGATGGAAAAGATCACCATGAGTGAGGTATCCCAGAAGCAGAAAGATGCACAGGGTATATACTCACTCATAAGTAGATATTAGATATATGATATAGGATAAACGTATTAAAATCTGTACCTAAAGAAACTAATCAAGAAGGAGGACTCAGGCTAAGATGCTCAATCCCCATTCAGAAAGGCAAAGAGGACGGACATCAGAAGAGGGAGAAAACAGGGAACAGGATAGGAGCCTACCACAGAGGGCCTGTGAAAGGCTCTACCCTGCAGGGTATCAAAACAGATGCTGAGACTCATAGCCAAACTTGGGCAGAGTGCAGGGAATCTTATGAAAGAAGGGGAAGCTAAGAAGACCTTGAGAGGACAGTTGCTCCATAAGGAGAGCAACAGGTCCTAAAATTCTGGGCACAGGGGTCTTTTCTGAGACTGATACTCCAACCAAGGACCATTCATGGAGATAACCTAGAACCCTTGCACAGATATAGCCCATGGCAGTTCAGTGTCCAAGTGGGTTCCATAGTAATAGGAACAGGGACTGTCTCTGACAGGAACTGATTGGCCTGCTCTTTGATCACCTCCCCCTGAGGGAGAAGACTTACCAGGCCACAGAGGAAGATAATGCAGCCAGTCCTCATGAGACCTGATAGACTAGTATCGGAAGGAAGGGGAGGAAGACCTCCCCTATCAGTGGACTTGGGGAGGGAAATTGGATGGAGAAGGGGGAGGGAAGGTGGGTTTGGGAGGGGAGGACGAAGGGAGCTACCGGAGTATACAAAATGAATAAATTGTAATTAATAAAAATAGAAAAAATACAAAAAAATGTAAGATACCATCCAGAGGTAGTGGCTGAGAAAAAAATCTAACAAGTGTCTCTGTCTTATTATTTGTGATAACAGATTAAATGATACCACTGTGATAATCTTAATAAACATTATATAGCCCAACACTCATTTTTTATTCACAACAGTTAATCCTACACATTTTCCTTACAGCCTGCTTCCATTTATAACATGAAAAAGGTAACTTTGTTTTACACTACCTAGTATTTCGGATGGGCACAGGTAGGCTCTAGATTTGTATGTTTGTTGATTTTTGCTTGCTTCTCAGCCAAGGTAAGATTTTTGGGGAGGGTTTTGGGGTGTGATAGAGGACCAGTGAGACCCTGGCATTCAGATATCATATTCACTAATCTTTTGATATTTACCTGACTTTCGCTTTCATAGTCCTATCTAGGACATGAACATACTGCATATTTCACAGGGGGAAATTAAGGCCATTAAGGACATCAGAAATATGATAGCTCCTATTACTTATTGTTACTGCCCCTAAAATCATTAAAGAATTGCAGGTACAAGTTTTTTGCAGTAACTTTTCTATGCTACTCTTTATATATATATATATATATATATATATATATATATATATATATATATATGCAGGCTTGTGCATAAAACAAAAATGGGATTCAGTTTCCAGTAATATCACCAGTTGTTGATTTGGGATGATGCCATGTTGGCTTACATAGGATCTGTTGTTTTTATTCCCCTATACCTACTGAATTGTCTGTGCTGAAAGTGTTATACTTAAAACAGTTATTCACTTGGGTGCAGGCTGTATATTTCTGCATGAGTTAACTCTGAAATGCTTTCAAGAGCCTACCAAATAACATTTTTTCCATCAATTGTCATTTTGTGTAATATTGAACTATCTATAAATGGGGGATGAAACTCATTCTGAAGGACTTGTTAAAGTTTCTTTTCACAGGGCTATTAACCAAGAAAAGTGTAAAAGCATTTTAAAATAAAATTAATTCATTCCAAAGATGATGAACATTTTATAGTGTCAATACTAAAATAGCTGTGTAAAATTCTACCTTTTCTTTTTATAGATGACTCTGAGTATCATAGAATTATAACATCAAGAAAGAAATTAATGTTCCTTTTTGATTGAAGTTTTAAAACATAAGATTGAACAGAAAAAAATTCTGCTTAGCCTAAAAGAGGTAGACAAACCTTAACAGTTTGGTATTAATATGTCTTAATTCACAAGCTATATCTATATTTACTTAAATTCTAACAATAGTCTGAGTGTATGTGCACATACAATCAAGAAGGCAGAAAGAGTTTGTATATTCTTTTAGTATTTATTATAAAAATAAGGTTGCATAAATAGTGTAATATTACTGCAGCACATTACCAGAGAAGCAAAGTTATCATCAGTTGAGCAGTTGTGAAACCTGTGAGCTATAGTCATAACCAGCTTGGCAATATATGTTCACTGGTGCAAAAGCAGCATAAATGTGAGTCAAACCAACCATGCTCCTCTTTAAAAATATAATTGCATCATTCCTCCTTTTCCTTTCCTCCTTCTCAAAATTGTGGCCTTTTTTCTTTAGTCCTTTCTATATATTGATATACAGAATGTATATTTATGTAAATATACATATTTATGTTTATATACATATATATGTCCTTAGACTGACCACTTTCTGATAAGATTTACAGTCTGCTTCATAAGATGAAGCATATACCTAGCATCATAATTATGCCATGGACCTATGGCCATAAAGACCATAGACTGTAGTAGGTAACCTACTACTATTATTCTGATAAATGGCTGTAGTAGTAAACCAATTCCTGGTGATTCATCATTATAGTCATAGATTTGTACATCTCTCAACCCTCCTTAGAGAAGCTTCTGCTTCTGGTAGATGATGATGAACATAAAAATCCACAACTGGCCAAGGTGTAGAGAATAAGAGACTGCAGAATGTCCAGCTCAAAATGGGACATCTGCATTACATCCTTCCTCAAAGGCTCACGGATCATTGTGAAACATGGTACAGAAAGAGTGTAAGAGCCAGAGGTGGTAGATGAGTACAAGGAAAGTATCTTCTGGACACAAAAGGGTAGCAGCAATATAAACTCATAGTGGTTGTGATCACATGCACACAATCTGATCAAGCCAAAGGCAGACCAAGTCACAGCATAGAGAGGGCAACTGGGCATGGAGACCCATGCTAAGGACTGACAACTGCCAGACACTACACAAAGAGGAAAACCTCAGTGCTCTCTCATCAGAGTATAGCCCATAGCAAGTTGACCATATTTTAATGACAGACCATACATTCAAGAATATTTGGGCAGCACAAGCTGGCCTTGACACAGAGGAAGAAAACACCAAAACACAAAGTTGGGTGGAAAGGGAAAGGGGTATATTGGGGAAGAGATAAGAGAGGATAGGTAAATGTGCTCAAAATGAATTTTGCCAAATTCTCAAAGATTAATAAAAAAAAACCCACAAACTTTGAAAATATAGTCTTTGGTTCTTTAAATAAGCTAATGATTAAATTCACAAGCATCAAAAGTCTGTAGTCCCAAGAAAAGCATTAGCCTGTGAAATTAAATTATGCATTTAGAAGGTACTCGATCTAAAACTGACAGATATTAGTGGCAGAAATGCTTGTCTGGGTTTTATAATGGTTTGTATATCTTTGTTCAATAGTCTGAGTCAAGGATTCTAGGCTAGATTCTGTAATTATGAAAAAACTAGCTTCATTTCCTTCCCCAGAGAAGGAATGCCATGCAAACAATAGAAATGGAGTACATCACACTTCCTTGTGGTATGGTAGGAAAGTCCAGATACCTATTATAACAAGATGCACTTCAACTAGGAAATATCAGATTGAAGTTAAATTAGAGCTATTTTTCTCAAATTGGGATTTCCATTCTGGAGATAATCCTGGTACTGCACAAAGGTACCAGAGAGACCATGGTGTAAGTCCAGGATATCTTTTTGAAAAATCAGTTTTGCTCAAAAATGTTTTTAACATGAGTGGAAAGCATTGTAAGTATCAGTGGGAATTAAATGATTCCAGTCACTAAAATACTATGTTGAATGTGTATGTGAATAAAAGATAAAGATAAGTGAAATTTGCTTGATACGGTGAGTTCACACACACAAATGCATAGGAGTGTCAGTGGAAGCATCTCCAACACACTGCTTTCTTTTCTATTTCTTCTCCCCAGGGCAATACTATCAGGACTTCAATTTTTCTTGGATTTCAGCTGTATTTTTGAGAAGCTTTCTTATTTTCTCAGACTGACAGCACTTTGGTTTCCAGTGGATATAAATGCAGGGACTGTGGGAAAGTCAACTTCTTTATTCTCCTCTCCCAGCTTTACCATCATTTTATTTTTTCTGCTTCTCAACTCTTTTCTGCTTGTACATGATTCTAGCCACCAATAATTTTTTCTTTAACTCAGATGTTTATTATACACAGAAAAATGAACAATGATTTTTTTCATGTTTTCTATTATGATATCAGTTCAGTATGTTTTCTGTTAAGACATTAGTTCAGTTTTTCCGTGTTCGTTAATTTTTGTGGTAAAGTATTGACTGCCCACTCTTTAATAGGCTGAAGTATTCTGGCTAATTGCTATGTGGCTTGAAATTCTTGATATAATGAGATGTGAAATGAACAGAAAGATGAGCTATATCTCATGGTTACTACAAATGTTTCCTTTATTAATTCTGCTCATGCATTTTGTACATTTTATTAAATAATTGCTAATTATTAAAGGAAGTTATCTATTTGAAAAATGTGTTTCAATTAACTCTCATGATATTTGTGTTTGTTTATGTTTCTTCATGCGGAAGTAGCCTTACCAGTCAAATTTATCAGGATTTTCTTTGTGCTTCTGAATTTTGTTTCATGTGTAGCAAGCTCCAATAAAGGGTAATTCAGACATGTTTACATAACTCCCTGTAGGTATGATATACTGTGTGTATTTGGGAATGTTTATGATAATTATTGACAAATATTAGAGATACCAAAAGCTGAGGTGGTTGCCTGCTGAATACAAGAGATACCCTTTTGCATGAGAAACAGACAGGAAAGTGGATGAGAGAAAAGGCATTTTCCCAGGGTGATGTGGGCTGCAGTCTCAGCCTTATTCCTGTTGGTTGAGACAGTTTAAGCTGCTCACTTATCTTAGCCTTAGCCTCCTAATTCTGTACAATGGACACAATACAGAGCACCTTGTCAGAAGTACTGAGATTGCTGATTCTCTTGGCTTTCAGTTAGAGATGGCCCTTGAGAGATGATCTTTGTGTTTGTATGTTTATACATACATGTGTGCACGCACTGGCTTGAAAGTTGCCAGTGCATGGAGCTAATTCATTATGTGACTATTTCAAACAGAATTATTTTGTGGACCACCTTCTTTAATACTTACATAATATCTGATTAGTTTACATTTTTGTTTGTTGAAACAGAGTTTCACTATGTAGGCCTGGATGGCCTGGAACACATTAAGGAGATGAGGTTAGCCTCAAGCTAATAGAGATGTACCTGCCTCCGCCTCTCAAGTGCTGGGGTTAAAGGCATATACCACCACCCTGGCTAATTTTTTTTTATAACAAAAATCAACATTTAGTTTTAAAAGTTTTGAAAATTGTACCAATTATGAGTTAAAGTGAAATATGTCTAATTCTTTTATCAAGTGATAATTGAAGCTGTATTCCATTTGCTATTTTTCCTGTTTTCTGCTTTTAACATTATTATTTTACCTATTTATTCATTTATTAATTATGGTATGTGCAAGCATGTGCGCCTGTCTCTCTGTGTGTGTGTTCACATGCACATACATATGTGCAGTAATGCATGTGTGTATGTAGCAGTCAGACGATAATTGAGGGAGTCAGTTTTCTTATTCCACCTTGTAAGTACCCAGGAGCAAACTCAGGTCACTGGACTTGGTGGCAAGTGCCTTTACCTGCTGAGTCATCTCACCAGACCTGAAATTAATCTTTGATTGACAAAGCCATACACACTCTTCAGATACAATGAATTTTGAAATATGTATAGATTGTTCAATGGCCTATGTTAAGCTAGTTAACAAGTGGGCAAATCCATATATACTTTTGTGCTGAGAACAGGAAAAACTACTATAAGCTGTTTTCAAGAATACAATACATTGTTGTTATCTGAGACCAATGTGGTGTAGCATAGAACATTTGAAATTATACCACTCCTGGGCATATATCCAAAATATACTCAAGTACACAACAAGAACATTTGCTCAACCATTTTCATAGCAGCTTTATTTGTAATAGCCAGAATCTGGAAACAACCCAGATGTCCCTCAATGGAAGAATGGATACAGAAATTTTGATATATTTACACAATGGAATACTACTCAACAATTACAAACAAGGAGCTCATGAAATTTGCAGGCAAATGGTAGGAACTAGAAAAGATCATCCTGAGTGAGGTATCCCAGAACAGAAAGACATACATTGTATATGCTCACTTATAAGTGGATATAGAAATATACTATAGGATAAACATACTAAAATCTGTACACCTAAAGAAGCTAAGCAAGAAGGAGGACCCTTGTTAAGATGATCAATCCTCACTCAGAAAGGCAAATGGGACAGACATAGGAAGAGGGAGAAAACAGGAAACAAGACAGGAGCTACCACAAAGGGCCTCTGAAAAACTCTACCCAGCAAGGTATCAAAGCAAAGACTGAGAGTCATAGCCAAACTATGGGCAGAGTGCAGGGAAACTTATAAAAGAAGGAGGAGATAGTAAGACCTGGAGGGGACAGGAGCTCCCCAAGGAGAGTAACAGAACCAAGAAATCTATGTTCAGGGGTCTTTTCTGGAGGCTGATACTCCAACCAAGGACCATGCATGGTGATAACCTAAAACCTGTGCATGGATATAGCCCATGGCAGCTCGGTCTCCAAGTGGGTTCCCTAGTAATGGGAACACGGACTGTCTCTGACATGAACTCAGTGGCTGATTCTTTAATCACTTCCCCCTGAGGGGGGAGTATCCTTACCAGGCCACAGAGGAAGACTATGCAGACAGTACTGATGAGACCTGATAGGCTAGGATCAGAAGAAAGGGGAAGAGGACCTCCCTACCAGTGGACTTGGAGAGGGGCATGGGAGGTGATGAGGGACCAAAGGTGGGGTTGGGAGGAGATGGGGGGGGCTATAACTGGGATACAAAGTGACTAAACTGTAATCAATAAAAATAAATTAATTTAAAAAATAAAAATAAAATTTTGCACTTTTGAACACTGTCTGCCAAATCACCATTCTGTTCTAATTCTATACCTCATGTGAGAGTATTTCTCTGTTTTAGTCTGGGTTATGTTATTTAATATCCCCCACATTCATCTATTCTATCAAAATGGTATGCAACAAGGATGTCTGAAGTAGCCAAAAGGAATCATATTAATACCTGTTTATCTAAACAAACCCTGTAATACATGTAACTCTTGGTATTAATATACATATTTATTAATTATTTTTCTCATCTGGGCTGCTGGTGTTCCCTCTAAGAGTCAAAGACCCCCTAACAAAATCACCAATAATGGGCATAAAATCCCTCTCTGGAGTTGTTGTCCAGGCCTGTCCAAGAGGCTCCCAAACATACAGCATACTGATGCTCTTCTTGGTAGCCCCCAAGTGGTAGAAAGTAAGTCTTTATGGTACCTCAGAAACAGGACCCAGAGACCCCTGTGCTGGAACTGACCTGGATATACCTCCCCTAAGGACTAGCTTTTCATGATGCCAGAAGATACCATTCAAAATATAAAGGAGGGAGGCAGCCAACTCTCCTAGCCAGCTATGACACCTATGAACCACATCATTGACCAGACAACATGGTATATCTATGGGTGGTAACCAAGAGCTTTCTAATTGGACTTAATTACTTAACAAGAAGGAAGCCATGCATTGTACTGGAAATGTAGATAATACTCAATGCTAGTGAAATCATGTTTACAGGGCAGAGTCTACAATCTTTAATTTATTAAGCCAGCATAATCCCTAACAACAATATATAAACATGTGTCCTCACACCCACAGATAAGTGTAGTCTTCACCTCTGATCAAGGAAATTTCTCTTGCAAAAGACAGAGACCAGTGCAGAAAATCACGTGAATCGAAATGCAGAGGTGTAGAATTCAGCTTTAATGTATATATCTACAAAATATTCCTGCATCTAAGGCTCAGAAAACACTGCAGAAGAGGAGGCATAAAGACTGTGAGAGCCAGAGGATCAGAGAGTTTGCTGTGAGACTGTGCCTAGTAAAATCGTAAGCTATACTCAAAGTATCATCAATATGATTACACAAATGTCAACTGAATAAAGATGACAGCAGTGAATATGGTAAACTTGACAGAAAAAAAGGCCACAATGCTTGAACCTTCACAAAGATCTGAAGAGATCTGGGAACAGAAGATCTGGCCTTCCCCGGGAAAGAGCACACCGACTGGTTGCCAAATGGTCACCCTTGAAAACATACATAATGATAGCATTATATGGACTGAACAGGTTATGTTTTGGAAAAATATGTATATTTTATACATTATAATGTATAATTTTGTACACATATGTATGTGCATATATGTATATGTATATACATATATGCACATATGCTTACATATATACATATACAATTAGTGAAAAAAATATAAACATGTCAATATAAACATGTTTTTGTTTTAACCCCAAGTGTGAGATGTGGGACTGTTTCATATAGTCCACAGCAGCAAATTATTCGCCTCCTGTGGGCTCTTTTTTTTTTTTTCATCAATTACACTTTATTCATTCTGCATCCCCCCATAAGCCCCTCCCTCCTCCCCTCCCAATCCCACCCTCCCTCCTCCCTCTGCTTGCATGCCACTCCCCAAGTCCACTAATAGGGGAGGTTCTCCTCTCCTTTCTGATCTTAGTCTGTCAGTTCACATCAAAAGTGGCTGCATTGTCCTCTACTATGGCCTGGTAAGGCTGCTCCCCCACAGAGGGAGGTGATCAAAGAGCAGGCCAATCAGATTATGTCAGAGGCAGTCCCTCTTCACATTACTATGTAACCCAATTGGACTCTGAACTGCCCTGGGCTACATCTGTGCAGGGGTTCTGGGTTATCTCCATGAATAGTCCTTGGTTGGAGTATGAGTCTCTGGGAAGTTCCCTGTGTTCAAATTTTAGTGCAGCTCTTTTCCAGCTGTAGATCGTTCCAATCTGAAGACTATGGAGAGAGAATAAATGCCAGAGTCCCAGAGAGTGTAGAGCTCAGAGAAAGAACAAGGCTGCTGCTGCTTCCTCACGGTGGCTCCTAGTTGCTGTTGATTCAGTGTGACAAGAATTTGGAGATTTCCTGAAATGAGGATTGGACTGGTTCCAAGGAAACCCAATGACCATAACCAGCAGGAACCAGCTAAGAGAACTGTGCCTCCTCTCCCACTAACATTTTCTTTCTCTTACCTGATGTTGGAGTGTTGGGAGTGATTGGGGTGGGGTAGGGAAAAAGAAATATAAGAAATGTAAATAAAAGAATTTTTTAAAAGTACACCAACAAAAGAAGGCCACAAATTTTCAGAAAAGTGGGAGATGAATATGGGAGAGCTTGGAAGGAGGAAAGGGAAGGGACAAATATTGTAATTAATGTATAATATCAAAAATAATTAAAAATAAAATAAAAACATAATTTCCTTGTTTTAAAAAGTAAATAACATTCTATTATAGATTAAAAGGAAATGCATTTAACAGATGACAAATGTTTATTAATCTCCTAGTACAACAATTATAATTCAGTGAACACAGAAAGGCAGATATGTGTTTAACATACTGATGTATTTCCTTGGCTGTACACTCAGTAGTGTGATTGGTGAATCACATGACAACTTTGTCTTTGATTGTTTTTGTGGAACCTCCATCCTGTTTTCGACAGTGGCTCAACTAATTTGCCTTTGCACTCAGCTTAGAGGATATCCTTTTCTCCATGTGTTCACAACACAGGGCTCTTTTTCCCCACAGGGGTGAAGCAACACTCCATTGTGATTTGAGTTGTTTCTCTGTGAATGCTAAGTGATGTGGATTGCTTTCTTCTTAAACCCTTTGGGTATTTGTATGTGTTGTTGAAAAGTGTTAAAAGTAAGACATTTTGACATTTATTGTCTTCCAGATTTTGTTAAATTATTTCTTTTCATTTTTGAAAAATTTGCTGGACTTTCTTACAAGGATTATTTGAATTGCCAAGCAATTCATAAGAACTCATTTTGGACTTTTACTTTGTTACTAGGAATGCCATATTTTCTTAATCCTAGTTGTCATACGTTTTCTTTTATTTGTGCATTTTAAGAAGAGTAAATTATTTCCATCTTAGCATGCGCTTGACTTAGTTTTTCTTTTCTGGAAAAAGCCTTGAGTGTTGAGCTGGCCCAGAGATTCTGGGAGGCCATACAGTATGGTAGTGAAAGGCTTGCTTCTGGACACTCAGGCAACTGTGCTGCCCCTGAGTTAGCAAGTGAGTGGACTGCTTTCTGTTGTCTGTTGGGTTAGGTCTGGATCTGGAATCCAGTGAGCTTGTCTTAAAATATTTCACAGAGGTGGGTCTGGGCTCTGAATGCAGGAGCTGCTCTTGGTCTTGACTCCTTGGAAGCTGAGTTATGCTATTGGAGCTTTGGTACACTGGGACCAACTTTGTAGGATTTATCCTGGCAGCTATGGAGTTTGGCTCTCTTCAAGTAGGACTGGACATACCTTGAATCCTCTAAAGCTGCCCAAGTGAACATGTATTCACATTGAGTCCTGGGCTTGCATAGTACTAGTATAGACATGAAAACCATAAATGAATGTATAAATGCCTGAATTATCAGGTCATGGAGCCATGGTAATCTAAATATGTGGGTGCTGAACTGCATCTCCATGTATCTCCGGGTTCTGATGATCTGGGTCCTGGGGACACTGGAAACTGAGTTGGGGGAGGGTCACGTACAGGTTTTTTATTGGCTTGGTTATGCCTGGTACTACAGTCTGTTGGGATATGACTGGACACTGCCCTGCTGGCGCCTAGTGGGTCAACTTGGCTGGTCTAGGTTATTAATTGCCAGGTGTCCTGGATTGGACATGTTTTATATTGTATGGGTTAATGAGGCTTTTAGTTTTGTTTGGAATCTTGGGCCATTGTGGAGTTTGGAATGACAGACCCTAAAGACTAAATCATAGAGGCTTGCCTAGAGGCTGGGCCCATAGGTGCCAGACTGAAGACACATCTTCTAGAGACGGTTTGGTGCTGAAGCAGACTGGAATTTCATTCTGCAGGTAGAAATGTGAACTATGAGACCATGGGGCTGCCAAACAATAAATAATGCTTGTTGTGTGAGGCAAAGTCCACAGGTGATCACTGCTCTCAGCTTCTCCCAAGTCAGTGGTTTTCAACCTTGGTCTGATGCCTTCGGATTGCATTCCAGATTATCTGGCATATCACATATTTACATTACTATTCATAACAGTAGAAAAATTAGTCATGAAATAGTTTTAGCAATGAAATAATTTTGTAGCTGGGGGTGAGCACAACATGCGGAACTATAGTAAAGGGTCACAGCATTGGGAAGCTGGAGGACCACCTGCTCCAAGCGGAAGGTAGCCCCTCTCTGCTGTGCCTCCTGGGCTGGCCCATTCTTGCTTCTTTCTCGGCTACATTTAGGTGCTGTATTCTCTCGCCGCCTGCTGTTTCTTATCGCCATTATTATTCTTTACAGTGCTGGGAATGAAACCCAGGCCTTGTGCTTGCTTCACACAGGCTCCCACTGAACCTTATCTCTAGCCCTTACCTGGCATTTGTGCTCTTGAGAAGTTCTGCCCTGCATAGGTAGTTGTTATAATTGTTATAACAGATGTTTCTACTCATGCATGAACATGGGAAAAATCTCACTCTGATATCTCATTAACACCAATGGCTTCTCCTTATACCTTCTATTATTGAAATATAAGTAAGGTTCATGATGTAGAAAATACATTGTTTGTGTTATTTTTATTTATATCTTTATAATTTTTTGTATGACCTTTTATTATACTTTTTTTTACATTCAAAGAACTATTGTTTTATAAAAACATAATTTTCAATAATCTTTAGATACAACACCTGGCTATCTAACAGGTAATTATTTGCTTATAGCTAAGTATTGGTTAAAAATTGACCATTATATCTAATGTTGCATAAACTTAAAAAAATAAGTTTTTGTGTATTTCTCTTAGTGCCGTTTAAGAGTCAAGTCTTAAGTAAGGTTATTTGTTCAGAATACTACTAATTTTAATTATCTCAATATATTTTGCAAAATTACTTTTCCAAGTGATTTCACCAATATTCACTTCCTCGAGAAAGCTTATTTACATATTCTGAACAATGATTTTTTTAAACCTTTGCCAATTTCATACTTGAATAATGATATTTTTTGTCAGTACTTTTTAATTTAAAATAAAGTTGAGTATTTATTAATATGATTGCTGTCATAATTTCTGGCATTCATTTATTTTACATTTAGTGTGTGTGTCCATCTAAGCACAGTCTCTGTTGTTCCTCACCTTCTTCCTTGTTTGAGACAAGGTCTTTTGTTCTTTCCTGCCTATGGTAGTCTAGCCATTACCTGTGTTCCTGGGGACTCTCCTGTCTTCAAGCCCCATCTTACCATATTTCTATGGGACTGCTGGGATTATACATACAAATTGCTCTGCCTGCCTTTATGTGTATTTGGGGGCCATGTTTACCCAGCAAGATGACCCCTTGAGTCATCTCCCCAGGCCTGTTAGGTCCACAGCTAAGGGAGAACAATGCATGTAAGTATGGTGATTGGGCCTCATTCTCCACACATACACAGTTCAGGATCCATTGCCCTAGGAATGCTGCCACTCAGAGTGGGTGGACTTTCCACATTAATAAATGCAATCAAGACAATCTCCCTAAGATGTTCCCAGAAGCCTCTCTTCTAGGAAATTGTAAATTGTGTTGACAGTTAAAACTGACCATCACACACTGACACACTGAAAGATATGGAAGAGCTGATTTTCTTTTAGAAGAAGAGTATAACTCCTAACTGCTGAGCCATCTCATTAGCCCCTTTTGATCCAATTATCAATGGTAATGTGTGTATTAACTTTCTTCTATTGATCTCTGCCTGGGTCTCTAATTAATTACTAATTAATCAATACTCCTACTTAGTGCGTACCCATTTTCACTCCAAACAAGGAGTGATTAAAACAGGTGGATATAACCTCTAAGTATATCTGTCCTTGGTACATTATTGCAGTGTTGTGGAAGGGCTGTAGAAGATGGAAGCACAGATCTGTCTCCCGAGAGGAGAACACTTGAAGAAGTCTTCACTGATAGATGTGGAGCATTTCTGTCTCCTAAGCTGTGCTTCAGTGATAACAGCAAACATTTGACTTGACCACCAGGAATTTTGTAGAGAATTTCAAATAAACTCTTTTCCAATCTAATTTACTTGTTGGATCTTTAACTCTTAGAATGGAAGATACCATCCATAGATTACAATCTTTCTTCATTTTCTTTGTTCTTTGGAAGTTGTGATTTCTATACCTGGCTTTAAGAGAAAAGTTGCCACCAGGAAGGGAGTAAGAAAAATCATCATAATTGGAGGACTATGCCTAGATTGTTATACTAAGGTATTAGAAAGGGGCACCTGACTTTCCATTTCTCTCATCTAAGATTGATGAAGTCGCACTACAGTGGGCACCTCAGCTCTGAAGCTTCTGTTGTGAGAAAAATTGCCTCTCAAGTGGCCACTAGACTAAATGTTTAATCTGTTGTTAATGTTAATATAAACTTTGTTTTTAATGGCTTTATTGGAATTTTAGTAGTGAATTGGAAGAGACTGAGTCAGAAAATATTGTCTCATGAAAATTTTACCATAATCTTCCAGTGCATTTATGTTTGCCATAAAGTGTTCAAGATCCAAATTTATGGAAATCCAGAGTTTATGCTTCACTATGCATAAAATGCATGAGGTTAGGATATAGACGCAGCTGTGCTGTTCCTTCAAGACAATGATTCTACTATGGTCCATCTTCGATCAAAAGCCATGGAAATGACAGTATTTATACTAGCTAACCACTATTTTTCAGAAGCTTCTATTTGTATTTATGTTGGCTAAAAGTTCTAAAATGCAACATGTAAAATACATCGTATTCTAGCTTCTACAGCATGAAGCTGTAAGTAGTTGTTTCAAAATAAGTTTATTAAAATAATTTTACAATTATAATTCAAAGTCCAATAATATAACAAGTAACTTGAAGGACTATTTTCAGTAAATTATTTACATAAATAAATAATTTTATTCCTTAGTTATTTAATTCCAGACAGAAGGGGAACATTTAATGCTCTATCAGAAAAGTTCCATTTTTTCTCATTATGGTGATTCTCCTTCCATGAAATTAAAAGTGTAGATGTGCTCATTTGCTCATATTTTTATCTTTGTGAATTATCATTTTTATACAAAGTTTATACTTAATTTTTATAAAAAAAGATCCAAGTATACCCAACAAGATTTAACTGTGGCATGAGGTTAATGAAAGGTTGGTTTCAAAAAGCATTTTAAGTAGGTTTTATTTATTTATTGTTTGTGAGTGTGTGCGTGTGTGTGTGTGAGTGTGTGCTGTGTGTAAAGCTCAGAGGACAACTAGTGGGAGTTGGTTCTCCCATACCATGTTGATTTAGTATAGGTTTTGTGGCTTGATGGTGTCTCTCTGAACCTTTTCACTGTCCCTCAGTAGGTTTCTGTCATCCTTTCCTTCATGGCTAGTTTCAGTGGGATCCCTTTACATATCTTTAAGTGTCTCTACTTTTAAATGTCCTACTTATACATCATCCTATTAAAGCATACTAATTCGGATAGTAAACATGATAATTGGGAGTGTAAGTACTCTATATAGTGTCAGCCTCAAATTCCTTGTTTGGGTTGACCTCAAGCATGGTTATGTGACTTGCTCAAACCCACACAGCTGTTAGGCAACACCTGCAGAGCCAGAGCAAAAGCTCTGGACCTCAGTTCATTGCAGATTGTACAGTGCCTTAGACAAACAGGGACATTGCGTGGATAGCAACCCTTCATGAAACAGAGAGTGGAGGGGGAAATTAGTGGTATAGAATTGCTCATACTTCCAATGCTTTGTTTAAGGTTGGGTGATTTTTTTTAATTTAACTTATTTTCCCTTTAGATTACCCTTGCCAAATGTTGCTTTTACCTAACAAATATGAACTGTTCCTTGCCATAATACACAAATCTTGGTAAAATATGTTGAGATAGTATAGTGTGAACCCTGCTAGTATTAAAATCTCAAATGCTTAGTTATATTTTTTTTTCTAAAATTAACTGTAGTTTTCTTTTAAGATTTATTTGTTTTATCATGTGTACAATGATGGTTGTAAGCCACCATGTGGTCACTGGGAATTGAACTCAGGACCTCCAGAAAGGCAAGCAATGCTCTTAACCTCTGAGCCATCTCTGCAGCCACAGAGATTGGTTGGACATTCCCTCCATCTCTGCTCTATCTTTATCCCTGCACATCTTGTAGGCAAGGTAAATTGTGGGTTGAAGTTTTTGTGGGTGAATTGGTGATTCCCTCCTTTTCAGGCCACAAGGGAAGAGGACATGATCAGTCCTGATTCAACTTAATGAGCTCCCCTTATTTGAAGAATAGGGGAAGGAGGCTGTGGGAAAGAGGAAGGGGAGGCAAGGAGAAGAGGAGGGAGGGCACTACGATTGAAATATAAACTGAATACATAAATTAAAAATAAAGAAAAAATACTCCACTGTCTCCATTCTTGAAGTTTTGTGTCAGATACAGTTCTGATTTTTATTTTTCTTTTTTTCTTCTTTCCTCTTTGAAAGTTCTCCACCTTCAGTTCTTCAAACTGAACACTAGAAATATTACACAGGCTGTCCTGAAATATCTCAGCATATTCAGAAAACAGTGATCTGAGATGGGTTTCATACCCAGAGTTTAACCCATACCATTTTTGTGACAGAGTAAGAATTTTTATGTGATTGATTTAGTCTTTCCAGGGGTATGGCTGTGGGAAAGGGGGAAAATTCCTGTTTTAGGGGAAAGCTCTAGCCCTCATTCCGTAGACGAGTCTGATTGACACTGTTCTTGATGAAAAGTCACATGTGTTTACTTTGCAGCTTGAAATAACCTTTTCCCCTGTGTTATTTCCTCAACTCCAACAAGATATTTTGTCAGAAATCTCATTTGTGGGATAAAAGCATTTACAATTCGTGTTGACTCTTTAGGCAGACTGAATGTATTATATAAGAATTGCTTTTAAATAATAAAGGTAGAATTAATTTTAAGATTGAATGATTTTGGTTGTTTGTAGTGACATAATGTGTATAATATACCCATATGTGTGTGTGTATATATTACACATTTGTAATATGCAAGTTTATTATCTTCCCTCCATTATGGATTATGAGTTTCTATTTTTATTTATTAATTTATTCATTCACTTTACATCCCAGGCAAAGCCCACTCCCTCTTCTCCTTCCAGTCCCACCCTCCTTCCTCCTTGCCCACCCTCCATCTCAAAAAAGGAGAGACCCCCATCTATCCAATCCATCAAGACATATCAGGACTGAGTGTATTCTCTACCACAATGGCTTCACAAGGCAGCCCTGCCAGGTGGAAGTGATAGAAAAGCATGTAAGAGAGTCCTTATCCCCACCCCCCTTCTTAGGAAACCCACATGAAGACCAAACTGTCTATTGGATATATATGTGTAGGGGGCCTAGGTCCAGTACATATGTGGCCCTTGATTGGTTTTCCAGTCTCCACAAGCTCCACTGGGTTTAAGCTAGTTCTCTCAGTAGGTCTTCTTCTAGAGCTCCTGTTCCCCCTTGGTCTTTCTATCCTTTCCCTTGCTTTTCCACAAGGCCTCCTGTGGTCTGCCAATGTTTTACTGTGAATCTCAGTATCTCTTTCAATTCGAGGCTGAGTGATGCCTCTCAGAGGAGAGATATGCTAAGCTCCTGTCTGTAGGCATAGCAGAATGTCATTAATAGTGTCAAGGGTTGACTTTCTCCCATGGTGTGTCCAAGCATTGGTTGGACATTCCCTCAAACTCTGCTCTGTCTTTATCCCTGAACATCTTGTAGTCAAGGTAACATTTGAGTCAAACATTTTGTGGGTGGGTTTGTGTTCCCCTCCATCTACTAGGAGTCATGTTTGGTTTGAGAGTGGTCTCTTCAGTCTGCATGTGCCCTGCAAGGAAGGGTCTCTTCTAGAGTCACCCCCATAACCTCCCAGGAGCCTGTAGTCTCCCTACTGTCACAGGTCTGCAGTCTGTCTCAGACATGCCCCGGGCCATTGGTTTTCTTCTCTTTGCAAGCCCTCTGTCCTCCTGCTTCCCCTGTTCTCCCCACAGCAGATCCACACCCTCATTTCTCTCAACACCCTCTCTTCTATCCTCTTCCCTTTCTTCTAGCACTTTCTCTGTCTATTATATTTCTCCTTCTCAGTGAGACTGATGCATCCTACCTTGGGCCTTCCTTGCTACTTATCTTCTGTGGGTTTATGAATTGTAGTATGGTTATCCTGTATTATATGGCTAACATCTACTTATAAGTGAGTAAATACCATGTATGTCTTTCTGGGTCTGGGTTACCTCACTCAGGATGATGTTTTCTAGTTCCATCCATTTGACTGCAAATATAATGATGTCCTTGTTTTTAATAGCTAAGTAGTATTCCATTGTATAAATGTACCACAGTTTTTTTATCCATTTTTTGGGTGAGGGATATCTGGGTTGTTCACAGTTTCTGAATATTACAAATATAGCTGCTATGAACATAGTTGAGCAAATGTCCTTGTTGTATGATAGAGCATTTTTGAGGTATATGCCCAGGAGTGGTATAGCTGGGTCTTGAGGTAGAGCTATTTCCAATATTCTGAGAAACTGCCAGATTGATTTTCAAAGTAGCTGTACATGTTTGTACTACCACTAGCAATGGAGAAGTGTTCCGCTTTCTCCACATCCTTGACAGTATTGATTTTTTGATCTTGGCCATTCTGACAGGTGTAAGATGGAATCAAAGTCATTTTGATTTGGATTTCTCTGATGACTAAGGACATTGTCTCAACCATGCAATATTCCTCTGTTCAGAATTCTCTGTCTCTGTATCACATTTTTGAATAGGATTGTTTGGTTTGTTGGTGTTTAAGTTTTTGAGGTCTTTATATATTCTGGATATTAGCCCTTTGTCAGATATAAGGTTTGTGAAGATCTTTTCCCAGTCCTGTTCTGTTAACAGTGTCCTTTGCATTATAGAAGTTTTTCAGTTTAAAGAAGTCCCATTTATTACTTGTTGATCTTAGAAGCTGAGCTGTTAGTGTTCTGTTCAAGAAGTTGTCTTCTATGCCAAAGAGTTCAAGGTTCTTCCCCACTTTTTCTTCTAATGTATTTATTGTCTCTGGTCTTATGTTAAGGTCCTTGATCCACTTGGACTTTAGTTTGTGTAGCATGATAAATATGGATCTTTTATTGTGTAAAATTGTTTTAGCTATTCTGGTGGTTTTGTTTCTATTTCTGTTTTTGTTTCTGTATGGTTGAGACTTGTTCTTTTAAAGTCTGTGAAGAACGGTATAGGTATTGTGATGGGAACTGCATTGAGTCTATAGATTGCTTTGGTAAGATGGCCCTTTTTACTATGTTAATTCTACTGGTCCATGTGCATGAGAGATCTTTCGATCTTCTGATATCTTCTTATTCTTTCTTCAGAGACTAGAAGTTCTTTTCATATAAGTCTTTAATTCACTTGGTTAGAGTTACACTAAGATTTTTTATATTACTTATGGCTATTGTGAAGGGTATGTTTCCCTAATTTCTTTCGCAGCTCATTTGTCATTGGTAGACGAGAGCTACTGATTTTTGGAGTTAATTTTGCTGAAGGTGTTTATCAGATGTATGATTTCTCTGGTAAAATTTTGGGGATAACTTATGTATTCTTTTTTGTGTATACTTCTTTCTTTCTAGTTTGTATCCCCTTGATCTTCTTTAGTTACCTTATTGCTCTAGCTAGAATTCCAAGTATGATATTGAAGAGATATGGGGAGAGTGAGCAGCCTTGTCTTGTCCCTGAATTTAGTGGGATTTCTTTAAGTTTCTCTTTATTTAATTTGATGTTGGCTATCAGCTTGCTGTATAATGTTTTTATTATGTTTAGGTATAGGCCTTGTATCTCTGATCTCTCTAAGACTTTCATCATAAAGTGGTGTTTGCTTTTTTCTGCATCCAGTGAGATGATCATGTGATTTTTTCCTTTCGATTTGTTTATATGGTAGATTACGTTGATAGATTTTCTATTTTTTTATTTTTTTTATTTTTTGAGGAATTAAAATAAAATGTATTTTACATAGAAAGTTAAAAAAGTGATCTTACAGTAATTGCAATGTATAATTACATATATATTTTTGTACAAAATAGGAAAATAAAATACAAACATTATTTATAGAGAATTTTAACTAAGATAATGACTCATGCTAAATTACTTCTCAGGTAGCACATGTATTTCATACAAATAGGCGAATAAAATATTGCATGATAATAAGATACATCAAGTCACCATAAAGTTCAACACCAAAAACACCTGAAAAGAATCTCAGCAGTCACATGTGGCATTTTACCAAAATGGGTAGTGGAATGGAACACGGCTGCAATGGGGACAGGAAACAGTGACTTGGTAAAACTGACGGGAACAAGAAGAGAGAATATGGAGTCAGAGAGAAAATATCTCACAAGGACTGTAACTTTAGTAACTACTTTGAGGCCTTGAGCAAAGTATTTCACTTCTCTAAGTCTCTCTATTTCTTCCTTAGTAAAAGGGAGGCAAATGTATTGTACTTCTGTATTAGTTCCTTTTTTATGATTATGATAAAATACCATGCCCAAAAGCAACTTAAAGAAAGGGTTTTTGTTTGGCTTATGGTTCCAGAGTGTTAAAATCTTTACTCTAAGGGAAGGAATGACAGCAGGCAACAGAAACAGGAAGTTGGCTGAGCACATCTTACCTACATAAACACAGCAAGGTTGTAAATCCTCATAGCCCACCCCTAGCGATGCTGCTTTCTCAAATAAGGCTTCACTTCCTAAAGATCCCATAACCCTCTGTCATAGACAGCACAGTCAACTGGAAACCAAGTGGTCATCACATGAGCCTGTGGGAGATAACTTATTAAACCCACCCGCTTCAAGAGAAGGTGTGATGATCTGAGGAGATTTCACAGAAAGATGTTTAACATGGTAAATGATAACTGTGATAAAATGGATGACCTAGATAGATAAAAGATATAAGAATAATTTTTTTTTTAATTTTTCAATGCAATTTATTCAGGAACCTTGAACAATCATCTGACCCTGGGTAAAGCCAGCCCACTTTAAATAGCCTCTGGGTAGCCAACCTCAGCATGCCACGTGGGCAATGCAGATAGGTCCACATACATGGAAGCAAGCCAGATCCTCAGCCTTAGCCAAATGTGGAGTTGTTTGTGACAGAGAGCACTCACCATCGGGAAGGTGGAAGGCAGAAACCAGCTCCATCTTTCAGGCGCGGCATTACACAGCTATCTACAGTTTCCCCTTTTTGTTTTGGACGCATCAGGCAAGAGTAGAGGTCTGATCTCTGATATTAGAAATAAATTGGGACTTTGTACTGATGTTCATTTAGGTGTCATCCACCCAAAGAGCATCAGACCCGTCCGATACCTTTTTCTCAGAGGCGGGACCTGGGGCATCAACCCGCTTGCAATCAGACATGCTCTAAAGAATGATTTTTTTTTTTATGTTATGTTATGTCGTGAGTTTTTATTTGCTCTCTGGTATAAGTTCCGTGGACAGATAAAATGTTTATTAAAGACTAAGAAAAACTGACCCTATGTATGAATTTTATCTCCAATTTCATCTATGATATTTTTTTATTTTTTTTATCAGTTACATTTTATTAACTCTGTATCCCAGCCGTGTCCCGATCCCTCATTCCCTCCCAGTCCCTCCCTCCCTCCCTCATCTCCACAGTGCCCCTTTCCAAGTCCACTGATAGGGGGGACCTCCTCCCCAATCAGATAGATTTTCATATATTGAACCATTCCTGTATCCCAGGGATGAAGCCTACTCGATTTTGGTGGATAATACATTTGATGTGTTCTTGGGTTCGATTTTTGAATATTTGTAAATTTATAGTTTTTATTAATAAATTCAATTTACATCTCCATCATAGGCTCCTTCCTTCTCTCCTCCCAGTCCTACCCTCTCTCCCACACCCTCTCTCCCCTATTCTTCAGAACACAGTTGAGCAAATGTCCTTGTTTTATGGTGGAGCATCTTTCGGGTGTATGCCCAGGAGTGATATAGTTGGGTCTTGAGGGATGGCTAGTCCCAGTTTTCTGAGAAACTTCCAGATTGATTTTCAAAGTGGTTGTACAAGTTTGCATTCCCACCAGCAATGGAGGAATCTTCCCCTTTCTCCACATCCTTGTGAGTATGTGTTGTCATTTGAGTTGTTGATCTTAGCCATTTTGACAGGTATAAGATAGAATTTCAGAATAATTTTGACTAAGGGTGTTAAGCATTTCTTTAGGTGATTCTCCACTATTTGAGATTCCTCTGTTGAGAATTCTTTGTTTAGCTCTGTATCTCAGTTTTTAATTTGGATTATTTCATTTGTTGATGTTTAATGTCTTGAGTTCTTTATATACTCTGGATGTTAACCCTTTGTCAGATGTAGGATTGGTAAGATCTTTTCCCAATCTGTAGATTACCATTTCAATCCATTGAGTGTCCTTTGCTTTACAGAAGCTGTTCAGTTTCATGAGGTCCCATTTATTATCTGCAGATCTTCGAGCATGAGCTGTTAGTGTTCTATTCAGGAAGTTGTCTTCTGTGCCAGTGAGTTCAAGGTTCTTCCCCACTTTTTGTTCTATCAGATTTAGTGTGTCTAGATTTATCTTGAGGTCTTTGATCCACTTGGACTTTAGTTTTGTGCAGGGTGACAACTATGGATCTATTTACATTGTTCTGCATGTAGACATCCAGTTAGACCAGCACCATTTGTTGAAGATGCTCTCTTTTTTCCATTGAATGGTGTTGGATCCTTTATCAAAAATCAGGTGTGTATAGGTATCTTTGTTTATTTCTGGGTCTTTGATTTAATTCCTTTGATCAACCAGCCTCTTTCTATGTCAGTACCATGCAGTTTTATTAGTGTTGCTCCGTAGTACAGCTTGAGGTCAGGTACACAGATATCTCCAGACATTATTTTATTCTATAGGATTGCTTTTACTATTCTGGGTTTTTTTTTTTTCCATATGAAGTTTAGAATTGTTTTTTCAAGGTCTGTGAAAAAATGGATTTGTATTTTTATGGGCATTGGCAAGTATTTTATTGAGTATTTTTGCATCAAATTGCATGAGATTGGTCTAAAATTCTCTTTCTCTGTTGAGTCTTTGTGTGGTTTCAGTATCAGGGTGATTGTGGCTTCATAGAATTAGTTTGGCAATGCTACTTCTGTTTCTATTTTGTGGAATAGTTTGAAGACTATTAGTATTAGTTCTTCTTTGTAAGTCTGGGAGAATTCTATGCTAAAACCACCTGGCTCTGGGCCTTTTTATTATTGTTGTTTGGGAGACTTTTGATGACTTCTTCTATTTACTTGGGGGTTATATGACTGTTTAAATAGCTTACCTGATCTTAATTTAGCTTTGGTAAGTAAAATTTATTGATAAAATCATCCATTACTTTTACATTTTTCCAATTTTGTGGAATACAGGCTTTTGATGTAAGACCTAATAATTTTTTTGGGTATCCTCAGTGTCTGGTGTTATGCTCCTCTTTTCACTTCTGATTTTGTTAATGTGGATACTGTCTCTCTGCCTTTTTGTTAGTTTGGCTAGGTATTTGTTTATCTTACTGATATTTTCAAAGACCAACCTCTCTGTCTCATTGCTTCTTTGTATTTTTTGCTTGGTTTCTAAGTTATTGTTTTCAGTCCTAAATTTGATTATTTCCTGCATTCTACCCTTCTTAGGTTGGTCTTCTTCCAGACTGATGCCCAAAGTGGACTAATTTATTCTCCCAGCAGTGTAAGCTCTTACACTGTGTGCAAGAGCTCCCTTTTCCTCATTTCCTTGGCAGTATTTGTTGTCATTTTTATTCCTGATGGTAAACATTCAGACTGAAATGAAGTAGAATCCTAGTGTTAATTTTATTTCCCTGATGGCTAGTGAGTGTTTCCTAATTGCTTTCACCTCTTTTAAGAAATTTCTGTTCCATCCTAAAGCTCAAAATTTTTTTTATTATTTTTTCTTTTCTTTATTTTTTTTATTAATTACACTTTATTCACTTTGTATTCCCCCATAAACCCCTCCCTCCTTCCCTCCCAATCTCACCTTCCCTCCCCCTTCTTCACATATGCCCCTCCCCAAGTCCACTGATAAGGGAGGTCCCCCTCTCCTTCCTTCTGATCTTAGTCTATCAGATCTCATTAGGTGTAGCTGCATTGTCATCCTCTGTGGCCTGGTAAGGCTGCTCCCACCTCAGGGGGGAGGTGATCAAAGAGCAGGCCAATCAGTTCATGTCAGAGGCAATCCCTCTTTCCATTACTATGGAACCCATTTGGACACTGAACTGCCATGCCTTACATCTGTGCAGAGGTTCTAGGTTATCTCCATGCCTGGTACTTGGTTGGAGTATGAGTCTCTGGAAAGACCCGAATTTCTCACATGAGTACTGTTTCCATCATTTCTGGGATGTTGGCTACCAGATAATATCTTCTATATATGACTGGGAAATCAAACCCATTAAATCTCAACAATATGGTTGCCTAAAGAAGATCAGACAATGACAAAATCAGTTCACTTGCCAAAGCAGGTGAGGGCCACTTCATAGGGCATTACCCTTGTTATATAAAAGGCTACAGGCAATTTATGGCTCCAGTGGGTTACCCCATGCCCATTTACATGTAGGCACCATTAACTGAACTCAATGGGTCATAGAAAGAAAGAAAGAAAGAAAGAAAGAAAGAAAGAAAGAAAGAAAGAAAGAAAGAAAAATAGAAAGTCAAACAACCAAAGAAAAAGGCATGAGGTTGGGAGGAGTCATGCTTGAGGCAATATGGAGGGGAATATAATCATATTTAAATGTAAATACACATGAAATTCTCAAAAATAACAAAACCTTTTCTACAGGGTGACCTTTTATTATCCAGGGATCATTCAACTTTGAAACATAAACACTCAAGTGGAGTGACGTTTCACAGCCCCACAGCTGTAGTAAAGATAGAACGAGCTCTCTCATGCAGACAAGGCTCAGGAATCAGAGGAGGTTTAGAGGAGCCTTAACAAATTGCTTGCCTCTGTGGCCATCTGCATTCAACATCTTTCTTACTGCAGGATTCAGTATCTCTATGGGAACCTAAAAAGAAAGAGAGAAACAATAGCAGTCTATACGTGAAAATTGGCAGAATTGGCAGCACAAGTATTCTGTCCACTTTCCTTTGCTAAATATTGGTAGGAGCTGAATATGAAGACCTTTGCATGCTGGAATCTAACTGAAAAAGGCAGCTCATCTGCTGAGGAAAAGATACTGGGAGTACATTGTCTGAGTGAATCTTCATGGAAACCAACACACTGTAAAATGAAACTAAGGAGAAAAAAATCTTGGCCCTACTAAGTATCCATTATGTGAAAGAGAACTATCAAGGAAACAAATAGATGAAAGATTTCAAAAAAAATCAAATTCTAGGAAAAAAGAACTGACCCTTTACAAAAGAAGCCAGCTATGAAAACAGCCTTCATACCGTAGAACCATGTAATTAAGGTAAAACACTCACGTAAGTAATGCTTCCTCTGACTTTTTCTTAGAGTGCCCCACTGGTTTCCGGCAAGCTGGCTGAGGTTGTGTCGTACTGTGTACTGTAATTATTCCACTAGGTGTTTAGAAAAAGTAATTCTATCTACCCTGAAAGAAATCATTGCAATGGAAAAGATAGAATTATTCTGAATGGATAAACTACTGAGTTTGTTAGCGTGGTTTTAGTTCTTGGGGTTTACACACCATGTTAGTGACATAAGGAGAATTTGCTCTTTTACTAATGCTCAGGGGAGCATCCTTTCTCTCTACCCACCATGTATTTGCTGAAGCAGTAACTGGAACATGTGATTTCAAGACAAGAATTTGACTACATGACTCTTGGAGGGGACTTAACTGAAGAGAAATAAGAAAATGTAAGCTGAGAAAGTTCGTTTTGTTCTTATTCATGTTCACTTCAGAAGACTCGGCTCAAATGTCATGTGAGAATTCTTCTGAATCTCATGCTCTTGTAGCCTCTGCCCATGCTTAGAGAATGGACATTAGAGGCTTTTAACAGTCCTCAATTATAGGTGACAATATGGGTTATATCCCATAACAAGAAGATCGAACAAGTGCAATACAACAAAAGAACAAATTTCCCACGGTTAATTTTAGTTTAAAATAAGTGAGATTTGAATTACTTTTGATAACTTTCTGACTTCCTCATGAAATTGTCCTTACATTATCCCTTCCATTTAAAATGTTGTTATTTACAATCATATCAAGATAAGGTTGTTTGAGAACATTGCTTTTTTTTTCTTTCATGTTCAGATTAACTACATAAGGGAGGAAAAACAATGTTCTCAATGTATATATATTTGAGATCATTGTTATACCCACATGCACGCACGCACACACACACACACACACACACACACATGCTTGCCTCTTCCCAAAATTGGTTTTATTTTCTGACCATTGTGTGAGTAAATGACTTTTCTCTGAACATTTTTGTCCTTGTGTTTTCCTTATGCAGCTAAAACATGGACTAAAATCTTGTTTTATTTGGACTGGAAGGGTCTGAAAGACCATATTCTGTTCAGCAAGTCTAAGATCAATATTTCTTATACAGTAGCAAATGAGAAGCCCACATTATAGTTCCTTGCTTTCCAGTCCATCTATTTCATTGCTAATGGGCACAAGGTCAGAGATAGACAAGATTTTGTTGTTAATATTTAGAATCCATGAATTATTTAGTTTTATAGAATAAAGATTATAACTACCCTTTTCTCAAAATGTGAATATAAACAAATCAGTCAGCCATTACTAATAGCCAACACATTTTTGGAAACAACCAACAAGCGCTGTTTTCAGCACGTTTATTTCACATTAAAAAGCAACACAATGATACAATTATAGAACAAAAGCATATTGTATAGAACTTTTCTCTTTTTTAATGCTTTAAACAAATTCTAGTCAAAATTATTAGTTCTTATATCCATGAATGTGCCTTAGATTGTTGAGAGCATACTCATGTAAGAAATCTTAGAATTTGTATCTATTGTCTTCATGAAATGGAAGGATCTTTGCACTCTTGCATGCTTTGCGCATTACAAATGATGTTAGTTCTGCTGGTCCTGGTAAAGCAAGGAAACAGAGGAAGGCCTTCAAAAAAAAAATTGTCCCAGAAGTTAAAGTGTAGATTGGTCATATTTGTAGTCACAGAACCAATCTGTTGAGGAAATTACAGAGAAAGCGCTTCTGATTTAGAATGTAAACTTCAGTTCAGCAAACTATTGATGTATTTAATTCCTCATGGGTGCTACAAAATAAGAGGAAGTGAGGAGGGTAAGTGAGGATGGTAGCACTTATCTGTGAACAGCATAGCTGGATAATACAAAGGAGAGAGCTGTAGAAGGGAAGGACCAGCAGTGATGTGTGGTTTTTAATACTTAATATTTAATTGAGACTGGGCAAGCTTGTAAAAGTAACCATCTTAATAATTGCTATAAAAATAAAGTAGTTTGGGCAACAACAGCCAGAAAATATCCAGATCTCACAACTATTAGCCAACATTGAACTGAAGGGAAGAATCCAATGATCATCTTCAGTAAGTCAGACATGGAGAAGGATTTCTTGCGTGGGTCAGGAAGACTTAAAGAAATCATTATCTGAATCAGATTTCAGATGCAGTCTTAGGATAAAAGAAGAAACAATTCTCCAAGGAGTCTGTCGGTTCTTAATGAAAGCACTATGCTCCAGCTCTGATATGTGAAAGCTTTCTTTACAAAATCAATCCTTTGACTTCCTTCTTGCAGAGCATCCCATTGCAAGATGATCAGAGTTCAGCTTTCCCTAGGGAGCTTCACAGAGGTTTAATAGAATCTAGAGGAGAGTGGGGTGAATGAATCAGAGATGTGTGAAGCCTAAGAGTTTACTGGACCCAGCAGGAGGCATACATGAATGGTGTGCATACTTCTGTTGTGTGGGACTCTTCTAAGCCAAGCAACCATCATCGTCATGACTTCAGTTGTAAGTGCAAATTGTCCCTCAAAGAAGAGGATGAGGAAGGTCAACAGACTCTGACCTTAGTTTATAGCCTCACCTCTCAATCAGTCATGTGCAATTCTGCCCTAATTGCACATGATCTTAGGGTCTCAGGTAGAGGCTTTGTTGTACAGGCCCAGGATGACTAGGGATGTGGCTCCATCCAAGCAGCCATTGGGGAGTCATCATACATGCTGAGTGAAGACCTTCTTGTGTGGCTGTGTAAGTTCACCCATGCTGCTGCCAATAACCTTTCACTCCATTGCTCTGTCAGTAAGCCTAAAAAATACTAAAACAAAACAAAGTTCATTGGTTCCCTAGGGTTAACTTTAGTGAAATCAAACTTTGTTTTGTCATTAGCTAATTCTGAGGTAGACGATAAATTTTGTTTCAGTCCAACAGCACCCAGGGAGAAAATTCTCACAAAAACTCACTTAATTCACTATTTTCTCTCTCTTTTTAAAAATTTAATTAATTTATTTATTCACTTCATATTCCAGTGATAGACCCCTCCCTCCTCTCCTTCTAGCCTCATCCCGCATCTCCTCTCTCCTATTCCTCAATAGGGGAGCCCCCCACCCCCACCCAGACACTCCAGCTCATCAAGTCCCATCAGTACTGAGTTTGTCCACTTCCCTGGGGTATAGTAAGGCAGTCATCATGGGGAAGTGATCAAAAAGCTGACAACAGAGTCCATGTCGAAGACAGTCCTTGCTCCCCTTACTAATGGACCCGCATGACACCTTAGCTGCTGTAGAGGACATAGGTTCGGCCCATGTAAGGTGCTCTGGTGGTACTTTTTGTTTTATCATCTTCAGCCACTTGCCAAAGCTAAGACAGTATGCTTTATGATGCTTACTTCTACCAATGCACACTTGTCAAATGGCTGAAGGACAAGGCCCACTCTTAGTTCTGCATCAATGTAGAAATTTGATCAACATCTACTCAAAATTATTCCTGAAACAGGGACAGATATCTTTTTGTATTAAATTTTTACTTTTTTAATATTAGTTACAGTTTATTAAATATGTATCCCAGCTGTATCTCACTCCGTCATTCCCTTCCAATCCTTTCCTCCTTCCATCATCTTCTCCCTACCCCTTTCCCTTTCCAAGGACCTCCTCCCCTTTCATCTGACCCTAGCTTATCGTGTATCTTCAGGCCTGGCTGCAAAGTCCTCCCCTGTGGCCTAGCAGGGCTGCTACTTCCCTCGGTTAGCGGGGAGGTCAAAGAGCCAGCCATTGAGTTCATGTCAGAGACAGTCCCTGTTCCCCTTACTATGGGAAACCAAATGGTTACTGAGCTACCATGGGCTATATCCAAGCAAGGGTTCTAAGTTATATTCATACATGGTCCTTGGTTGGAGATACTGTCTCACAAAAGACCCCTCTGCCCAGATATATTTGGTGCTTGTAGAGCTCCTGTCCTCTCCAGGTCATATAACTCCCACTTCTTTCATATGATTCCCTGTACTCTGCAGAAGATTTGGTTAGGAGTCTCAGTATCGGATTTGATACACTGCTAGGTATAGTCTTTCAGAGGCCCTCAGTGGTAGACTACTGTCCTGTTACTTGTTTTCTTCTACATCCAATGTCCATCCCATTTGTCTTTCTAAGTGAGGGTTGATCATTTTACACAAGTTCCTCTTTCTTCTTTATCTTCTTTAGGTGTACAGATTTCAGTATGTTTATCCTATCTTATAGGTCTAGTGCCCACTTATAAATGAGTATATACTGTGTGTCTTTCTGCTCCTGGAATACCTCACTCAGAATGATTTTTTCTAGATTGCATTATTTGCCTGAAAAGTTCATGATTTCCTTGTTTTTTTTATTTCCTTGTTTTTAATTGCTGAGTAGTATTCCAATGTGTAAAAATACCACAATCTCTGTATCCATTCCTCCGTTGATGGACATCTGGGTTATTTACAGGCTCTGGCTATTACAAATGAAGCTGCTACAAACATGGTTGAGCAAATGTTCTTGTTGTGTACCTGAGCATCTTTTGGATATATGCTTAGGAGTGGTATAGCTGGATCTTGAGGAAGCACTATTCCTAATTGTCTGAAAAAGTGCCATATTGATTTCCAAAGTGGTTGTACAAGTTTACATTCCCACCAGCCCCAGCAGTAGAGGAGGGTTCTGCTTTCTCCACAACTTCTCCAGCATGTTGTCACTTGAATTTTTGATCTTAGCCATTGTGATGGGTGTAAGGTGAAATGTCAGGGTCTTGTTGACTTGCATCTCTCTCTGATGGCTGAGGACATTGAGCATCTCTATAAGTGTCTCTCTTCCATTCTATATTCCTCTACAGAGAATTCTTTGTTTAGCTCCATACCCCATTTTTTATTGCTTTTTAACTTCTTTAGTTCTTTATATATTCTAGATATCAGCCTTTTATCAGATATAGGGTTGGTGAAGATCCTTTTCCAGTCTGTAGGCTGTTGTTTTCTTCTGATGACTGTCTTTTGCTTTACAGAAGCTTTTCAGTTTCATGAGGTCCCATTTATTGATTGTTGATTTTAGAGCCTGTGCTGTTGGTGTTCTGTTCAGTAAGTTGTCTCCTGTGCCAAGAGTTCCAGGCTCTTCCCCACTTTTTTTTTCTTCCCAATTTAGTGTGTCTGGTTTTATATGGAGGTCTTTGATGCACTTGGACTTTAGTTTTGTGCAGGTTGATAAGTATGGATCTATTTTCATTTTTTGGCATATAGACGTCCAGTTGGACCAGCATCATTTGTTGAAGATGCTGTCTTTTTTCCATTGAATGGTTTTGACTTCTTTGTCAAAAATCAAGTATTCATAGGTGTATGGGTTTATTTCTGGGTCTTCTATTCAGTTCCATTTATTCCATTGATACTGTTTCTATGCCAATACCATGCAGTTTTTATTACTATTGCTCTGTAGTACAGCTTGAGATCAGGGATGAAGATATCTCTAGATGATCTGTTGTTGTATAGTATCATTTTGGAAATTATGGGTTTTTTGTTTCTCCATATGAAGCTGAGATTATTTTTTCTTTCAAGGTCTGTAAAGAACTGTGTTGGTATTTTGATGGGAATTGCATTGCATCTGTAGATTCCTTTTGTTAGGATGGCCATTTTGACAATGTTAATCCTTCCAATCCATGAGTAATCTGGGTTGGCATCTGTGGTCCCTTAAAGTCTGCATGACATCTGCCCAGGCCCTTCTGGTTTTCATAGTTTCTGATGAGAAGTCCCATGTGATTCTGGTAGGTCTACCTTTATATGTTACTTGGCCTTTTTCCCTTGCTGCTTTTAATACCTTTTCTTTGTTTTGTAGATTTAGTATTTTGACTATGATGTGGCATAAGGTGTTTCTTTTCTGGTCTAGTCTATTTGGTGTTCTGTAGTCTTCTTGTATGTTTATAGACATCTCTTTCTTTTTTTTTTTTCAAATTTATTTATTATGTATACAGTGTTCTGCCTGGATGCCAGAAGAGGGCACCAGATCTCATTATAGATGGCTGTGAGCCACCATGTGGTTGCTGGGAATTGAACTCAGGACCTCTAGGGAGAGCAGACAACTCTCTTAACCTCTGAGCCATCTCTCCAGCCCGACATCTCTTTCTTTAGGTTGGGAAATTTTTCTTCTATGATTTTCTTGAAAGTATTTTCTGGACCTTGGACCCTGGAATCTTCTTTTTCATCAATTCCTATTATTCTTAGATTTTTGTCTTTTCATGGCTTCCTTGATTTCTTGGATGTTTTGTGTTTGGGACTTTTCTGATTTTACTTTTTCTTTGAGAGAAGTATCAATTTCTATGAGTATATTTTCAGCACCAGAGATTCTCTCTTCCATCTCTTGAATTCTATTGGTGATGCTTAACTTTTTGGTTCCTGATCTTTTTTCTAGGTTCTAGAGCTCCAGGGTTTCCTCAGGTTGTGTTTTCTTTATTGACTCTAATTCTGTTTTCATGCCTTGTACCATTGCTTTCATTTGCTTGAATGTGGATTCTTGTTTTTCTATGACTGTCTCTATTATTTTGTTTGTTTCCTCTCTGTAGGCCCCTAATTGTATCTCTACTTGTACTTCTATTTGTTTGGCTGTATTTGCTTGTGTTTATTTGAGAACTTTATTTCCTTTTTATTTTCCTTCACTTGGGTGGCCAATTCTTTGAGAGATTTGTTTGTTTCCTTTTTAACTGTCTGTTATTTGTATGGCTATTTTTCTGAGAGATTTGTTTGTTTCCTCTTTATGTGCCTCAAATAACTGGATAAGCATAACTTTAAAGTCAGTTTCCTGTGTTTCAGATGAATTTTAGCATCCATTAATTTTGGGGGTTGTTGGTGAAGCCATGATGTTCTGATTTATGTTGGATGTGTACTTTTGCATACCCCTGGCCATTTGCTTATCTGTAACCTTCACTGTTTGATCCTGGATTCTGCAGTTCAGACTGGTACTGTCTTTCTCTTTTTGTCTGGAGAATTCTTCAGGAAGATGAGAGAGGTCCAGTGGTTTTAGCATGTCTGTCGGTGTTTCAGCTATGCCTGATGGAGGAATGTCTGTGGGCAAATGAGAGCAAGTGTGCACATGTGTATGGAAGTGTACCTTGAGAGACAGAGTGATGCAGAATGTAGAACCCTTGAGTGCATGGGAAGGGCTCTGCCTTGCATCTAAGGGGTTACTTTTGCATACACTGCAGATGTAGCAGGTGCTGGTGATAATCTCGGCTCAATTTCCTTATGGAAATTCCTGGAATACCTCAGTGGCCTACAGGCTACTGGTAATCTATTCTGTCTGAGCTCCCAGTGTTATTTGCCTGAACTCCACTGTTTGACCTGCAAAGCAGGGGTTCAATGTCTCAAGAGCCCCTCTGTTTCCCACAATTAGTGTGTGGGTGGGAAGGGTCTGATCCAGTTTAGGAGGACCCTGGATCTGGAGCTCCACAGGCCCTTGAGGGCACACTTACTCTCAAGCAGGTCGTATAGGCAAGGATTCCACACCCACAATCTTAACCACACTTAACCACAGTTTTGAAGCAGGTAATGGTCCGAATTTGACCTCTTTATCTTCATCTCGATCTATGAATGTGGTTTTGAAGTGTCTGGACCATTATCACACTCTTTTCCTTGTTCAACATGTGATTTTGTGGCTAGTAGAAAGTTATTGGGAAATGAATGGCTCAAACTGAATGCCTTCCCAGAGGTGTGAGTCATGCTTGGAGACCTTCATTAAAATATTTCCATACTGAAAGAACTGAATGTTGAAACTCCAGACACTATCTGGTAATGAAGGAGCTAGAGGCGAGTGGTCCATACCATGTTCTCCTTGTCAGCGACCTACCCTGTCAATTTCTAGAATTTGGGGCTGGAAGACTAGCGTCATAGTTCAGGTGATATTATTCATTCCTGTCAATAAAACATTCCCTTCCCTTTAGTGACCTACTTTTTATATCAGTCTGTGGTCTTCTGTTATGCTAATAGAGTTTCCTGGAGAAGAATTGGCAATGTGCTGGCTTTTAAATTAATGGCTCTGCCTATAAAATGGGAGCAAGCAGATATATAGAAAAAGTTCTGAGTAGTTTAAAATTAAGATTCACTTGAAACTCTCTGAAAGAAATTTAGGAAAGCAATCACGTTAACCCCAGAGCTCTACGAACTGTACAGCCCTGATTTCCAGGAGATACAGCAGCACTCTTACCTACCCCCAAGATGCCCCTCATACTGCAGGAATACAGCTGTGTAATGTGTTTCCTAACACTTCCTAGTCTCAAAAGACAGGCTGCAGTGTCCTAGTGATCACACCAGAGGGACTAGTCTAGGCCACTCCATGCAGAATGAGGTCCTACAAAATTACTGGCCTCTGTGCAATGGTATACCCTAATAATATTTGTAATAAAATGGGCCAGGAAAAATTTTCAGAAAAGTATTTGAAGCAGTCAATTTATAACAGTATAGGCACAGAGGTTTTTGAATTAACGAATCTTGTCAGCAGTCTTCAAAGTTCACCTGAGGAGCCATGTAATCTTCTAACAGTTTCTTAACAATTCTACCAAATATCCAGGATAGGAGTTATGAAACTTGCTTTTGTCAAGTGATATATAACACCTGACATTTCAGTGTTTGGGAGGAACATTCTGCAATACCAGCCATGGCCAATGCTGCGAGGGTTTCAAAATGGTCTTTGGCATCAGACAACCTGGTTGCCAATTCCAAGTCATCTACTTGTTTGAGCAAAACACTTTGGTTGCCCTGTTCTTTCTCATCTGAGATGGAAAACATATAACAACAATACTTAAGAGTACCAGCTGTTTAAAATATCAGAAAATTAGAGTAGTAGCTTGCAAATAGTGTTAGCTATTACTTATAAAACACCTCATCATGGTTCCTGTGTTCAGATCATTACTTGGAGAAGGACTTGTTGAGCCCATTAGATGGCAACATCACTGAGCATCTAAATTTGTACCTATGGTAACCATTTTTCTGCTTCCTTACTAGGGCCTTGGTAGGGTGCCTTTTCCCAAATGGCTCATTATGATTTGCTAAAGTTAAGAGTAAGTACTTTATCTTATCTGGGCATGACTTGAATTTCTTTGAAATAAGTAACAGGATGGAAATTTCAGAATACCAAGTGTGCCAGAAAACATTCACAGAATTATTCTGCCGTCTTTTTATTCTCTATTCCCTGTAGCATTGTATTGCACTGAGACATCAGCATACTGAGTTTAGCCAGATATAGATGAGGAGAAAGCTTTCAAAAGCTTATGGGATATTTCTTCTCATTTTCGTTTATAAACACCCATAGATCAGTTTGTCTACTGTAATAATAATTCTAATTAAACTGTTTGCTGACCCTTTTTCTAATTCCCAAGGACAGAAATAAATTGGTTTCAATAAGAAATATATCCCCTTTTTTTGAAGCTAACATTGAAAAATAAGTTGGCAGGAATTTTGAACTAGGAGTCTCAGAGGAAGTTGGCAAGCATACTATCTGCTACAACAATGGGAGATTTATCTCTCTGAGAAAAGGTGTTTACAAATCTCGGCAATATTTTCTTGAGAACAAAAGTTAACCATGTATTTTTTCCTTGAAGAAGAGAAAAACACTCTGAAGTGGTTAGAGTTGAGGAGGACAAGGCTATAAAGTGCAATTTCACTAAACTTAGTGACCCTCTGCCATCGTGGAGTAGGAAGGGAATGGCATCTTATTTATGCCCCCTCACAGCACATCGATGTTCCAGGGAGCAGCAGAAGGGGCCATAGCAGATGAGAGTACATAGAAGGATGATGCTCAGCTGCAGTCTTGGCTACTCAACAAGGCTGTTCTGACCTCAGCAGTGGAGTCCCTGTGATGCGTATGTCAGTTAACTCAGGGCCTGACTCGTACGTGGGATCCCTGGGAAACGACTAAACACTTAATGTGGAATGGTTCTTACTCTTACCCTACGAACCACGACATCCGGGACACCCTAAGCTGGCTGTAAAGGGGAAATGCGGCAGCAGTTCAACACCAGCAATGTCCTAGGAGGTATCATTTCAGCTCAGACCGTCCTGCTTTTGGTTCACTTACTTCTTATTTTGTATTCTCAGCTTACCCTTCCTTATTTCTTGGCCCTGCCGCTTTTTAAACTTTTCTAATAGTCTTAATTTGGGTTCTCTTTGCCGTTGCTGTTCCCTTTGACATCCTCTCCCACATTGGGTGAAAGGAAGCCTCAAAACTGCTTTACCTGTACCTTCTTGCTAGAAGAGCTGTGGTCTGGGTTTTATCCCGAGAAAGGCTCTCCTATGATGGTTTGGAAGGCAGGGGGAAGGGTAGCCACTCTGCCCCCAGCAACTGAGAACAGGAACATTCATACCAGCAGACAGCTGTGGGCCCTTGGCTGTAGTTCTGAGGCGTTTACCTATGACTCTACAGAGGTGGTTCCCTGGAGTTTAAGTGCATGTTAATGGAGTGTACCATGTAATATTTTAATACATGCCTATACTATGTGATGTTTAATTCATGCCATGCCTATTTTTTGTTTGTTTGTTTTTAGTATTGACTCACAGTGAAAAAGTTCAGAATCTTTGCTTCTTGGTATTTGAAATATATTATTGCTATCTATAATCACTTTAGAGTGCAATAGGATTCCTTTTTCCTATGTAACGGTAATATTCCAATGTAACTGCTTACAT
Source organism: Meriones unguiculatus (assembly GCF_030254825.1). Classification (NCBI taxonomy): domain Eukaryota; kingdom Metazoa; phylum Chordata; class Mammalia; order Rodentia; family Muridae; genus Meriones; species Meriones unguiculatus. The sequence continues at coordinate 19,259,317 of NC_083367.1, read as the reverse complement.
TTTCCTCTTTCTTCACTTTTCTCTAATCATCCATTCTCTGATATCTACCATTTTATTCTCAATGTTTATTTTTTAAAAGCTCACATATTATGGAATCAAGCCAATGTGATAGGCTGATTGAATTTAATTTAATGATCTTTGTTTCCATTCATGTTGTCACAAATGACAAGATTACATTTTATGGCTAAGTAGTAGGTCATGCTGTATAGGTATCATTTTTTTTATTGGTTCTCATGTAAGTTATTTGCAATTCTTGCTGATTATGAACAATACAAGAACATGGGAATTCAGATATTTCTTTGCATACATGTCCAGTGGATCATATTGTAAGCTCACTTTTAAATATTGGGGGGATTTTATATTGTTTTCCCCAGTGACTCTATTAATTTAGATTCCAACCCGTAGTGTTCAAGGACTTCTTTTTTTTTTTTTTTTTTTTTTACATCTTCACTAGTACATGTTACCAGTTACCAGAGACTTCTAAAAAAATGGTGGTTGTTCTTACTGGGATGAGGCAATATTTTATTTCTCTGATTGTTAGTGATGCCAGAAAACAGCAAAACACTGTTAATGGTTTCCTTTCAAAGCCCTGAACGTTGTTTTTCTCTCAAGCCACCTTTAGAAGTTCCCAAGAGAGTAAGGGCTAAAGGCTTTCTTTTTAAAAGTAAGCAGGGGAATTCAGTATGATAGTGGTGAGAGCAGTGTCAGTTTCATTGAAAATCAGACATGTAAGTATAGTAGTACATTTATCATCGGGTCTTAGTTAAAAATGTCATTGTGTTAATGAAGGCTGCCATTCAGTCACTACTCTGGTAACCCCAGTTCCATAGTCCCACAGGACTCAAGCTTTAAAAGTACTGATGTGTGAATAGGAAATCACAAGTGTTGTGACTTCTCACCAGTAATTTTTCATCCTCTCAGGCAGAGTCCCAGTTTCCTATGATGCCTCTGTCTTCAGCATCTGTGGCCGTTACTTGTGAGTATTTGTAGGAGGATAAAAGCAAAGAAAAAAGGGAAGAGAAAGTCACTGTTTGTTTACACGTGTGATGATGGCCCACGGCTCTGTTCTTCAAGCATGACTTCTTCAATGATAGTAACAGGAAACCTTTCATAGCAAAGATATAACAACGGTGCTAACACTGTAATCCAGGTTCACTAGACCCTCAGAGACCACCAGGAGATGACTCGATGAAATAGCAAGAGAGCTTTATTACAAGAGCAATTGAACTCAGGACCCAAGTCTCACTGATGCAGCAATAGAGAAGTGGGACCCTGAGCTATGAGTGAGCAGGGTTTTTAAAGGGAAAGTCTGTGATCAGGGGGTTTCCATGACAGCAAGCAGGGGGGCACATGTTTCCATGACAGCAAGTGGGGAGGCCCATGTCTTGACGTTACAGAATTGGGTAAAAGTTGAGGGGCGAGATGACCTTCTCTGAGGCACATAATTAGAATTGCTAAGGCATAAAATCACAATGGCTATTCTTCTAAACTATATCTGAAACACTGGGGAGAATTTTCCCACCCGATTCTCAACTGATTCCCATTGATTATTGCCAGGAAGATTGTCTCTATTTTCTATGAAACATTTATTCTGTATTATTTCCTGGAGGCTGTTGCTGGTAGAGTTAACTTTGTTTTTTGCCAAGTGATTCTGTGATATTTCCTGGTACCTGAATTCAGCTCCCAGTCAAGATGGCTCTTTATTAAAATGGAGTTATACTCAGGCTAACTTAAACTCTTCAACACCTGTCTATCTTCAAGGCGCTGCCAATGAGAAAAAAAGAGAAACAGCATAATCAGCAATTAACCCACCAATGTTTCTATAAAACGTATTTGTGTGTGTGCATGTATTTGCAGAATATATATGCACATATATAGAAGCAGAAGTAGTCTAAGAGCCAGTATGCCAGAAATTCTGCTGTGAAACAATCTATAATAAAAATGTCTGCATAAACAAGACTGAGACAATGGCAACATCAATGGGCAAATTAACATTAAAAAAAGAAATTATACAGAATTCCACCCCTAGAGAAAGAACTGCAAGCAACTAATTACTCCTGGGATAAAAAGAATTAGCCTCTTCCCCTTTTTGGTTGTCCGATGCACAATGGTCAGCCCTGAAACCATACACACACAATAAAAATAGACTCAGCAGGTTGTATTTTTATATATTTGAGCACACAAAAATGTATTATAAAATTATAAGAGTTAAACAGTTTTAAACAATTATGAAAGAGGCTATTAACTTGAGAGTCAGGGTTCTCAGCTGTGGTTATAGTGAAGGTACTTGGGAGGGGCTAGAGAGAGAAAATGAGGTATGATGTGATTCTATTAATGTTTAAAACATTTTTAAAGCAAATAAAGTAAAATACATTTGAAGAAAATGACAGTCAATGATTTGTCTAGTCACAAATTCTAAGATACAAATTGTTTCCAGGTCAGGGCTCCAATCATGTAATAAAACGTTTTCTGGTTAAGCTTATTAAAAGGCACAACATTAGCTGTCAACTTTATTTTTATTTATTTATTTTACTCGTTTGGGAACATTTTTAGGTCAATCATACAGTTATCTAACAGGGGAAAGTATCAGTTCCAAGTGTATAGTTCTCAACATTGGCAAGAGTACATATGTATAGCGGCTACCGTGATTGATATCAGAAAACCTTTATTACTCCAACAATCCTTTTTCCCCTTTTTGTGGGTCCTCCTCACTCAAATCCCCAGAACTCCTTTATTCTGTTCAAAAAACAAAAACAGTGTTTGTATTTAAAAGTTTTCTTGATCTGAAAAATAGCTAACATAAAGGTTCTGAAGTTCTAGTTAAAAAAAAAAGGAAGGGAATGAAAGAGAATAAAATGAGTTCAAGAGTTTCAAAGGAAAATAGAATGGCTCAAATAAGGAACTTACTTTAAACATACCATTGAAAATCAATGGTGAAAATCAATGGTGAATCCATTTTAAACCATTGAAAATCAATGGTGAAGCTCTGCCAACATGGTTTAAAAACTATGGATTCTACCAAACCATTCTTTCCCTTCCCACACCCACGTTCACTGATCACACTTAGCCATACTGCCCTTTTGTTTGAATGTGAACCCTGGGAAAACCAGGAGCTTAGATTTAGTGCTAGATGACTTCTCTTCCAATTATATGAGTGACTGTCACAAAATCTATTGTTAAAGACTGATGCAATAAGAGCTATAATGTCTTTTTCCTGTGAAATGAAATTATGTTTTGATTTTCAAGCCTTCATCATTCAAAGGACAGACATTCTGAATGAGTTAACATTTACCTGAGTGTGTATGTTCAATAGGCCAATCATATCCCTTTGATTGACCTGCTGAAGCATAGGAACCAACCAACATTATTTTAAAGATAATCAGTTGATCAGAGGAACATGGGGATAGAGTGTGACTAAACCCCTGTGGAGTCATTGTTGGCTTGGAGAGCAAAAATGCCTCATGCCAAATGCTGTCACATGAAGTTCCATGCATAAGAACTGGCAGTCATTCAATTCATTTTCTTCCATGGTATAAACAACACAGGTCAGAGAGATTAATTGCCTGATTTTTTTAAGGAAAGAAAAAGCATGGATAAATAGTCCGTGTTTATTAATTTATAGTGTCACAGCAACCTAGAAGTTTAAAAATAAAGAACCCTGCACTGTTTATTTTTTTACAAATAAGAACAATTAGAGAGCTGGAATATCAAGAATGCAAGTACAAATAGTGATAAATTAGAAGACCATTTGAAAATGACTAAGAGAAGGATCCAAAGTACTTTCTATATTAGGAGGAATAGAGGAAATTAAACACTGACTAATACAAAGCTCCAGTAAAGCCAATACAGAGCCACACCAAACTGAGACCTTCCCGGGTGATAGAGTGTTGTGGATATAAACATGTTTTTGTTTCGGTCCCAGGTATAGGATGTGGGACTGATTCAGATGATCCACAGAAGCAGACTATATTCCTCATGTGAGGTCAGAGTTCTTTGCCAGCTGCAGATAGTTTGAATCTGAGTACTCTGGAGAGAGAATAAATACCAGAGCCCAGAGAGTGGAGCTTTGAGAAAGAAAAATGCTGTTCCTGCTTCTGTCTTGCTTCTACTAGATGCTGTTGTAAAAGAAGAAGTTGGAGATTTCCTAAAATGAGTATTGGACGGGCTCCTGGGAACCCAATGACCCTAACAAGCAGGAAGCAGCTAAGAAAGAACTGTGTCCCCTCTCCCACTTAGTCTTTATCTCTCCTACCTGGTGTTGGGGTAATGGAAGGGACTGGGGAAGAGTAGGGAGAAAAAAATAAAAGAAACATAAATAAAAGAATTTTTATAAAAATGTGCACCAACAATAGAACTGGCCTTTATTCTGTGTCTTTCTTTCCTGTCTCAGGGTAAGATGCTCCATCAATGATTTCATCTGAACTCTTCACTGTTGGCTAAATGGGAGTGTGGTTTGCATTGGGTACCCATGACTCTTCCCTACTTAGTAACTTATCTGTAGCATCTTGTGATGTACTTCCACATTTCTGATTATTTTTAGCAATTGTCACAGAAGACAAACTGCCTGGACAAAGAGATATCTTTTGAACTATTGCAGTTTATATTCCACTTGCAGTTCACTAGAAAACAACCTTGCTATTTCCACACCCACATTATGTGTTATCTTTAAAATATCTAATAATTGGATGTTGAAATTAATACCAAATTATTTTTCTTAAGTAGTTAAGCACTGTATGACATTACATCTTCGACGGCTATCCTTTGCTTTCTACCAGTTTTTTTTTTTTTTCCCTTAGATAGGGTTTCTCTGTGTAGCCTTGGCTGTCCTGGACTTGTTGTGTAGACCAGGCTGGCCTCAAACTCAAAGTAATCTGCTAGCCTCTGCCTCCCTAAGTGCTGGAATTACAGATGTGTACCACCACAGCCTGGCTGCCTTCTGAGAGTTTTATGTTGGGGCTTTCTGAGACAGAGAAGGGAGAAAGGGAGAGAGGTGGCAGAAGGAAAGAAAGGGAAAGAAAGTGAGAGTAGGGGGAGAGAGGGTGAGAGGGAAACACATACATATAGAAAGAGATGAAGACACAAAGACACATATACAGAGAGAGGGAAGAGGGAGGTGGGGGAGAGAAGAAGAGAAAAGAGAGGGAGACACACAGAGACAGACAGACAGACAGACACAAGGGGTGGGTTGGTTGATAAGACAGTCTCATGCTTTTTGGTGTTATAACTCCCTTTTGATGGTCCATGTGGATGTGTAAATTTGAAAATAGGTGGAGATAGCAGAGGCCATTTAGTGTTCCTCTCATTTTCTTTAGTGAATTCTTACTTTCCTCTGTTTCAGAGAAAGCTATGCTATACATAGGGTTTAAGAAGACATTACGTATTATTTCTTTATTAATAATGCAGTAGATACAAATTCTGCTCCCAAATTGCCAGGTCTTTCTCATATTTAACATAAAGGGCTAAGGTTATTATTTGTCTTTCTACATGTACAAAAAGTTAGGACTGAATCTGGAAAGCATGGATGTGCTTCTCATGAAAATCTGTGTGGGCTTTTGAAGTCTTCCTACTTATGTCAAACCATCAGTAACCCAAACATATTAAGAAAAGTGAAATCCTTTTACAGAACAATCTACAATCTACAAATAAAGCCAGTGCCCATCTTTCTTCCAACAGTCCATTTAACCAGCGAAAGAAGTTTAAAAAAATCATAAATCACACCCTAACTGTATGATGGATGCCATTACATGTAATAAAAATGAGGAATATGATGAAAATTATAAAAATCACAAGAAGACTCTTAGTAAGGTTTAAAATGGCAAGGTAGCAGCAGTGGTAAAACAGTTTTCTATGTCAAGTAGGTTGAAGCTCTAATTGGGGACAAGTGGTTTGCATTTTAAAAGTGCACCAGCAAAGGTCATGAATGTCCTGAGAGCTGCCTTCCTAGACTGTCAGATTCATATTCTGTAGTGACTCTGAGTGTCAAGGTGATGATTGTATTGCATTAAGTCACCATTAGGAGCTATTGAGAGTCTCTGAATAAGAAACAGATTTGATGTTAAGTTTTATTGTGCTGTAGTATTCTGTAGCAATATGAAGTCTAAATTAGGATAAAGAATGAGACTGTAATACTCAAATACCAGGCTATTCCATTAGTCTAGGAAGAGGGTAAAGCGTACTTAAATGGGAGAGCTAGGGATGAGGAAAAATGAGGAAAGGGATAAAGAAAAGGGTGATAAAAGCAAGAGCTACTGACTAATACATACTGAATTTTTTTAAAAAAGAGGGGGGCAGGGTTAGTCCAGTTGCCTAGGAGATCAGTTATTTTATGATGGCATTAAAAGATGATGAAAAAGAGATGAAAACCACCTAGGAAGAGAAATGAGGATAGATTCAAATTTATTATTTTTAATATGGCATTTCTTATTTGTTTGTTAGTCAATCAATGGAACATGATGACTTGGAAGTCAGGAAAGGAAACTAAAACAATTAGATGCATTTTGTTTGGAACCATTAGTATAATTCATGTTGAGAAAGTACATGAATCAAGATGGTGAATCATTTTCCTACAAACAAACGAAAGGACAGAGTGGGCAGTATTGTTTGGGTGGCACGGGGCTCTGATCACTACATGGAATGTGATGTTCTGAGAGAACAAAGCCAACAGCAGAGAAGAGAGATGCGGCTTCTATGGTCCTGTGACATTTGTGTCCCGAAGAAGTGTCTATTTCCAGATCTGAGGTTATTTAAGCCTTTTAACAAATTTATCCCATTTGAGACAATTGTTAAATTATCTTGGAAAGAATCGCTATAGTTTTTAAGCAAAGGACCCTTGATGACTACTGCGCTGAAAACCCTGAAGTAGTCTTCAGTGTACTCCTTTCATTGTAAGAATTTATCTTCTCGTTCATTTAATGTTTACCAAGTGCCCACTGTGTCCTGGGCATTGTGACAGTCTCTGCAGACAAACTGGATACTGAACTGGAGGGAACATTGAAAGGAGATTTTTGTTTTCTTTTCTTCTTCTCCCTTTTTTTTTTTTAAATGACAAACCTCAAGTTATGAACAAGCAGAATCCCAACTGTTCATATGCTTGCTGGCAGTCAGAAATAGACTACGCTACAGAAATCTCATTCTGGGTGGTGGTGGCTGCCCAGGGCCATTGGGAAAGACAATTCAATACAAAATATATCAAATTAAATATAAAATCAGTATTTAACCACATGTGGTATCCAGAAAGCACATACTGGGCAGCTGCTCAGGATGCTGGGTGTATGTCAGCCATGAGGGGATCCTATAAGAGTGAAGAAGATCTTCCTGTTTCTCTTTCTTTTGGGTAGAATGGATTATGGTAACTTGTTGGCTGCAAAGGCCTCCCTCAGCAACTTAGCCCTGAAGAGACAGAGTGAAGCTACTACTCACAGCTCTGAAAAAGATTGTTATGAGTCAGATTTTCCAGAGTAAAATAGATACATCAAATCATTAACTTTACATTTTATTTTTCTCAATATATTTTCACCTGTATGTGAAAAACTCGCTACAAAACAATTGTTTTGTACTTATGCTACCTTAAAAATAAAAGCCAAAAAAATTCTACTATCTCTGCAATAAAAGCATAGACACATCATGAAAATACAATTGCTAAGTTTTAGATTCTGAAGTAGAATATAAATGAAAAAAATATGAAAAATATGTTATTTCATATAATTATTCCTGAGCAAACTTAACAAATCTTTATTAAATATCTCCTATACCTTTCCCATATTCATCATGACACCTTGATAGTAAGGTGGCAGGTAAATGTGAGAGTCAATATTCTAGTATCAAATAAACAGTTTTAAAGGGTCATGGACGGGCTAGATGGCCAGGGGGTAAAGTCACTTAGTGTGTAAAGGCAATCCTGATGACCTGAGTTTGATTGCTGCACTCACATGGTGCAAGGAGAGAACTCATTAACTGAAGTTATTCTTTGACCTGCGTCTCTCTGTCTCTGTTTTTCTCTCTTTCTATCACAAAGTCAAACACTCACTCTCACCAACACATATATACTCACTTTCTCACATATACACACCCTCACACACACACACTCACTCTCTCACACACACAGACACTTGGTACATTACCCCTAAAAATTAAAGAAATGTAAAAATAAGTATAATTATAGTATTATTCAAACAAAAAAGCCATTTTACACAGTTACCGATTTTTCAAAGTTTTACTTTTCTTCCTAGCTCTTATTCATGCTGTCAGCACATATGGAGTTACTATTTCTCTTTTCTTCCTTGAAGTCTTGTGATGTCAGGAGACAGGTGAGCTCAGGCCTTCCCACATATTCACAGAGAGACTGCTAAGGAGAACAGACCAGAGAATGGTAGGAAAGAAAAATAGTACTTCATGCAGTTTACCTTTCGGCATCCTTGGGGAAGAATGAGAGTACAAGAAGACTGTGTACAGCAATGATATTTTGATTATAACATCCCCTCTAGGAAGGAGTAGGAGGCTCGTGAGACTCTGGGAGTGAACAAACCCCACATGTCTGAGAAAGCAGGAGCTTATAACGGCTGTGCAAAACTACTTCTCAAAGTTACAGAAACAGAAAGCAATTACTGGGGAAGGAAACTCTCCAGCCTAGCTGCCATGATGCCGCCTAATCTGCTGAAGAGCCAGGAAGCTGCCTGCTCTGCTGAATAGCCACAAAGCCCCTTGGTCTGCAGAAGAGCTACGAAGCCGCCTGGTCTCTAGGTTGCCCCAGTTTGTCATCTGCTTTGAGGTGAGTGGGTTTTGTTTTTGTTTTGTTTGTTTGTTTGTGCATCTGCTTATGGGTGACACTGCTCTTGCCAACAACCCCTTACCTATATTCTTGTAAGGAAATCTGATCAACAGGCAGGCTCAGCCCATTGGACTTTGTTGTAGTTGCTACTTTTGTCTCTCAAGGAGTCCCTATTAGGAACAAGTTGCTAAATGTGTTGTGTCTGTTCAGGATAAACCTCATACAACACAAAAGTATAGAGATAACAGTAAAGATAAACAGCAAGAAAAACTCCTGCTGTAGGGCTGACTGTGTGTGGGGCCTGCTATAAAAACCCTGGATCCTCAGCACATGCAGCCTGCACAAGATTGTGTGCTGGTGCAGTCACAGCTTGATTTCAGCAAGATGGCGCCGAAGCACAGGGAACTGTGGGTGGATGAAGTGTTCTGCCAAATTTAAGGAGACACGTTTCTTTGTCACACCTCTCATACTGAATGCTGCTGGGCATTTTACTGATTGATTTTTTTTTTCTGGCTCAATCATCAAATATATCAAGTGTTAGTTTTTAATTTCAGTTTTTCTTTGTTGTGGTGGTTTGGATGGTAAGCGTTCTTCGAAGAGTCATGTGTAAAAGACCTGTCTAGCCATCTGATGTTTCATTGAGAAGTTATGGAATCTTTAAATGGTGAGGCCAGGTGAGATCCTAGTTCGTTCTCTCCATCTGATTGCTGGCTGGCTGGCTGATATGGAGTGTGCAACTTAGCTCATCCATGAGTGATATTCTGTCTTATCTCAGGACTCAAAACAATGGAGCCAACCAGCCTTGAAATGAAATCAAATTAGCAGGAAAATGGATGAAACTAAAAATAATTATGTTGAGTGAACTAAGCCACTCAGGAAAACAAACACATTTCACTCTCCTATACAAAACAAGAAACACTCACACACAGACTCCAGAATACTGTGTGAAAAGAAGCCATGGCAGAAGTGACAGAAACAATTTAAACTAATCGCTAACACTCAAAATGGATGTGGATTTACTGAAAGACCTTTTATTGAACTTAATCAAAATGTGTGTTATAAGTAATTTTGGAGTGCTGGTCTCTAAAACTAGACTTTTCCATTCTCTGAAGGCTTAGGACACATGGCAGAAGAGGATGCCGAAAGAATGTAAGAACTAAGGTTGAGAAGGAGGGCTGAGAAAGTATTTTCTGGACATGACATGACCATTGTACACTCATTATCTGTACAAGACCTACACAAGACTGGACCCATCAACACTTCAACATGGTTAGGGAAGGAATAAATGAGGTCTTACCCTTCCTCAGAAAATGTGGGCAGTTTATCAGTTCTGGGGGACAGCTGTCATTTTCTTCAGGGCTTTAGCCACTGATAAGCTGTCCATGTTTGAATAAATAACTCCCTATATATGCACGTGGAAACAGACTCAGTAAATTCAGCACAGAAAAAGAAGACATCCAAGTTTACCAGGATTGTTGAGAAGAAGGCTTTTGTTGGGGAGGGGGTGAGATGAGTAAAGGTAAAGAGGAATGAAAATGCCCCTATTCTTTCTCTCCCTATATGTGTATGTGTGTGTGTGTGTGTGTGTGTCTGTGTGTGTGTGCGTTTGCATATAGTATTATCAAAAGTTTGAAACAAAACCTCATGTTCTTAAAAGTTCTGCTAAGTAGACTTGACATTGGGCTTTAGGAAGAATTCCAGATACAGCTACTTAAACCATAGCACATAAGTAAAGAGAAAATTATTACCTTTCAATTAGGATCAGCAGAAGAGCATTCTTGAGAGAAATTTCCAGAAGGTAAGAATGTGGTTCAGAGAATGTGGATCAGTGAGCTATTGCTCCATAATTAAGAACTTCATCATCTCAGAGGGTAAAATAATAGGCATTTATTTATCATGTGTCATTTTTCTTCTGAGGTCAGTGCTTATTCCAGTTAATTTTCCAGGCATCTCTGTTTCATGAGTCTATCAACCTCTCCTTTATGCTATTGGCGCAGCCCATACTCTTCTCCAGGCAATAACAAAACAAGCTAAGCCACAAAAATACTCTCAACTTCTAGGGTAGTGTTTCTCACTGCTAAAAGCCCATTGGCCAAAGCAGGTCACGTGGTTAACCCCAGCCGCGGTTAGGTGAGAAAATTTCCTCTTCTTTTGGAAGTGAAAGGAATGAACAGACCCCAACAGAAGAACTATGGATTTGTGAACTCTTTCAGCCCCAGAGGCTTCAAAGCAAATGAGTGATGTGAAAACCTCCCAGAGGCAGGAAAAGCATGACGAAAGCCACGCACAAAAGAATGCTGAGGACTCAGGACTCTTGCGTGTGGTGAACACAAAGCATGAACTGCAGAAGAACCCTGTTATTTTGAAAAGTACTGTTTTAGTCAATTTCTCTCTGGTGCTGAAAATGCACGCCCAATTTCCTAGAGGAATAGTAACTGATCTTAACCTCACCCATACCAGTACTGTGTCAAAGCATTCTGTAGTGCATAGAGATTTCAGGCATGTACAGGCTGCTAAGTGTGCCTGGGTTTTTAAATTTCTCCTCACCTTTCAATTTTTACTGGATAGCTGAGGGACCGAAGAGGAAAAATGTATGTGTCCATGTGCTATGTTCTAGAGGTCCCACCTTAAATTACATGCTTGTGAATTCTGATCATGGTTTGAACTTTACCTAAATACTAATTTGGATCTTAGATAAATGCAATTCTGTTAGCATATGTCTGACATTGAAAATAAATGAATAAATAAATAGATAAAGCGTTCTTCTGCAACATTGTTTGCTAGTCCTTGCTTTGAAAGTTGTCTGAACATTGGTGTCAATTGTTTAAAACAAAGCTGTTTGTTGTTGTTTTTAAGACATTTTTGCTTCCTAAATTTGCAGCCAAAAATCAGCAAATATTCTTTTCCGTGAAAATATTATTTTCTGTAGCTAATCTAGGGATTAACTGACTCAGTTTCTCCCTTTTCCTTAGGTAAATATGCTGTTTTGTGTGCCACCATTAGATACTCTGTTTAGCACCGTTAATGTGACTAACACAGGTCTTAAAATACTGAGGCAGTGTGAGCCAAACGTGAATTGAAATACATTTAGCTGTTTGTTCTTTGCAGTGTGGCGAGAGCAGAGGCTTTTGATAAAGGAGAGAGCTGTATGCGTGGGCAACCTGTGTGTGATAATTACAAAATGCCAGGGGAGTCCTGAATTTTTCAAGAAGTCTTAATGACTCCCAAGACAATGGGCTATAGCTTGGATCTGGTTGAGGGAATACACGCTTTGTGAATGATTGCAGGGCTGCACTGCAGATAACAGAAGTCTCTCAAATATTCTCTCTAAATTGTTGAATGGCCAAGGGGGGATTTAGCTTTATGAATTGCATTTATTTTATCTTTCAGCCTGACAGAATCATAGCCAAAATGGTGGAGGAAGAAAGGAGCTACAGAACTATATTTAAATTATATTTATAATGACCACAACCTTATTTTTTTTTTTATTTTCTGAGCAAAGCGGCAGAGGAATAATTTCTTAAGGGCATCTGAGATCAGTTGAAACAAATGGGGTTGTGAATATCAATGAAAACACAAAATACAGTGTACATAATTAAAGTGATTCAAATAAAGGTCCGAAAAATTGCTATGGTTGAAAGTTGTTATGGGTCAGTATGTTGCATAATGGCTATGTTTGAAAAGCCAATCTTATGCAGTCAGTCTTTAAAACAAATTTCCCCATGCAATGTCATAAAAATTTGGTAAAACATAAGAATATCAGAACTAGAGTTTAAAACCCAATAGATTGCTATGTTGTGACTTTTTTTTTTACCCCATCGCCATTATTTATTTTAATACAATTAACTTTGAACCCGTAAGTTTTACTTCAAACATCTTTTTTTTTAATTAATTACAGTTTATATACTTTGTATCCCAGCTGTAGATCCCTTCCCCATCCCCTTGCATTCTCACCCTCCCTCAGTCTTCTTCTCCCATGCCCCTCTTCCAGCCCAATCATAGCGGAGGTCCTCCTTCCCTTCTATCTGACCCTAGTCTATCAGGTCTCATCAGGGCTGGCTTCTTTTTCTTCCTCTGTGGCCTGGTAAGGCTGCTCCCCCCTCAGGTGGAGGTGACCAAAGAGCCAGCCCCTGAGTTCATGTCAGAGATGGTCCCTGTTACTATTACTGGTGCAGTGTCTTGGACACTGAGCTGCCATGGGCTACATCTGTGCAGGGGTTCTAAGTTATCTCCATGCATGGTCCTTGTTTGGAGAATCAATCAAACATCTTTTTAAAGAGCCAAATATCTATATGCAACACACACAAATTTGTACATAACAAAAGTACTATATTAAAACAAATAAAGAATGTTAAAACATGCAATGTTATTGTTTGAAATTTGAAACAGCAATTATCTAGTTTAAAATGACGTTAGTACCATCAATAATAGACTTTTTTTTTCATAGTTTCAGTGGTATAATTTTTTCCCTTTTTTTTAATTTTTCATCAATTACACTTCATTCATTCTGCACCCCCCCATAAGCCTCTCCCTCCTCCCCTCCCATATCAAAGCAGATGCTGAGCCTGATGGGCAACTGCTGGGCAGAGTGAATGGAATTTTATGTAAGAACTGGGAAATAGTAAGAGCTGGAGAGGACAGGGTCTCCACAAGGAGAGCAACATGTTGTGACTTTTAAAAAAATGTTTTAAGTCTTGTTGGTTGGCAATAGAAGCAGCGCTATCATATTATTGTCCATTAATGAAATATCAAACTATAATATAGCATAAGATAAATTTAGTTAGTTGTCAGGTAGAGATAATTGATTCCCCTGAGGGATGTTTGCAAGCACCTAGCACTATTGTGTATTTAAATGACATTTTTTTTCCAAAATTAAAAATTCTAAAGTTTTTTTTCATTTTACTGATTGAAGCTAGTTACACATTAAGAACATTTTGTATGTTCAGCTACTGCATCCTAGTGATTTTATAAGTTTCCATTACATTCTTAGCTTCCCGAACAATACTGATGAAGATGTGGAAATGTGGGCATTGATGGTTTTCTGTAGTTTACATTCTTGGTTGTTTCAGGGGGGTTGTGGATGTTTCCAATGTTTCCCCCCTGTGCTCATGCAACACCCCAGTCACCTATTGATCTCCATAGAGATGCTTGCTTAGATTCTAAAACCCTTTGCCCAACGATGGGCAGAAAACAATACCTCACTAATTAATAGTCATTTATTTAACAAATAATCTTTGAGATTTAGTATATTATACTGAGGTGTAGATTATGAAGATGTGCTAAAATTAGGACATTTGTTTTATGATATATTAATAAATTGTTTTGCTTTGGCCACATTTTAAATTAATACTCATGTAAAATAATGTTTAAAAAGTAGCCATTTCTTAATTAATAGATACAATGCATTTTAGAAAGTTTAAACACTTTCTTCTGGATATCTGCAACAAAGTTTATATTAAATCACTCTGATTTAATAATACATTTTTTTATTATAAGGAAAATGTTAAGTGAAGCCTGAGCAATGACTCATTCTGTAAGGTACTTGGCTTGCAAACACAAGGACCTTAGTCTGAGCTCCAGAACCCATGTAAAACTGCTGTGTGTGATGGCATGCACTTATAATACCAGAGTTGGGAAAGTGGAGACAGGAGGATTCCTGGGACTTGCTATCTGACGATCTACTCTAATTTGAGAACTCCAGGTCAATGAGAGACTGTCACAAAGAGGAAGCAGATGATGTTCCTGAATGTGTTCAGGCTCATGTGTAGAAGAAATCTCTGTGCCTGTGTGGAAGTGTCATCACCTGTCAATAAAAAGCTAATGGCCTGTTAGCTGAGGCAGGACATAAGGAGGCGGGAGTTCTGGGGAGAGAGAAAGGGAGTAACTCTGGGAGATACTCAGAGGCAGAAATTTGCCTGGGATTCTAAAGAAGATAGACATATGAAACTGAGCAGAGGTGGCAGAATTAGAATGGAATAAATGGGATATTAGTTAAGAGCAAGTCAGGGAATATGCCTAGCAATATTGGTCTAGGCTTTTGTAAGTATATTTAAGCCTCAAGGTCATTATTTTGGAAGTTGGAATGCGGGAGGAAAACATGCATGTACACTTATGCTCTTCTATCATCTATCTATCTATCTATTCATCTATCTACACACGCACATACAGCACCCTCCTCATACACACACACACTTCCTCTAAATTAATTAGCATGATGAAAATTATAATACTAGTATTGTTTATTAAGTAATTAATAAAACCAAAATAGAATAATATTCTATTGACAACTTAAATTTATTTAAATTAATAAGGATTAGTGACTCACATGAAATAAAAAATATTTACTAAAATAATATCACATTTTATGAACAGTATAGTCTGGCTAACTCTCTATTTTGATTAAAGGTTTAAAATTCTCAATATTCCGACCCACAAATGCCAAACACACAAAACTCACAAACTGTATTTGTGTTTCTGTTGTGTTTTGTTTCAGTTTTTGGTTAGCTGTTCCTTCTTCTCTCCCTTCTTTATATCATTTTTAAATAATCCATACTTTTGACCAATAATAAAAAAAATCTAAGAACTATCAGTGCAACTTTATATAGTTATCTATTCTTTTTTCTTTTTGTCTGACTCAGTCTGTAACTGATGCTGGTCTTGAATTTTGACTCTCTTGCCTTTACTGATACTACAACAGTGAGGATTATAATTGTCATTGTTCTGTTGCTATTTATTTTCTTTTTAACAAGTTTCACATTTGCATCATTGTCTCAAATTGTCTTTGAAGTCACTCCCTAGGTTTTTAGAGGGTGACACTTCTGGGATGAGCCTCCATTTCTTGAGAAAGAGCTTCCTGGAAAAACTGGTAGCAGAAGAACACAGTTGTTTCTCTAAACAGCACCCTGCAAGGAAGAAAAGTGTCCTTGGAAAGTTTAGTCAAGCTGCTAGAGGATATGGTTGCTCTTTGGTCAAATTTAGTAGGAAAAGCAACATTGGCAACATCATCCTACGGATCTTCACTTTAAAAAGTGATTGGTAGACCAAGGCCCACATCTGTCTGACTTACAGAAATGTTGACATTTGATACTCATAGAATCATTCCTAATGGTAGCTTTCTTACGTGTATGTATGTGTGTGTGTGTTTGTGTTTGCATTTAAATCCCATTATTTATTTTATTCAGTAAATTTTCTTTTTCTTTCTTTCTTTCTTTCTTTCTTTCTTTCTTTCTTTCTTTCTTTCTTTCTTTCTTTCTTTCTTTCTTTCTTATATATTTATTCTTCCCTTCAGAAAAGAGCAGACCTCTCAATGATTGCATCAAAAGAAAGAAAGAAAGAAGGTCAGCATTGCTTCTCTGAGTTTAGAAAAGAGGAGGAGTTGAGGTAGGGAGCTTCAGTGAGGATATATAATGAAAACATTGTGGAAAAATAAAATTAAAAATTAAAACAAGTTAAAATAAACAAGTTTCTTCCTGGTATGCACGTTTCCCACAAGCATGCAGGTTTCCATGGTAGCCAGAAGAGGGCAGAAGTCCCCCTAAAGTTGGAGTTACAGAAGGCTGTAAGCACCTGTGGGCACTGGAAACCTAAACACCTTCTCCCTAGTCCTTTGCAGGAGCAGAAAATACTCTTAACCACAAATCCATCTCTTCAGATCCTGAAAACAGTTTTATAAAGTATTTTATAAGAGATTAATTGAATGGTATTTTCCACTTGTTGATCACAAAGGACCTTGACCAATTGTTCAGCCTCTAGGCCATTTTAACAACCAGGTACTTGTTTTTTGTTGTAGAGTTTTATCTAGTTCTTTATGCTTTTTACACACATCAGCTATTAATCCCTTATTATTTGTATTATGAGAAAGTATTTTCTGTTATTCTGCAGAGGTCTCTATTTTGTTGAGACTCTTCTTTATTACACAAAAGTTTTATTTTAGTGACATCAACTTAATTTGTTTATTTTGTGTTTCATTTTTGTTTTGTTGTTTTAGTTTAAAATCCTGTGACAATATGTTTTCCTTGTTTGTCTCTCAGGTGATCCTATATCTTTCATATTGAAAATATTAGCCATCATAAGTCCAATTCTTGTCAAACTGACACCCAGACATAACACTTTCAAGCCATTATCTTCCACCTCTTGCCTGCCTTATAATGCAAATATATTAAATCCAATTTCATATGTCCCCATGGTCTTTCACAATTTGCAACTCAGGTAACCAAGAACATTGTCCTGCAGGCTTCACTTTGCTGCTGCTGTTGCTGGTGTACTCTGGCCTAGATTTATTCTTAGGGCAATGCTGACTTTATAGAGTGGCTTTAGAATTATTCTGTCTTCTTCTTTTTTGAATAATTGAAAAAGAAACAGTGTTCATTTTTATTTAAATATTTAATAGAATCAATAACTAAAATTTTTGTTCTTAAGTTCTTCTTTGATGTAAGACTTACTACTGAATTCTTCCTGTTCTGTCCAGCTTTTCTCTTTCATCATGTTTTAATTTTAAGCTTTGCATGTGCAGGGATTTGTTCATTTCTTCTAGTTCCTCAGTTTGTTAATCATAATAATGTTAATGCTAATTCTCATTTATTCACTTTTAGTTATTATCCTTCTTTTATCATCTTTGATTTTAAAATCATATTGACTACTTTTTTCCAATCTCAACATGACAAAAATATAAATGAGTAAGAAGAAAAGCATAGGAGATTATGTGAATGCCCAGAAATCAAACAACTTAAAACTATCGATTAATACTAAATAAAGAGGGAAATGAATAAATTTCTTGAAACAAATGAAAATGAGAACATAACATAACAAAATGTGTTGGGCATAGTAAAGCAGCACTAAGGGGAAAACTTTGGGAATTAAGGACTTTATTAAGAGTTCTCAAACAACCTATCCCTGCATATCAGCAGCTAGGAAAGAAGGAATAAAGCAAACTCAGATTTGAAAAACATAAAGAAAAAAGAAAGTTCAGAGCAGAAGGTAAGAACTAACAAAAATTTTAAATGTCAGCAAAATGGACACGTTCTTTAAAAAGACAAATAGAACTTGTAAACCCTGAGTTACACTAATTATAAGATAAGGATGTGGCTACCCAGAGGCTATTTAAGCTGTGGGCTGGCTTTCCCCAGGGTCCGATGATTGTTCAAGGTTCTGAATAAACTGCATTGAAAAAAAAAAATCACCCTTAGATGATGTCTCCAGCTAACAATAATTTTTAAATAAAATTAAAATACTATTCAAAAAAAAGATAAGGATGATTCAATTCAATCAAATCAAAGATTAGCTAATTTTTTTATGTATTATACACTGAGAATCCACTTTTGTTTGTTTGCATGTAGGCATTCAGTTTTCCCACTAACATTTATTGTAAAGAGTATTTTTCCATTTAATTAACAAATAAACTGTGTGTGTGTGTGTACATGTGTGATTGTGTGTGACTATGTCATACATGCATGAATGGAGGCCAGAGAAACATGCCAAGTGTCTTTCCATTAATATTCACCACCTTATGGTTTTGAGACAGGGTATAACCTTTTGGAGATGGATGAGCTGCCTGGTCAGAAAGCTCCAGGGGCTTCCTGTATCCACCTCCTGCTTACTGGGTACTGCTCACAGGTGTACATCTACACCTGGCATTGTGACATGGTTCTGAGGATCTGACCTCAAGTTCTTACTCCTACATAGCAAGTACTGAAATGCTTGTTCAGTTTCTGCTCTTTTAATCATGTAAGTGTCTATATCAAAACTCTTTTTACCACATTGTGAGCCGTTTTTTTTTTTCCAATATGGTTTCATTTTATGGCTGTACATGTGTGCCTTTATGCCAGGACTATACTGCTTTTTCCTTATGTGCCCAAGTCAGGATCTTCTTACCCTAGCTCGTCCTGACATTATTCTTTCCAAGTTTGTTATTCAAATTATGCCATCCATTTTATTTATAGCACTGACATTACAGAATGTTATCTCTGAATGTCTTACTTTTGAAACGAACTGAGGTTTTGTTATGGAGACTTAGGTAAGGTACAGTTTCGTCCTCTTGTGAATATAAAGAATGGTACATAACCCAGGTTATGGGCAATATGGAAAATCTTTATTATAATGACGAAAATGAGCTTGGAAGCCAAGTAGTACTTCCAAGGAAAACTTAAAAAATTAAAAGAACTTCATTTGGAGGGACACACATGCAATTCCAGCACTTGAAAGGCAGAAATAGGTCGCTCTCTGACAGTTCAATGCTGGCCTGGTCGTATATCGAGTGCTAGGCTAGCCAGGGCTACATAGTGAAACCTTGTCTAAAAACAAAAAGATTTCTATTAACTGATATTATTCTCCACTTTATCATAAGGAAGACATTATTGTGGGTTTAAAAAAAAAGTTGCCTCTTATTTAGAGTGTATGGAATTCTCATAGTACTTTCAGAACTAAATCGATAAACTCATTGAACATTTTCTATTGCAGCTTTTATGTGTGTACTACATATGTGTTCGCATGCATATGAGTGAGTGAGAGAGAGAGAGAGAGAGAGAGAGAGAGAGAGAGAGTAAGAGAGAGTAGGCCAGGGGTTACTTTGAGAGTCTTTCTCAATCTGTCTCCACTTATGTTTTGAAGTAGAGTCTCTCACTGAAGCTGTATCTCACTGAGTCAGCTGGGTTGTCCAGCCAGTGAATTCTGTCTCTATCCTCTAGAACTGAGGTTACAGATTCACAGTACTCTGCGTGGCTGTGTGTGATGTGAGGGGTCTAACTCAGGTCTTGATGCTTGTGTGGCAGGCACCTCACTGACCAGGCAATCTCCCCCTCTCCTACTGTAATAGTGTTTAAATAATGTAATTTCTAAACTTATTTTTTTAGTAAATCAAGTATATAAATGATATTCCTATGACCTATATATTTATTTAGGTTTATCATTATTTATGTCTTGCTGTCATTTTATATTTGTATGTGGAAAAGCTTATACTTTACTACATAGAAGCTATGAACTGCCTAGGGATGCCTGAAATCTGGAAAACGTTACTAAAAATGACTCCTCTTGAAATGTCAGTGGATGCTGTGAGCCAATGCTTTGATTCATTATTTATATTAAAAATTATCGAAAGCTATTTGAGTTAAAAATGAAATCTGTATACCATGTGCAGTGTATGTTTTAAAAAGACCCCTCTCTTTACTCTTTACGATTAGAAATGTGATAATGTTACAAAGAGTGCACAAAGGGAAATAAAGGTTTTGAAAAACTAAATTTTGATAACAGCACAATGTATCAGCCTTCCTGGGCGCTGATGTTGGCAATAACCCCAGAAAGAGGGTAATTTTAAAAAAACAATATTTCATGGCTTTGTCAGTTTTCCCCAGGGCCTCCTTTAATCCTCCAATCTTCAGGTCATTCTCTTGAAGTATCTGTCACATCATGTGCCCATTGAAACTGGTTTCACCATCCCAGCATCTTTTAAGACACTATCCTTTGTTTGGACTTAAGCAGCCCCAGAGCAATACCTTCATTCTCCTGTGAAATAATGCAGGTGTACAAGGTTTGAAAACATGTGTGTGTGTGTGCGTATTTTAATAAGAATGTGGCGTAACAGAGTTGCCACTGATTAGGAATGCTCTATTAAGAAGGAAGAATGTGTGAGTGATTATTCTCGAATTCTGTACTATCTGACAAATTCTGACTACGTTTTTCACAGGTGGATCTACTCAAAAACATAAATAACATTGTATGAACTCAACATATCATATTTAGAAAAATGTGTACATTCCTAAATATATGATATATTTACCAATATCCATATATATTATATAATATATATGTATATATATATATATATATATATTAAAAAAGATGGGGCTGTGAAATTGAAGGAGAGTATGGAGCATTTTATAAGAAGGACACTAAGAAGTGTGCATACAGGTTTTAAAGCAGCTCTCTAGTTTCTGACTTGTAATTAATAAAATGAATAAACAAGCAAAAAAATACAGAAACTGTCGGTTTGAAAGGGGAAATGAGGAAGGAAAAACATAACTATATTACAATCTCAAAAATAAAATAAAATTAAAAACTAAATTTTAGTTGTGAGACTAGCTGGTAGGGAAGATCTGGGGAGAGTTGGGGCAGGGGAAAATATGACCATAATATATTGTATGAAAAAAACTAAAAACTGTCATTTAAAAAGTAACTTAGTTATTAATAGCGAATATTTCAATGGAAAAAAATCTCCAAACCATAAATTTTAGTAAAACATGACTTAGTTTTTTTTGTTTGTTTGTTTGTTTTTGTTTTTTGGCTAGTGTACCTGGAACACACATATTCATGATTCATATCTCCAGTTAGTTAAATATCAGTGCTTTTTATTTAATTTTTTAAATAAATTCTATTTTATGTTATGCAACACAGTAAACATCTAAAGAAATAACATCATATTTCTTCTCTTGCTCTTTTTATTGGGAATACTTTTGTTTAGTTTTTTTTTCTCTATTTGCCATTTTCTTAACCAGCTGTTTCTCAGAGTCATAAACATGTATAAACTAATACCAATGTCATCATGGTGTGTTTCCTTTTAAAAAGTGGAAATAATCTAGAGATTTTATTTAGTACCATGAGACACCCTGTGAGAGTCTGAAATTCTAATTTATTGGTCTAAGACGTGTACATGCAGTTTCTAAAAGTAGGTCTTTTAGTTTCTTACCTTTAACTAATAAAACAAACAAACCAATGAATAAATACAAAATTAGCCATGTGTGACCAACAGCCTGGTTCTCTCAGAAAAACGTAAGGAAGGACCTCACTCAGTATGTGAAGTATAGACGTCTACAAAAGCCAAAGTACTGGGAACTTCTGTTGCTTCCTTTCTTCTATGTCTCTTTTGGTTGTAGCTTTCAAATAGAGCCTCACCCTGTGAGTTGTCTGTTTTTCCTGTGTGTCTCTTTTTAATCTCTTTTCACACAGGGACCTTTGCAATGCCTATATATGTTTCTGTATGTGTCTGTGAGTCAGTCTCTGCTTTTCTTTGTTGCTCATTGTCCCTCTGCAAATTTCTGTTTTTCTCTCTCTGTTTTCTACTGTCTTCATGTCTGTGTCTGACATGTATCTGTGTTTCCCTGTCATTAGGTATCTCTGTTCATGTCTGTGTGTATCTCTGTCTCTCCATACCTCAGAGTCTAATCAAGCTTTGTGTCTCTATATGATTAATGTAATCTTTTCTCCATATTTATTTATATCTGTTGTGGAAGTTTTGGTTTATGATACGTAAACTTGTTTTTGTTTTAATCCCAGGTGTGGAATATGGGACTGATTCCGATTATCTACAGCAGCAAACTATTTGCCTCCTAAGGGCTCTTAGAGGGGCTCTTTGCCAGCTGCAGATATTTTAAATCTGAGGACTCTGGAGAGGGAATAAATGTCAGAGTCCAGAGAGTGTTGAGGGAGCTCCAAGAAAGAAGGCTGCTGGTGTTTCCCTCTGCTGCTCCTGGTTGCTGTTGATGCAATTGGATGAGGAAAAAAAAATGGAGATATACTGAAACAAAGATCAATTGGACTTTCCGAAAGGAATCTGACCACCCTAAGGAAGAAGTAGCTAAGAAAAGCTATGCCCCTTCTCCCCACTTTCTTTCTCTCCTACTGACTATTGGGGTGTTGGAAGGGATTGGGGTGGATAAGGAAGAAAGAGGCATAAGAAACTTAAATAAAACAGTTAAAAACGTATCACCAACATATGTGTCCCTCTGTGAATCTTTGTTTATGCACAGTTTTGAATGTCTTTTCTGATGGAGTTGAAAAAAGTAATAAGCATATTAAATAAATCCCTTTCCTTCATCCTCTGTACCTAAGACAAAAGAGAAAAAGGTACATCCAAGTTCCAGGTACTGAAGTTGAAAGGGGTAGATTGGGAGTCAGCCTTACCCAGACACCAAATTCTCATCACAAAGGAGATTTATTACCCATGAGGGGCAAGTTGGGGAGGGGGCTGTCTCTGGACTGGGCAAAAGCAGACAGCAAGAAGCAGGTGGATTTTGGTTTTGGTTTTGATTGTTTTGTTTGATTTTTTTTCAGGAGTGGGTTCTTAGGGACAAAAGGAAAGTCTGTGAGTTGGTAAGTTCTGATTAGACAGGTTAGCCAGTACAGTGAAATAACCTCTTGTGGCAACACATAACATACAATTTATTTGTTCATTACTTGTAAGAGAATGGAGATGAGGGAGGGAGGGAGGGACTGGGAGGGAATGAGGGATTGGGACACGGCTGGGATACAGAGTTAATAAAATGTAACTGATAAAACAAATAAAAAGAAAAAAAAAGAAAACATGGAGATAAATATGGAATCCGGAAAACATTAAAAAAAAAAAAAAAGAGAATAACTCCCAATACCAAGGGCAACTTCGTTATTTCAATTATCTGGAGAGTGGACGAATTCCACCTTCAAAAACATTATCAGTGCAAAGGTCACTTCCACCTCCAGTCTAATGCTCATAAGCTTTTAGCTTTCCTAGGGTTAAGTCATCAGTCTTAGAGTACAGCCCCATCTCAATCCTTCAAATGATGCTGCAGCTTCTTTCATCCATAAAGTTCTACCTATTCACCAACATCACAGAGCATCCCTGCATTACTCTGCCTTTGCACTTAAAGTTCTGATCTGTCAGAGCACAATAGCTGAATTGTGATGTTAAATGGATTCCTGATGTTAAATCACAGTCTATGATATATAGTTGCTCTTCAGGACATTGTCACAAGGGTGTTAAAAGATTGACTCTCCCTTAATTATCCTTTCTACATTAGATCTTTATTTTTCTGGTAATACCCATTTTTAATTTTTTGAAATTTTTACATTTTTTAAGGAATTGTCTCCATCCAGTATTCTAATAAAATACAGTTCCAGTGTTCCCAAGGACATTCTTAATTGTTAATGATATTATTGTTAAGAACTCGGGTGAAAATGGAAGACAGATTTTATAGATCTCTGAAGGAAAGGACTGTAAGATAAAAAACTCGGGTTTCAATATTTGTACTGGGTCAGTGTCCTTGGAAGAGGTGGCTTTTCAAGGCTATTTCACATATAAAAATGAGGAATTGCAGGTCATAATTGTTAAGTTGTAATTATACCCTAAAAGTTTCTAGTCATCACAGAGAAATATTCATTGAAATAAAAATAGACATTAGCATTCAACTTATGATATTTAAAGAACTAAAAATCATACTCCTGCCTGCTCATTATCTCATCTAATAAAACCCTAGTTTGTGATGTAAAAATAAGTTTGAGGTTTTTATCTTGCATGTGATTTCTAATTTGGTTTAGTTTGTGATTTCTAATGTAGACTCTTTAAAATCTTTTCCTAAAAATGATCTGACAAAGTAGAACTTATTCCTCTGCTTAGAGGGCAATTGAGTCCTTAATTTTATCTCTCCTTATGAATCCTGACAACTTGGTTTAAATTCAATTATTTACAGTACATAAGTTGCCTTTTTCACACAAGAGAAGACTGATTCTAATATATTTAGAACATAGAAAGTTTGTCAAAATCAATTTCAGTGTTTGGTTTCTTAATTCACAAACCAACAATGAAGATGATGGTCACAAAATTTAAAAATGCCTTTTGTACGGCTTATTTATTATTCTGAAGTGTAATCTTTACAGGGATAGAGGAGGCTATATCTTTAGGCACTTAGAATATCTTTCCTAAGAAGTCAACTCAGTCCAAGATCACAACTAAATACTCTAAGAAACAAATTGTAAAAGATCAGAAAGAATATAGAATGTAAGATGCTTGCTGTGATGGCTTGTGTTAGCTGTCAACTTGATACACCTATGAAGAGATATCCTCAGGACAGGGTTGCCTCAATCAGATTGACCTGTGGCCATATCATGGAGGCATTTTTTTTTTAAATTGCCCCAGTGATTGCCTACAATTGATATAGGAGTGTGCAGCTACCGTGGGCAGTACTATTCCTAGCTAACTGTGTCTGGGCTATCCTGGTCTTGTCTTGAGCTTTTGTCTTCTCTTTTCCATTGATGATGGATTGTAAAAGGATGAAATAAACTCATTTCTTCCTAACTTGGAGTGGCTCAGTTTTTAACACAGAAACAAACCAAAGTAGGATGCTTGGTTAATGTTTGAATAGGAAAGTGAAACATAGATTATAGCATTGTTTCAATGGAAGTATCCATTTTTGGAATGCACTTTGGAACTAAAATAATTCGTGAAGACTTCTAGTATCAGAAATTTGACTCTACATGCTAACAGTACTGATTTTATTCTCAGTTATGTTTCAAATCACTGTATCTGAGAAAGACATAGATCAGCCCAATGTTACCAACTCAATGATGATCATTACTGATAAAAATCAAAAGGACTAAAGAGGAAATCACACTCTCCAATTTCTGATCTCTGTCTTTACTCTTTTATATCTCATTTTATTATTTCTACTTTATCTGCTGTGTTGTGGTAACAGTGGGTGAAAACAGCATTGACATTGTAGTTTTTCATTAGCTTTGGCATTTTGAAAGGAAATGAGATGCATTGGCATTTGCTATTTACAAAGAGTGCTTTTCTTTTATGGACATGTGTGTCTTTCCTCCCTATGTTTCTAATTCTTTTACTTTTGGGGATTATAACATAATTATACTACTTTTCCACTCTTAACCCTTTCACAAACCCCGTCTCATTTTCAAATTTATAAACATTGTTTCTATTGTTACATACACACACTCACACATATTACTGTTTTCCTTATATATATATCTTCAATGATTATTGCATAAGTTATTTACAAAATAACTTATATAAGAGTAGGCTAACATATATTTCAGAGGAAATATAGAAAATAGAAAATGGAGTTTGGAGTCACAGAAACCATAGAAATACAGCAGCCTAAAAGTGACACTGACCGTGGACACAGGAGGCACAGAGACAGAAAGATGGTGATGAGGATGGTTGCAGATATGGCAGCGAAAAAAGTGGCAAAAGGCATGAAAGCAAATGAGAGGTAGCTGAAAAGTTCTAGCAAGTTGCCAAGGTGAAAAGAAGAGAGGTGATCAGAGAATTTAAGCCAAGAGAGAACAGGGCATTGAGGCTAATAGTGAGAGACAATGATAATGAGCCAGCATAGACAGTGTTTCCTAACTAGCTCATAAAGTAAGTCTGCTTTTATATAGTCACAAAAGGGTGTCTTTGTACTTACCATAGAAACTTTATTCAGATGAACTTTGTGTTTACACTAATCAAGGTAGTGTCTCTTTTTCACCAGGCACAGTAGTCCCCGTGTTTGGCCATAAGGGGACCTACATCCCTTTTGACTCAGATGAAAATGGTAAAGAGACAACTCACCCAAAACTCTATAAGCTCATTAAAACAGTCATGGCGGTACAGACCTTTTCAAGAGACAGAATGGTGGGTGTTTCAGCAGGGAAGGACTATGATTATCACGCAGCTTCCTAGGGTATGTGTTTCGATCGCCTGGAGCTGTCTTAGGATTGTTTGGCTGCTTGGGTGACAGCATGCTGCTCAAAGCATCAAAGAAAGTGTCTAAGAGTTGTCTACTAGAAAATTAATTCTCCTGACTCTTCAATACTGTAGTTTCCTTAGAGGAAAAATAGATATTAGGAGGAATATAAAACTAAGGGCATAGAATTTAATAGTGAGTTAATAATGCTCAATGCCTTCATAGTCTCCGTCTCAGTAAGGCATTTCTGACACCAGCCTGTTTTTGGCACGGTGGACATCAGGTCCTGCCCTCCTGCCTACACACTGCAAGCTTTCTACATGGCACCTACCACCTGAAGAGCTGGTACACACACAGCGGAGGCCGCTGTAGTCCAATGCAGGCAACTAGCATTTCGTTGTATCTGAGGATTCATGGATGAGCAACCCTGGTGTGCTAGAGTTTGTAGAAGCCCCATGTTGTGGGCTTTTCTCTTATCTTTCAGTTCACTATGAGACTTGCTTGTTACTTAGTGTTAGTGAGGCTCTCTTAGACAGGCTTCCACCAAGCTCTTTTTGAGAGTCAATCTTTCGACAAAGGCTTTCAGTAAACCCACATCCATTTTGAGTGTTAGCGATTGGTTTTAATCGTTTTTGTCACTTCTGCCATCGCTCCTTTTCACACAGCATTCTGGAGTATGTGTGTGTGGACATTCATGCACTCTTTTTTATCCATTCTGTGAGTGCTTAAATAATCTACCTTTTTCTTGTTACAGCTTGATTTTTTCATAAACATCAAAAATACAATAATTTTCCAGCTAGTGCAATGCAACAGTCATGGAGTTACATTCTAGCTTCTCAAATTAATCTCTTGATTGAAAGAGATAACCAGGTAGGATGAATCCAACATCTCTGTAGCTTAATCCAAGAGCTCTCTGTACACAGAATTTGAAAAAGTTAACCCTAGGTCAAGAGACAGAGCAAGAAATCAGATGACAGGAATTAAAGAATAGGAGGGACTGAGTTGAGGGGAATTTAAGACAACCTAGAGCTTTGGCTTCAACTTCTCAGCTAACTGACTTTTAGGCTTTGAGCTAGCAAGCCTTTGGCCTTGGGTTTTTGGCCTTTTCCTCCTAGGCTGTCAGCTGAGCTGTTGAGCCTTTTGGTGTTTTTTTTCCATCTGAACCTGAGCTGAGAAGGAAGGTCAGATGGGTGCTTTCTCTGACTCTCTGGGCTAGCAAGTTTTCTCCCCAGTTTCTGGCTCCTGAGTCTTTATTGGTAAAATAGAATGGTTGGGATTTTCATTTTTTTAAAACAAGCACATTGTGTGTAGATGTACTAAATGGGACCAGTCTCCTCTGGACTACATTTTGATTGGCTGTATTTTTCTATAGTAGTCTCCATCATGTTGCCAAGAGAAGTTTTCTTGGTGAAGGGTGAAGACTATACTTACTGGTTGACATAAGGACAAATATTTACAGTGAACATAGGTAGGGATTATGTTGTTTTAGTAAACTGGTGGCTGTAGTTGGTCTTAGCCAACGTTCTATTGCTGTGAAGAGACACCATGACCATGGCAACTCTTATAAAGTATTTCACTGGGGGCTTGAGCACAGCTGCAGAGGTTAGCACACTGGCAGAAGGAGCTTAGAGTTCTACATCCAGGTCTTCCGAGAGCAGGAAGAAAGGAAAAGGCAATAGGGCTGCCTTGAATCCTTGAATCCTCAAAGCCTACCCCTAGTGACACACTTCCTCCAAAAAGCCCACATCTGTGCCAATAAATATTGTCACAACCTGACACTCTGAAACTGTAAACAAACTCCTAATTAAATGTTTTGTTTTGTTTTGTTTTTTTTAACTTTTATGCAGCCTCTTTTATTTAGCATATTCTCCTTTGTCTTAGCAATGGTCAGGGTGTTTTGTCACAGCAATAGAAGAGTAACTAAGACAGATTCCTTAAAACTTTTTCAGATATTCTTACTGTTAATTTATTCCATCTTTTCTGCTCCTTTATTAGTAATCCCATCCCCCCCTTATTAGAGCCCTTCCTTGTATTTTTCATTTCCCTCCTCAGGTCACTAATACTTATGTATTATGTCAAAGGGCTTAAAAAGCTCTCCCTTTCCAACTCTGTTGATTGCAGCACTTATTTCTCTCAGACTGGTTCTACTTTCTGTTCACTGCTCTCCCTGGCAGACATCCCATAGCCCTGTAACCTGCAGGACGATGATTATCTCCATTGCCTCCAGGCTTCAAAGAATAGTTTCTCTGGACCTCCGTGGAGGGAGGCTTGGCCTCATCAGTTTTCCTTAAATGTGGACAGAGATTCCACAATTCCTTTTCTTTTGCACCCTTCATGATTCTAAGCCAGAATAACATGGCTGATGCTGCCAGTTTACACTTATCCCTTGAGATAAAGCTTAGTTCTCTAATTACTACCCTTGGTATAAGCTTTCCTCCATAATTGGTTTTTAGGTGGAGGAAATCCTTTTGGCCTGTTCCTTTTAAATTTGCAGGTGGGCTCTTGGACTGAGGCTACCATCCCTTTTTATTCTGTTCTGTGTTAGGATTCACCTTATCTCTTGCAGCACAAAACCTTCACTCCATCATTAATTCTGCTGTTGCCACTTTTTTCATCCTCAAACTACATTTTGCATTTCTTTTCGGCCTTCTTGCTCTTTTTCATTGTAGAAATGCATAAGAGTGATTACTAATAAGCACAGTACAAAATCAGTATTAGGCTGATTTGTGCTCTCCCTTGTGAATGAAAGTAGTCTAATACTTTTGAATTTACCCACAGACTTTTAGAACAAGAGCTAAAAGAAGCCACAGACTTTGCTAAAATACCAAAAGAATGGCCTTTCCCATAGTAGCTGATCTTGTTCCCCTCTGAAACGCTTGAGCTGTGCCTCTGTAGTTTCCACTACTCTCAACACCACAATCATCCACGTTCTTGCTAGGATAGTCCGTTAAACCCTGCTTATAACCTCCAAACGATTTCCTAGTCCAAAGTGTCAGAATCTTTCACATTCCTCAAAAAAAAAGTATGTTTAGGTCTGTCATACCAATATTTCCTGGTTCCAATATCCATCTTAGTTACTTTTGTATTGCTTTGAGAAGATACCATGACCAAGGCAACTTACAGTGTTGCAGAGTTCTAGATCACCCAAAGACTATTTGGATTCTGTTGAGAATTTAATCAGACAAATTTTATTTAAGCTGCAGCTGACCACAGCACCTTGGCTGGACATGGTACTGCAGCCCTGTTTGAAGCTGGTCAGGGTTTTTAAAGGCAAAAGCCCTGATGATTCAATTGCTTCATTTCTGTGGATATGTGCATCTGCACATACAATCCTTCATTCCTGCAGGCAAGCATTTCTGCAGATGTAATATGACATTCCCAGTCTTTTACAAGTGGTGATTAAACAAGGTTACAGAATAAGCAATTAGCTCATTATTTCACAGCAGTTATATATTTTTGGGAAAGGGCAAAGAGGGCTTTGGTGGTAAGCAGTTCTAGAATAGTTTAAGAGACTCAGCCTATGGAATTGTTTGAACAGACTCAGGTTGTTGATAGGGCCAGCCTCAGGCCTCTATGATGGTTCCTTTGCTCAACATGGATTCATTTCAACTGCTATAGTAGAAGGAAGAGGTTATTGGGGCTTATGGCTTCAGAAGGTGAATCCATAACCATCATGACAGGGGACAGGGCAACCTGCAGGCAGGCATGATACAGGAGCTGTGAGCTGACATCTTGAACCACAAGACAAAGAAAGAAAGCTAACTGAAAATACCATGGATTTTTGAAGCCTCAAAGCCTAGCTCAGTGACACAACTTCTCCAGCCAGACACAAGACACACTTCCAAATCCTTCTGATAGAGACACATTTGAATATATGAGCCTTTGGATACCATAATCTTTGAGGGCTTTGTGCATGCTACACGTTTTCTATCAACTGAGATACAAGCTCAATCCTTAGGTTAAACCTTAGTTTGGTTTGTTTTGTTGTTTCAACACAGCAAGAGTGCTACCTAAATATTCTGTAGAATTTTAGAGGTATATACTAGCAGAGAAATGAATTCCATAGGTAAAGATCTCAGAAGAATGAGTCTTTACAGAACTAAGTCAGAGAATCTGCCCTTTTTTCTTTCATGGCATCCAGTATAACCTTTCCAGAGTTCAGTACAGCCTCAGTTTCCTCAGATTTACAGATTCTAACTTAATGCTAAGACATTCATTCCTTTAATTTTTGTTACAAACTGAACAGAAAAAGTAAATGTTTCTCTCAGGATTGTGTAGAGGAGTAAGTAGATAGATTATTTACATGTAAATTCCTACAGATGGCCCATATCTAGTGAATAAGAAAAAAAGAGCTTACTTTTATTTTTTCAATGTAACTGTTAATAAAACTGAAAAGGGGAAAACAGGCAAGTGGAATGAAACTTACTGGCAGGATTCGCAGGATCAAAAATGAGTACGATGAGAATGATAGGGATTAGGGGAGTAATATGAAGTCATATTAGCATAGTAAGAATAATTGTTCATTGTTTTTGATATGAGCTCATTTGCACTTAGAAGATATGTAAATAATTTTAAAATGAAGCACGGTAAGAAAAATGATTAAACAAATAATCATGAACGTGAGGGAAAAGACTAGACCAAAAATACTAAGTTATTTGGTTATTACCATATGTTCTTAACGGGAGAATGGAGACCCATAATCTATATCACAGGAAGCTGTAAACTGCTTTTAACTTTAATAACTCACTGGCTTTCACCTGCCGTTCTTCACACAGCTACCCCTCTCTCTGTACTAGTGGGAGGCAAAGCCTTCTTTGTCTACTGGTGACACTGTACATGTTGTGTGCAGGTGCCCGTCTGCATCCTCTGCTCCTGTGAGACCCACCGAGAACAAGGAAATGAGTGCTCTTCAGACATCAAAAGGAAGCCAAGAGTGAGCAAAGATAAAACTGAGGCCAGAAGGTTAAGAGAGGAAAGATGTGCTCACTCTTTTTCTGGGCCAGTACACAGTGGTTTTTGTTTGAGTGAGCAATTACAGCTCTCTGGTGGACCAGGTTTCTGTATGTCTGCCCCAGGCCTTGATAATTTGGTCCTCTGTGCAGTTGTCCTTGAGTTTTTTTCTATTTCTTCTTTATACTTTAGGTCAAAAAGTCTTAGGTAAAGACTTCTATTTTCTATAATAAATACCCAATTTCAAACAGCTTCTGGAAGAGCGCTGAGCCAAAGGGGGAAAGAAAAAGTTTCTTAGACTGTTCCTAATCCTTTAGTATCAGCCAATAAAAGGTGAATCTTGAATAGAAATTGTAGATCGAATAGACAGACCCATGGCACATCTGCTTATGCGTACAAGCCCATGTGTACACATGTGCAAGAATACATGCTTTCATAAATTATTTCGGTTGTATGGCAGAATGTGACATGTACATTCTCTCTGGTTGGTGGTGCTGTTGGCTGCGGTTATGGACATTTTAGAATGTGGAGTCATACTGAAGGAAGCACATCGCTAGGAATGGGCTCCCAGAGTCTATAGTCCTTCCCCCTTTCCAGTTCTCTCTCTCTCTCTCTCTGCTTCCTGTGTGAAGGCGGGAAGCTGAGACATGATCTCTCAGCTTGTTCTTCCAGGCTCTTTCAGCCATGCTTTCCCTCACCATTATGGATATCTAGCTCTCTACAACCATACACCAAAATCAAGTGTTTTTCTCTAAGTGCTTTAGTCCACAGAAAAGTAACTAACCCGCAGTCTACCCTTTCCCCCCTTTTGCCCTGACTTATTTTTCTGTTTATAGATGGAAGCTGATCTTTGAAAACTGTTTCTTAGGCTCCAGTATCCACTTTTCTTCACTTAGACTCTGTCAACCTGGGTGACAGGACTCGGGTTAGGTGAAGGCAGCTAGGCTGTTTCTTTAATTCTGTTTGTACCTCTGTTGAAATCTTTAGTAGTAAAACCTTCATGTTCCCTGTTTCTTCTAGATAGCTTTCTCTTGTACCAGCTTGTATGATCTCAGACATACCTAGAAGCAGGCACTAGAAGCCCACTTTCTGTCAGTGGTGACCATGGCCTCTGGACTTCATTCGCTTTCCTTGTGTTCTCTGTCTTTGGTAGATAATTTACTTCAGAGTATCTCCACTTTCATGTTTTCAAACTTTCTGAAAACGGTGTGGCTGATTTTTTGAATTAAATTCCCTCATTTGATTCTGCATTTGAGGTGGACTACATGCACTTCCTTAAGAAGGAAGACGGAGGTAAGAGAAAGGGATGACTGACTGAAAGGAAATCTGATTTTTTTAAAGCAGCTACATTTACACAGGCTTAGAGTTCACAGTGCTTGCCATATGTGTATATAAGCATAAAGACCCAAGATTATATTCCCAGAACCAATGTAAAAAGTTGAGTTCAATTGTGACCACTTACAACCCCAGTGCTGGGGTGGGGAGAGTCAGGAGGATCCCTAAGGTTCCCTGGTCAGCCAGTTAGCTGAATCAGGAAATTTCAGGTTCAATGAGAAACCCTGTCTCAAATAATAAGGTGACTGCAGAATACCCCCTTGGTAACCTCTGGTCTCTTCATATAGGCATGTACAAATGAGCACACACAGACACAGACACACACACACACACACACACACATTGTTCATACAGAAAGGACAAAAAGATGGAATGTGCGTGTTTTGAATTTGTAAGCACTGTGGAAGCCGCTATTCTATACTGCCTCAACTCATTAAATCGTTACACTAATTTCAAATAGAATTGTTTGCCACGCATGAGCAAGGGAGTTGTAGGTGACGGTCTGGATATATTAATTCATCAGCAGTTCCCTGCCTTTCTCTCATAGGCCTCATTAGTAATGCCATTGTTGAATGGGTTGGGCGTCGGCTTTTAACCCCACCTTGACCCTACACAGTGCATTGCAGAGAGCTTTGAATAGCAGTTGTCACACATCATGTTCATTGCCTGTGGGTGATGTAGAGAAATTGTCAGACCCTATTCTGCTTGCCTGTCAGTCAGCGGAAGGCAGAAGATATCTAGTGCTTGTCACCAGTGAAATGGAACAAGCGGCAGCAGCCTCAGGCTTTTCACCTCCCTTCAGTGGCCAAAGGTATTAGTATACCATGGCACACCTTCATCTAGCATGCAGGTGCCCAGGAATTAGAAGTATTTAATAATAGTGTGAATCACCTGGCACATCAATCAAACCTTCACAGTGATCATATTCTCTAATCTTTCCTTCCCTGTTTTCACCTCATCTTCCTTTTGTTTCTCATGAAATTCCAGGGCACAGTTCTGCAACATTTTTGTGCTAACGCTGAAAAAGCCTCAGCAGATTGGAGGGCACAGGAATGCCACCTTCCTCCAGTGATGATAAAACTGTCTTTTTATGAATTCAGTTATGGTTAAGGATTGAACGAGTGAGTTTTAGCACTATGTTTATCTTCTGCTTTTGTAAATTTTAGTGTGTGTGTGTGTGTATGTACGTGTGAGCACATGTGTACGCATGTGCTGTGGTGTGTGTGGGGGGATGAGTACAATTTGTTGCAGTGTTAGTTCTGGCCTTGCTGAGGTGGTCTTTCACCTATGTTGCACTGTGTACTTTATACTGAAGACGAGCCAGTCATTGAGCGTCTTGGTTGTTCTCTTCTTTCATATTTTTGTCTGGCTGGAGGAATGCTGGCATCACAGACACACAGCTCTGAATCTGGCTTTTTTACATGGGTTCCTGGGATGGAACTTGGGTGGACAGGTTTGTGTGGCTAATGCCTTTATCTGCTAACACATCTCCCAAGTCCATCGTTTGCTTCCTAGTCTGAAGAGTTATGTAAAATTTTATAATTCTGTTATTTTATAACCATTTCTTCTCAGATTTATGATTTATAAATATTAATTTTGTAAAATACCTGCAGTGGAAAATACTACTATATTACCTGAAAGTGAACTGTGTCTATGGAACAACTAATCTTCACGGATGAGCTATCCCTGCTCCCACTGTTCCCTGGAGAAATAGTGAGAAAGCCTGCATATACATTCTCTCACTCAGCTTCTAACTGATATACAAATGTATTTAACCATAGTAAATGATTAACTTAACTTTGGTATTACTTTGAATTTTGCTTTTCTTTTAGCTTTATTGACTTTACAATAACAAATAAAAATTGTATGTATTTATTGTGTACAATGTGATATAAATACATGGACTAAAATGCTTACCTCAGTCAAATTAATTACCACATGCATCATGTCACATACTTAGCACTTTTATATGTGTGTGGAGATAACATTTAAGATACACTCTCAACAAATTTGAAGTACATATCATAGTATCATTAGTCATAACCACCATTACATACACCACATTTCTAGTGTGTGCCCAGTTGATATAATGTAAATTTTAGCTCCTTGATCAACGAGCTTCATCCCTCATCTGTTCGGCCATTATTCAGTTCTTTACTTTGGTAAGTTAGATTTCCTTTTAGTCTTCATATAGAAGTGAGATTTTGCCATAGTTTTTTCTATGCCTGGTTGATTTAACATAATTTCTTCCAGCTTCATTATGTAATGGTTCCCTCTCCTTAAAGGTGGACTGATAATTCATCCTGATATCCTCTGAGCTCACTCACAGATCTGCCATCAAATGAGTGGCAGTGAGGCAGTTCTGCTGATGTGAGCCATTGAGCTATCACTTAATGCAAGATGTATGTATCTGAGATGAGAGGGGATGGTTGATCCCGGAGACCAGCAGAGAGAAGTTCTCATGGAGATAGCACAGGAATGACTTCATCGCTCATACATATTCCCCTCAAGTCTCTGTGAATGTCACTGTTAGCAGCATGCCATTTGCCATTCGTCACATGACTGAACACCATATTAAGGAGTAGAGAGGACATTGTTTCTTGAGGAGCAATGCACAGTTCCATGACAAAGTAGAGGGAAGCAGGTGGATAAACAGGGCTTGCAGTTCAGTTAATGCGCAGGCCAAATAGAAGCTGATTATAAGTTTGTGAAAATGGTGAGCACTCTGCTAGAAAAACAAGTAAATGCAAACGTATAAAGTGAAGTTAAAAAATACAAATAGCCAAGGGACATAACACATTTATCACTCATTTACAATAAACAGTAAAATTATGATAATAAACTTTAATTCCAGTAAAGTGATAAAAGTGATATGACTTATATTAGTATCATCTTTTATTAGTGGAGATCTCAAAGAAAAATGTTAGTATATTAATTCCCAAATTGTTTTTTTTGCAACAATATTACAATAACTACTCTACTTAGAGTATAAACTTTAAAATATAACAAATTGATGATGACTTACATATAATTGCTTCAGCATTATTGATATGAACTAAAAGTGGAAAACTCCCTACACAGTTGAGGAAATGGAAGGTGAATGTAACACAGGAGCTAGAAAACTACCGGGAGCCTGGCCAAGTGATTTTCATGTCCTGACTAGGGCTGAGATAGGAGATGTGAGCAAAAGTATAAAATCAACACCTGCAATGTGTTTAGAAATAGAGCTGCCCATCTGAGAAACTAGGATAATAATCTTGACAGTATATAAGACTGAATATATGGGAGATGGGTGTGTGGACTAGTTATTTTTCCTGTTTCAGTGACAAAATATCTAGCAAGTGCATCTTAAGAAAGCAAGGGTTTATTCTGCCTGATAGTTTGGGGAGATAGAGTCTTCATGAGAAGATCTCATTCTATTACTTACACGGCCAAAGAGACTTTCCCAATGTGATAATATCAAGGCTTTTGAATCAAGAGCTTATCCCAGATTGTTCAGGTAAACCAAATATAATCACCAGACTCCTTATGAGCTAAAGAAATACGTCCCTACCATATAGAAGACATTGTTAAATACTCACTCTGAGAAAATGAATAAACAAACACACACACACACACACACACACACACACACACACACATGTGTTTATGCATATACACACAAGGTAGGAAAGAGAAGAGATGATAGAAGCAAAAAAATTGATCAACAGAAGAAAGGGCTCTAAGCTAAAGAAAGCTGGAGTCTTTTAATGCTAAAAATTGCCAAGAAACAAATTCTTCCCATCACCTTCAGAAAGAATCTTACCACACAACCTAAGTTAGACTCCTGATATCCAGAAGTGTAAAATAGTAGGCTGATGTTTCAAGTAACCTACACAAATCTGTACACCTAAAGAAACCAAGCAAGAAGTAGGACCCTGGATAAGATGATCAATCATCACTCAGAAAGACAAACAAATTTTAATTTAATTATAATCATCTATAAGTGGATACTAGACCTAAGGTCTAGTTGCAATGTGTTTGCCTCTGAAATACTCTATCAAAGTGTATGAAAGCAGATGCTAAGACTCATAATCAAACCTTGAACAGAGTACAGGGAATCTTATGAAAGAAGAGGTAGTTAGTAAGACCTGAAAAGGACAGGAGCTCCTCAAAGAGAGCAACAGAACCAAAATATCTGAGCACAGGAGTCTTTTCTGAGACTAATACTAGACCTAAGGTCTAGTATCCACTTATAGATGAGTATATACCATGTGTGTCTTTCTGCTTCTGGGATACCTCACTCAAGATATCTTTTCTTGATCCCACCATTTGCCTGTAGATTTCATGATTTCCTTGTTTTTAATTGCTGTGCAATATTCCATTGTGTAAAATCACCACAATTTCTGTATCCATTCCTCCTTTGAGGAACATTTGGGTTGTTTCCAGGTTGTGGATATTACGAATAAAGATGCTACGAACATGGTTGAACAAATGTCATTGTTGTGTACTTGAGCCTCTTTTGGATATATGCCTAGGAGTGGTATGGCTGGATCTTGAGGTAGCACTATTCCCAATTGTCTAAGAAAGCTCCAGATTGATTTTCAAAGTGGTTGTACAAGTTTACATTCCCACCAGCAATGGAGGAGGGTTCCCCTTTCTCCACAGCCTCTCCAGCATGTGTTGCCACTTGAGTTTTTTATCTTAGCCATTCTAATGGATGTAAGGAGAAATCTCAGAGTTGTTTTGGTTTTTCAACACCTAAAGAAGTTAAACAAGAAGGAAGACCTCTGGGTAAGAGGATCAATCCTCATTTAGAAAGACAAAGGGGAAGGATATTGGAAGAAGGAGAAAACAAGAAACAGTACAGGACCCTACCACTGAGTGCCTCTGAAATACTCTATCAAAGTGTATCAAAGCAGATGCTAAGACTCATAATCAAACCTTGAACAGAGTACAGGGAATCTTATGAAAGAAGAGGTAGTTAGTAAGACCTGAAAAGGACAGGAGCTACTCAAGGAGAGCAACAGAACCAAAATATCTGAGCACAGGAGTCTTTTCTGAGACTAATACTCCAACCAAGGTACATTCATGGATATAACCTGGAACCCCTGCTCAGATGTAGCCCAAGGCACCTCAGCTCAGTATATAAGTGGGTTCCCTAGTAAGAGAAACAAGGACTCTCTCTGATATGAACTCAGTGGCTGGCTCTTTGGCCACCCCTCTCCCCCGAGGGAGGAGCAGCCTTGCCAGGACACAGAGGACATTGCAGCCAGTCCTGATGAGACCTGATAAGCTAGGGTCAGATGGAAAGAAGGAGTACCTTCGCTATCAGTGGACTTGGAGGAGGGCATGGAAGGAGGTAAGGGAGGGAGGGTGGGATTGGAAGGAAAAGAAGGAGGGGCCTACAGCTGGGATACAAAGTGAATAAACTATAATTAATATAAAAAACAAATATAAAATAAAGCTCTTTCCCATTTCATTGATCATTATATCATAAATAGACCTGTTGGAATAAAATAATCCTTGGCCATAAGAGTGTATTATTTGTGATTTATAATTAATTATACATTAATATAATGTATTATATTATATTGATATAATACATTATATTATATTGAGTGAAAATAATAATACCTTAATAAAAAAATAGTGGAGACCATGGCTATGAGGCAGTAAGTAGCCTTATGAATAACATCTTACTTTATGTTACTATTGTTATTACTACTTTAGAAATATAATGGCCCTATATAGACCTGGGTTTATCTGAAGCTTTTTAAGTAGACCAGATTAAACTCAAACACTTGACTCTTCTATGTCAGCTCACAAGGGCTGGAGTTACAGGCATAATGCTTTATAATACCTACAGCTGGAAAAAAATTATTTTGATAATTATTTATCATAGTCTGTCATAGAAAATGAAAAATTTCGCCTTTAATTTAATAATGAAGTAGGCTGACTAATACTACATTCTAATTTATTTTTATGATCATATCATTTTTGATGTAGCACTAACAGAGAAATATTGTTGTTTTATCGCACCTTCTACCGCTTTATGGATTTCTGCACAAAAAAATTACTTAAGGGGGAAAAGCTTATTTTACCTTATGGTTTCTGAGGGAGTTTAGTCCATCAAAGTGGAGAAACAGAATGGATTGTCTTCCTCTCTGATGGTAGAGGCATACGGTGATGTTTATTCTACACTGTGGCAGGATGCAGAATGTCAGACCAGCACCAATGAAAGTGTGGCTTTCAAAGGCCTGCTCCCAGTGACCTACTCCAAACACTCATGCTGTACCTCCGAAAGTAGCCACAACATACGGACAGAAATTTAACAACACAAGCCCTTTTTAGATTCAAATCATGACAATTGCCAAACAGAAACAAAATGCAATCACTCATAGATTCTATGATGATATATCTAAAATATCTTCTATTGTCAGTTCAAAACTGGTAGATATTCTGAACTTGCTCTCTGACAGGAAATGAGTAAAAGCGAAGAAATAAAACACGTTAATGTGTCTAAATAATACAGTTGCCAAGGACATGTCATTTACAAGATACAGATAAATATTCCAGCAAAAAAGCAATCAGCAATCATCCACATAAAGAAAGAACAGAATAGGAGCTTTCTCAAGGACATGCACTGCATGTCAGAGTGGTTATCTGTGGAGGAAGGTGAAGGAAAGGTTCATTGTAAAGTAAGTGAATAAGTAAATAGCAAGGGAATAAGAGTGGAGCCTTGACCACACCAGTGACAAAGGCCCTTCGTAAAGAGAGAAGAATATTTAATTTACCCCTTGTGCCCCCACAAAGTTAATAGAAAAGGTGGAGAATAAAAGATAAGTGCAGAGATGTATTGTTTGCCTATTTCCTCAAATATCATGTCTATTCTCACTAATTCACAACATGAAGGCTGTATCAATCAGCATCCCAACAGTCATTTTTAAGGTTACACAGAGGTACAACCAAGTATGTATGTAAGGAAATTAGTGTTCGTGTCAAAATTTTGATAACTGTATAATGTGAAGATTTCATACAAAGGGAACTGGAAAGTTTAATGCAATAGTTATTGTAATATTATCCATTAATTAAAAAGTTCTTATTCATGTTGTCATTTAGACACTTTGCTATATCTAGTCTGGTACAAAAATGTTAGACAGACAGGACTTAATCTGAGGACACAGCTCAAATAAAGGACTCCAGGATAGTAACAAATACTGAGCCAAATGACTCAGAGTCAAAAGGGTAACTCTCTCTCTCTCTCTCTCTCTCTCTCTCTGGTGTGTGTGTGTGTGTGCATGTGTGCATGTGTATCTCCTCACATATACCCATTTTGTTTTGTTTTGTTTATTTGTGTTTTTTTTTTCTTTTTAAATCTGGCACCTTCTTACATAGAAAGATCTCCATCTCTGGTCCATTATTTGAATTTTAGCTGATTTCTTTTGTATTTTTTTATTTAATTTTATTTATATATTTATTTATTAAACTTTATTCATTTTGTATCCCCAGCATAGCC
Organism: Meriones unguiculatus; assembly: GCF_030254825.1. Classification (NCBI taxonomy): domain Eukaryota; kingdom Metazoa; phylum Chordata; class Mammalia; order Rodentia; family Muridae; genus Meriones; species Meriones unguiculatus. The sequence continues at coordinate 19,219,344 of NC_083367.1, read as the reverse complement.
CCCTCTCTCATTTCCTCCCAGTTCCATCCATTCTTCCTATTCTTTCTCTATGACTTTTCCCTAGTCCCCTGATAGAGGAGGACCTCCTCTCCTTCTGTCTTACTCTAGCTTAACAGGTCTCATCAAGGCTGGCTGCATCATCTTCCTCTATGGCCTAGTAAAGCTGTACCTCTCAGGCAGAAGTGATCAAAGATCCTGCCACTGAGTTCATGTCAGAGACAGCCCCTGCTCCCCTTACTAGGGAACCCACTTGGAAACTGAGCAGCCAGTGGACTTCATTTGAACAGGGGGTCTAGGTCCCCTCCATGCATGGTCCTTAGTTGGAGTATTAGTCTCTGCAGGCCCCCCTGGGTCCAGGTACTTTTTCTTTGTTGTTCTTCTTGTGGAGTTCCTGTCTCCTCCAGGTCTTTTTATCTCCCTCTTCTCCCATAAGGATTCTGGCACTCTACTCAAAGTTTGGCTATGAATCTCAGTTTCTCCTTCGATACATACACACATTTTTAGGGTAGGTACATATGAAGACAATATTGCAGCTGTGATTGTGATGATCTTTTCACAGGTTTTATAGTTTAAAAATTATAAACTCATGTATTTCATTTATGCATTAATTTTCTTGCTAGTTTTATCTCAATAAAGCTAATTAATTCCTAGAACAGTATAAAAAGCAACAAATAAAATCTTAAGAAAAAAATGAATATTCTTCATATAGATGTGTGTGTGTGTGTGTAAGGTAGAAAAAGTGTATTTGGAAATCATTAAAAATGGGGGGGGGCAAAACATTGAGAGGGAGAGCAAAAGAAGAGAGAAAATAAATGTATTAGTTACAACATAAATACAATTTTGTGTGTATATGTGTGTCTGCCTGTGTGTGTGTGTGTGTGTGTGTGTGTGTGTGTGTGTGTGTGTGTGTGTACAGGTCCTTTGTTGACAACGGGTGTCTTTCTCAGTCATTTTTCAACTCATTCTTTTGAGACAGGGTCTCTCACTGAACATATAGTCTACCTACTTGATTGGACTGGTTCTCTACAGCAATTTCTTCCCAACTGAAAACATTCCATCCTGCAAGAAGTTCTGTAAGACTCAGGAAGTAGAGGACTCCCAAGTCTCATGAAATCCTTATAATTTATCAGATTCATAAGGTCTTTCCATCTCCAAGGTTATATAGGCAGAGGATTACTGAGAAAAGGTGATTCTCAGACTTTCCAAGATGTTTGCAAGTCAGGAACAGGGTTCCAGAGCCCAGCTTTCATGACTCATGGCACATGCTGAGTGGGAGCTGCCTTTTCCATGATGCAATTGCCTTTGAATCGAACACGCTTCTTATAGGTAAACCTTCAACTATTATTTCTGTAAGTAACTCAAGGTTCACCAAGTTTGACTTCATATCTCCCAGGGGATAAAATGGCACAACACTTGATCATTGACATGATGCTGCAGGTAGACAATTGTTCAGCTGGTGACATGTGATATGTCATAATAAAAATGTTAAGCACAATAAAAAGACACATTGGGGAAAAAAGTCTGTGTTCAGACTTGGAACCTATTCACAAGATTTATACATGCAAAAATTCCAAGATCTGAAAAAGATACAAAATAGACACACGCATACACAGATACAGACACACACAAAGATGTATAACAATTTCATTTTCCTACTTTTTGTTATTTTTCTCAAACAAGTTGATGCTGTTCTCTAAGGTAATTAATATACGCTAAATATCTCTGTGTCTCTGTCTCTGTCTCTCTCTGTGTGTATAAGCCACTACTAGAGGTACTAAGATGGTTAGAGCTTCATAATTATTTTCTCAACATATGGAAATTTCCAAAGCTGATCAAGTATGTCTTAATAGTTTGGTTAATTCAGAACTTGGCTTTGAAACTTCAAAATTCATCTCCTACTGTGGTTATCGTTATAGTTTGGGTGGTCACAGGATACTATTACCCTTGGACATACTCGAGTAATTATCTTCTTTTTGATGTAGAAATCATCTCATAAAGATTAATAATACCCCAAAGTCTACATAATTAGGCAGAAATAAAATTCAAGTTTTAGTGTCTGTTCTTTCTTTAGCATAAAGCCAATTCCAAGAACCTTTTAAAACATTTGCTATTGAAAAGAGTTCAGTCTTTTTCTGCTCAACAATGCACAGGACTCTGTTCTCTTAAATGGAAAGGCATATAAAAAGTATAAGAAATAGACGTAAAGGCTCATTTGTGGTACCTAGAGGATAAAGTTGTTTTTACGTGCTATATTGATGCACATCAAACCAGCGTGAGGATACCTGACCTAGTTTTAAAAGTCAAATCTTCTGTTAAGGGCTTATGCATTTGAAGCTACAAGCTTTCTACTTACAGATTTTTCCAGTAAAGTGGAAGAAGAATTTCATGACTTAACATGCTGAAGCTGTTGCTCCTGGCATCTGATAAAAGCACCAAAGGAGAAATTGCCTTAAGCCCTTTAGGAAGAAGAGTAAATAGAATAAATGTTTAAAGGTGACATTCAGATTGAAAAATAAAAAATTCACTGTACAAACACACACACACACACACACACACACACACACACACCTTAGAATGTATCTCCATAATGAATCCAACCTCAGTTTTTATCTGGAATACTTTGGTCTATATCCCAATATACATATGAACAAATAATTTGGATTATAAATTTAAAAATGTGTTATGTTACTAAGTTAACAGAGGTTGGCCATTGATAATAGATACTTGCATATTAAAATTATTACTGCTTCCAATGTCTGTTGCATTTGTCCTTCTGAATGAGGATTGAGGGTTTTCCTCGTTGTTCAGCTTCTTTAAGCTAATATCCACTTATGAGTGAGTATATACCATGTGTGTCTTTATGTTTCTGGATTTGCTCACTCAAAATGATCTTGTCTAGTTCCCAACACTTGCTAGACATTGAAAGCAGGAGAAGACAGGGAACAGGACAGAAGCCTATCACAGAGGGCCGCTGAAAGACTACTTGAGGTATCAAAGCGGAGGCTGACACTCATAGCAAAACTTTGGGCAAAGGTCATGGAAGTTTATAAAAGAAGGGGGAGACAGAAAGACCTGGAGGGGACAGGAGCTCCAAAAGGAGAAAAACATAGAAAAAAAATCTGCACCTTGGGAACCCTGCAGAAACTGATACCCTAACCAAGGACAATGGATGGAGAGGGCCTAAAACTCCAGCTCAGATGTAGCCCATAGATTCAGTATCCCAGTAGGGTTCCTAGTAGGGGGAACATTGGCTTTCTTTGGCATGAACTTAGTGAAAGGCTCTCTGATAACCTCCCCCTGGGATGTGGGGTGTTCAGCCTTACCAGACCACAGAGGAAGACAATACAACCAGTCTTGATGAGACCTGATAGGCAAGGGTCAAATAGAAGAAAAGGATCTAACCTATGAGTGTACTAGGGAGGGCCATAGGTTAAGAAGAAGGAAGAAGGGTGGGATTGGGAGGAGAAGAGGGAGTGGCCATCTCTGGGATTCAAATTAAATAAATTATAATCAATGATAATAATAAAAAAACAAAAACAGAGAGAGCCAAGATGGCGGTGCCGGGAGAGCACCGCGTTTGAGAAGCACTCGCCATGCAGAGACCAGGAGACTGAACTCTGTGCCCTGAAACTACATCAATCGTGTTTCCCAGGAGAGGGGAGGCTCCCACGGTGTGGGAATCAGTCGGGTCCACTCACAGCTACCCAGCCAGAACCCGGAAGAAATCCCGGGTAACGCAGGCTTTGGGTCTCCGGGCTGGAGCCGCAAGCGTCCGTGTCCCAATCACTTTCCCAGACTGATCCGTGAGCACAAGGGTGCCTGAGACTGGGAGTCCCAGCCGCAGGGGGACCCCACTGGGAAGCAAACTTGCCAGACTGATCACGGGTCACCCAGTCTATCTCCGGAAGGTCGCTAGGACAGCTGGTACCCACCGCCAACACAACTGAGCTCCTGCCGCGCAGAGAGCTGCGTGCTCAGCTCAGTGGTACAGACAAGCTGTGCGCCCCAGTACAACAGGGATTGGAAACCCCTGTCCAGAGAGGACCCCACAGGGAAGGAAGAAACCGTGCTGCTGGGGTCACCTAGGGAAAGTCTAGCAGCCTGCAGATCGCAGACAGGTGAGTACGCCCAGCCATCACAGATCTGGGCCCAAACAGGGAGCACAGAGTGATCGGAAACTCAGCTTCCGCAGACTAGCAAGCGGGCGCACGCTCCACCAGCCCAGAGGCCTGCATTGTACCAAATACACCTTACAGGCAGAACTGAGTGCCCCAAGACACCAGAGCAGTACTCACCCGCCACAAATTACCTCTTGGGTTCTGGGGCACAGAGCCCCAACCTCAGACCTACAAAAGACCAGGAACCCTGAGATCAACCCCCCAGATACTGCTCCAAGGGGCAACCAGTTATCCCTAACAAACCCGACCAAACCACGGGACACACAGGTTACAGCAGTTGATCACTAAATTTACAGCAAGAAACCCAGAAGGAGGGCAACTGTCTCCAGGACTTCTCCCAGTGAGAGAAAAGCCCTCTCGACTAATCAGGACCACAGTTACTACCCAGGTCTCTAGGCCTGAGGTGAGCTGTAGCAACTCCTGAAAAACACCAGACATCCACTGACTATAACCAAAAAGCTGGAAAGGCTTCCTTCAGGAAAAACTATCTTCCTGCCAAAGGGATTCTCTCTACTACAAGAGTCCAGGAACAACCAGAAACTAAATTCAAACAACTAAGATAGCCCAATGGGTAGAGGACAGCGTAAAAGTCCAACCAACAAAAGCCAGAGCAATATGGCATCTCCAGAACCCAGTTATCCAGGGGCAAATTGCCCTAGACACCCCAGCATAAATGAAATTCAAGGAGATGACCTAACATCTATGCTCATGAAGAAGATAACAGAGGAAACAAATAAAATACGAAAAGAATTAGAGGAAGATAAAAACAAACAGATCATGGCTATCTGTAAAGAAATGGAGGAAATTAAAGACAAAGAGATTATGGCCATCCGTGAAGAAATACGGGAAGCTGCAGCCAAACAGTCTCTTCCTTTAGAGAGGAAATGCTTAAATCACTGAATGAAATAAAAGAAACAGTGGATTGTTCAAACAAACAGCTGAAGGAATTGACTGAAAAACAGGAAATTACAGTCAGACAGGGGAAGGAAACCAACAAAATAGCTCAAGACCTGAAGATAGAATTGGAAAAATTAAAAAAAACACAAATGGAAGAAATTGTGGAGAGAATGAACTTAGGGAAGAAAGCAGAAACTACAGAGGTTAGCATAACCAATAGGCTACAAGAAATAGAAGAAAGAATCTCAGGTGTGGAAGATACAATGGAAGAAATAGATGTATCTGTCAAAGAAAATGTTAAATCTAAAAAATTCCTGACACAGACCGTCCAAGAAATTCAAGACAACATAAAAAGACAAAACCTAAGAATAATAGGAATAGAGGAAAAAGAAGATTCCCTGCACCAAGGTCCAGAAAATATTTTCAACAAAATCATTGAAGAAAATTTCCCCAACTTAAAGGAGAGACCAATAAGAATACAAGAGGCCTATAGAACAACCAATAAATTAGGCCAGAAAAGAAAATCCTCCCGCCACATAATAATCAAAACCGTAAGTTTACAGAACAAAGAAAAAATACTAAAAGCTGCAAGAGAAAAAGGCCAAGTAACATATAATGGCAAACCCATTAGAATCACACCTGACTTTTCTTTTCTTTTTTTCTTTTTTTTTTTTTTTTTCACACCTGACTTTTCAACAGAGACTATGAAAGCCAGAAGGGCCTGGACTGATATCATGCAGACCCTAAGAGAACACAGATGTCAGCCCAGGCTACTATACCCTGCAAAACTCTCAGTCCTCATAGACGGAGAAAACAAGATATTCAATGACAAAAACAAATTTCAACAATACCTACAAACAAGTCCAGCATTACAGAAGACACTGGAAGGGAAAATACAACCCAAGAAAGCTAGCTACATTCAAGAAAACACAGAAAATAAATAACCCCACTACAGTAAAACAAAAAGCAACCAAGCACACAACCTGATGACCACAGCCAACATCAAATTCAAAGGATCTAACAGCCACTGGTCATTAATCTCTCTCAATATCAATGGACTTAATTCTCCAATAAAAAGACACAGACTAACAGAATGGATGCATAAACAAAACCCAGCAATCTGTTGTATACAAGAAACACACCTAAGTCACAAAGATAGACATTACCTGAGGTTAAAGGAATGGAAGATGGCTTTTCAAGCAAATAGACGCAAGAAGCAAGCAGGAGTAGCCATTCTAATATCTGATAAAATAGTCTTTCAACCAAAATTAATCAAAAGAGATGGGGAAGGACACTTCATAGTCATCAAGGGAAAATTCCACCAGGAAGACATCACAATCCTGAACATCTATGCCCCAAATACAAGGGCACACACATTTGTGAAATAAACATTGATAAAACTTAAACCACACATAGATCCCCACACACTAATAGTGGGAGACTTCAACACCCCACTCTCAACAAAGGACAGGTCAACTAAACAGAAATTAAAGAAAGAAATAATATCTCTAACAGAGGTCATGAATCAAATGGACCTAACAGACATTTACAGAACCTTACACCCAAACACAAAAGAATTTACCTTCTTCTCAGCACTTCATGGAATCTTCTCCAAAATAGACCACATAGTTGGTAACAAAGCAAGCCTCAACAGATACAAGAAGATTGAAATAATCCCTTGTATCCTGTCTGATCACCATGGAATAAAGCTGGACCTCAGTAACAACAAAAATAGCAAAATGCCTACACACACATGGAAACTGAACAACATCTGGGACAGGGAAGAAATAAAGAAAGAAATTAAAATCTTCCTAGAACTCAATGAAAATGAAGACACAACATATCTAAGCTTGTGGGACACAATGAAAGCAGTGCTAAGAGGAAAGTTCATAGCACTAAGTGCCTTCAAGAAGAAATTTGAGACAGCGCATTCAAGCAACTTAATGGCTCACTTAAAAACCCTAGAAAAAGAAGAAGCAGACACACCAAGAAGGAGCAGATGGCTGGAAATAATCAAACTCAGGGCTGAAATCAATCAATTAGAAACAAATAAAACAATTCAAAGAATCAATGAAACCAAGAGCTGGTTCTTTGAGAAAATCAACAAGATAGACAAACCCTTAGCCAAGCTAACTAAAAGGCAGCGAGACACCATCCAAATCAACAAAATCAGAAATGAAAAGGGAGACATAACTACAGACACTAAGGAAATCCAAGCAATCATTAGGACTTACTTCAAAAGTCTATAAGCAACAAAATTTGAAAATTTAAATGAAATGGACAATTTTCTTGATCGATCCACTTACCAAAGCTAAATCAAGACCAGGTAAATCAATTAAATAGTCCTATATCTCCCAAGGAAATAGAAGCAGTCATTGAAAGTCTCCCATCCAAAAAAAGCCCAGGACCTGATGGTTTCAGCGCAGAATTCTACCAAACATTCAAAAAAGAGCTAACTCCAGTTCTCTTCAAACTATTCCACAAAATCGAAACAGAAGCAACATTACCAAACTCATTCTATGAAGCCACAGTCACCTTGGTACCTAAACCTCACAAAGACCCAACAAAAAAAGAGAACTTCAGGCCACCCTTATGAACATTGATGCAAAAATACCCAACAAAATACTCGCAAACCGAATACAAGAACACAACAAAGATATCATCCAACATGACCAAGTAGGCTTCATCCCAGGTATGCAGGAGTGGTTCAATATACAGAAATCCATCAATGTGATCCACCATATTAACAAACTGAAAGAAAAAATCCACATGAAAATCTCCCTAGATGCTGAAAAAGCATTTGACAAAATCCAACATCCATTCATATTTAAAGTATTGGAGAGATCAGGGATACAAGGCACATATCTAAACATAGTAAAGGCGATATACAGCAAGCCTATAGCAAACATCAAATTGAACGGAGAGAAACTTAAAGCAATCCCACTAAAATCAGGGACAAGACAAGGCTGCCCACTCTCACCATATCTATTCAACATAGTTCTGGAAGTCCTTGCTAGAGCAGTAAGACAGTTGAAGGAGATCAAGGGGATACAAATTGGAAAGGAAGAAGTCAAATTATCACTATTTGCAGATGATATGATAGTATACGTGAGTGACCCCAAAAACTCTACCAGGGAATTCCTACAGCTGATAAACACCTTCAGCAAAGTGGCCGGATACAAAATTAACTCAAAAAAATCAGTAGCCCTCATCTATACAAAAGACAAAAGGGCTGAGACAGAAATTAGGGAAACAACACCCTTCACAATAGCCACAAATGACATAAGGTACATCGGAGTAACTCTAACCAAGGAAGTCAAAGACTTGTATCAAAAAAATTTCAAGTCTCTGAAGAAAGAATTAGAAAAAGATATGAGAAGATGGAAAGATCTCCCATGTTCATGGCTTGGCAGGATTAACATAGTAAAAATGGCCATTTTACCAAAAGCAATCTACAGATTCAATGCAATTCCCATCAAATTACCAACACAATTCTTTACAGACCTGGAAAGAAAAATTCTCAACTTCATATGGAATAACAGGAAACCCAGAATTGCTAAAATAATCCTCTACAATAAAAGATCTTCTGGAGGTATCTCCATCCCTGATGTTAAGTTTTACTATAGAGCAACAGTTTTAAAAACTGCAAGGTACTGGCATAATAACAGAATAGTGGATCAATGGAACCGAACAGAGGACCCAGAAATAAACCCACACAATTATGGACACCTGATCTTTGACAAAGACGCCAAAACCATACAATGGAAAAAAGATAGCATCTTCAACAAATGGTGCTGGTCCAACTGGATGTCTAAATGTAGAAAAATGAAAATAGATCCATACTTATCACCCTGCACAAAACTGAAGTCCAAGTAGATCAAAGACCTCAACATAAAACCTGACACATTAAATCGGCTAGAAAAAAAAGTGGGGAATACCCTAGAACTCATTGGTACAGGAGAAAACTTCCTGAACAGAACACCAACAGCACAGGCTCTAAGAGCAACAATCAATAAGTGGGACCTCATGAAATTGAAAAGCTTCTGCAAAGCAAAGGAGACCATCACCAAAACAAAGAGACTGCCTACAGATTGGGAAAGAATCTTCACCAACCCTTTATCTGACAGAGGACTCATATCCAGTATATATAAAGAACTAAAGAAGCTGAAAAGCAGCAAACCAAGTAATCCACTTAAAAAATGGGGAACGGAGCTAAACAGAGAATTCTCTGTAGAGGAATACTGAATGGCAGAGAAGCACTTAAAGAAATGCTCAACCTCACTAGCCATTAGGGAAATGCAAATCAAAACAACTCTGAGATTTCACCTTACACCCATGAAAATGTCCAAGATCAAAAACTGAAGTGACAACACATGCTGGAGAGGTTGTGGAGAAAGAGGAACCCTTCTCCACTGCTGGTGGGAATGTAAACTTGTACAACCACTATGGAAATCAATCTGGCGCTTTCTCAGACAACTAGAAATAGTGGTTCCCCATGATCCAGCCATAGCACTCCTAGGCATATATCCAAAAGAGGCTCAAGTACACAAAAAGGACATTTGCTCAACCATGCTTGTAGCAGCTTTATTTGTAATATCCAGAAGCTGGAAACAACCCAGATGCCCCTCAACTGAAGAATGGATGCAGAAATTGTGGTACATCTACACAATGGAATATTACTCAGCAATGAAAAATAAGGAAATCATGAAATTTGCAATTAAATGGTGGGATCTGAGAAGGATCATCCTGAGTGAGTTGTCCCAGAAGCAAAAAGACACACATGGTATATACTCACTCATATAGACATACAACATAGGACAAACCCACTATAACCTGTGCATCTAAAGAAACTAAGCAAGAGAGAGGACCCTAACTAAAATGCTCAATCCCCATCCCGAAAGGCAAAGAGATTGGACATCAGAAGAAGAAGAAAGCAGGAAACAACCTAGGAACCTACCACAGAGGGCCTCTGAAAGCCTCTGCCCTACAGACTATCAAAGCAGATGCTGAGCCTGATGGGCAACAGTTGGGCAGAGTGAATGGAATTTTATGTAAGAACTGGGAAATAGTAAGAGTTGGAGAGGACAGGGTCTCCACAAGGAGAGCAACAGAACAAGAAAATTTGAACACAGGGAACTTCCCAGAGACTCATACTCCAACCAAGGAATATTCTTGGAGATAGCCCAGAAACCCTGCACAGCTGTAGCCCAGGGCAGTTCAGAGTCCAATTGGGTTACATAGTAATGTGAAGAGGGACTGCCTCTGACATAATCTGATTGGCCTGTTCTTTGATCACCTAACCCTGGGAGGGAGCAGCCTTACCAGGCCATAGTAGAGGACAATGCAGCCACTTTTGATGTGAACTGATGGACTAAGATCAGAAAGGAGAGGAGAACCTCCCCTATCAGTGGACTTGGGGAGTGGCATGCATGCAGAGGGAGGAGGGAGGGTGATATTGGGAGGGGAGGAGGGAGGGGCTTATAGGGGGATGCGGAATGAATAAAGTGTAATTGAGGAAAAATTTAAAAAAAAAGGGGGGGGGAATAATTTAAGAACCTTAAATGACTTTCAAAAGTGGAGGAAAACATGGAGTTAGTCAATTTACATGGAGCATGTCTCGCCCCTGGGGCCAACGGTCTCCTGAACCTACTCAGACCTCGGACACCACCACTGCTAGTTCTAGAACTGATGCAAGATGTTCCAACGAGGGGGTTAAGGCTTCTCATAATATTTCCTATAAGCCCGCACCTGTTTGTTTATATCCCCCATTTTCATTCATTATTAGCCAGATAGAGCCTAGTAATTGTGGTGATGATACTTGCTTTTTTGCCCAATGCTGGAATGCTAGTGAATTTAGGTATGCCCTGGTTACTCGCATGCCTCGCTGGGTACCTGTGCCCGTTGATGCCCCACACGCTATGACTCTCTTCAGACAGAAAAGGGATCTTGGAACTACAGCCACCACTGTTACTACAATCTCATTGGCGGCTGTTGGAGCTACCACCGTGGCATTAGCCATGAGTCATACTGTGCAGACTGCTCAGACCCTGAATAATCTTTTAGCCAATGTAGCTCATGCCTTAGATGTACAAAAAGGAATTAATGCTCAACTAAAAGGAGGCTTGATGGTGTTCAATCAGAGGATTGACCTCATGCAGGAGCAAATTGATACCCTATGGCAAATGGCTCAACCGTGCTGTCAATGAAAGTATGCTGGACTTTGTGTCACTAGCATACAACATGAGAATTTTTCCTGTGCTGCAAATCTGTCTAAATAATTGTCTAGCTATATTTTAGGTAATTGGACTGGAGAATTCGATACTACAATGGAGCAGCTGAGAGTGGCCATTATCACAGTAAATTCTACCAGAGTGGACGCAGGACTAGCCACAGGATTATCACCATGGATTGCTGCAGCCATGAATCATCTGAAGGAATGGGCGGGCATGGGAGCGTTAGCAGGCCTTCTGGTGTTGGTCTCCTTGGTTTGCCTGTGGTGTATATGCAAGATTAGAGTCTCATCACTCTAATCGTAAGGCAGCCATGATCATTCAGGCCTTTACAGCCATTGAAGCAGGATAGTCTCCCCAAGCATGGTTGGCCACCATAAAAAGCTAAAATGTTAAGCTCAGGATGCGAGGCTAAGCACTGCACTCAGGGTCAGCTGCTTTCGACCCAGAGAAGAGCAAGTCTGATTGCATGCGGGTTGATGCCCCAGGTCCCGCCTCTGAGAAAAAGGTATCTGACGGGTCTGATGCTCTTTGAGTGATGACACCTAAATTAACATCAGTACATAGTCTCAATTTATTTCTAATATCAGAGATCAGACCTCTACTCTTGCCTGATGCATCTAAAACAAAAAGGGGGAACTGTAGAGAGCTGCGTAATGCCGTGCCTGAAAGACGGAGCTGGTTTCTGCCTTCCACCTTCCCGATGGTGAGTGCTCTCTGACACAAACAACTCCACATTTGGCTAAGGCTGAGGATCTGGCTTGCTTCCATGTATGTGGACCTATCTGCATTGCCCCCGTGGCACGCTCTGGTTGGCTATCCAGAGGCTATTTAAGTTTTGGGCTTGCTTTCCCCAGGGTCCGATGATTGTTCAAGGTTCCTGAATAAACTGCATTGAAAAAAAATGTATTACTGTACTTGATTAGAATTATAAAATAAAATGATATTTTAGGAAAATTACAAAGATGTTTGTAGGCATAAGGTTACTGTGTAATCAAAATGTCGATTTCTGTATCCCTTATCTCTATGTAATCCTTGTTCTGAGAATCTCCTTTCTTAATGTTGTATAAACTCTACTCCCCAATGGTCCCCTGACATATTTATAAAGCAACTTACATCCAATCACTGACTAGGGGATAGAATAGGGCTAGACTTCCTGGCAGCCAGTTAGAGGATAGAAAGGAGGGGTTTCAGCCAGGGGATTCAGCCAGGGGAGAGGTCCAGGAAAGGTAAGGAGAGAGCAGCTGCAGGAGGAAAGCTACAAAATGCAAGTATCTTGGAATACTAGGTGGATGCTAGGTGGAAACCAAATAACCATAGAGGGTTGTTAAGAATAAAGTAATATCTGCTCACTTATTGTGTTGTGAAGCTTTTTATAAACAAATATAAACAGTCTCAATTATTTACATGATGGCCAAGAGTGAAACTAAGAGAAACAGCTAATAAAAATAACTGTAACAACTGTCCTGTTTCAGATAAATAAGACTAAACAAAAGGTCCAAGAGATTATATGAAATAAAATACATATACTGAAAGGGTTAGACTTACTTTGTAACCTATATGTCTTCTAAAGCCTATAGTTTTGAGTTTTAGGTCCAGGTTAAGCTAAAGCCTCTTAGTACCTTTCCAAAGAGTGAAGAAATGTGACCCTATCTGTGAGGACAGATATAAAAAAGGGGCAAGCAAGCAATGACCTTCACTCAGCAAAAGAAGGACCAGACTCTTGTCCTTGAGATAGCGTTTCTTAGCAACGAACCTAGACTTCTTCTGAGTAGCTTTTGACCTCCAGCCAAAAGTCTGTAGGCCCTAATCTTCAAGGATGAGCTAACCACCCCACCTTCAATTGCAGCTGCATCCACACTTGGCAGGACTGGCCAAGCTTGAGCTCCCAAGACTAACCAATTATCTTACTTTATAACTTCCTCATCCAATCCTAAATTGCCAAAACTCCAACTTCAAATTTCCCGCAATTTTTCTTTTAAAAAGGTAAAGGCCTTTGTCTCGTGTTGCCACTCTTTGCTGACCAGCAGGGGTGACCCCATTGTACAATGGTTAATAAACCTCTTGCTTTTGCAACGAGTCTTGGTCTGGGGGAGTTTCTGGGAAAGGCGTGATTGAACTCCTGAGCTGTGAGACCCCAGATCTTACAATACAATATATTTATGATGGTTATTAGATCCCTAAAATGATGTTAAATCTATGTTACTAAAAATGTATTTATACAATGACATTTTTTGGTAGACAATCATATTCAGTCCCAAAGCATTCCTTGGTACTCAGATGAGAAATAATCTGGACAGAGTGAACATCTGTTCTCATCACAAATTATAGTCTTTTAAAACTGAGTCAATTTTTTAAATCTACAAAATGGAAACATATATACTATGTTATAGTATATATATTTACTGTACAAGCTTTTGTTATGATTATATAGAATGATCTATGTGACAGTATTTTAAAACTCTCCATCTTTCGCTACACTTACAAATTCCTTTTTAAAATTTATTATTAATTATAGTTTATTTACTTTTTATCCCAGCTGTATCCCCCTCCCTTGCCCCCTCACAATCCCACTCTCCCTCCCTCATCTCCTTCCATGCCCCTCCCCAAGTCCACTGATAGGGGACTTTCCTTTCCCTCTGTTCCTAGCCTACCAGGTCTCATCATGACTGGCTGCATTTTATTCCTCTGTGGCCTGACAAAGCTGCTCCCCCTCAGGGGGAGGTGATCAAAGAGCCAGCCCATGAGTTCATGTTAGAAACAGTCCCTGTTCCCATTACTAGGGAATCCACTTGAAGACTGAGCTGCCAAGGGCTACATCTGTGCAGGGGTTCAAGGGGATCTCCATTCATGATTCTTGTCTCAGAAAAGACCCATGGGCCCATATTTCTTGGTTCTGTTTCTCGTCTTGTGGAGCTCTTGTTCCCTCCAGGTCTTTCTGTCTCCCCTTTTTTCATCACATTTTCTGCACTGTACCCAAAGCTTGGCTAGGAGTCTCAGCATCTGCTTTGATATGCTGCTGGGTAGTGTCTTTCAGAGGCCCTCTGTGGTAGGCTCCTATTTTGTTCCCTGTTTTCTCCCTCTTCCGATGTCTATCCCATTTGCCTTTCTGAGTGAGGATTGATCATCTTACCAAGGACCTCCTTCTTGATTAGCTTCGTTACATGTACAGATTTCAGTATATTTATCCTATATTATATGTTTAATATCCACTTATAAGTGCGTAAATTCCATGTGTGTCCATCTGCTTCTGGGATACCTCACTCAGGATGATCTTTTCTTGTTCCCAACATTTGCCTGCAATTTCATGATTTCCTTTTTTTTTTTTTTCTTTTTATTACTGTGTAGTATTCCATTGTGTAAATGTACCACAATATCCGTATCCATTACTTAGTTGAGGGACATCTAGGTTGTTTCCAGATTCTCACTATTGTGAATAAAGCTGCTATGAACATGGTTGAGTAAATGTCTTTTTTGTGTACTTGAGCCTCTTTTGGATATATGCCTAGGAGTGGTATACCTGGATCTTGAGGAAGCACTATTCCTAATTGTCTGAGAAAGCACCAGATTGATTTCCAGAGTGGTTGTGAAGTTTACACTCCCACCAGCAATGGAGGAGGGTTTCCCTTTCTCCACAACCTCTCTAGCATGTGTTGTCACTTGAGTTTTTGATCTTAGCCATTCTGATGGGTTTAAGGTGAAATCTCAGGGTCGTTTTGATTTACAATTCTCTCATGACTAAGTATGTTGAACATTTCTTTAACTGTTTCTCAGCCATTCTATATTCCTCTACAGAGAATTCTCTCTTTAGTTCTATACCGTTTTTTAATTGGATTATTTGATTAGTTGCTTTTTAACTTCTTGAGTTCTTTGTATATTCTGGATATTAGACCTCTGTCAGATATAGGGTTGGAGAAGATCCTTTTCCAGTCTGTAGGCTGTCATTTTGTTCTGATGACAGTGTCCTTTGCTTTACAGAAGCTTTTCAGTTTCATGAGGTCCCACTTATTGATTGTTGCTCTTAGAGCCTATGCTAATGGTGTTCTGTTCAGGAAGTTGTCTCCTGTGCCACTGAGTTCCAGGCTCTTCCCCATTTTTTTTTCTCCTAAGAGGTTTAGTGTGTGGTTTTATGTTGAGGTCTTTGATCTACTTGGACTTCAGTTTTGTGCAAGGTGATAAATATTAATCTATTTACATTTTTTACATGTAGACATCCAGGTAGACCAGCACCATTTGTTGAAGATGCTGTCTTTTTTCCATTGTCTGGTATTGGCTTCTTTGTCAAAAATCAAGTGTCCATAGGTGTATGGGTTTATTTCTAGTTGTTCTGTTGGATTCCATTGATCTACCATTTTGTTTCTAAGCCAATACCATGTAGTTTTTATTACTATTGCTTTGTAGTACAGCTTGAGATCAAGGATGGAGATACCTCTAAATGATTCATTATTGTACAGAATTGTTTTAGCAATTCTGGGTTTTTTTCCCCCTATGGAATTGAGAATTGTTCTTTCAATTTCTGTAAAGAATTATGTTGGTAATTTGATGGGAATTGCAGTGATTATGTAGATTGCTATTGGCAGTATGGCCATTTTCACTTTGTTCATCATACCGATCCATGTGCATGGGAGATCTTTCCATCTTTTGATATCTTCTTCAAAGATTTGAAGTTTTATTCAAACAGGTATTTCACTTGCTTGGTTAGTGTCATGCCAAGGTACTCTATGTTATTTGTGGCTATTGTGAAGAGTGTTGTTTCCCTAATTTCTTTCTCAGCCCTTTTGTCTTTTGTATAGAGGAGGGCTATTTATCTTCAATATAGTACTTCAAGTCTTTGCTAAAGAAATAAGAGAACTAAAAGGAGATCAAGGGGCTGCAAATTGGAAAGGAAGAAGTCAAAGTATCACTATTTGCAGATAACATGATAATATACATGACTGACCCCAAAAACTCATCCAGAGAACTCCTTTAGCTGATAAACTCCTTCAGCAAAGTGGCTGGATACACTTATAAATTCTATAAACATAATTTACATTTTGTTTTAACTTCTTTCATTGATCCAAAACTTAGGTCTTTACCTGGACTGGGAACTAGCAATATAGTAAAGAGTAGGGTAAATTCCCAGCCATTGTGAAGCAATGTTATTTTTGTGAAAACATGATCCTTATACCAATTACATCACCAGTGTTTCACATTGTTGTTAAGTACAAAGTTGTGATGAGTATTAAGCTAGCAGGTCTGACTGCCTTGAGGATGTAGCACTCTCTATGGTCTCTAAACACTGGGTTAGGGCTAGGATTAATTAGGCACATAGGGATCTAGTACAAGTAGAGGAATAGGCATGTTTAAAAGCTCTGGGGTGGGAAATATAAACTGTTTTATGAGCACTGAAGTAAGAACATGAGTCTAGCTTCATATAAGGACAACCAGGTATAGGTGCACAGTCCCTTCTCTGAGCACTTGGGAGGCAGGTAGACCTCTGTCAGTTCAAGGCCAGCCTAACCAGGTCAAAAAAAAAAAAAAAAAAAACACAAAAAAGAGAGAAAAATAGAGACAGGAAGAAAAGGAAGGCAGGAAAGGAAAAGGACAGTGTTATGTGACTAAGCTGCTAAATAGAAAGTGGTAGGCAATTAAGTTCCTGCTCAGTTCTTTAGACAAAGGACAAAGAGCTTCCAAAGACTTTCAAGCAAGAGTTTGGTGTGGTAAACTAGAGTAAAACAGAAATATGTTTGTTGAAGTAAACTTAGAGGTTATGTTGATTGACCAAGTGAGAAATAATGGCAGAGGGTGGACATGAGGAACGAAGAGAGGCATCTGCCAAGCCCCTATCTGTTTCTGGTCTTTTATATCAATGTAAATGCTGATACGCATTTAAGGGTAGTTGAATTTTCCAGGGCAAAATGTGACATAAATATCCCAATTGTCCATAGTGATTTGATTACTGGCAAAGTAACTGTGAATATCTTTTTCACCATCTGAAAATATTTCTCATTTAATATGAACAGAAAAATTTGTATGGATCTAAGGAGTTGGAAGGTTTCCTTTTATTAGATATTAGTTGATAAATAGTTTAGCAGCACTTTCTGAAGTTGAGGTTTGGTCCTCTGTTTTGAGGCATTTCAATTGAATTTCAGAAGTTCCATTTTTCTGAAGGTTATAGAGACAGTCCTAGTTTTTTAAGATAGGATGTTTGGGTGAGTGCCTCTTTTTTGTTGCTGTATTTGCTAACAGTTTAGATAAAAATAACTTTTATATTGATACTTTTATGAGTGTACTGTCTAAGATTTAGCTGAATCTTCACTGGAAATATCAAAAGACACACCTTAAGAATAAATTGATGTTGCCAGGAGAAATATGTAACCCTTGTCTGAGAAAAGGTCTGGCTTAAGATGTAAGTGAAATATAAGATATCATAGCCAGCAGGGTTACGTTAAAGATGGATCACAATCAAACAGTATACTAATAATTTGGGCTTTCATTGAAGCCTAGTCATTATTTATAATCCATATGAAAGGCAAACTCCAATTACATAGAGGATAATTAAAAACAGTAAAGTGCACAGCAGAAACCAAGTACTCTTAAATTACTCTGCTATGGAGAAGTTCCAAGGAGATGCAGCTCAGGATGACTCTGTGAGTTTAAGAATAAAAATAAAAAGGTAATTTGAAGACCTTCCTTTGAAAGGGATTGAATATTACCTGACTTCAAAGATGGGAGTTGGACCCAGGGCTTCATTGCTGCATCTTACAACTCTTGGTACTGGCACATCTAGAGACATTGAGGGAACAAAGAACTGACTGACACAAGAACACACATACAGAAAAGCTGGGGTCAGATGGATCTCATACATTCTGGTGGAGCTTCACCAACTACCACCTCAACCTGAAAGCTCAGTACATTTATTATGTAAGTCACAGAGATGCGAAAGATGGGTGGTCTTGATAGATGCTGTTTGTGGGTGAGCAGTCGCCCAAGAGGAGAAAGCTGCAGTTGCTGGATTTTGCACACAAGGATCAATCATTCATAAACTTTCCTGTGTGAACAGAGGAAGACTTTGCCCTTCTGAACCTGACCCAGGAGAAAGGCTTTGTCAGTTTCTCATGGGTCTGATATCTTGGTCCTTGACATGTAAAGTGCATGTAAAGCAGTGCATATTCTATCAGAATGTCACTCACTGGTGACCTCACTGTATTTTTAGGGTATTTTCTCCTTCAGTGATGAGAAGTGACCCTCATCAAAACATTCTTGTGGCAGTGGAGAATTACCCAGAAAATATAGTCCCCAGACAAGGCTGCATCTGTGTTGAAGCTCATCTGCACCTTAACGAAGTGACTGACACCCAGGGAAGTTCCCAGAAGACTCTGTAACCTCCACAGATTCCCAGACACTTACACTTCTAGGACTGAGGGCATGAGTGACAAAGAACGGAGAACCTGTGTGATTCCTATTGTTGATTGCAAAGGAAATAATCCTCAGAGCCCCTGTGAAGGGAGAAGGAGTTATATCATGTCTGGAATGTGTGGGCACATATACTTACAAACACATATCATCCACACGCATGCAAAATAAATAAATAAAATTTAAAAATTATTCACGAAGAAGCATTCAGGACTTCATGATCTTAATATTGAATTTTATAATAAAAAACATAGACCCTAACCTTAAATCTCTTGAAAAAAAAATACTAGTACAGAGTGATATCTAATCACACTTATGAAGCCTGTATTTTCCAAACCAAACCAGCTAAAACAAGGAAAAGAATTTAGGGCAGTAACCTTTGTTAATACAGATGCAAAATATTTCCCATAAGCAAACCAAATCCAACAGTGTGTGGAATATATTATGTAACATGGTCAAGTGAGATTTACACAAAGAAGGCAGTTAGTTTGAGATATGGAAACCAAGCTATGTAGTGTATCCTAAATAACGAAAAAAGAAGCACATCTTCCCAGCAATTCCAAGGAGCAATGTGCAAATCTAGTCTGAACAGTAGGCACGCAAGCTACAATGACCAGTTAGTATTAGTATAACGAGGCAAGGTAATTTCACAGAGAAAAGTAGTTCTTTGGCCTACAGTTCTGAAGAGTCAGAGGCATGGCAGCAGCAGCAGCTCAGCACTCTTGAGGACTTTACAGTTTTGTGGGAGGAAGAGATTACCTATGGAAATCAAATGCTGGAGGATTGCAATGAGTCTGCTCTTATAACAACTTGTTTATTTATTTTTTTTTTTTTCTTTTATGCTTTCAAGGCAGCATCTCTAAAGCTTACTATGTAGACTTGGCTAGTTTCTTGCCTCTGCCTCTCAAATGGTAGGATTATAGGAGTGCAGGCTCTGCTATAACTTTCTCTTTTGACTGCACTGCTGTTTCAGGAGAGATACTTCAGTCGCTTTTGAGACTCCCACCACCTCTCTACACTACCACAGTAGAGACCAAAGCTCCAGCACATGAGCCATTCCAATGTTCAAGCATATCCTGTTGGAATCCTAAGGTGTGATGATGCTGACTTCATCTGGTAGACAAAGGGCACCTTTGAGAAGCTGGAACTCACCCTGTGCTTAAGGCTGAGGGGCTGAAAGCTGTTCCCTAAGATCCGGACCGAGTCTATTCCTCATTGGAGGAAACACTCTAACTATGTTCTATGTATCCCTAGCATGGCTAGCCTAGAACTCACTATACAGCCCAGGCTGGCTTCAGAATTACATTCATCCTGCCTCATCATCTTAAATGCTGGGACTATAGATGTGTACATCCGTGCCCAGCTTACATTGCTAGGTTTGATGTGATCGCTTTCACTTATTTTCATGAGGAATATTGATCTGTGGGTGGTGTGTGTGTGTGTGTGTGTGTGTGTGTGTGTGTAGTTCTACTATCAGTGCAATGCTGGTCTCATAAGCTAAGTGTGAAAGCTTTTCCTTTTTGGCTTCGGAAAAAGTTTACGTAATATCGTTGATTTTCTTCTTTGATAAGCTTTATGAAAGAAACTACATGTTAGAGCTTCTGTGTACATGATTTTTAAAGCATGAATTCAGTTCATTTGCTACAGGACTGTTCAGGCAACATGATGTTTGTAGCATGTGTCTTTCAAAGAATTCATTCATGTGATATAAATTATTTAAGTTATAGGAATAAAAGTACTAGAATATCTTCAAAAAATAAATATAAAAGTGTGTGTCTGTATTCTAGCCAGAAGGATTAAAAGTGAGTGTCATGTTTCAGCCTAATCTCATAGACCAATCTGCTGCTGGGTGGAGCCTCTCAGAGGACAATTAATCTAGGCTCCTGTCTTGTTCCCTTTCTTCAGCCACTTCTGATGTCTATTTTATTTTCCCTTCCCACAGTAGGAAAAGGAAAAGGTACACAAACCTACCAAAGATAGCCTTGACCTCCAAATGCTCTTCCCTCCATTTTACAGATACTTATATATAGATGTGTATCATGAATAATCATAAATAATCATTTAAGCTATGCTTAAAATGAGCTTTAAAGGTAAGACAACAATTTCAAACATTATATCATGGTATGCAAACAAATTCTGTCAAAGACTCATGCTAGCCACCTTGCCTAATGTCTAACTAAAGGCAGAGGGGACAATGAATCAGATTGAAGACCTACAGGTACATTGAATGTCTATCTTAACATTATTCGTTCCTTCCCTGAAAACTATTCTTCAAAGCAGGAGCCTAGCCCATCTTACCAAAGAGTAAAGGTAGGGAGGTAAAGCTGATGAAATGATTGGGGAAAATTGTGTTCTAAAAAGAGTTTTATAAATTAAAAAAAAAAATTAATTCATCTACTGAAGCTGTAACAAAAACCTGAAACATTTATGTATTGAAGAGTGTGGCTCTTCAAATGAATCATATTTGGTTGTTTGCTTATTGTGGTTGAAGGAAAGATAATATCGATTCAGGTGAGGGCAGGACTCCGACGATGCAGTGAGTACCATCCCCCGGTTCTGTTGGGTTTAATTTCAGACTGAATCCTCTTTTAGAACACAGTCAAAGGTCTGTCTTAGTCGAAATCATAAATAACTCAAAGGCCAGAGATACCTTTGGCTTTAGTTCCACAGTGAAATATGAATCCTTGTAATAAGAAATTGATCTGCATAATTACTACAATGAAGGACCTTTGAAAGGTAGAACCATTAAAGGTACTAAAATTTCTTCATTTTCCAGCAATCTAAGTTTTAAAATAAGAGTGGCTCAGCTCGTAATAAAATAATAATAATAATAATAATAATAATAATAATACCCCAACCTCTGCTCTATCTTTATCTCAGTACATCTTGGAGGCAGGGGTAAATAATGGGTTGAAGGTTTTATAGGTGGATTGGTGTTTTCCTCCCACCACTAAAAAGTCCTGCCTGGCTAGAAGGTGGTCTCCTCAGTCTCCACATCCCCAGCTTCTAGGAGCCTCAGCTAGAGAAATCTCCATACCCTCCCTGTAGCCAACTCTGTCACAAGTCTCCAGCTTATCTCAAAGATGCCCCCACCCTGTTTCCCTTTTCTCTCTGAGCCCTCTTACCTCCCCTCTCCATTCCCTCTACATCTGATCCTCCCCCTTTATTTCCCTCCCCATATCTTCACCTACCCAGTTCCCTTTCTACGTCCACTTCTGCCCAACAGCTGATCAAGTCAGATGCTGAAACTCAAAGCCAAGCATTAGGTGGAACTTGGGGAGTCCCGTGAAAGAGTGACTTGGGAAGATTGAAGGACCCAAAGAGAACAAGAACAAGAACAAGACGACCAACAGAGTCAAGTAACCTAGACCTATGGGGTCCTACAGAGACAGAAGAGCATGCATGGACTGGACCTAGGCTTCTACACATATATAACCAATGTACAGTTGGATCTTCTTATGGGTTCCCTGGTAAGTTGAGTGGGTGTTGTCTACGACATGGACTCTGTTGCCTGCCTGCTTTCGATGACTTCCCTGTAATCCCTGTAATGGAACTTCCTTGCCTGACCTCAGGGGATGAGAATGAGCTTAGTTCTGATGGGACTTTATGTGCTGGAGTGGGTTGGTGGTGAGGGCTCCCCTTTTCTAAAGAGAATGAGTTGGGGGTTAGGGAGAAGAGGGTGGGAGAGAGGACTCTGGAGGAGAGGAGGGATAGGGTTATGATTGGGATGCAAACTAAATATATAAATTGAAAATAAATGTTAAAATATAAATAGATAGATAGATAGATAGATAGATAGATAGATAGATAGATAGATAGATAGATAGATAATATGAAAAAAGAAACCACTGGAGTTATGATTGGACTCACTTGATATTTTATAAGTAGCATAAGGTTAGAATAGCCAGCAGGCATCTGAATATAGGCTTTAATAGTCTTTTCCCCCATTATTTAACATTTTTTTCCAGAATTTCACACATGCACACAATAAAATATCATAACATTTACTCCCATTTTCTATTTCTTTTGCTGTCATACTACAGATAATTAGGGCTTATATGTGCGTAGATGTGGGGCCATCCAAGGGAGCATCGGAAACCTACCAGAAGCCACATGATTCTTCCTCCCTCAGCAGATATCAGATCCCAAAAGCTCCTTGGTATGGGGTGAGGCCTGGAGATTATCTACCCGTCTATGCAAGGATTTGGTCTGCTTGGTCCGGTGAAATTCCTGTCCTGTGCATGTAGACACAGCTGCAGTAAGTCCATGAGTACAAGAGCAAGAGCATGTCCAGAAGACAGCATTTCACAGTAATCCAGTCACATGACTTGTACATTCTTTCTGCCTCTTTTTCCACAATGCTCTCTAAGTGTTAGAGGTAAGGCACTTAATATAGCTCATTCAGTGCTGAGCACTCAACCTCTTATTTTCATCACTTTGCCCATGTATGCATCTTTCTACTATCTGCTGCCCATTGCAAAAAGAACCTTCTCTGACCAACAGTGAGAGTACTCCAGGTCTATGGGTATAAGCATACATATTTGGAAGGCATTTTGAAACCATGAGCATTTAGAAAGAATATATCATATTCTACCATAGAACCTATGACCATTTTCCCAGTCCTTGGATTTTGCTTAGGATTACAGTACCAGATTTAAAAAAAAAAATCCTTTCCAATAGAGCAGGCCTCAAATCCAATCAGAAAGCTGTTAGACAGTCATATTATTAATGTACCAGTAGGCACGCCTTGCCTGGCAGATTTGTATCAAAGCATGCAGGGTCTAGCCCTGTGTAAGATAATTGATGTCTTTTCTTCTCCAGCAAACTGCATGGCATTTCTTGCACTCTGAACCCTAGTTACCAGGGAGAAGATTTCTCAGACATTTTGAGATTGATTTTTTCATGTCCTTCAAAGAACCTAAGTGGTGTCCTCGGCAATAGGGACTTACCACATAGTTTTGTGGAGCAACCAATGGCAGTAGCAATAACCTATGTTATTTTGAAGACGTCTGGGATCAATCTGACCAATAACCCACAAGAATGTGTCTTGTTTCTTATGCTGTGACTTTCACTTAAGAACTCGTGTTTTGGGAGCAATACTGCCCACCCAAGCAGAGTAACTTCACATGAACTCTTTTTCTTAAGTTTTATTTTGAAATTAAATTATTAACTAGTGAGTTTCCACATGTGTTCCACACAGTCATAGTCTGATTTAATGCATACACTACTCACCTCTCCTCCACCTCAGCCTACCCTCACTAAATTCTTTAAACTCCTTGTATCACCCATTTTTCCGTTCACATGTGTACTATCATCTCTGATTTTTTTAAGTTGAGTTGTGAGATAATAGACTTCCATAAGCTATTTTATGCACCTTCCTTAGAGTTATTCCTGTTTTCCACCTGCTGGTTTCACTCATTTATCTAAGTCCTTTCTATCTTAGACTTTCTGCACCCAGCATGTTCTTGTCTACTTTCATTTCACCTATAATTTGCTATTCCCCTCCTTTAGCCTGCACTCCCAACACTGCCTAGAGGTCCCTTTCTCCTTTCCTGGATTCTTCCTGAGCTCTAGGTTGAACAAAATGAAAGACTTGTCCTAGCTAGAGCAATAAGACAAGTAAAGGAGATTAAGAGGATAAAAATTGGAAAGGAAGAGGTCTAATTTCAATATCTGCAGAAGAAAATTCAACGAGAGAACTCCTTCAGCTAATAAACACCTTCAGTAAAGTGGCTAGATACAAAATTAACCCCCCCAAAAAAATCAGAAGCCCTCCTGTATACCAAAGATGAAAGGACCAAGAAAGAAATCAGGGAAACAACACTCTTCACAATAGCCACTAATAACATAAAGTACCTTGGGATGACTCTAACCAAGCAGGTGAAAGACCTGTTTGAAAAAAACTTCAAGTCTTTGAAGAAAGAAATTGAAGAAGATATCAGATGATGGAAAGATCTCCCGTGCTCATGTATTGGTAGGATTAACACAATGAAAATGGCCATCCTGCCAAAAGCAATCTACAGATTCAATGCAAATCCCATCAAAATATCAACACAATTCCTTATAGAACTTGAAAGAAAGATTCTCAGCTTCATATGGAGAAACAAAAAACCCAGAATTTCCAAAACAATACTCTACAAAAACAGTTCATCTGGAGGTATCTCCAACCCTGATCTCAAGCTTTAGAACAGAGCAATAGTAATAAAAACTGCATGGTATTGGCGTAGAAGCAGAAAGGTGGATCAATGAAACTGAATAGAAGATCCAGAAATAAACCCACACACCTATGAATACTTGATTTTTGACAAAGAAGCCAAAACCATTCAATGGAAAAAAGACAGCATCTTCAAGTAATGGTGCTGGTCCAACTGGATGTCCAAAAAATGAAAATAGATCCATATTTATCACCCTGCACAAAACTAAAGTCTAAATGGATCAAAGATCTCAACATAAAACCAGGTACACTAAATCGATTAGAAGAAAAAGTAAAACTCATTGGTACAGGAGACAACTTCCTGAACAGAACACCAACAGCACAGGCTCTAAGAGCAACAATCAATGAATGGGACCTCATGAAACTGAAAAGCTCCTGTAAATCAAAAGACACTGTTGTCAGAACAAAACTACAGCCTACAGATTGGGAAAGGATCTTCACCAACCCTACAACTGACAGAGGACTGATATCCAGAATATATAAGGAACTCAAGAAGTTAAAAGGTAATAAATCAAACAATCCAATTAAGAAATGAGGTACAGAGCTAATCAGAGAATTTTAGACATAGGAATATCGAATGGCAGAGAAACACTTAAAGCGATGCTGCCACTCCTGATGAGATCTGATAGACCAAGAGCAATAAATAAAAAGAGCAAAGGCATATGCCTGGGAGACAGGGGCTTGCACATACATTACTGAAAAGGGGAAAAGTAAATTCCAGGTTATGTACCTTAACAATGTCATTTTCTCAACTAAATATCAGAGTGACTCTGAATCATTAATATGCAATAAGAAATTTAAATGTAAATTGTAATAACAGACCCATACAAGACAGACTACTATCCTTTGAACTATTCTTTCTCAGCCATTATCTCTTATATTGTTTTCTGCTATATGCTTCCTGTTAGCCTTTGTATGTCATAATGTTTTTCAAATTTTATGTAAGTTTCTATTATTTGACATTAAAATATAATTATATCAAAAAAAGAGAGAGATGCTCAATGTCCATAGCAACCAGAAAGATGCAAATCAAAACAACTCTGAATTTCACCTTAAACCCAACAACATGCTAAGATCAAAAACTCAAGTGACAACACATGCTAGAGAGATTGTGGAGAAAGGGGAACTCTCCTCCATTACTGGTGGGAATAAAAACTTGTACAACCACTTTGGAAATCAATCTTTCTAATTGTCTTTCTCAGACAATTAGGAATAGTGCTTCCTCAAGATCCAGGTATACCACCTCTAGGCATATATCCAAAAGATGCTAAAGTAAACAAGGGCAATTGCTCAATCATGTTTGTAGCTGCTTTATTCATAATAGCCAGAACCTGGAAACAACCCAAATGCCCATCAACGGAAAAATGGATACAGAAATTGTGGTACTTTTACAAAATGGAATACTACTCAGCAATTAAAAACAAGGAAATCATGAAATTTGCAGTCAAATGGTAGGACCTAGAAAAGATCATTCTGAGTGAGGTATCCCAGGAGCAGAAAGACATATACGATATATACTCACTTATAAGTGGGTACTAGACTTATAAGATTAGATAAACATTCTAAAATCTGTACACTTAAAGAAGATAAACAAGAAAGAGAACCTGGGGCAAGATGGTCAATCCTCACTTAGAAAGACAAATAGGATAAAAGTAGGAAAAAACAAGAAATAGGACAGGAGCCTACCGCAGAGGGCATCTGAAAGACCCTACCTAGCAGTGCATCAAAGCAGATGCTGGGACTCATAACCAAACTTTGGGCAGAATGCAGGGAATCATATGAAAGAAGGGAGAGTTAGTATGACCTGTAAAGGACAGGAACTCCTCAAGGACCAAATATATCTGGGCACAGGGGTCTTCTATGAGACTGTTTGTTCAACCAAGGACCATGTATGAATATAACCTAGAACCCCTGCTCGGATGTAGCCCATGGTAGCTCAGTATCCAAGTGGCTACCCTAGTAAGGGGAACAAGGACTATATCTGACATGAACTCAATGGCTGGCTCTTTGACCTCCCCCCTCTTTGAGGGAGGAGAAGCCTTGCTATGCTACAGAGGAAGACCCTGTAGCCAGTCCTAAAGATACCTGATAAGCTAGGGTCATATGGAAGGGGATGAGGACCTCCCCTATCAGTGGACTTGGAAAGGGGCAGGGAGGAAATGAGGGAGGGAGGATGGGATTGGGAGGGAATGAGGGAGGGTGCTACGGCTGGGATACAAAGTAAATAACCTGTGATTAATATAAGAAAAATAAAAATTATGAAAAAACTAAGATCCACATATGAGAGAAGCTAAATGGTACTATACTTTGGGGGCCCAAGTTACTTCAGTCTACATAATTTCCCTAGCTATATCCATTTATCTGTAAATTTTGAACTTTGCTTTCTTTTCAGCTGAGTAATAGTCCATTGTGCACATGGACCAAATTTTTGCTCTCCACTCACCTGCCTAGCTTGACTCCATTGACTTGTCATTGTGAATAGAGAGGCAAAAAAAATGGGTATACACATGTCTCTGGAGGAGGATATAAAGTTCCTTGGACATATTTTCAAGAGT